>NC_141687.1:1958295891-1959495891 GCF_964263255.1 Lissotriton vulgaris
GCAGTGCTCTATATGATTTGACTCTTCCTTTTTAAGGGCTTATTTTGTGCATCTTTGTTTCAGAAAAAGGAAATGTTTTGTGTCAGGAAACAAATGTGCAAAGCTATTGATTTATTGCACAATGTGTAACACACTATTTTCCGGTCCACTGGGCTCCTCCCCTAGGGCAGGCTAAGCCTCTTATATTCATCAGTTGGTGCAAACAGGAAATTTACACAGAACAGCATTCCGACAAATGATACAACATTTCAAAAGTGGGGTGATGGAAGGAGCAAAGGAGATAAAGTGAATACAGTGGCACAAATGGAACAGGAACAATGGGCAATAAAGGCAAAAGAGCGACTAGCCAATGAAAACAGGAAAGGGTTACAAACAGAATAGAATGACAAGAGGGCGAAAATGTGGGGCGAAGAGAACGAGAAACTAGAGGGACAAGGGATTTAAGGCAGAGAAAGAGGAAAAGAGTGGATGAATCAGTAATACAGGAGAGAGGGGAGAGGGGGTCGAGGGTTGCAAGGAAAGGGAGTGGTAGAGAGAGCAAATTCAGATACATAGGGAGACAATGTTGGCAGATGTGAGGAGGGAAAATAGAGGAAATCTAGATGATGAATAAAAGATACAGAAATGTTAGGAAAAGAGGGGGAGGGGTGGCGAGAGCATTAGAAGGAACTGCAAGGGAAAAGAAAGAGAGATAAAAGAAAGAAGAGGAGAGGAGAATAATAAGAAATGGGAAAGATGATAAGAAGGGAGGAAACAGACAAGAAAGTGGAAACGGACGAGAGGGGTGGGGGGGGGCAAAGCAAGCTACGGGGGACATTGGGGGCAAAGGTAAGAGACTGGAATAGGAAAATGAGAACAAGAGGGATAAGCAAAGTGAGAAGCAAATGAAAGAGAGAGAGCACATGAAAGAAAACAATAATACGGAAAGGGAGGGGCCGCTGAGTGGGAGAACGAGAGAGGAACACGGGGCTGGCCCAAGGCAGAAAACGAGAAAGGCAGGGAGAAAAATTCTTCATAAGAAAGGTGGAGATTTCAAGAAGGAAGGAGAGAGCTAAAAGTAGATGCAGAATGACAGTCAAAAAGAGGAACAGAGGAAAGAGTGGAGGGAAAGGAGGGCAACTTACAAAGCAAGGAGAGGTAAAGAAATTAGCAGCTTGGCTTTGCGGTGACAGGTGCTCTTATCATGTCAAATAAGGCTATCTCCCAGCATGGCGAGACGCCCCAGCTAAAAAAAAAAAAAAAGCAGGAAGTGGGGTAAGGGAGGGGGTGGCAAATGGTGAGCACTTTCGCGGCGCTTTGATGTTCTCAGTGGCAACGCGGCTCACTGAGAACATCAAAGCGGCCACAAAAGTGCTCCCAAAGGCTTCATGCTGACAAATGGTGCACGCGCCCGGCGCACATGCACTGTACCCCATCCGCCTGCAGCTTTTGGGAGCACTTTTGAAAGCCCCTTACTTAGCTCTCGCAGAGCAAAGCATGCGAGTTGGCTCAGCAAGACCTAAAAAAGAGGGGGAGCGTAGTTTAAGATGCAACTTTTAGCACGCAGTGCTATTACAACGCGTTTTTTAAATCACATTCTATTACAACGCATGACTCTGGGGGGCGTTCAAGGATAGGGAATACTTTTAATTTACTATCCAACACCTTCCCTAGTGTCAACGGGGACTGGTGTTGGAATAGTAAATTAAAATATTCACTATCCAACACCCCTTTATATTATGCGTTGTAAAAGAATGCGTTATAAAAACCGCGTTGTTACAGCATGCGTGCTGAAAGCATGCGTTGTAGCAACGTACATCCAAAAAAGAGTGAAGCAGGGAAACAATATATGGAGCCTGCCCGCCACTCACGACTTCAGTGCCCGAATGCAAGGACGTCTCTCCTTGTTTTCCTACTCTCAGTGCAACCGTTAGAGAACACTGAAGTGTGGCTAGTTTTTTTTGCAGCTACTTAAGTTTATATAGTCATTATGATGACATTATAATATAGTCTATTACGGTAGAGCAATACTACGGACAAGTGCCGCCATTGTATCAGGTGCTGTTCTTGGCCTTGAAAAAGAAAGCACCGAGATGGTAAGTTAGTAGAAAAAAACATGCAATTGATTTTTTTTTCATGAATTACAAATAAAAGACCATCGATCTTTGTCTCTTTCACCAGGGGAAGTGGCACTTGTCTGCACAGCCCTTTCTTTTCCAGCAAGGAATCACGTCAGTGATATTTATAGCACACCTCTTCACAAAGGAAAGGAGCTAACATCCTTGACCTTATCTTCGTTTGAATTAAATACTGCCCTCACTTTTCTTGAGCACAAGCTTTACAGCCATTTTCTATCTCCTTCAGGATTGACGTTTTAACAAAAACTTAAATTGCCAGAATTCAGTCTTGAGAATAATTAGACCTACACATACAAAAAATTAACTACCCTTAAGTCTGCATCTGGAAGTATCCCACATGTTATGCACAATATATCCACTGCAATGAGTATCACCTCTTTCTTCTTTCTTTCTGCAACCCCCCAAAACTAACAAATACTTTGAAATTAAAACTTTGAGAGATATATCCTATTACCTATCGACTTGTGGGATTCGCCGTGTTTCATGACACAAAACATCAGCTATTTTCGACAGTTTTCCCTACATTCTTAGATTATCTACATTGGTCATGAAGTAACTTACTTGATATTACTACATCTATTGCACCCACTCACTTCTTTGGTGCTCTACCTCTTTACCGAGTGCAGTTTAATCTGCTCTGAATCTGTATTCCATATGACAAGGTGCGCTGAATCCACATGTTAATGTCACACAAATTGATGCAGTCACATGGTCCTCTTCTGTTGCCACAAAACCAGTCTTCAGGGCCGTCTGGCAGAATTCTTTTCCCAGACACCAGGTGCAACCGAGTGAGAAGCCTATTCTAAGGTGAACAAATCCTGGATAACCACCGCACACCTTCGGTGCCCCTTCACTCTCACTGTCTTTAAAAGCCTTGCTGACTTTAGCACAGATTGCAGTCAGAAGATTCCCTACTCTTAAACGATGTACACATAATTAGTTGGTAAGCACTGAAGCTGTTCCAATCAGGGTGAGCTTTAGGCCAGTGCAACTTGTGCCGTCGCCCTGGGCGCCGACCTGTGGAGGGGGCGCTGACCTTAGGGGGGGGTGCTTATGATTTGAGAGATGAGGGGCACTTTTGTCCAGGGGTAGTGAAAGAATCCAAGGAGGTGGTCATGGTTTGTGGAGGCGCCAAAAATGATTGTCGCACCAGGCGCCACAAGCACTAAAGCCAGCCCTGGTTCCAATAACACCAAGCATTTTTATGCTTCAAGAGTGTGGGGCTTTGGTAACTGATATTTGAGCCATGAGCCATCACATACACATAGGATTCTTTTGTATCAGTAAGGTGTGGTGAAGGGTTATTATGAGTACTATACAGATTTATGTTTTGCATGGAACCATTTCATTCACTCGGGCAGGTTTTTAATTCCAGAAACCATTATGGTGACTTGTCTATCTGAATCTTTTGTGTTATATTCCTCTTCCCCTCTACAAGTACAATCAAAGATGGATGAGCTAGTTATGGTATGCTATGTTATGTTTGCTGTGTTGTGTTGACTAAGGGCGGGCTGGGTTGGCATAGTGCCTCTACGCGGAGTTCATTGGAGTTTGAAAAATAAGACATGGAACTCGGCACTACTCGTCTACCTCCCCCCTCCCAAATTAATTAAAAATTTAAAAAGAAGGCATTTACCTGCGTGCCTGTCTCCTGCTCTGTCTGTCCATACTGGCTCAATGCCTTAAGGGCCGAGAGGTACATCCACAACAAAAGTGGGAATGGATACGTCCTCCCAACAGTAACCAAAACAAAGTAAGTATCTAACCCGAGTAAACAATGTCAGGAAATGTTGATCCTAAGTTAGTGGCCTATTTTCTTCTGAAATCAGTGGTTTTCTACTACCATAAGTCGAAGTACAACTTCTTTGTTAAATTCCACTCATACACTCTAATAGTGTCATGCTTAATCGTAGGGGCACCCTGGCTCCTAAAGGCCAGGGTGGGCTTAAACCGTTTTTTTTGAAGATTAAAAAAAACACTATCACCTCTGGGTATCCCTTTAATATGAAGGGACAGTGGTTATTAAAAAAAACAAGAACACAGGTTTCTGTGGGATAGAATGGTCCTATGACCCTATGTATGCCAACATGTTTCAGCCACTCTAGGGCCCTACGGGTCCATGACTTTCATCAGGGCACAGGTGAATTAGGTGTTCCTCCTTACAGTATAAAAACAACAATAATCCAAAAATTATTCAAATTATCACAAGAACAGCTATTGGATATACTTATCCTAATTTTTGCGTTCTCTGGACTTGTTTTCCAACCAGATGATGGAAGACTACATGCTTCTCAAGGAGACTGGCAAGGCAGGGCCGACGAGGAGCAGGAAGGAGAGCAGCCAGGCAGAGGAGGAAGCACACCACACAGGTATGTGCCTACTTTTTAATTATTTTATTAATTTGAGAGGGTGGAGGGGCTGGCTAATTCCGCTCCGCAATGGAGGGGAGTTTTGCCTAAACTCCACATTCGCAACGGAGTGCGGAGGCGGCATAAATCTGCAAACTCCGCTGGCGGAGCAGAGTTACTCGCCCGGGGTTAGTGTTGTGGTGTAGAGCAGACGAGGAAAAATACCATAATCTATAAATCAATCAACCAGTGAATTGTACAGCATGGCTACTCACCCGTGAGGGTCTCAAGGTGCTGGGGGGAGACTGCTGACCAATCTGGGTGTGGAGGATCAGTTGAAGAGCCAGTTCTTAAGTTCCTTCCTGAATTGGATCAATAACGCAGATTGCCTGAGGTGGACAGGTAGGATGTTCCAGGTCTTGGCAGCGAGGTAAGAGACAGCTCTTCCTCTGGTTCTGGTCTTATGGATCTGTGGGACAGAGTCCAGGGTGAGTTGGGAGGAGTGCAGTTGTCTGGCTGTTGTGTGGAATGCGAGGTGGTAGTTCAGATATTCTGGTCCTACGTTGTGGAGAGCCTTGTATGCTTGTATGAGCATGTACAATAACTCAATTGTGAATAGAGCCAGGTGATTATGGCATTCTGGAAGCACAATAAATCAAGTTTTGCATGGTGTCACTGGGACTGTTTTCCACAATGTACTTCCTTCTTGAAGCAAACATTTTTTGTATTAATTGAACTTATTATACAATGTTCACATCAAATGATGAACCCTGACCTATAACTTTTAGTGGCAGTACATTTTGGGACCATGGTCCTGATAAAAGGCCTAAACCTCTATTATGGTTCTGGTAGGGAGCTGAAACACGTTGGTCATATCCCTGGGTTGAATTATGCCTACTGTTATTTTAAACGTTACCAACGGGCAACCGTGGAAAGCCATGAGGGAAACTTGCAATCCTTATTTTGTCCTTCACGCCCTCCAATTCCAGAACTTACTCTGTGATAGTGCTTTGAGCATTACCAATGCAAGAGCGCAGTTGCAATTTAAGGTTCATACCACTCATTCAGCAAGACTAGGATACGAGCGAGGAGCGGGCCTATGATGATGCATAATGGCCCACGTGTGAGTGACAACACAACCCCCTATTAACAAACGAATCTAGGATTGCTTCTCCCTCCGCCTCTCAGTTTTTTGACAAAATTATTTTCCCCCTTGAAATTCATAATCAGGCGTTGCTTCTTCAGGTGTCTAACTTTGCCCTTTTCATGGAATGAAATATAAGAATCAAAAATCAGAAACTGTATTGTGAAGATGTGACAGCGATAGAAGGAGAAACTCTCCACAGCAGCTATTTCATCCTGTGGAGAAATTCGTTAAGTGCAGACAAAGTGTTTCTAATATCTCATAAGCGACAGATGTTTTCACCATCCCACTGTTGTGTGTGTGCATTCAGAAATATGTCTTTATACCCTTGATAGTCCTTACTAATAGAACCTTCTAGCTGGCAGAAGCTTTGTGTCAGCTGGGTGCGATCATCACATCCTACTACGTGTGCCCAAATTAATTTATATTTCACAATACAGCCATCACAGAGTCCCCTATTTGAAAATAATGAGTTTGAATGGAGAGGTTTGAAAGCTGTCGGCGTGCATCTATACCCTCATTAAATGTACTTTGAGGCTTAGTGGAAAATGCTTGTGAACTGATATTTGCTGCACATTTGTACTAACGTTACTAATATACATACCCTGTGTGTTTGTTAATACATCATTTCTCTGTTCAAAGTAACACTTCAGTTTATAAAGTCAAATAAAACATTCATTCTGCTGATATTCAAAGACTAATAAAGTTGCGGACTCATAGCTTATTATACTTTCCATATTCAAAAACACACATTTTAAGAGTAAAAAGCATTTTCTTGCTGTGTATGTAGAGTCCTGAACTATGCTAAAGTGGTGCCTCGTACCAGGTCACAACATTTCGAGGGTTGTGTAGAATTTGGCGGAGCTGTAGCACCGCCGATAATGGCCCGCTCCGTCCCGCCAAACTGGCGGTCCCCCGCTCTATTTAGAGTTAGGGAAGCCCCGGGTTTCCCATGGCGGAGGCTCACTGGCACCGCCGCTGGAACCCCCTGACCTGACGGCCAGTCTGCCAGGTCAAAGCGGCACCGCTCTGGACATGGCAATGCACGGCTGTCCCAGGCAGAAAATCCAACCATCCCAATAAATATGGTGACAATGTCCTACGCGTCGGGCCATTACTATTTTGTTCTGTAGACACAGAGGTCCCCGTCGGCCTGGCGCAGATCTCTACATTTTGGCGGACAGTCCTCCTCCAGGGAAGCGAATGCCAGGTCTCCGCCGATGTAGCAGGGAGTGGGCTGCATGCCAGGGTCTATGTGAGACCCACAACTGTCAGCTAAGAGTCAATTTCTTTATTCTCAAATGTGAAAAGTAGCAATACTGTACAGTAAAAAGCATACATAGTATTAATAACATATTTTATTAGTGGGTGGTTGGTACTAAATTTTCACAGGACTGTAAAAAAGCATATCATAATGTTCCCACTCAGTCCAACTGGTGTCATGGCTTTGGAAGAATGAAAGTCTAAGGCAGAGGTCTTCAAACTTTTTGATGTCGAGACCCCCTTGTAAAACCTTTTTAGGGGTAAGGACCCCCTTCCGACAAAAGTTTCTAGAAACTGGTACTCATCATCTTTTGACAACCATAAATGCGCCTGTTAGACCTCATCACATCCATCCATCATTCATCCACCCACACTTTCACACATCCATCCATCCTTTCATCCTTCATCCATCCACCCTTTCATCTTTCCATCCATACATCCATCCTTTATCCATCCACCCTTCCATCCATCCACCCATCATTCATCCACCCACTTTTACACACATCCATCCATCATTCATCCATGCAACCTTTTATCCATCCATACATTCATCCACCCTTTCATCCTCCCATCCTCACATCCATCCTTCATCCACCCTTTCATCCATACATCCATCCTTTCATCCATCCATTCACCCATCATTCATCCCCGACCTTTTCACACATCCATCCATGCATCATTCATCCATGCAACCTTTTATCCATCCATCCTTCATCCGTCCACCCTTTCATCCTTCCATCCATCCACCCTTTCATCCATCCATCCATCTTTCATCCGTCCACCCTTTCATCCTTACATCCATACATCTATCCTTCATCCATCTATCCTTCACCCATCCACCCTTTCATCCTTACATCCGTACATCCATCTTTCATCCATCCACCATTTCATCCTTCCATCCATCCTTTACCCATCCACCCTTCCATCATTCATCCACCCACCTTTTCACACATCCATCCATCATTCATCCATGCAACCTTTTATCCATCCATACATCCATCCACCATTTCATCCCCCATCCATACATCTATCCATCATCCATCCACCCTTTCATCCATAGACCCACCCACCCTTTCATCCATCCATCCATTCACCCACCTTTTCACACATCCATCATTCATTCATGCAACCTTTTATCCATCCATACATCCATCCACCCTTCCATCCATCTATCCATCCTTCATCAGTCCACCCTTCCATCCTTTCATGCATTCATCCACCCTTTCATCCATTCATCCACCCTTTCATCCATCCATTCATCCTTCATCCGTCCACCCTTTCATCCTTACATCCATACATCTATCCTTTACCCATCCACCCTTTCATCCTTACATCCGTACATCCATCCACCCTTTCATCCATCTTTTCACACATCCATCCATCATTCATCCATGCAACCTTTTATCCATCCATCCATCCTTCATCCATCTACCCTTTCATCCTTCCATCCACCCTTTCATCCATCCATCCACCCTTTCATCCATCCATTCATCCACCCATCTTTTCACACATCCATCCATCCTTCATCCTTACATCCATCCATCCACCCATCATTCATCCACCCACCTTTTCTGTGCCTCTCTCATTGGGGGGGGAGAGAGGGGGGTCAGTATCTCTCTGTCTTCTTCCTTCTGGGGGACGTGTCACGGGACCCACAGCTCCAGGCGCACAATATCCATTGACCTCAAAGGGCTACACTACAGCCTGCTCCCCCAGCCCCCAGCCCCCCTCCGCCCCCCCCCACTTCCCCTCCTCCCCCAGCTCGAAATGGCTTCAGGGACACACACACACACAGCCACACCAGAGTACTTGACAGGTCTTTAAAAGACCTTTTACTTCTTAATGAGGCTTTGATGTTTTTCACACCTCAGTGTGAATTAGGCCTCCACCGTGAGCACCCTCGATCAGCCCAAGCCAGGAACTGCACTCTTGACAGAATCTGCGACCCCCTTGCAAGGACTCCACGGCCCCCCTGGGGCTCACTGGTTAGAGGCGGCAGACCCGAGAGCAGAGGACGGCCCGGGACCAGGGTTCGATTCCCGGCGTGGCAGGTTTCTGGACCAGGGTCAGCGGACTCGATAATTCTCTCGCCTCGGTGCCCACTCTGATCAGCGATCACACTCGGCAACTCTGGGCATTAGCTTGCCTCATCTTCACTAACGGCCCCACCAGACCGCCGGGGATGCCTGGTCTCACCCTGGAGATACCCATTAAGGGACCATCTCTCAGGGAAGCCAGGAAGGGTTTCGCAGCGGTCGAAGCGCCTTGGGACCCTCCGGGTAAGTAGTGCGCTATATAAATGCCTATACATTTACATTTACATTTACATTTACAGATTGAAGACCTCTGGTCTAAGGCAACATTTAAAATTGGTGGATGGCGCGCCTGCTCTCCAGGTCAGTTGAAGCAATGGCCTTGGCTCCCCTGACAGAAGACTGGCTGCCTGATTTAGAAATGTGAACCTGCGTGGAAGGGATTTCTTAAGCCTTAAGTGCTTCTAGCAGTACGGAAGTTACACTTAAGGCAAACACCTTTGCTGAGCAGGGGCCATGCTTTTTCAGTCGTTGTATCAAAGTGGGTTATACTTGGGGTGGATGTGTATCCACTGCAAGGAATAAGGCCACAAACCTCTCAGGGTAAAACACAGTCATAATAATTTAAACCTGGACCAAAAATCCTGGTATCTATGACACAGAGCAGAGAGGCTCAGCTTAGGAAAATGTGTATCTGTAACAGTACCAAAACATTTAAAAAGTCAAAACACAACACAATAAAATTCCACTACTATTTTTTGCAAATAGGGAACACTTTAATAATCAAAATGACAACAATAGATCGAGAGATATGATAGAACCGTTCAGAAGTCACTGTTCATGGATGACAGGGACCTAAGGGCAATTTCAGGTCAACAATGATGGAGTTTGGGTTGGATACACCAATCAGTTGTTCCAGTCAAAAATCTTACCTTCTAACTCAGTCTCTGAAAGAAAGTCAAAATCCTTCAGTGGGGTAAGGTTACAGGCTGTATCCAACAAAGTTCTCTCAGAGCCCGGTAGACATTACATTGGACCAGGTCCCACTGAAGACATTGATTTTGATGAAAAAAGTTCTGAACAGGAAAAGAAAATATTTACTTGTGGCTGAAGCCCTTGTACCGGGCAAATACTTTTTCACACCTTAATGAGAGGTTTTTGAAAAACATTTCAAAGACACATGCATAGGGAGTTTCCTTCCTACGTGTTGGCATTCTTAATTCATTTACTTTGGCTGGTCTGCCCCAGCAGGAAGCTGGTTGTGGTTGACCCACCCTAAGCAGAGCAGGGTGATGGTCAGTATAACCTGATAGCTGTGTGGCAGATTGGCCGTCAGATCAGAGGTTTCGAACAGCTGGGCCTGCATAGGCTCGACAATCGTAAATCCTGCAGCCGTACCAACTCTAACGGAATGCATATTTATACCAAACCATTTTTCTTGTGTGCTCATTATGCTTTCAGTGAGAGTGATGATATGTTTCTGATCACAGTGAAGAATCCTGAATGCATACACAAGCATATTCAGAAAATTAGAACCCTTAAATCGTTAACCTCAGGACACTAACTTTTCCCCAAATCCAAAACACCTTTGTTTTGCACAGAGGTTGTTTTGCACCGCCTGTTGGGCGTAATGTTCCCTTTGGGCGCTCTTTGAAAGGTTATACTCACATACAAACATGTCGACTACATGGAGGACACAGAGGTTCATGGGAGCAGGGTTAGAGGCCATACTTGGCATAAAAAACATGTATTGTTCGGTTACACTATTAAATGTATTCTTTATTATTATTATTATTTTATTTGACCAAATAATTAATTTTAATTCTCATTGGTTCTTCCAGCCTGTCTCACAAGCTAAATAATTATTATTACTATTTGTCTCAGAATATACTTAGTTTGATTTAAATCCCTAATATATTTTATTATTCAACACTTCAAATATGTATTTGAAAAGCTTCTCTTATGAGCAGGATGATCTGATCGACGAGGCTGTCCTGACTGCACCAGCAGCAGCAGCGGTAGATTTTGTGGGAAAGGTTCCCCTTTTCCCAGCAGAATACTCGAAGGGGGGCATAGACCTGAGAGACCACCATACTATTCACCACATATACAATGGCACCTGGAGCACGGACATTTGGCCCTGCCCAGAGCACTTGGACTGTCCTCTTCTACCCGCGGCTTAGGGGTGAGTTTCTAGGCATGGGCGTCCGCAGGGGAGGGCAAGGAGGGGCACTTGCCCCCCCCTGGAACACCGGTCCGTCACTATTGACAGCCCCCACAGTGGTGTTTGTCTGCAGGGCCGTCAATCTTAAAAGCGTCAGAAAGCGCTTAATGACGGTCCTGCTTGATGAGTGGGAAAACTGCTGCTGATGGGCAAGAAAGAAGGTCCGGCCCTGGCTGCTCCCACAGCTTGAAGCAGAGGCGCACCTAGAGTCAAATTTCGGGGAGGGGGGCACATTTTTCAAGCTAAGGAAGAGTGGAGCTGCAGCCAGGGGCCCTAGGAAGGGGTGAAAACCATCAAAGCCTCATTAACGCCAGCACCGAATTACACAATTCGCCCAGAGATGCAAAGGGTGTGTCTGGCCTGTTTTTTGCGAGATCAATTGGAAAGTCCTTCTGTGTACTCGTGATTTATTTGTACTCAAGCTATATTCCTTTCTTTTGTTAGTGGTTCTACATCCTGGTACCTACTCTTTAGGTGCCCTTTCGTATACCATATCGTGTGTGGTGCAGACACTTGTGTTCCGATGGATGTGTGCACTTTTCAGCGAACATTAAAGTTTCATCAATTTATTTTCCAAGGTAATAATCAGTTTTAACTCTTTTTCAGTTGTCAACAAAATATTTTAATTCATATTTTGGTTTCCATTGTTAACTGTTGTTATACGTTTTTTAATATATCCATTATTTCTAAACTAAAATAATGGATATATTAAAAATGTATAACAGTTAACAATGGAAACCAAAATATGAATTAAAATATTTTGTTGACAACTGAAAAAGAGTGAAAACTGAACAGAAGTGTCTGCACCACACACGATATGCCTGTTTTTTGCACCATAAGCACTAGTATTACAGAAGGGTCTGCATATGAGATGGATTAAAGAGTTTACGCCTTGAGCTCCAAAGGGGCAGTCCCTCATGTTCATCGAGTGTAGCCCCTGGACCACTGTCTGTACTCACTGTCGCCTGCCATGATTCCCGAAGGGAAAGCTGTCCCGCAGGGACAACTTTTCTTTTCTGAATCATGTACCAACTGCAGCTCAGTGTTGGTATCAGATCAACGGTTTGCGACTGCCATTGCGTTTGAAAACCATTGATATATATCATTGTAAATTGCAATTTGAAGATAGCACCCTTTCCACTGCCCCTCCAAATTCCAATATGGAGTAAGATGCAGAACCCCTTTTGTCAATCATGAATGTTATTCGCAACTCTCAAAAGGGGGTTTGCAGTAGCAACCACTGTGATGCTGCAAATTGTAAGCTTTATGACCACAACATCCTTTTGTATTTGAGGGCCCTGGTTATTTAGATAACGCAGGATGCGCAGTGAAAGGAATGACGTTACAAATGAGTAGTGCCTTTAATGCTCTGGAAATGCTAGGATCTCCAATCTACCTCTAGACCTCTCTCTCTCTACCTCTCTCTCTCTCTACCTTTCTCTCTACCCCTCTCTCTCTCTACCTCTACCTCTCTCTCTACCTCTCTACCTCTCTCTCTCTACCTCTCTCTCTACGTCTCTCTCTCTCTCTACGTCTCTTAACCACTACCTCTACCTACCTCTCCACACCTCTCTACCTTTCGCTATCTCTTCCTCTCTCTCTACCTCTCTCTCTACCTCTCTCTCTCTACCTCTCTACCTCTACCTCTCTCTCTACCTTTCTCTCTCTACCTCTCCCTCTCTATGTTCTCTCACTCTCTACCTCTCTCTACCTCTCTCTCCACCTCTCTTTCTCTCTACCTCTCTACCTCTACCTCTCTACATCTCTCTCTATCTCTCTACCTCTACCTCTCTCTCTACCTCTCTCTCTACCTCTCTCTCTCTACCTCTCTCTCTCTACCTCTCTCTCTCTACCTCTCTCTCCCTAACTCTCTCTCTCTCCCTACCCCTACCTCTCTCTCTCTACCTCTCTCTACCTCTCTCTCTCTCTACCACTCTCTCTCTCTCTCTCTCTCCCTCCCTCTACCTCTCTACCTCTCTCTCTCTCTCTACCGCTCTCTCTCTCTCTACCTCTATCTCTCTCTCTAACTCCCTCTACCTCTCTCTCTCTCTACCCCTCTCTCTCTACCTCTACCTCTCTCTCTACCTCTACTTCTACCTCTCTCGCTCTACCTCTACCTATCTCTCTAGCTCTCTCTCCCTACCTCTACCCCTCTCGCTCTACCTCTCTTGCTCTACCTCACTCTCTCTACCTCTCTCTACCTCTCTCTAACCCTCTCTCTGCCTCTCTACCTCTCTCTCTTCCTCTACCTCTCTCTCAACCTCTCTCTCCCTCTCTACCTCTCCATCTACCACTCTCTCTACCTCTACCCCTCTACCTCTCTCCCTCTACCTCTCTTTCTCTACCTCTCTTTCTCTACCTCTCTCTCTCCCTACCTCTACCTCTCTCTCTCTACCTCTCTCTACCTTTCTCTCGACCTCTCTTTCTCTACCTCTCTCTCTCTCTCTCTCTACCACTCTCTCTCTCTCTCTCTACCTGTACGTCTCTCTACCTCTCTCTCTCTACCGCTCTCTCTCTCTCTACCTCTCTCTCTCTCTACCCCTCTCTCTCTACCCCTCTCTCTCTCTCTCTCTCTCTCTCTACCTCTACCTCTCTCTCTCTACCTCTCTCGCTCTACCTCTCTCGCTCTACCTCTCTCTCTCTACCTCTCTCTCTCTACCTCTCTCTTTCTACCTCTCTCTACCTCTCTCTACCCCTCTCTACCTCTCTCTACCTCTCTCTCTCTACCTCTCTCTCTACCTCTTTACCTCTCTCTCCCTCTCTTCCTCTCCCCCTCTCTGTCTCTACTTCTACCTCTCTACCTCTCTCTCTACCTCTCTCCCTCTACCTCTCTCTCTCCCTCTCTCTACCGCTCTCTCTCTCTCTACCTCTCCCTCTATCTCTATACCTCTCTCTCTACCTTTACACCTCTACCTCTCTCTCTACCTCTCTCTCTCTCCCTACCTCTACCTCTTTCTACCTACCTCTACCTCTCTACCTCTCTCTCTACCTCTCTCCCTCTACGTCTCTCTCTACCTCTCTACACCTGTCCACCTCTCAACCAGTTGAATTCCGGGGAGCCTAAACCGTCAGTATTTCAAATCTGCGCATGAAACGTGGGTAGGATGAGCCGTGCAGCTCAGAAAGGGATGTTCTTTTTACATAATTTGTATTTAATAGAATTGGGAAGCAGGAGAGCAGTCTCACAGTTGAGATAGGGATTAACATACACAGTGACAGCTTTTGAATTGGCTTTAAAACCATTCAAAGATGGCTGCAGCATCTACGTGTGATGTGGTGGACTAAGTGGCAGCCGGAGCCATATAGCACTGCTTGTCATTTAAAAAACAAAACTGCATTGACATAGCCAATAGGTCTCCCCTTTGGAACCTTATAAGTGTTTAGTTGTCTAGGACAATATCCTTGGTGCAACAACATCAAGTGTTGCATGGCTAAACACTTATAAGGTCCCAAAGGTGAGACCTATTGGCTATGCCAATGCTTGTTTGTTTTTTCCTCTGTTTCATTGTGGTTGCCAGGTAATCTGCTGTGAAGCCTCACATGATTTTCCTCCCACCCCATGGTTTTCTTTGTTTATTTAAGCTCTTTGTCTTATTCGATTTTTTTATTTGTTTATTTAATACTTGTGCTCAATCATGTCGGAGGATGGTGATGAAGTAAAAAGGTTGCCCCCCCTGGAAAAATTTCTGCGGACGCCCATGTTTCTAGGGGCTAGTACCTTCTTCTTTTGCTGCTGCTGAGGGGGGCCTGGGGATGGGTAGGCCAGCCCCATGGTTCCATCACTCTCAATACATCCTGGCTACAGCCCCTAGCTGCAAGACTAAGTTGATGGCCTCCTTTTGATCGCAGTGGCCACACTGCTTACACCCGCAGCAGTGAGTTTCTTTGTGGAAGATGACCTTGCTCAGGGAGAAACTTTGGGGCACAGTGCAGACTAGCTGGCTCCCACTACTCCAGTCTCTCTCCCACAGCACCAAACCAATTTCTACCTTTCCTCCATTTACCAACTCCCCTACACCGGCTATGGAGCCTTCATGCCCTACAGCTCCAAGCTACTCCCCTTCTTATAGTGGGCGCCCAGCATGTAGCATGTTACATTTCAGTCAGCTTAAGACTGCCATTAGGTAAATTCATCCAAACTAGGCTAAGATCAGAGTGTTCTCACTCTTCCTTACCTAACAATATAACAGTAACTACTGCTATAGACTCTTATATATTACTCTTTTTCTCTAAATTAGGAAACCACCCTTAAAAGGGGTTGGTCATGACAAGACGAATTGCCAGTGTAGGAAGCTGGCTCTTTATATGATATACCAAATCGAGGTATATTATGCAAAGATTCCAGGGGTTTCCTTATCAGTGGACAGGGACTTGCTCTAGCAATCCCAAGGTGCTCTTCTAGGGGGTAGTGTGGTCGAGCAGCAATAGGCATATCATAGAGGAATAAGTATACAAAGAATCAACGGCGGACTCCAAGTGCTGCACTTCCTCTGTGTATTTCCCCAGGTAGTATTTCAAGTGTAAGATGGTAGTTGGTGTGCACAACCAGCTCCTGCACCCGCCGTTTTGGGATGCCACTTGCCAAGCAGGAGAATAGAACTGTGGGGAAAGTGGAGCGGTGCACTCCCAGGACGGTATTGCGTTAATAAAGAAGCTCGATCAGTGTCTTCGTTGTATCAACCTTTATTTTTGACAATCCTTGTGATAATTAAAATACATCATGTGACAAAAAACAACCTAGGCAACCTATACTGAACAATGCAATGTATTCAAAGACAATTGGCTACAAAAAGTTAAGAAAATATATGTTTTTTATTCTCAGGTTATTTTTTAAAAAAATACATCATATAGCACAATTAAAGAGAGAAACATTTGACATCAATAAAATCATATATCACACAAGTGAAAATTAAAAAGTTCATATAGTGGTAAATTAAGTTAAAAAGAATGCTATCTTTGTTTTTCTCTTTATAAATAAAAGCATCGAAAACACATCAACTAGCCAGAAAATATTTCAACATCAGCTGAACGTTCTATCGACCATTGACGCAAACCCTGATTATTGCATGTGAGTACCACTTATCTATGGCAAACCTACCGAATACCTAATACCTAACATCTTCCGACAATGAGGTAGAGATGAAATATGGTCAATTATGAATTAATATATGTGTTCACTAATACAAATGCTTTCCTATGATAAATAAATATTCATGACCGAATACCTAATACCTAACATCTTCCGACAATGAGGTAGAGATGAAATATGGTCAATTATGAATTAATATATGTGTTCACTAATACAAATGCTTTCCTATGATAAATAAATATTCATGACAAATAGGAAGCTTTATATCCTAATATATAAAAATATCATGACAACCAGATAGTTATAGATCATGATTATTCTGGTTTTATCTAGAGTTGATCACGAATAGTATGAGTCTCCATAAATATGTGCCCTCCGTTAAATAAGCTGATCTATTGGGATAAAAAAATATTCAAGAAAAAAAGAAAAAAAGAAGTGCCTACACCTGGCTAACTCTGAACTTATTATCAGTTGGTTTTGTGAAGTATTGCTCTCCATAAATATCTCAGTGTCTGAATACCTGGTTAACTCTGAACTTATTATCAGTTTGCTCCAATGAGTATTGCTCCCAATAAATATCTCAGTGTCTGAATGGTTTTGTATACACATTCAGGGAAATGAAAAGATATATAAATAAAACATGATCTTTATATAAGACATACTGGCTACAATGTTAGGACATAGAAAAATATGTGTTTTGTACATATTTTTTAAGGATGTATAACTAATGCAATGTTTTTTTAAATGTATTTTGTTTTAGAGCTTGTGTGGCTACTCCAGAAGAAGGCGCTGGTTCGCCGAAACGCGCGTAGAGACCCAATTTGCCACGTTCTGTTTTTTAACTCAATTTTCATATATATTGTTACCACTATATGAACTTTTTAATTTTCACTTGTGTGATATATGATTTTATTGTTGTCAAATGTTTCTCTCTTTAATTGTGCTATATGATGTATTTTTTTTTAAAAAACCTGAGAATAAAAAACATATATTTTCTTAACTTTTTGTAGCCAATTGTCTTTGAATACATTGCATTGTTCAGTATAGGTTGCCTAGGTTGTTTTTTGTCACATGGTTCAATTTCCCTGGCCTAGGAACTTTTGTATCCGAATCCTCAGGGGGTCCTTGTTAAATACACGCAAATTAAAATACATCAGCCAACTTCGTCAGGGCAATGCGGATGTAAGATGGATGGTGCGTCGAGGACGTGGTTGCAGTAGGCCCAGCCTGGGCCGCTCCTGGTGCCTGGGAACGGAATCAGCAGCCCTCAGTATGGTTGCTGGCAAGGGTGGCGTGGTCACCTTGATAAGGGCCAGTGAGGAGAGACCTAGAATCTCGGTTTAGGTGTATCGCTATCCGGGCTGCTAATTCCGTTCCCACGCACCAGGTGCGGCCCATGCTGGGCCTACTGCACCCACGTCCTCAACGCACCATCCATCTTACATCCGCATTGCCCTGACAAAGTTCAATCCTTGAATGAAACGCGTTGGCTGATGTATTTTAATAACCACATGGATTGCCAAAAATAAAGGTTCATACTTAAGGTGAGTATGGGGCAAGGTTCAAGGCAGCACCAGCAAATCACCTCCAGCAGCACAGGGGCATCCGGGTGAAAGACTGCAAAACATTATCGGGTGCCCAATGTGAGTCAATGGGAATCGGTCTGTGGGAAAACAGGCTAAGAGGCCAGTCCGATTAAACCAAACAAAGGGCTCAAGTCTTGCGATGCTAGGCGACATGGTGACACCATTTGTCTTCTTCTCCTCGGGCTGTGCAGAGGGTCTTTGAGGTGTCAGGTTTCTCCATCCGGGTGCACTCCCGGTGGAAACAGAGGCTGCAGGGGACGTTGGAGAGTTCACAAGGGGCAAATCTAAACTGGACTCTGTCTCATGAGGGCTAGGGGAGCATGCTGACACAGTTGACCCACTTTGACTCGGGCTGGGGGGCTCACGTGCAGTGGTGCTTGTATGCATCAGACTTTGGAAGCTCCGGAGTCGTCATGGTTCATTTTCTGACCATTCTGTTTGCTCCCCGAGGTACTTCCCCCTGATTGAACCTGACCTCCCTTGTCAGCAGATTACATCTGGACCAGCATCAGCTTGTATTTGAGCTTTTTGTTCTTCGAGTCAATTTCATCACTACAGTGCCTAGCATACCTCAAAATCTCGTCGAGCGGTTTGTTCTGTCAACAAATCAAATGTTGCTGGATCATAAGAAAAATATCAGGCCTCAATCCTAGAACAAACTTTGAAACAAACTGTCCCATGTCTCTAGGATCCATCACATCCAACCCACTGTACTGCTTAAAGACCTGTAATAATCGTTTGTAGTACTCATGCACTGTTTCTTTAGGCTCCTGTACCGTCCGATCTATCTTAACCCAGTCAATATCCTGTGGTGATACCTTAGATTTCAACCACGTAATCACTTGTTCATATTTTTTCATTACAAGAGGTGAAGGTCTATTTGTGGCAGCCTCCTTCTCTGGCTCCACAATGGGCCATTTAAGCGCAACCTTGCATGCTACCCACAAGTCTCCTGGAACCACAATGTCAAATAAGGTGTTTGTCGTGACTATGCTCCAAAGAAGCTCAGGAGACAGGTAAGGATTGTTACTTCTTTATTTGCAAGGGTACCTTCTTAGGATATTTTGTGCGTACTTTTGTGGCAGACCCGCCAATATATATGTTGTTATAAGTCTATAGGGAGCATATTGGAGCTTGGTATTTAAAATTCCCTTTGGTCCCTCTTACTTGTTTGTTGCTTACTTCTTTATTTGCTACAGCTTGGCATCAGCATGCCCACACACATCTGTTTCCCGTGATGTCCAACTCTGAATGCCCCTTCGCCACACCCCTGACCAGATGTGGTGTTTGGTTCCCCCAGTGTCCCCCTAGTGACCTGCAGGGTCCTTGTGCCCTGTTAGCAGGTCACTACATCTCCCCCCTTTGTCACAAAGATGTGACGAGAACATTGAGAGACACAGTGATGCGTGAGTGGAGACAAATATAGATGCAGGTTTTCCTTGGCACCGGTCAGTGTACCTCTCCTCATAACATTTCTTCTATTAGTCATCTTGGACGTCTGCAAACTCTTCTCGGGCTTGCTTCTCTCAGTTGTTTTTCCGCTGACCCTTCCTCTTCTTGGTCCTTGACCTGGTCTTCCTTCTTGTTTCCTTTTAGTTCTTTGAAGTTTAAACTGTTACTTGTTATCCGCTGATGTTCTGACTCTGCCGTTATCATTGGTCCCTTTACGTTCATCACTAGTAACGGGTCTTTGGAGAACATGTTGTCAGATTTCCTTTGTTGCCTCTGACGCACTACCACTGGGTCTCCTTCCTTTAGGTCTGGCACATGACGTGTCACTTTGCGTCTGCGTATCTTTTCATTTTCCTGATCGCCGCGATCCAGTGCCAATGTTGCTTCTAGTTGTGGTAGCCTCGTTCTACTTGTTCCTCCCAGTACCAACTCTGCTGGACATCTTCCTGTGGAGCTATGGGGTGTGTTTCTGTAGTCACGTTGGACTTGGCACAGAGCTTGAGCAAGCAATACTTGCACCAGCCTGGCCCTCTGAACGGCGTTCTTGATGTTGCCCATAAATCTCTCTACTATTCCATTTGCTTGAAGCCACAGCGGCGTTATCTTCCTGTGATTTATCCCCAGGTAGTTCATGAACCTTCAGAAATCTTCCCCTGAGAACGTAGGGCCATTGTCTGTTTTTAGTGTTTCTGGTGAGCCCCAGGCTGCAAATATGTCATCCAGTATCGGTAGTGTCGCTGTGGTTGATGTTGATGGGACCTGTCGTACTATTGGGAACCTTGAATATTCATCGATAACCACAAGCAGGCCCAAAGAAGTCCTCTGCTAGCGCTGTCCACACCGCTCTTGGAAGTTCCGACATTTGTAGAGGTTCATTCTATGCCGGTGCTCCTGTTACTTGACAGAGGTGGCAGGTCGTTATGGTGTCTTCTACCATGCGATCTAGACCAGGAAACCACACCTTCTTCCTTATTAGTTTTTTCATTGCTTCTACGCCTCTGTGGGACTCATGAGCCAGGTCTACCAATTGCCTCCTCAGTGAACTTGGTATCACTATTCTTGCTCCTCTCATCATGATCCCGGTCTCCGTTTCTGACAGTTCCTCATGTATCTTCTTCAGAGCTAGAACTTCTTCCTTGCATACTCCCGTTCCCCAGGTGCAATTATTGTTGACATGCCTCCACCTCTGCCTTCTCGTTATCTCCATGGCCGTTTGCATCGTGGCGACCTTCTTGGTCTCTCTCGCTAGCTCCACCACTTGTATGTGTGCTGGGGTGTTCTGTTTCAGTACGAAGTATAGGTATTCTTCTGCCATCAATGTCGTCTCTTGTGTCAGCGGCAAGGGTGTCTCGACATGTAGTCTGCCGGGTTGTGTTCCTTCCCCGGCTTGTGTACAATTGTGAAGTCATAGTCCATCAGCCTTATGCCCCAGCGTTCAATCTTGGGTGGGATTTTGGCTGACGGGCTGCCATAGATTGTCACTATCGCCTGGTGGTCAGTTATGATTGTGAATGACTTTCCGTAGACAAACATGTGGTAGTGTTCACACGCCCATACCACCGCTATGCTCTCTTTTTCTGGTTGCGAGTATGCCCTTTCAACGTCTGTTAAACTTTTACTTACATATGCAACAATCTTTCTTTGTGAGTCTCTTCACGGCAGGTGCTGCGCTAGTATTGCTCCGAGCCCTACCAGGTTAGCGTCAACCATTAGTTGAGTGCATAGTAGGGGGTTGAAATAAGCTAGATGCTCCACGGTCACCACTGCTCATCTTATTTCTTCGAATGCCTTGTTGCATTCCAGGGACCAGATAAATTGCTGCCCTTGCTTTTTTAGTTCTCTTAGTGGGGTGCTCACTGTGGCAAAATACTGTATGTAGCGCACACAATAGCTTGCGAGCCCTAGAAATGATCGTACTTCTGCAACGTCCGTTGGCGCCTTTGCATTCTTCAATGTTTCAACTTTGCTGGGATCTGGCCTCATCCCCTGCTTGGAAAAGATGTGACCAAAGAATACTAGTTCTCCTCTTCCCAGCTCACATTTTCCTTCATTTAGCGTCAGGCCTGCTCGCTCTAGTAGTGTGCACAGCTCACATAGAGCTGCATCATGTTCTTTGTCTGTTTTTCCAAATGCCAGAATGTCATCAATGTAATTCAGGCTGTTCCGTACCGGTCGTATCACCTGTCTTATTGTCTCCTGGAATATGTCCGCTGCCGATGATACTCCAAAGCTCAACCGCTTGTATCTGAATAGACCTAGGTGTGTGGAGAATGTCATGATGTATCTGGACTGGTGGTCTAGTTATAATTGATGGTACCCATTGCATAGGTCTAACTTCGAAAATCAACAAGCCCCAGTGAAACAGCTGTCATTAAGTTGTGGTCCCGGGTGACGTTCCCTTGCTATTGCAGTGTTTGGGATCCTCATGTCCACACAGATGCGGATCTTTGAGGTGTTCTTCTTCGGGACTGCCACGATCTGAGTCACCCAAGGCGTTGGCCCTTCAGCAGTTTCAATGATATCTTGTGCCGGTAAGCTTGTTATCTCTTCTTCCACTTGTGGTTGTAGGTGGATTGGTACTCTTCTGTGATGCTGGGCCACCGGCTTGACCGCTTAATTGATGTGCAGAGTAATCTGCTTTCCTTTCATCTTCCCAAGACCTTTCAATATTGCTGGGTACTCTTGTAGGATGCTTCCAGTTTCTGACATGTGATATGTCATGGCCAGTAGTCTCATTATCTGAGCTGTCACGTTGCTGAGTAGGCATGGTGCTGGAATGTCACCTTTGAGTACATGTATTTCTTCTAGGTATGCTTTGCCTTTGTACGTTATGGTTTCTTTGAACTTCCCCATGTTTTCTACTGGCCTTCGGGTGCCCCACGCGAACACAACTACAGTTGACGGTGAAAGCGGTGGTTTCACTCTCATCTTTTGGTATTCTGATATGCACATGATGTTGCAAGTTGCTCCACTGTCGAGTACGAACTGTGCTTGGTGGCTTCCCACACCAATGTCTACAGTGGCTGCTTTCTTTATTTGCTTCTTCTCCATGAGGTGAACGTGCCTTGTGTCATGGTTCTCTCTTGGTTCGTCTGACATCAGATATATCCTCTCCTCCGTCATAGGTGCTGCCGTCTCTTCTGACTGATCTGAGGAGCTGCGATTGGCAGTTTCCATGTGCCTTGCATATCTTTTACTTGTCATCCGTGGTTTCATCGTTCTGCCTCTTTCGTGTTTGAATTCTCTGGTCATGAACGTGCTCGAGAAATTATTATCTCTGTTGCACTTCCTGCACTTTTGACCCATTGCGGGGCAAGCACCGACGTGCGGGAATTCGAGGCCACATCAATAGCATGTTTGTTCGCCTTTCTTTTGCAGGACCGGCGCCTAGTACTCTTTCTTCTTGAAGTTCCCAGTGACACGATGTGCTACTGCCACTCTCTTCTCTTTTCCCATCTCCATCTGCTTTGCATTTTCCGTGGCCTGTGATTCATTTCGAGCCATCGTCAATATTGTCTCCAGCGTTGTTGGACTAAAGCTAACAAAAGAAAATACAATTAGGTCTCTACTGGCTTTAACATGTCCCGGCCTTTGCACGCTTAAAGACATTTCTAAAACAACATGACATTACATTTCACCACTATGGAGTATTAATTCTGATTTCAATGTAAGCACTACCTTTCATATTAGAAGCCTATATTAATTCACTCCTTAATAAGCACGTATACATTTCAAAAGCATTGTATTAGTAATACAAAATTTCACATATGATTATTCTCCTACATTAGGCAACACGACATTTCAATTAGAACACTACATTAGTCTTTAATTAATAACCACATCACTACATATCGTGCTGATTCTTAGCCTAACATTATAAGTCTAAACTATATTAGTAAACCCTCTAAATATGTGTGTGCTGACTACTCAGGATTATGGTGCACCCCTACAAATTTCAAAATTACATGGCGCTCTCTCACTATGTAATCCAAAGGAGATGAAATGTGTCAGGTTGAAAACTTTTTCTTTGGAGAAGCTTGTTGGTTTAATAAGCGAGGGAACTCCGACCCCGCAACACAAGGGCCGCCCGGAAAAGAGTTTGGCTCCTGTACGGGTACGCTGGTGTTTTAATTTTATGAATTGTAACCCGATCAGCCCGCCTCAACTATGATAAAAGAAGGCACTGGGTTACCTAACCTGAAATTAAATGCAGAACGGGGTGAGGGATGTAAATGTAGATTTCCATTTACTTGCTGGTGATTAGATGAAGGCACAGCATGTGATAAGGAAGTGCTGTGGCTCGAAGGATAATTAATAGTACAGTCATAGGAAATGTGTTTGGAAACTTCATGTTTTTAATGGAATGACAGCAATGTTCCCTGGAAAAGGAAAGTAATGGGAAAACGTCACTGCAAAAGTAATTGTTTCCAAATGCATGCAAAATGTTTTGTGACTTTAAGACCACAGCATATAAGGGGGATCTGTTCTAAGTAGACTTTAACACGTGGCCACTTTTTGAAAGCAAAAAAGACTTTTACATTTAATTAAGGCTCACCACTGGAGCTGACACCCGTCAGGTTGAAAAGCTTCTTGCTGCTGTGTGAAGATGACAAAAAAAGTGCCTTCCTTTACTCTCAACTAAGTCATACTTCTTTTTTGGAGAGACATATTGGTATAAATATATAAATATAAGTTATATATTCAATGAAAAAAAACAAAGGTTACAGGAATGTTAAAACGTTATAGTTAGGCTTATGTTTCACTCATACAAAACCAGTGAAAATCAGCAGTTATAGTTACCTGAGCAAACTGTAACTTATGCCCCATAATGCACTGCTTATGACATCACATATTACATCAGTCATGACATGGTCACTGACAACAAAGATGATATCACTGATGCCATCTCAAATGACATCATTGATGACATCATCCAGTGAGTGCAAGTGTTTTCTAAGAGTTTATGGGGAATATTTTCAAGAACGTGTGATAATTACCGCAAAATTAGCTTAACGCAACTTTTCATATGGCAGTCTGTCGCTGCAAAATAACGCCATGCTAACTTAGTATTCACAACACGGAGGTACTATGCGATAGGTCCACGACAACATGTCAAATGTCCGCGATAAAGTCAACACGACGCCTCAAAAATGTGAAAAACAAACGCAAAAAAGTTGGGATTAGGCCAATCGCGATACAAAAAGCAGCGAAAACGAGCAATAGGCCTGCAAATCCCATGCATCATGTGGGAAAATGCACCATAAAAGCAACAAAAAGAACACACCAAAAAAAACGTCAAAGTGCGTAGCACCATGGATGCACCCGGACCGAGTGCAGAGGCCAACCCGAACCCCACAAGCTCCACAGACCACCAGCAAGTAACCATAGGGTGAGTGAAGAGCCAGGAGAAGAGGAAGAGGAAGACGGGGTGCAGTCCGCAGGAAAACCAGTTCAGCATCACGGAGGTGACAGAACACTACCATCAACTGAACTCCAATTTTATAAACCTTAATCAGACCCCCCAGGATATTGCGGCATAGATTTGCAGATTTAGCGGCACAAAAATGAAAATTTTGCGGCACAAAAATAGAAATTTAGCTGCATTTTTGCGCCACTTTAGTGTACTTGTAATCATTCCTTTTCAGCCTTAAATCAATGTAAACTGATTTTGCAGAGTATACCACTGTGAAATAGGCATGTTCAAAGTGTTTGCGTAGTGAGAATGCCCCCATCTGTGCTATTACCAATTCAGCGAAACACCTGGGGTGCAGCAAAAGCTAAAAGGGACATACATTAGAGTGCTATTAGTGCATCATATGAACATGGTGTAGTTAAGGTGCCACCCGGTGACTAAATGGTGATGCATCACATGCCCTGTTTACCCAAGTCCAGACACCATCACCCCCCATTGAGACCCAGTTATATGCCTTTGTGTTGAGTATAGCTGAGGTATGTGGTGACCAATATTAGGGCAGTCGGATTAAGCGGCTGTCTTGTTTGGCGTGTGCACATTGAGCACTACAAGTACCAGAATGCTTTGGGAGGGTAGCAGCTGTGCCACATAAAGTGCCAGCGCGCCTTGAAGCACGCTGCCTGATTCTGAAACACTAATATAAGCTGTTATCTGCCTCATGGCTCAGATTAGTAGTCAGGGACGGTGGTATCCCCTGATGGGATACCACTCTGCCTGATCATGACTGTATTAGTGTTCCCACATGAACTTAGTTACCGTAGGTGTAGCAGGTGCAGAGTCTCTGGGGCCCAGAGACCTGAAGGCTCATTGAATCCCCACAGTGCTTTATTTTCCCACCTCTACAGCAGTAAAAAGGGCCCTTTTCCCTGCGTCAACCAAGGCTCATGGCATCTTTTCTACACTACTGTTTCCACACCTGTATTGAGTGGCAACTGTGAAAATCGAACTGATTTTATTGACCAGAAAAAACGATGGGTAATATTGCTTAAGGGTCGGGCAGGGGGTACGGATGCAAAAAGACCAAGTTAAACCCCTGTCGAATCTCCTACGGCATACAGGGAGTGTGGATTATCCCCTCCTGCCCTCTCCCTACAGCAAACCTGTGCTGCCCTAGACCCCTCCTCACCACATCCCCACAACCCCCTCCTCCCCATCCATTTACCCGGAATATGTCAAACCCTGAAAAATGAGGGTTTAAATGCGCATGTCTACTCGGTAAACCTGTATCCACGCTTTTGTTATTCCACATTCCTTGGGATTCAACTGGTAATCGTGGGGTACTGTAAATTACGGGAGTGTAGCCTGTGCACTGCTGTGACGCTCTTACGTGAGCCCTCAGCTGAACTGCACCGTTTTGCAGGTTCATATTTACCGAACACTAAGATTCAAAGGCCAGGCTGCAGGGTCCTTGCTGCTGAATCCCCGCAAGCTTGGAGGGACCACTGAGTTTTAAAGAGCCAGCCCTCACCACCACCTCCTGTATTGCTCAAGGATCTGTCTGTGCATGTCTAACCCAACCCTGGGCCTCTCACAGCATTGCCAGGAGTATGCAGATATTGGACGTCGGCAGACACGTGACTCCTGAATGTTGATCTGTGACATCGAAAGAAGATAGGAAATTAAAATGTACACAGTGTGCAGCATGTAATGGCACACAAACGGACGTCTAAACATCAGTTGGAGCCTGTAGGAGGGAGAGACTTGTGGCCTGCACACAGTGTGATTCATGCTGCAGATGTCCTATCTATGGCAGGAGGAGCACGATTTAAGGGGTGGGGTGGAGTGAAGATAGTTCTATAGAAGGGCAAGGGGATGGGTGGGGGAAGGGCAGAGCGTACTCGGGCCTAGTACCTCTAACAACATGGAATTGGAGAGGAGGCGTAAAGAGAAAAATAGCGACTGGGGAAGCACAAAATTCTGCCATGTGGGGCTGAAATGCAATAATCTCGATGACAAGAAGCAAATTTCTCGGGCAGTTTTGAAAAAATCGCGGCATTTTCACAAAACTGCCGATTTCACAATTGTTTTGCAAATCGCGAAATCCCAGAGGGTCTGCTTAATGCAGTCAGAGTGTCGATGAGGTCAATGGAGGAGGCCAAGAGGCGCTGGCATGATGTGAAAAGCCAAACCAAGCACAAACCCGCTGCCAACAGGAAGGCAGCAACGGTGACAGGAGGTGGTAGTTCTGCGCCACTGAAGGAGCTGGAGGAAACGGAGGCCACAGTCATCAGTGTGGAGAAGGTGCAAGGAGTTGGGAGTACGGACACAGCTTGATAAGTCCTGACAAAACATCAACAGGGTGAGTAACGACCAGGGACTGGGGGCGGGGGGAGATGGGCACAGTGGTACACATGCAAAACAATGTGTAGCACACTGCATACCCACAATGACCCAGGATCATGTCCCTGATCCCCGTGGCACACTGCAGCACACACACATAGTAATCACAGCACATCCCACGACAATGTGGTACAAAGTGCAACACCGACACTGCAGAACAGAGGACCCAACTGGGCCCGCTCATGCGCAGAAACAGGTCAATCACATCTAACATAGCAGGAAACTGTGAGATTGAAATGTACGTGTACAACCTCATATCTGTCACAGAGTCCAAATGTCCACTGTCCTGCATCAAATTTCCAGCACCTTCCAAACAGTCACAATGTACATTGTCATACAGTCTGCATGTAAATAAGAACAATGCGCCAACATACATGTCAATACAATGTCAACATGCATCTCCCCTTCACATTGCAGGGGGACAAACAACACCTCCAGCAGAGCAGACCAGACAACTCATCAGTGATGCTGGAGACGACCACCACACCTTTGACACCGACGCACTTCAACAGCTCATGGACATCTTAGGCAACCCACCCCCAGGAGCGGGGCAGCCAAGCTACATAGAGGAGACCCTAGCCCCTGCACAGACCACAGAGCAGGAAGCACCTGCCACCACGGCTGGCTCATATCGCATTCAAAAGCCAGGTGTCAGAATGTCAAAAGGAGGTGGCCGCACAAGTGCGGGTTGGGTTAGAGCTCATGGAAGCCAAACTACATCACATAGGTGGGTGTCTAAGTACCATCAGGGACCACCTACACCCCCACAATGGAGACCCACACTGTGATAGAGACACAAGCATTTGCACATTTCCTGTTCTGAACCACGCCCAGAGCCCCGTAATTACCATTCACACACCCAGGCTGGACCTCCGTACAAGGGCCCAGTCCACTCCTCTTATGTATTGAGTGGCTGACGACAAAGCTACATGTGCAAGGTTGTACCCGCTGCCAGCGGGGGCATGGCTGCGTCCGCTATACACAGCACAATGTAATGTTGTAGGGCTCAGGCCCTCATGCATACATTATGACCACACAGACACACTTAGATAGCTGGTGGGACTGGCTCCCGGGATGTTCGCCTGGCCCCTTTATTGGCAGGGTCACATGTACAGTGACGCCTGTGCTGGATGTGTGTGGGGTGAGTGTAAGCAAACCCTCACAGAGTTTTTGGTGCTGGCAACAACTACAACAGTGAACACTATTAAAACGGAAACAGAAAACACCAGCATTACAGAGAAAACTGCGAAGCATCATGGTAGTGGCCGGAGCATGTACAGAGGTCACTCAATGAGCAAACAGAAGTGTCCCTGAGTTGCAGTGCACTTGACGTGGATGGGAAGGCATATGCAAACATCCTTCGGAAAGAGCTAGAGGAATGGATAATAGACAATCAAATAATACCATTTTATCAGACCGGATTCCGGGCGAACTCATCAACAATGGATAACGCCAATGCATTATCAAATCTGGTAACTAAGACCACAGAGGGGGTAAACCCACCCCTATATGCCTGCTTTGTTGACTACAGTGCTGCCTTTGATGGCATCGACCGCAATATATTGTGGGCAAAGCATGCAAAGTGGGGGATACCAAGGAAACTTCTGGCAGCCATTATGTCCCTCCATACTGGTACATGGGTCTGCACTAACTCACACAGTCACACGCAACTGCCAAGATCTATACGAACAAACGGTTAAAACAGGGCTGTGTGATTGCGCCAACATTGTTTAACCTATACACCGCGGACCTGGGAGCTGCACTCTCAAAAACTAACATTTTTCCACCTAAATTGGGTCACCTTAGAATACTTATTATGCAATATGCGGACGTCCTTGTCATCCTGGACCAAACCAGAATAGGCATGAAAAGGGCATTGGAGACTTCATTTATACAACTCAGAAAATAAGCTCCAAAGTAATGCAAATAAAACCAAGGTATTGGTCTTTGGATATAAACCAAAAAAATCCTTGCTGGGCTTGAACATCGGACCAACTATAGAGAAGAGGGACCCCCAGCAGGATAAAGGCAGGTTGGCAGGGGAAAACTACAAGCAACCAGAAAAGAGAGAAAACCTGCCAGGTATGTTTAAATAAGGTCCTAGGGGAGGATCCTAAAATACAAACATTGGCGTCGGAGCAACCAGGGGTGGAGTCAAATAATCAAATCCAGAAATACATATGATATTTTTATTATCAAAAACAATCTTTTATTTATAGACAAACATTATAAATATCAAGCCATGGCCATGGCATGGTCATTTCCATTAAAACAAACACATAATCTCACAACATTGAGTCCCAGACACGCCGTTCAAATCTCACAGTCATACCAACGCACATTCCACAGTTCAACATGACTCATACATCAAACGCACAAATGATCTCAATAGTACATAGGCGCAACAAGATGATTAGATGACAGGATGATAAATCATCAAAGGGGCAGATGTATAGATGGAAAACGATCCAACTGCCACCACACAATCAAATGTACAACGGAGTGTGGGACAATGTATGTGCAGACATAAAGAAATATGCATATAAACACAATACATAATCAATGACACATCGAATTCTTTTAACCATATTATTTTACATAATGCTCCTACGGGTGCTCCGGGCCGAGAATTGATACACATAATTACAGCAATATCTATATAAAGGGTAAAGAGCCTGGAATAGACTGTTCAAATAGAAAAAGAATGTGTAACAATCAATTCATGAGCAAACACTTATGTCATAGAGATTTTGTGAAGGAAAGAATCAGAGGACCCCATCGACCAAGGAGAGGTGTGCCGCACATCGGTATCCAGGACAAATCAGTATAATACGACAACCAAATATAGAGGTGATGAGTGGGAAATAATGTGACACAGAGATTGCACGAAGACAAATAGGGCCAATACCCACAAGGATAAAGAAAGAGAAAAAGAAATAGAAAGCAAAGAAGCCAAAGAAAAAAAAAGGGGTATCTGGGTTATTTCTACCCGATGTTAACAATCCAGTAGGAACCACCGGTCCAGGGAATAGTGTACCCACGACCACGTTGTGTATGGGATCCCAGCGAGAAAACCGTGTTTTTATATTACAATAATTTTTTGAGGTTTTCTAGAGAATAAAAGAAATAATAAGACAAAAAATTGAATCCGATCATGGGTGTTAAAATTGTCAAAACAGTCGTGTAGTGGCATAGCCCATTTTGAGCTCCCACTGCTCAAGGACAGGGTCGGGGGAGACTTACCAGGGCCAATCTGCTAATTTCCAGAAGGAGATGGCAAAAGTCCTCTCTAGCTGCTCTCAACCTAGGCCATACAGCAATGTCCTCAGGGTAAGACAAAGCGCCAACCTCAAATATACACCAATGGGACCCAAGGTTCCTCAAATCCAGCAGATAACACATCTGGAAGAGTGAATATAAATAAAGAAGATCTTATTTTCAAAAATAGGTTGCTAAGGCCCCTTGCAGAGGCTACATGATGATATCTCCCACTGGAGATCCTTGCCTCTCTCCCTCCCTGGCCGAGCGGCTCTATTTAAAATGCTGGCGTTACCCCGCTTCTTATATATCCTCCAGAACTGCCCATTTCCAATTGCGGATTCCTTTTTCACGACCCTGGAGGGAGAAATTCGCTTATTGCTATGGGATGGCAAGGCCACTCGCATCGCTCTCTGCAAACTCACGAAGGGCTGGTACGATGGCGGAATTGATCTACCTGATATGCACCTATATTACTGGGCATCCCAACTGGCAGCCACTAATCAGTGGATCCACGATACACCCGCAAACCAGGCATTTCATCTTGAACACCTTCAGACGGGGCGAGCGGGTTACATGGGGGCTCTCTACGGCAAATCACAGAGTAATCGGTATGTAGGTCTTATGCAACAGACGGTGGCTATTTGGCATCGCGCCACTAAAAGCCTCGGTTGGTCCAACAAGTTCACTCGGGCGATGCCCCTTTGGTCCTCGCACAGCCTGGTCCTCCTTTGTCTCCAGCCAGGATTTGACAAATGGGATACTATTGGCATGTCCACCGTTGGGGATCTGATACACGAGGGGAAACTTCTATCCTTCCCAGAATTCCAACAGCGACACGCATTCTCACACAGGGAGGTCTTCCGCTATCTTCAGGTTAAACACGCTATCCAGACGAATATACCTGACCTCTCCTCCATCCCAGAGGCCTCACCCTTAGAGGACAGACTACTCTCTGAGCCCCTGTTGACTAAGGCGATCTCCTGTACTTATCGTAAGCTCTGTAACAACCTACCTGATACCTGATTCCTTTCCAGCTCTGCGCCTTAAATGAGAGGGCAATGTGGGCGAATTAGAAGATACTGACTGGTTAGCAGCATTGATGTCCCCACGGGAATCTACAATCTGTCACTGATTCCGTTTGATACAGCTAAAAATACTCCACCGAACCGACATGTCTGGCCCGCTACTCGCCAAACTGGGCAGACGTCCGGATGCCCACTGTCTGCGCAGCTGCGGCATGATAGGTACCTTTTACCATACGTTGTGGGAATGCCCGGTGATTCAGCAACTATGGCAAGGGGCTGTTAAGAAAATGACGGAGGCACTACAAAAATCGATTCCACTCACTCACCGGGGTGGGATCTTTAATGTTTGGGAGGTGACTGACTTGACGGACATAGAGCACCAATGGTTGGCCCTAGGGTGCCTTCTTATCAAACATTCTATAGCAATGCACTGGGGCTCCCCTGTCCGCCCGCTTGTGATACGCTGGGTGGCGGAGATGTTATGTTGGCTGAGAAAACTGTGTATAAGCTCAGAGGTTGCCCTAAAAAGTGGGACAAGAAATGGGGCCATGGAATAAATATAGAGGCAAAATCTGCAGTTCTCCCACTGCGGACATGGCGATGGATAGGCTAAGATCTGCCCTCTAGGGTCGTTATATGTGACGTACAGGTGCCTGAACTGTAGCCCCTTTCTTTGTCCCTGTGTACCCTTTTGTCGTTTGACATTTTTGTGGTCATGGCATTATGTTGGGGTGAAGGCCGCCCTTTAGGATCCTTTACATTCGACGAATACGTGGCTCAACTGTAATTGGTGTCTTTTGTATCCTTATGTCAATCTATTGTTTGATATGCTCTGTTTATTCTTAATAAAAATTATTATTTAAAAAAAAAAATAGGTTGCTAAGTAAATTCACTGCACCATTACATAACATTCATAGCTGTCCGCTTCCTCGCCGCTAACTCATAGTTTTGGCACCCTAACGCCAACGGCGCCAGATAGAGAAAAGTGATACTGGCAAGGGCATAAGATTCCTGAAGATAAAGAGTATATAAGGAACGGGCCAAGTTGTTCAGATTCAGCATCCCTAATATGACATCCTCAATATGCCGAAAAACTTTCACATTGAAAACGTGTAGCAAAACGCCACAGGGACACACGCTAGGTCTAATGCAGGAACAAGTTGGAGGTATGCAGTAGCTGATTATTAAGGCTAAAACAAAAAATGAATAAAAGAAAGAACAGGGGTACCGTACTAAGCACATTGCGCAAGGTTAGGCAGGTATATTTAGTCACCGAACAAGCCGTCCCTCCCCTAAACAGCAATACCTGGCTACTACGAAAGCTGGGAGAAACGGTGGGCCCGGGCTACCAATAAAATTAAGAGCACACAAAGGCGCTAAGTAGCTACAGTTAATGCCGTTAGAGGTATGAGTGTTACCTGTGTTTGTAGCCAGAGGAATAAATCCGGTCAATCGAGTTGAAGACGCCGCCTTCACCGAGTAAGTTCAGCCCGGGAAGACCGGCCATCGCCCAGTATTTAAATGCGAGGCTGAGCTTTATAACAAATCAAAAGGAGGAAAGAGTAACAACATCGGGCCACTAAGAATTGCAACTGCAAATAAGTATACCTATTTGGGTGTACAATTCTTAGATATCGGCAGAACAAGATCCCAGGCCAAATCATTGGAGACAAAATCTGCTAAGGTCACACATGCCCTATGCAAAATACACCAGAATCTTGGGAGCCATTCAACTGAGGGTATCCGAAGATTAATACAAGCCAAGCTATTTTCAACAATCAGCTTTGGCCATCTGGCCTTCCTGAGCCTATTGTCCGACAAATTGGAGCATCTATATATCATGGCTTTTAGGAAGGTCTTTAGGCTACCATTCTTGACAAGGCGTACACTGATCAGGCTTGAGTTTAACTTAACATCAATGGACATAAAATGTAAAAAAGACATGGTGAAGCTGTACCTCTGTGTGAACAAGGCGAGCCCGGCTACCTTAAGGGAAGCACTCCGAATACTCTTCACGGATCAAACCATTCGATGGGCTAGGTACCTTGTTTCAGCTGATAAAACACTATGCCTGACAGCTGATCATACAACGATATTAAATCTGTCAACAGTTAGCCTAAAAAACCTGTTAAAAAACAGGAAAAGATCATCTCAAGGCACCAGGACATAAATACGATCAGAGTTATCCGTCGCGCAGAGGGCCAAATCTCATGAAGCCACTCAATGCCAACCATATCTGAAAGCCGGCCTGGGTAGATATGCTCTTCAAAATGTCTTGAATACCAGGCTGCTAACTCTACCAATAAAGGACTATAGAGCACATTGGACAACAATACCAACTGGAAATAGAGGATGTTGACTGTGTCAATACCACACAGAATCAGCAGAGCATGTTTTCTGTTGTTGTCCAGCCTTGGTAAGTCTGAGGTGCAAATACGTAAGGGCAATGCTCAATCTAAATAAAGTAAGAACATAAAAGGAGGCCTTAACATACATATATACCACAACAGTACCAATGGAGCTGGCACGTGCCGGGAAGTTCTTTGCCACTGCTGGAACGATCCTATGTCAAACGCAAAGTACAGAAAAATAACAGCATAATAACAATCGACATGCAGACTGTCGATGAGCATCTACATCATCACTAGTGACCCTTTGCCAATTCCAATGGTCAAGAACATTGCCACTGTCGTTGAGCAAACAATAAATAAAGCATCTTATGGCTATTGGTGATCTGGTACCAAGCCCGATAAGTTAAGATGAACTGATACTAGGGCACTGACTGTCCAACCCGATGTATATGTATATGTTTTTTTTCTTCTCTTTTAAACCCCTCTGCATTTTCAATGCTTTTAAATGCTTCTCTTTTATCAATTTACTGTTTTAATCATGATCGTAATGTGCATCGCTTTTGTAAATGATTTTAGGTAATCATACAATAAAGTATTCATTCATTCAGTGCACTGAGGTTGGGGCACTAGAGCTGAGTGCGCTCATGTGAAGAAAATGTCTAGGATTGTGTCTCTTCAGGATATTCCCGATGCAGCTGCAGTGGGGTGTGTCACACATGCATCATCTTCCTCATCATCGGTCCAGGTCTCTCACACTGCCTGAGGTGATACTGCTGCATGAGCTCTCCACAGCACATAACTAAAACAGAAATGGACAATGAGTCTTGGTGCCTTGAGTTAGTGGCATCTGGAGTGCTGAGCAGGGTATCAGGCAGATGACGGCATCCACTGCAGGTGTGAGCAACTCTGATAGTCTGGCAGTAAGACTCTTTATACTCTGGCAGTCGGCATTTGGAGGTGGTCCTGGTGGTGTGTGCTTCCTGCGCTGATGCAACGTCCAGGCCAGTCAGGACTCGATTTGATGTGTGAGCCCTGGTGGACCACAGTGTAGGCCGGAGGCAGCGGACAGCGCAGGGCCACATACACATGGCGTTGATGACCCAAGGCCATCGTCTCAGAGGCCATCCAATATCTCATCAGACAGGGTCCTGACTTGAGCTGCACAGTGTTAGTGGCCCCGGATGCACTGCGGCTCGCACAGGCACACCATCACGGGACGGTGACTTGTAGTGCACTGAGGTAGGGCCACGCAGACTGAGCGGGTCCTCGTCGATGTCCAAGGGAAATGTGGCGGAGGGCTGCTAGGTACAGTGGAAGATGTCCTCCAGGGCATGATGCAGAGGGCAGAAGCCATCCGTAAGCGGCAAAATGAGGAGTGGAATACTACTGACTAGTTATTACCACCAAGTCGGTATCAGCTACATGAGGATGAAGAGAACCCCCAGTCCATAGACTCAGATGCCACCAAAATTCAACCAGAGAATGTCCATGAATTTTGGGAAACAGACTTAGTGGCACCGGGGGCTGAGATGGGATGCAGTCTGCGATGAGGCCGGTACAATGATATGGACCCTGCCATTGCTAAATCAAGACAATCCAACTGTCTGACCTACTCGACCGCAGTGTAGGCCGAAGGCGTTTCCAGCAAGGGGCCACAGACATGTGTGGTTGTAATGCTATGCACAGAGTATGTGGCACGACATCGAAGGTATTATAGTGATTTGAACTCTGCATTAACATGTGTACTCGGCCATTGCAAAATCAAGACTCAGTTCCAACTGTATGACCTACTCGACCGCAGTGTAGGCCGGAGGCAGCGGTCAGCAGTGGCCCACAGCCTTGTGTCATTGGCTCGCGATGGGTTGGTGACACCAGGGCAGTTGTCGGTAGTGTTTGATCACCTCCGTAACGATGATCCTTTTTTCCTCTTGACTGAAATGCATCATCCTCTTACACCTCTCCTTACGTGCAATGATATGTACTCTGCCATTAAAAAATCAAGACTCAGTTCCAAATGTGTGACCTACTAGTCCACTGTGTATTCCGGTGTAGTGCGTCACTGAGAAAGGAGTGCTGCAGGCCTTGGTCGCGGATGCTGTGATGGTCAGAGCAGGCTGCCAGGGTTGCGGGCCTTGGATTTGGAGCTTGCACTGGCACATTTTGGGCCCTCTTCGACACATGCCGGTGTCGGCAGGTGAGCATTGAGTCCTGGGTGTGCAGGGGCGGGCAAGACTGGTTCGGGGACCAGGGGCCCGGGGTGCAGCAGACGCACAGGATCAAAGGTAACACCACTCACGGCGACGGCATTGGCCTCGTGGCGGGATGAGGGGCACTGCCCTGGCAGGGACATTGGCCATTCCGGAAGAGAAGCATAACCAGAGCTTCTAACCCCTACGATGGCCTGGCGTACAGCGGGCCAGACCACTCCCCTCATGCTTACAGGGGGGGAAGTAACAAGCTACATTTCCCCAATCTTCCCCACTGGCTGGGGTGACATGGTTGCGTCCACTGTCCACTACACTCCAAAAACCAGCGGTGTATGTCAACATGGATATGTGCGTGGTCTGCATACTGCAGTCTGGCCACCACATCCCTGCCACACTTGGCATTGTGTACATTCTCATTCATCTGTCACTTGCCTCCTTCGCACATGCCTGTTCCCAACCTCTTCCCACAATCTGCTATCATGTGGCTAAGGGGCCATGCCGTTGATGGGTTATGTTTAGCAAAAAGGGCAATTGCCTCTGACACCATGAATTGTACACTTAATTTATCTCAATGTCCTATTTTATTGACATTGTAAGCAATTTCATTTTTGCATTCTTCTTCAAAATACTTTTTCAGTATAGCACAAGAGGGTGATAGCACATTTGTTTAGAACATTTCTATTAGCAAAAATATATTCAACAGAAAAACAGTGATTGACTTAGATACTTTAGAACATTTCATAAAGGTAACACTTGACAATTTACAACATTTAAGAAAAAAACATTAAAGAAAGGAAAAAGAAAAAACTCTGATCTTGATGTTAATCTTCTGAAAACATACATAAAATGAGCTTGCAAATTTTATTCTTGTATCACTTTCACTAGAAAGGTCCTACTTTCTTTTTCTAAGTGAACTACTCTTTGTGGTATAGTGATTTCCAACAAAGAAAAACAATACATTTTTATCCTGTATTGGGTCGGAGAAATGTTTTTTGAGGTTTCTTTGGCCGTTGTTGTGAGGTATGTCTCTCACTATATGTCCTATTAGTATATTAGATCATAGGGCATTTGGTTCTCCTGGCCCAGACGGTATGCCTACGCGTTTCAACCTTCTTTGGAATGTCAGGATATGATTTAAGGAAGGTCTTCATCAGGGCTCATGGTATTCTTGTGTAGGACATCATGCTACACCTGTTGGGTTGTAATGAGTATGTTTTAGTGGGGGGATCAGAGGTCTTATATACACTTTAAAAAAAAAAAAAAAAAAAAAATACATTTTAGTTGGGGATCACGTACCCTTTGCGGTTGAGCTGTGTTTGTTCTTTAGCTTTGTCTTTCGTGACTTTGTGTAACATCAAATGGTGGAACAGCCGGTAAAAAAGTGTTTTCTCTTTGATTGAATCAATGTTAGAGCATCTCTGCCGGGAGGTTTCTGCAAGGCAACCTGGAGGCGGAACAAGGATGGGTATTCTGGTTAGTCAATTGTTATGTGGCTCGTTTATTGCTTGTCTAACTGTATTGGAGGATTAAGCGTGGGTTCAGTTTCGCATGGGTCTGTTTTCCCGTGCGAGCATAATTTTTGCGTGATAGTTTGGCCCTCGTGTTTGGTTGGGCGTCAAATTTAGCGTGCATCCCCCATTTCTGATTGTTTGAGGAGCGGCGCCATCAGGGTTAATTGATCGTACCTTATTGTTGGATTTGAGTCGCCTGGTATCTGGGTTTCTTTGGATCAGTTCCCAAGGCGTTCGCTCTCCGTGGCGGTCTCCTCCTTGGTCAGCGTTTACTCAGTGACATCGGTTTCACAATGCAGTTATCCATTGGTTATTTTTATGGCTGTTCCTTTTGTGCTCGTTTCTGATAGGTTCACGTTCGCTCGCGTTTAAAGAGCTTCTTCCTTATTGGAGGTAAGGCCGGTTTCTGTGACGTGGTGCACTTTCTGTAGGTTGCGGATTATCCTAACTGTGTTGCCCGTGGCAACATATAATCTTGTCAAGCCATGTGATGAATAAATAGTCTCATTCGTCCTATGTAGTTCTTGTCGAAGTTTGTGATCGGGCTGTTTGCCGATTTTGTGAAAAGGCGCTGTGCCTCGTTTTGCAGTTATTTCATTGGCTGCGTTACACTTTAGTTTAGACTCGGTGTTTCCATTGGTCATAAAGCCTGTTGTCATGGTTACATGAAGCTTTCGATTCTTTCGAGTTACTGGAAACTCGTTGTTGTTGTTTTACTCATTTCTATGATGATGCCGGTGTGTTTGAGGTCATCTTGGGATCTTTATGAGGTGTTGACGCGCTTTTTGTGTGAAAGGACGCTGTGCCTCGTTTTGCAGTAATTTCGTTAGCTATACCACACTTTAGTTTAGACTCGGCGTTCCCATTGGTCATAGAGCCTGTTGTCATGGTTGCATGAAGCTTTCTTTGTGAAAGGACGCTGTGCCTCGTTTTGCAGTAATTTCGTTGGCTGTACCACACTTTAGTTTAGACTCGGCGTTCCCATTGGTCAGAGAGCCTGTTGTCATGGTTGCATGAAGCTTTCGGTTCACCCGAGTTATTAGAAACTCGTTGTAGTTGTTTTACTCATGTTTGTGATGGTGCCGGTGTGTTTTAGGTCATCTTGGGATTTTTGTGAGGTGTTGACACGCTGTTACCTTGTTGTCACGTCCTGCTGACATGGTGGGCGGGCGAGTATGTCACTGGCATATTTCTTTAATGTGTGAGTGACATTGTGGGGAAGCCCATTATGTAGGACAGGGGTGGAAGGATTAGTTGGCTGACATTAGTCTTTCCAGGTGATCTCAGCAAATCCTTCTAAGTCTCATGTTGATTGGCCGCATGACATCATTACTCCCTAGCGGTCCATGTTGAGGCATTGTTACAGTTATGGAATCTTTCTTTTATGGTGTGATAGAGCTTTGTTAAATAAAACTGGCGATTTCTGTGAGTTCATTCAATCCGTTATCCACAGTACCGAGATACATGATTGTTCTAGCTTCCTGCTTTGATAGATTTAGCGCCACGTTTTTGCCTTTAATGTGTTTGACCACTGTCCATTTTATGTCATCTGGTCCATGGTTCATGGCAATACAGTGTGGGACCATGGGGGCGTCTATTTTCTTCTATACTTCTAGGGAGTAATGATGTCATGCGGCCAATCAACATGAGACTTAGAAGGATTTGCTGAGATCACCTGGAAAGACTAATGTCAGCCAACTAATCCTTCCACCCCTGTCCTACATAATGGGCTTCCCCACAATGTCACTCACACATTAAAGAAATATGCCAGTGACATACTCGCCCGCCCACCATGTCAGCAGGACGTGACAACAAGGTAACAGCGCGTCAACACCTCACAAAAATCCCAAGATGACCTAAAACACACCGGCACCATCACAAACATGAGTAAAACAACTACAACGAGTTTCTAATAACTCGGGTGAACCGAAAGCTTCATGCAACCATGACAACAGGCTCTCTGACCAATGGGAACGCCGAGTCTAAACTAAAGTGTGGTACAGCCAACGAAATTACTGCAAAACGAGGCACAGCGTCCTTTCACAAAGAAAGCTTCATGCAACCATGACAACAGGCTCTATGACCAATGGGAACGCCGAGTCTAAACTAAAGTGTGGTATAGCTAACGAAATTACTGCAAAACGAGGCACAGCGTCCTTTCACACAAAAAGCGCGTCAACACCTCATAAAGATCCCAAGATGACCTCAAACACACCGGCATCATCATAGAAATGAGTAAAACAACAACAACGAGTTTCCAGTAACTCGAAAGAATCGAAAGCTTCATGTAACCATGACAACAGGCTTTATGACCAATGGAAACACCGAGTCTAAACTAAAGTGTAACGCAGCCAATGAAATAACTGCAAAACGAGGCACAGCGCCTTTTCACAAAATCGGCAAACAGCCCGATCACAAACTTCGACAAGAACTACATAGGACGAATGAGACTATTTATTCATCACATGGCTTGACAAGATTATATGTTGCCACGGGCAACACAGTTAGGATAATCCGCAACCTACAGAAAGTGCACCACGTCACAGAAACCGGCCTTACCTCCAATAAGGAAGAAGCTCTTTAAACGCGAGCGAACGTGAACCTATCAGAAACGAGCACAAAAGGAACAGCCATAAAAATAACCAATGGATAACTGCATTGTGAAACCGATGTCACTGAGTAAACGCTGACCAAGGAGGAGACCGCCACGGAGAGCGAACGCCTTGGGAACTGATCCAAAGAAACCCAGATACCAGGCGACTCAAATCCAACAATAAGGTACGATCAATTAACCCTGATGGCGCCGCTCCTCAAACAATCAGAAATGGGGGATGCACGCTAAATATGACGCCCAACCAAACACGAGGGCCAAACTATCACGCAAAAATTATGCTCGCACGGGAAAACAGACCCATGCGAAACTGAACCCACGCTTAATCCTCCAATACAGTTAGACAAGCAATAAACGAGCCACATAACAATTGACTAACCAGAATACCCATCCTTGTTCCGCCTCCAGGTTGACTTGCAGAAACCTCCCGGCAGAGATGCTCTAACATTGATTCAATCAAAGAGAAAACACTTTTTTACCGGCTGTTCCACCATTTGATGTTACACAAAGTCACGAAAGACAAAGCTAAAGAACAAACACAGCTCAACCGCAAAGGGTACGTGATCCCCAACTAAAATGTATTTTTTTTTTTTTTTTTTTTTAAAAAGTGTATATAAGACCTCTGATCCCCCCACTAAAACATACTCATTACAACCCAACAGGTGTAGCATGATGTCCTACACAAGAATACCATGAGCCCTGATGAAGACCTTCCTTAAATCATATCCTGACATTCCAAAGAAGGTTGAAACGCGTAGGCATAACGTCTGGGCCAGGAGAACCAAATGCCCTATGATCTAATATACTAATAGGACATATAGTGAGAGACATACCTCACAACAACGGCCAAAGAAACCTCAAAAAACATTTCTCCGACCCAATACAGGATAAAAATTTATTGTTTTTCTTTGTTGGAAATCACTATACCACAAAGAGTAGTTCACTTAGAAAAAGAAAGTAGGACCTTTCTAGTGAAAGTGATACAAGAATAAAATTTGCAAGCTCATTTTATGTATGTTTTCAGAAGATTAACATCAAGATCAGAGTTTTTTCTTTTTCCTTTCTTTAATGTTTTTTTCTTAAATGTTGTAAATTGTCAAGTGTTACCTTTATGAAATGTTCTAAAGTATCTAAGTCAATCACTGTTTTTCTGTTGAATATATTTTTGCTAATAGAAATGTTCTAAACAAATGTGCTATCACCCTCTTGTGCTATACTGAAAAAGTATTTTGAAGAAGAATGCAAAAATGAAATTGCTTACAATGTCAATAAAATAGGACATTGAGATAAATTAAGTGTACAATTCATGGTGTCAGAGGCAATTGCTCTTTTTGCTAAATTTTGACTTGATTCCAGCCTCTGACTACCTTAAACGAATCAAACCCCTGTCCAGTTTGCTTAGTTGATGGGTTATGTGCATGGCTGGCCCAGGTTCCCAAAGTAGGTTCTGCTGTCGTGTGTGGTGGGTGGGCATGTTGTTTGGCATGTTGCATGTGAGTTTGTACCATGTGCATTCCCAGTGTTGTGAGTTGCATGATTGTAGAGTTGAGGTGTGGTGTGTTCATTTGGTACATGCCAACGAGCAGTGCATTTCTGCAGGTGCCATCCTGGTAGCGCGGGTTGATGATGGACTCTCGAAAGATGTAGGAATCATGCACACTGCCTGGGTGGTTGGCGTCAACGTTGGTGGAGATTCCCTGGTGGTCCATTGTTGCCTGCACATTGATGGAATACGTGTGCTATCTGTTGCGGTTATTGTGTGCAGTGTTGCCAGGGGGCACAAGTAGGACATGTGTGCAGTCAATTGCCCCAACATGTGCGGGAAGCAAGCTATGGCATAGACACCTTGCTTGGCCTCCAGCTGTTCCTGCCCAGAGTGGGGGAAGCTTAGATAGTGGGGTACCAAGCTGATGATGTCATCCACGACCATTGTGAGTAACTTGGATGGGCTGGCTGTGAGACTCCTCCGACTCTGGCAGTTGTTGGTTGGCAGGTACCAGAGGCCAACACGGGCAGCACAGCCAGCAGCTTTGTCCGAGGTGGGATGTTGATTGTCCGCTGTGTTGGTACCGTCAGCCTGTGGGCAATGGTGTTCAGGATGCGGAGGATGGTTGTCCCTTTGAGCCTGTAGTGGGCAATAACATTCTCTGGTGTTAAGTCTGTGAGGCTTGTGCGTTTTCTGGAGGTCGCTGTCTTTGTCTGCACTGCCTCAGTGTTGGTCTGAGGAGGCAGTGGTGGTCTGAGGGAGTGGGGGGTCCTGGAGGTGGTGGCGGTAGATGTTGTGGCCCTCTTAAATGTCCGGCCTGCATGATCAGTGGCTCCATGGCATCTGTTGGCCTTCAGCTGTGGCTCTGGGCTGGGAGTTCCCTTTTCTGGTGCAGGCTGTTGTCCGACTTTACACCAGGTTGGAGCAGGTGTTAAATCTTGGTGCTAACGCGCCTTATCGCATGTTTTGTGATCTTATTGCCAATCTGGCTGGGTATTGAGAATGTTGCGGAGTGGTGTTGTTGCGGCTTTTGGCACAGGAACGCCTACTCTTCATCTCATTAGCGATAGTTGCCGGGGTCATGATGTTTTTTGCGGCTGTTATCGCAGGTAAACTGGTGATATGGGCTGTTATCACCACCTTGTGAATGGGGCAATAGTTTTATTGCCACTTTGGCTGTGATAAAGTGCCGATAACTCAGCGATACCTCCTTGAGAATATGTCCCTTTGATTGTTAAACATATATACAAACCTACTATAAAAGTTACATTAGTGTACTAGGTGCACTACTACCGAGTGATATTGCTTCTAACATATATAATGTGAGTGTGTGACTATATGTATCCTTGTGTGTATGGGTGTGTAAAGTGGCAGTATGGGTTATAAGTTGGTGTGTGAGTAGCTGTGTGGGTGAATGAATTGATGTGTGAGTGACTGCATTGAGTGGGTGTGTAAGTGGCTCTATGGATGAGTGAGTGGCGGTGTAAGTGGCGGCATGGGTGGGTAAGTAGGTGTGTAGTGACTGTTTGGGTGAGTGATTAGTTGTCTGCATGGCTAGTGAAGATTCTGCCACGAGTGCGTAATCTCTTAATGAATCAGTCTCCAGGAGTAACATGTGAACTTTACAACCACATTGTGGTCTCTGAGCCCTAATAATAGATGATTGGATCTCCAGTTGCATAAATAAGCTGAAACTGGTTACATTCCAGCCTTTGTCACCTTCAATGCGGCCTTTGCTTTCACATAACTGAAATGTCAATTACAGCAGAACTAAGTTAATTGGGAAAGTCACCTCTGACTTTACTGTATATTTTAGATACCGCCATGACCACTGTATGTGGCACGGTTCAGATTGCACCTGTCAAAGTAGTTAGAACTTTTGCCTTCTTTGCACAGTTGAAAATGAGCAAAGTAAAATGTCAAACTGCTATGCCAAAAATAGGAGTAGGAGGCATGTTTTTGCTTGATAAGTTTCTTTAATTAATTTCAGGTTTAAACGACCGAAGCTTCATTCCGGAAAAAGTAGTGCAGTGCAAATAACAACTATTTATTAGGGAATGAGCTGACGTTTATCAGCCTATCCATAGGTTTTTAGAAAAATATATACCACGGTCTTCATTTATAAGAATCTCTCATTGGTTAGGAGGGCTGGAAGATATCATAAAAACAGTCTTCAAATGAATTATGACAGGCACATAGAAGTGGAGAGAAATGGGATTCGTAGCAGGGTAAGGGACTAAGACAATGCTGATAATGTTCTAAGCCAGCACACTCCATTAACCTTGAAATGTTTTTTTTCTAATTTCAATGGCACTTTTGGTTGAATGCAAAATGTAACAAATGTACTGATAGCATCTGAAAAAACACGTGATCAACTGATAGGTTGGCATTAAAGGTCAAGAATACGTTTGTAAGTAGGGTTTTTTCTTCAACTTGGTCGCACGCAGAACAAGAGAAAAGTAATACTTGTTTTTAGAGGCAATCAACTAATCTTTCCTCTGGGAAGCCAGATTGCCTGTGGAGCGACCATTAACCATAGAAATACAATTAAGCAAAGGTTCCTTTGAAGATCAAGTTTATTTTTAACTGTGTTTTCAAACTAGCAGTAAGATATTGGCCACTTAATGCCATGAAGGCAGACGAACAAATACTTCATAAGAATGCTTTCAAAATGTCATTTATTCATCTGAAATGTTTAAAGGCCTTAATTCAAATCTCTGTAAAATCTGTGCATTTGTTTATTCAAATGGCAGCTTTAAATCACTTTGAAACGCTTCCCTCCTGCGGGAAAGAAGTTCTCTGTTTGCTATTAAGTTCTTCATTTGGCCTACTGTGCGAGCTTCTAAAGAGCGGTTGTACTGCTGATTATGGATACCAATAATATAGAGGTTGCAGAATCTTTAGGGCAGAATCTAGAGGGCTAAATTATCGGAACGTAAGTGTATACAGGGAAGTAGAGATTTACTATTCCTAACTCCACATCTACTTATCTTGAAGACATATGTACCTTTTAGGTACCTATATATGTACCTTGTAGGTACATATATCTTCAAGGATAGAGATAGGAAAACTAGACGTACTTACCTTTCAAGATTTGTATTCAATATTTTGACCTCAACATTCTGTCTCACTGATATTGTGTTTCGATATTCAGGGTGTACACCTGAGGGACATCGGATACCCTTCTGAAAGGGGTAGTTAAGTCCCACCGGTCTGATCATGTACATTTCTTCGTGGCTAATAATTGAAGCCATGTGCAGTAAATTGCCTATTACTTATACACTTTTATCATATCATATCCTATTTTCAGTCGCCTTCCACATTAAGAGCAGGTGCCCTCCACCTATTAAACAAAATACTCAGCTGTATTTCTGAATCCCCAAAAGGCACGATCATTGTCACTGTGTATTTTAGTAACATATAAATAGACATGTATTTGCGATCCTTGTTCACTCTGGGATTTCTTAGCTCTTTGTAACATGTGTATTGCTACCCAACGCAATGCTAGGCATTTTGTTGAGTTTGAGATAACAAAAGTCTGAGTGCACCCAAAATAATTCAAGCCTGTCATTATGGAATCAACCATATATTTTTGCAGTGGATGCATTAATCTACTGAGACACTAGAGCCAACTAAGTCACATCTCATAATTTGTACAACCCATACTGTTTCAAGATAATACAGAGTTTAAGAATACAAAGAAAGAGCCAGAAAAAACAGAAACCAAATAGTTTAACATGTTACCAAGTAGGAAACCAGGACGATTATGACAAAGCAGCCAAATGTCACGTAAAATGCAGAAGATCTGTATTGCAGCAAACAATTTGCACATTGATGCCCCAATTCCGAGAAGGTTGGAAAAGGGTGAGATACTTATCACATAAGCAAGCACAATTTTTTCCAGGGTAAGGTAGTTTTGAGCACTGTAAATACCTTTTTTCCATTTGGGAATGAGGCATAACATTCAAAATCAGTATTTACCTTAATTCAAGGGCAGGGGGCGTAGCCAAGCAATATGGTCGGTAAGACTTGCCCTGTAGTATCTCCCGTCAAGGAGAGCCTAATCGTCCGTACCTGGGCCGTGTTGACCCTCCACATATGTGCAGACTCACCCTCCTGTTGCTGAGGCCCTAGTGGGGGCTTGTGGAAAGAGAAAAGAGGAACCCGTTGAGAATTATGTGGGAGACATTGCGCCCATATCGCCTGGGCTGCAAACCACCGCTAGACTGGAAACTGTAGTGGGAGTCAGGGATGCCGTTGGAGGAGACGATATGCCTGTGGACATCACCCTGGAGTGGGTGCAAACGACAGCACCATGACAGTTGCCCGCTGGGACTGGATAGCCCCCGAGTGTCGACGGGGGAGACCCCGAGCGGGTTTGTCGAGGCCTGCGGAGGAGACCTAGGGCAACCTGCCTGTGGCTGGAACAGTGGCGTAACGAAAGTTGAGGGGACCCCCCTGCAAAATACATAGAGGGGGCCCCACTACCCATCGCTGCCAAGGTTCCCAGTTGCTTCTGTGTGACATTTCAATTGCGGTTGTGTGCGTATGTGTGACATTGCATTTCCATGTGTGTGACATTTAAGTGACACTTTATCGCTAGTCAAAGTAGCTGAACCTATGTAATAATGTTAATTTCACAATGTCCTGAGAAACCCTGGAAGAGTGGAGTGAAGGTGAGTGTAGGTAGGCATGTGCTTGTTTCCTGCAAAAGAGTCATAGCATGGTGAGTGTTGGATGCTTCCCAGGCTAACTTACACAAATATAAGAAAATACCCCAAATAGAATGCTGGTTACACTGGGAGTTTGCCAGGGTACATCCGTCTGTAGCAAGCACTGGTGTCACCATGTACTGAGTTCAGCCACATGTAGCTGCAGTAACGAAAACACAGCAAGGCTGAGACTTTAACAGCTAGGGGACGCTACGACCAGGACATTAGGCCTTAAACCAGTGCTTGCTTTTTTGTATCCACCTACTAGCATCTCTCATTTACAAACAAGCTGGTTGTGTTAATAATGAAGACTTTGTTCAGGCAATGCAGTCAAATTCATAAGAATAGCCCTATAACTGCCTTTCAACATTCTTCTTCCTTTCCCACCATATACTGGATGTCATCCACAAACATCCATATCCGGGCTCCCCATCCCCTTCTTCCGCCAGCGAGTCTGTATCCTCTTGCTCAGTGTGTCTGCTGTTCAGACCTGGTGCTTTGGTGTGGGAGTCTGTGCTTTTGTTGTATGAACAAAGTAAATACACAGTTGAGTTTGCCTCTACAACGTTGATTGGGGGAGACAGAGCCACTGGGACAGAAAAAAAGCAGAAGTAGTCCACAGGGGACAACAGATCCTGCCTTGTGAGTCATTTTTATGCCTGATCCTTTTTCTATTGTTTATTGTCGCCTCAATGACTAATTTCAACAAAATGATGATCAAAATCTAGCAATAATTGGAGTACAGTGGTACAATCACAGGCTTTTGTCCCAGTGCCACAGCAAGTGCTGCACTCCTCCACCACCAGGCTCCCACATTGCCCCAGTTCAGGAAGGACCCCAAGACCTGGCTCTTCGGACGACCCAGGCGCTCAACTTAGCAGCCCTTCCCCAAACACCTTGAGACTCTCATGGGTGAGTGGCTGGGCTTTCTCAGCCCTGATTGATTGATTATCGATATGCCTGGTCCATCCTGCAGAACCCAGTGGTACTGGCCCGTGGGCTGGTTGTGCGCGATACAAGTTATATTTGGCAATGCCAAGAGAACCCTCACCCCCTGATCTTGGAAACCTTAATCTCCTCCAGACCAGATATCACTTAATTACTGTGCATTTCATGGGTGCTTACTTTGACTCACCCTCATATGCAATAAATAAATTGAAAGATTCAGCAACACAACTAAAGTTTCCCTCAAAAATAGATAGCCCAGAATTGATTATTGTGTGTTTGGGACATGGGTTATCACATTAATGTATTTTGTTGTGTCCCTCTCTGCCACAGCAGCAGTACTTTACATGATGTATCTTACACACGTCACGGTTACTGAACAGTCCAGATGTTATCGGCCTGATGAGGATGAGTCGTATAGACAGTCCTGTCGACATCTCAGCCTGTGTCTTGTACATTTGATGAGGCACGCAAGGCCCTCCATCCCCACCCTCCTCTCTACCCCACAAACACTCATTAAATTTCACAGAAAAATTTTGCTGAATCTTTTTGTTTTCCCACAGTTCCAAGTTCCCAAACTCGATTGGTTAATCTGGTGGTGCTGTGTGACCTGTGTTCATCTGACAGCCTTTTCCAGATTTTTAAGGGTGATAGTCTTTTATATGGGCAGATAAATTAACTTTAAGTTTTCACTGAACACAATTTATGGGCCATCCCATGAATATTTCCCAGTTACTTTTTCCGGAATGTTTCACATATTAAAAAAAAATGTTGAATTATAAAAAAAGTTGTACAATATTGTAGGGGGGTGCTGTTTTCAGATGGTGGTGAAAAGCTGCAAAGTGTTTCTTTTGTAAAGTTCACTTAATTCCTGAGAAAATTATTATGCTAAGTACCAATTGTATTTGCAGGTTGGTTTTCAAGTTAAAATCAAACATTTTGTCCACCAATTGAATGCTTAACTAAAATTCACCCACATACAATTCACCTTCATTTTCAGTTCCAAATACTGTTTTCAAAGAAATCTTTACAGTTTGTGGGTAAAAATTATGCCACTATACGTCAATGCAAACAATAACCTTCTAGAAGAGCATATTTGCCAATAATCTGCATCTATATAAGGCTTTGCTCATGTAATAAAAATGTGCATAGTTATAAAAAACAGGGACAATATAAAAGATGTTTTATTTGGCCTGGTAGGTAAAAGTAGCCATAGACCTTCCTCCCTATGGTACTGTTGATAACCCCAATGGCTAACATGGGGAGAATTTATTACATTTATTAAAGTGTAACTTTGGATTGGAGCTAGCTAGAAATATAATTTAAGTATCAAATTAATAGTTACATTAGCTCCAAAAACTTGACAAATTTGGATTTAATAGAACTATTACAGGAAACAAGTGCAGCGTAGCTCACACATATTCTCAATTTTGATTCAATTCCTTAAGCTGACATTTCTTTCTTGCGCTGCCCTTTGCCACACTTTCTGCTAATGCGTAAATTTGCTGTATGTGTATCCCTGATAGGTACTGACGCCCTGTAGTTTGTACAGTTAGTTCCAGGGCCGCACACGAAGAACACAATGTCATTGTTTTCCTTTTGTTCTGTGCTAATTAGGAAACACTTCATTTTGTCTAGACAAAATCAAATGAACTGCTCTGTGCCTTTGCCTCAGTTGATAAGAGCAGTACTTTATTATAGACACAGCTTCTGTGATAAAACTCTTTGAGAAGAGCGATTCCATGCTGGGATTATCAAGGACCCGCTGAGATACAGCCTTGGTGACCTCAATCCTGAAGATAACCTATGCATTCCGACATGCTTCCTGACACCTAAGACCAAGATATGGGGGTTACTCTATCCCAATCGATCTGGTAGAGAGTACTCTCGCTGTGCTCCCTTTTTGTTCTAGACACAGATAGTAGTAGGCAAACATCAGCAACAAATCAAATGTTTGAATTGTTCATATTGTTTACCATTCTAATAATGCTGATTACTGTGACGTCTCGGCTTTCTAAATATGTCCACTTATAAAGCGCCGTGGTTACACTAATGTCAGTGTGTCGCCGCGCTGCGGTAAGTCAGCCATTAATCAAGCCCAGATCGAACCTAACTCAACCATAAGGAAAAATAAATGTTTTCAATTTTTTCCTAAAGCATCTCTCTTGGGTCTCTTTCTGGAGTTCCACCGGGAGGGCATTCCACTGTTTGGCTGCCAGCAGTCTAAAGGACAGGCCGCCCAACCTGGCCCTTTTAATAGCTGGTACACATACCAAACCCACCCCACTCGACCTCAACTGCTGCGCAGGAAGATGTGGGGACACAAGTTCTGCCAGGTAGGCCGGGGACCTGCCCTGTAGGATTCTGTGGCAGACACAAAGTGCTTTAAAGGCGACTCTCTCTTTAATAGGTAGCCAGTGAAGCGCAGCCAGTGCTACCCTGGCCGATGATCTTTTCGGGCGTCTCAGAATGAGGCAGGCGGCTGCATTCTGCACTCCCTGAAGGCGCTGCACACATCTTGCAGGAGCCCCTAGATACAAGAGGTTACCGTAATCTAGACGGGATGTCACCAGCGCATGCACCAGTGTCTTTCTAGCTGCCACGGGTAGGAGATCCAAGGTTTTACGCAGGACCTTCATAATTCCGAAGCAAGTGACTGCCACCCACCTTGTTTGGTAGTCAAACAACAGGTCAGGGTCTAACCTGACTCCAAGGTTTTTTGCCTGTGCACATGGTATAGGTGTCGCCCCCAAGTCCTGAGGCCAACAAGCCGATGACCACACAGTTGGGGTCCGCCTCACCACCAGAACCTCCGTCTTGCCGCCATTCATCCTCAGGCAGTTATCAGCCATCCAAGTAACTAGTTCTTGCATACATGCTCTGAAGCTGAGGGCGGCTGACTCCAGGGCTGGGGTTAGGGAGACCACCAGCTGTGTGTCGTCCACTTAGGATACGACCCTGACCCCAAACCTCTCCGCAATCTCCGCCGCAGGTGCTACATAGATATTAAACAGGGTAGGGCTCAGGGTCGATCCCTGCGGCACTCTTTGGTTCAGCTTGATGACCCGGGAGTAGTGCTCACAATGTCTCACCTGGAAGCACATCCCTGACAGAAAAGATTTTAGCCAGCCCAAGGCCCTGCCCGACACCCCAGCCTTCCGCAGACATTGCACCAGGGTGTGGTGGGCTACAGTGTCAAAGGCGGCACTCAAATCTAACAAAATTAAGGCCGCCATTTGCCCTGCATCCACCAATTGCCGGATGGACTCGGTGGCATAGAGCAGAGCAGATTCTGTCAAGTATCTGACTCGAAAGCCAGACTGGGTCCGGTGCAGAAGCTCATGTTCTTCAATGTGGGCCGATAGTTGTATATGACCACTTTTTCCGCCACCTTAGCAAAGTATGGTAAAAGAGAGATAGGGCGTAAGTTGTGTAAACGCTCTAACTCCAGGTGCGGTTTCTTTTGAAGCGACAGGACCACAGCTTCCTTCCAACAGCTAGGGACACAACATGTATCAAAAGAGATCGTCACTAAGTGCCTAATAAAAGGCTCTCGGCATTCCAAGCTCCCCATTAACCTTCTTGGGGAGCCGGATCCTTAGGAGAGCCGGACTTGATACTGCTGCAGATTTTAATCAGTTGTCCCTGGGGGGGGGGGGGGAGGGTATCGAGAATTCCTTCAACCCAGCTCCTTCCACCACAGGTTCTCCATGTACCATTCCTATCTCACCACCCCTGGCCCCTTCCAGGAAGGTGGAATAAATATTTTCCACCTTTTCGGTGAAGAACTCCGCGATCTGGTTGCAGAGTCCCTCTGATCCCACCTCTGGTGCTGCTAAGTGGGTGGTGGAGGTCAGCTCCTTGTAAACCTTAAAGAGTTCCCGAGTAGTTACTGGCTGAGTCAATTCTCTCTAACAGATGGCGGGCCTTGGCTTTTCTAATAAGTTTATGATAACTTCTAAGTTCCTTTCTATAAAGCTCCTTCCCCTGCTCTGAGTAATCTGCCCTCCAGATCCTTTCCTGCCGTTTACAAGCGGCTTTAGCAGCTCTCAGGTTCTCAGAGTACCACGGGGCAGATTTCTAGGTACGAAACTGTTTTTTCTTAGTCAAGAGCTTCCGTGATGCAGCGGTCTAAGTATTTACATGCTGATTCGGCATCACTGCCCCCAGGTGGGTCGTCCTTCCCCAGGGCCTTATTAAAAAGCTCCTGCAAAAAGACCCCCCATCTCCTACAGACTGCTGTCTTGCTGCCCCACCCTCCTCGTCATCGGACGCCTGATTACAAACGGTACCAGGTGATGATCTGTCCAGACGACAGGGAGTGGGGTTTGGACCACAATATCCTCCCAGTTTGCGAACAGAGGGTCCAGAAGGTGTCCCTTTATATGGGTATGGGCCATGGACCTAAGTCCCAGTTGCAAGGTGGTCATTTCCTGACAGAATTCCCTAGCTATAGGGCAGGCACTATCATCCAGGTGAATGTTAAGGTCCCCAAGTACTAAGAATTTCTCATATCGCAAAGCAGACTAATAATCACAGCTCATGCTTTCTTTGCAAGAATATGATCATGTTAATAAATGTTTGAAAATGCATTGTTGTATCTTTCTTCTATTTACCAAGAATATGCAGGAATGACCAAACAAAAGGGTTAGATCTGTTTCCACAGAGTCATTGAGAATCAGTTTCATGTTCGAGGTTGCCAATAATGTCTGTAGCCCTGGTCTATTTACGGGTTGAATGTGGTACTATCAGCTAGCTAAAAACCACCAACACTCACCAATGGACTATGTGGCCTATGTCTCTATGCTGTGAAGCTTTTGTTGGTCTATTATACAGTCCTGCCATATTTCTAGGAACCATATAACAATAGATTTAGAACTTACTATCATGAAATTATTTAAAGCAGCCCTGTAGCAGCCTCTTCTAATTGGTCAGCCTTTGACAGCCTGGGCAAATCTGCTCCCTTAGGAGGTGTGAAGAGACCGGGGCTGCAACAATACAGCCATTTGGTGAGAGGAACTTCCCTAGCCAGGGATAGGAAGTGGGCTGGGTAGGTAAGCTGGACTCCAAAGGCAGGAGCCTCTGAAGGAAATAGATGTCCCGGGACCTTGATTTTGAAACAGCCAACCCTCCAGCTTTAAACATTATACTCCAACTACGAGCAGACACAAAGGGAAGGGGAGGGGCATTTATTTTGAAAGAAAAATGGGTAACTGCCACTTTACACATGGATAAAATTGTGGGGGATAGCAATGTTAGGCTTCTCTTTAAAGGTGAAAGATGGCAAGACATTCTCAGGATTTATGTACTACTGAGCCCCAGGAATTGCAAGCACTTTTATGCAACCATTTCAGAACATCATCCTAAATCTCGCCCTTACACCCTTCAACTTCTTTGTGTCAGGACATTTTAACATATGGGCAGAGGATAGGACAATCCCCCAGTTCAAAGAGTCCTTAGTCTTCTGCAAAATAATAGGCCTAGAGCAACTAATAAATGGCCCAACAGACCAATGGGGACATACCCTTGATCTACTACTATCAACAAAAGACCAAATTACAGTTAAAGACACAATCCCTTTAATTTGGTCTGATCACACACTGATAACCTATAAAATAAAAAGCCTCAGTACCACAGTTGAAGAGAGGCAGTCAAGGAAGTTGAGACAAGGCAGAGAATGGTAAACGTTAAATAGACAGCAGGGGGGTAAAGATTTTGAAGTAGAGACCTGCTTCAATGAGATGGGGACAGGCAATGAGAATTATGATAATCTACATGGAAAAATCGCAAGAACATTAGATGGCATAATACTTATTGAAAAAATTATACATGGACATAAACCATCAGCGCTATGGTAAAAAAATGACCTAAAAGTAATCAAAATAAAATGCAAAAAACTAGAAAGACAATGCCAGAGGTTCTACCTAGATAGCAAAAAGCAACAAGAATGCACAAAAACAAACCTCAAAATAGATGTTAGAACGGCTAAAGAATGCTACTACACTAAACTGATTGTACATGCAACTAATGGGTTAAAAAGGTGACTTGACATTATAGGAGAATAAACAAACCTTGACTGAATTAAACAAACAATAAAACATTTGCAAGAACTTTGTGATGACACATCTAACTTTTTTTACTAATAAGATCACGTTGATTATGGCTGACATAAATGCAGACCCATCCAGCAGAGGCCAGATTCCAAGAGTCAGAACCAACACAGACGATATAACAAACAGGGATCACCACAAGCCACAAACAAGAGGTTTCCATTTTTGAAATACAGGTGAAACTGGCAGTCCCCATAGGGCATAATCGGGCACTCTTCTTGCTTAGTGGTGAATTTTTAAACAGTGTCTTTCCTGCTGCTATGGGGTGAGCTGCATTAGTTTCCTTTGTCCTTGGCGTGGCCCCGCGCTACACTTCCCTTTTTATCAGCCTGCGTGCCTTTTACCATGTTGGAGAGCAGCTCAGAGAGCCCACCCCAAGCTGCTCGCACTGTCTCCCTCCGCGGCAGGCACACTAGTGTTAGAAATGGGGTTGCTGGTTGGCTAAGGCTTGCGCCTAAGCCAGGCAGAAACCACCACTCTAGTCAGGCTAGGGAGTAACACACTGAAGATAACCCCTGCTCACCCACTTGGTAGCATGGCGGGAGCAGTCAGGCTTATCCCAGAGACAATGTGTGAAGTGTTTGGTCAGCACACACACTGTAGCAACATACTAGGCCCACCACAAAAGGAACTCCACACAAGGTTACACACAAAAATAGCCTTTGTATTGTCATAAACACATTAGAATTGTAATCACACAATATACACGGTGCCAACTGGCACTAGGCAATATTTACAGGGGATTTTAAACACATGCCAGGACCAATTGGGCCACTGTTATAACCATCACAAAGCAAAAATAGTAAATGTAGAATCAATAATAAATGTAACACGCAACCAGTAATTACTGGCAAACACTGTACTCAGCATTATCCTACAAAATAAATCATATTATGCACAATATGACATTAGGCGCAAAATACATTATGCACCAACCTCATAAGCATAAACACATTATGCCATAACCTCACCAGCATAAACACATTATGCAATCACCTCATAAGCCTCAACACATTGGACAATAACCTCACAGGCATAAATACATTATGCACTCACCTCATAAGTCTAAAAGCTTTAGACAATAACTTTGCAAGCATAAATACATTATGCAGTAATTTCACAAGACTAAAAACATTAGACAATTACCTCACAAGCATACAAACAGTATGCCATAACCTCATAAGCAAAATTCTCAGATTAGGGAATGACCTCCTAAACATACATACTAGAGGCATAAATCACAGTGCATAAATCACATTTCTTAGCACCACATAAATCAGATTAGAACCTGGCACCTTTAAAACCTCGTACAGTCCCCCTTGCCAACTGGCCTTCGCAGAGTGCTCAAATGCCCTAAGTCCCAAATGTCAGGGCGGCTGCCAATGCAGCAGTATCCACGTGCGCAATTGCGCTGGGACAGAGGAGTGCATCTCACTCCTATCTCATACAAAATACTCCCAAAGAAATGTTGGCCAAAACGTTGCAGCTGTCGATAATTGCTGTGCAGCTTTGAAGCAAAGAAGACCTGGCACCTCTCAGAGACTCCTATACAATCTGCACAAAAAAATGCAGCTGCCCTCTATCAGGTGGGGCAGCTGTGACCATATCTTTAAAGGGGCCCTGCACCACGGTTCTCTATGGACCCCCACGTGGCTCCAAAAACATGCCCACTGTTGGAGCGGCCGGCAACGGCAGGACCACTGAGGCATCACAATGTTTACATGGAGCCCCCCCTGAAGACTCCTAACTTAGCCAAATGCTGCTTCCTGATCGGCCCCACTCACCGGACTTCGTTTGTAGATATCTCCTGTCTACAATGGGCAGGGCACTTTCCGCTCTTGGCTGAATGCAGGGCTCCCACCGGCACACAGGGGCCCTGCTCGGGCAGGCGCTGACTCTGTTCCTTTGCACCTCCTTTTGCTTCCGTCCACGAGGTCCCACCCAGGTCCAGGCGTCCCGCTTGGCTTCTGGCTATTCGTGGTCAGCCCGCCTCCAGTCAGGCAGTTTGCCTGGCTTCCGGGCCAGCCGGCCTGCTTTCTCCAGGTCGTGGCAGTGATATCTTCTGTCAGCAACAGAATGCGGGGTGGGCACCCACAAGTTAAATACTCATCAAGTGAGGTGGGCACCCGCTTCCCAGACCGGGAAAGTGCGGGGTGGGCACCCGCCGTCAAAATCAGCATAAAGTGGGGTAGGCTTCTGATTGGTACACAAAGAATGCGGGGTGGGCACCGCTCCACAGCATTACGGGGAATCCCTATGCTGGGGATTTACACCCTCTCTTTATGCAGCGCAGCACTGCAAAGCCCACACTCTCTTCCTTATTGGAATAATAAAAATATAATGCTCATGAGGCGTTAGATGTAACCAAAGGTCTTTAAGGTCCGCAGAGATGAAGGGGCAAGTCTGGGCCCAGAGAGGCAAGCCCTCATGGCGGTTCCTCCTGGGCCCCAGCAGCAGCATGCCCCAGGAAGGTTCAGGAACCAGCACCCAATTCCAAATCATGGGGTCACAGCCCCTTTACTTATACCACTTCTCTGATTTGTCTGCAGGACAGGGTTTGGGGGAATCAGTTAGTTGCAACTGATTCCCCCCTGAACCAGTTGATTCAGGGGGGAATTGGAGCACTTTGATTTCCAAGCTCCCCTTCCCCTTTGTCAGGTGGGGCTAGGTGATTAGGCGCACCACAGGGGGTAGAGCCAGCATTGTACAGGCTAGGCAAAGTCCTATTCAGAGTCAGGGGATTACTCCTCCCACTACTCCCAACGCAGATGATCCATTTAGCCTATTGCTGACTCACCCTGCTCCTCCTTGAGCCAGACACACCTCCCTGTCCCTGTTACTCACAAGCCAGACATGCAATTCACATCAGGCAGGCAGACACATAACACATAGAAATGCTAACTTTTAAAAGTGGTATTTCTCAAATAGTCATAATAAATCTGTGCACACCATTGCGCAGCATTTATTATTATAATTCTAAATATACTACACTTGACCATGCTGCCCCTCCCCTATCAGGAATTACCACTGACATACTGATCATGGTATCCCCTATGCATTTCTTGTGGGAGGGCAGGCCAACCTTACCAAAGGTAACACTGAGAGCACATGCAATTTACACTAGACCACAGTGCTAAAGTGCCCAGAGGCCTTAAACCACCAACACCATGTTGGTGAAAAGGCTAGAAGCAGACAAAACATTTAGGGATGAATCTGCCAAAAGGGGCCAAGTCCAACACTTAGATATTCGACACACTTCCTAATTTCACTCAGTTTTCTGCTGGCAGCATCCAATTAAATATATATATATTTTATTTTTTGTAAAATACCGCTATTTTAACTGCTTTTCATTTGGAAAACTAGCTCATGCAGATCCAGTTTTCTATTGACTACTATTGCTCCTTCACTTCAAAATTCTTAGAGTGTGGATTGTGGGCAACAGCTATGCCTATTGGGCTAAAGAGGTTGCAAAAAACAGAGGTATTGACAAATATGGAGATTGCTTGGTTTGGCAATAGAAGGTTAAAGTTTCATCAGTTACTGGCTTTAGTTAAATCCATTGTAGATTTCAGAACTGCTCACCTCATGATTGTGCACTGTAGTGCCATTGACCTTGACTTGGGTAGGGCTGGAAATCCTAAGGAAAGGAACCTTTGCAGCACTGATGTCGCTTTCCCTCACACTGTCTCGGTGTACTCTAATATATGCCAAAGACAGAAATGGAAGTGGTCAAATCAATTCTGTCTACAGATTGACCAAGCCAGGCAACATGTTAATACAACTGTTTCTGCTTTCCTCAGAGACCATAAAATGGGCTGTATCTATAACAAGATCCTGAGTTTTGACATGCATGGAATTTATAGAAATGATGGAGTGCACTTTACAGATGAATGCAACAGGGTGTTTCAAAGTAACCTGAAACTCTGCATCTGGTCTTATGTGCAGAGCCGGACTGGCTACCAGGCTTACCATAATAAACAATGGAAAACAAATGTTTTAAAAAGTATGCTTTAAAGCTATTTGTTTTGCATTGTTGATTTAGAAGTTCCGGCAGCTTCCCAGCAGCAGAATCAGCCCCTCAGCAGTGTACCTAGATCCCACCCTGCCACCCAGAAAAAAAGGCTTGGTAGCCAGTCCGGCCCTGTTTATGTGTAGCTGTCATATACACACAATCAACACAACGGCTCTTGTCAGAGCCACCCTAGTACCTGAAATATTGTTAGTTTTCTTAAATAAGATCCTTTTTTGCAGTTTTTGGGAATGTTCACAATAATGTCGCGATAGTCATGGATACATTGCAAAATCAGAAAACAAAAGCAGACATTCAAAGGCCAACAGCACATACAAAAATAATAAGCAAAAAAATCCATTCTACACAAATGACTATATACATGCTTCTGTAAAAACATGTTTAAACTCATGTTTTGGTACTATGTTTCTTTAAAATCGTTTTTTCGAGATATCTCTGTTAACCGCAACGATTGCGCCTTTTTCATAATGTGAAAAACACATATATGCAAACACATTACAGTATTTTACACACTAGGGGTATATTACCGTACACTTTACATTAATGTTTTTCTAATGTACTTCTAGAACAACCATATCTAAAACATATTTGTTGTTTTCGAGTTGAGGCAGGAGAATATCTGTAATCGCGATCCTTGTGGATACGGCGCAAAAGCGGAAAGCAAAAACAGGAATTCAATAGCCATGACCACATTCAAAAATTATAATAATATAAACAATTCTAACCATTGCACAAGATAACTCACTATTTAAATAACTCTATAAAAACATTTATCAGAATCGCAATATAATACAATCTGTATTAATGATTCTCTGCTATATTTTTTTATATATTTCCACCAATATTTGGTGTGTTGCTGCGATAGTCGAGATGTCCCTTTTAATTTTGGACACATAACTTGTGTCACTAACACACCCATTTCTCAATCATGGGGTTAGAGTATCTTCAACCTGACCCATTATGTTTGCTTTCACACAAATTTTAAGCCACTGGACTATTCCCAGATTTCTGTCCATGCTGCGTCCAGCCAATCAGAGCATTCCTGTTGGCGTACGCATTCGCGGTTCATCAAGAAACGTTCACAAAATAAACTCAGCCAGAGAAATACCTATCATTTTTGGCCTAATTTCTCAAAAGATACTGGATGAATTTGCACCAAAAAGCTCAATCTGTGTAACAAAATCCACCTTTCTGCCAAATTTGGTGTCATTCTGTTCAGTGGTTTGGGCTGTAGGTTTGACAACGCCTGTCCTGAGAAACAGGAGAAAAAAACATTTGGGGGCAGGGTAGATATATTTGGCCACCATGGTGCCAAAAACATAATTGTTTTAAATATGTTGCTATAAATTTGCAGAAGATCCTCACTGTAAAAAAAAATCAAACTTCCCAGGGAGGGCCAGGGCCTGTGGGGACCCCCACCCTCTGAGCCTCCTTAAGGCCCAGGCAACCCCATCCCCCAAGGCTGAGAGGCAATTATAGAGGAGGGGCACCAGGCCCTCCTCCTTTAGGCCCAGGAGACCCCATTCCCTCGGGCTGGTATCTTATTAAATGGGAGGCTCATGGACTCTCCTGCTCCTCCTTGAAGTCCCATTAACCCCTACTCCCATGGCTGATATACAATTAAAGTGGAGGGGGCATTATAACACGACACAAGAAACGTCTCCCATTATTGGAAACGAGTCAAAAGCACATTGGGAAAGGGACTCAGACATGACACTGACTGACAAACAGTGGCAATTCTGCTGCTCACAATTAGAGCATCTTTCACCAAACTATAGACTGAGGCTCATACACTTCAATTTTTTCATAGGGTGTATCGAACGCCGACTCAACTATATCGGATGGGCTTCAATCCGGATATGAGATGTTGGCGATGCGGATCACTGGATGCAACATTTATACATTTAGCCTGGTTTTGAGGGCCAATAGCACAATTCTGGGGGGAGATGGGCAGGCACATTGGAAGCATTGTTGAACAACGTCTACAGCTTACAACTCTTGTGGCCCTATTGGGATTCATTTTAGAGGTCCCTAAGACTTCCCGCAAACTCACAGCTATGCTGTTATTATTACCAAAGTGCCAAGTAGCGATACATAAGGAAAAAGTCCTGTCCTCCAACGATAGCGGGATGACTCAAAGCGGCATTATACTGCAGTGAACCAGTTAATGAATTATTGGGAACTAATGCCAAGCAGGTCTAAACCTCAAGACAACTGGGGTCCTCTTGTGAATTGGTTGGGTTCAGGGGGAGCAGACCTTTAAAATGATGTCTCAGAATAAACATTTTATGTCTGATAGCAGTGACAGTTCAATTCCACCAGATGGTTGGGTGGATGGAATGTGTCGTGATGGTTGATATTGACATGATAGTTATTTTCGAATGTAGAGGCGGAAGACTATACCCAAAATGCACAACTAGGTTCTGACTGTTTCTCTCATAGACTTGCATTTGAGGATGGCAGGGAGGGGGGAGGGTGATGGGTGTTTGTTGGGTTTTGTGAAAATTATATGAAACGTTAAGGATAGATGTACATGTCCAGTTTTAACATTCAATCTTGGATGCTACTTAGATTAGGCATTGAGATCGCAGTCTAGCCCCCGTAATGTCGGCATGTCAGCTGTGTTACACTAGGTTGGAGTCATGTTACATATGCTGCTGGCCCCTGGGTTGTAGGCTGAGAGCTGTGTGAATCGGAACGATGTAATGCAAAATAAAAAAAGTGGAGGGGGCATGCAGCATCCTTCCCGAGCCTGCTTGCCCTCTCAGACATTGCTAATTACCCCTAGTGTTACATTACTCATGACATGTTTAATGACATCTTTAATACAATCACTGCAACAACTGAAACAGCATTGTTGATATCAACAGCAAATGGCAGGGACCATGTTATAGTTACTTTAGGGCAAGAGTTATAGTACTTAAGATAACTAGAACTGGTGAATTTCAATGGTTTTGTACATAAAAAATATATATTTTAAATGACATTTTCAAGTAAAGTAATATGGCTGAGATACCCGCCACCCCCTCTCAACACAATCCCCAAAGGAGGGAAACCGGAAACAGTTCTTGAAGTTTTTGGAAGAGGGAGGGAGTGACCCTCCCGGCCGTATTTATTAAAACAAAAATTAAAACATTATATTAATGTACAATTTCATTACCACATTGCGATGTTTGGCTAACCTTAACAGATTCTCTAATACAGAGGTTCTCCTAGCCGAACTAACATCCTACAAAACATTGACTTGAAATTTTGAAATTGTACATCCTAACGTTTAAGGGCCAACGGCAAGGTCGTAACCGGTGTCAAGATCCCTAACCAGAAATACCCCCCCCACTTGGGGGGGGCGACAGGACTGAGGCGTACCTCCAGTGCAACTACCAATTTCCCTTGACTTGACGGGGGCACCAATAAACTCGACGCCATTTAAAGGTCGTTCGAGGACTCGTGTGAGGTTATCTAGAAGGTAGCGTAGACCTCCCCCCAAACCCCACACAACTTACCACATCTGCCGTCGCAGACGTCACTGGCCCCGGGAAATTCCCCAGGAGGGGGCTGTAACCCCTCCTACCCAGGAAGGGGCCTTGACCGCCTTTCCTTTTCTTTCGGCGACCCATCCTTAGAAGGGACCGCCTCCCCGTTGAGGGGCCAATGGCCACCTCTCCCGAGCGCTCCCATCCGTGTTGGGTGACGCCCACTCATAGGGATCTTCCAATTAGTGCTCACCGATCATGACCTTACCGCCACAGGCCGGATAGTTGACCGGCTATCCGGACCCCCCACAAAGCTCCTACCTAAAGGTCATGTTTTAACGTTTTTAACCATGCTAAGAAGTCTCCTATGAGTAACTCATTCCCCACCCGAGACAAATGCACACCATCCCCCAAATACATACTGTCATCACTAATACAGCCATGCGAAATAGAATGCAATGTCCTGGAACGGAACAACCTACTCACTTTGTTATTAAGCTTTCTAACAGAATGATTCAAAGCATGAATAGAAATAGCCCCTCGCCACACCTTTCGTGGGATCATATGGGACCACGCAATTATGCACCCCGGAACTCTCCTCGCCAACCAACTTACGGTGGAAAGCATTGCCTCCAGGAGAAGTCGTCTACCGGTGGTGACCAAATCATTGCCCCCTAGATGTACTATGACTATAGACGGCGGTGACCTCGTCCGCCCTAACAAACCCTTGAAAAATGTTTGAAACTGGTCAATACAGAGACCGCCTCTTCCGTAGAAGGACACCCTGTACCCGTATTCCCCAGCTACGTGAATCATGTCACCTGCTTTGAATACGTCCGCGGCACGCCTCACGTGTGAGTGGCCCACGACCCACACCTCCTTTTTCACAGCCGGTGATGTCTGACCGCTGGCCCGGTGTTGGGTCGACTGCATAGTTAGTCCGCCCCGCCTCGTAGGCTTGCGCAACTGAAAACCAAACAAAAACAAGAGGCGTGAGTACATCATTACAGCTTCACAACATGTGTAACCGCACATACCTCTTATAACAATTGGAGGACCAACGCCCCACTCGTTTTACTTGTTCAACATTAAGACCCCTAGCTGTAGCTTCTGTAGCAGCCCCTATCCGAAAGGAATGGGTCCCAAACTCACCCGGGTTCAAGCCCGCAGCGGCAATTGACATCGCAAGCACCCGCTGAAACTGAAACTTCGTCAGTGGGGTGGCGTCCGCGTGTCTCAACAAGGTCCCCCCCCATGATGCCACCCTTCGTGCTAGGTATTCTTCTAAACACTTTACCGGACACATGGAGGACCCGGGAATCCTGCGTATGATTATGCAGTCACCCATCCCACCTTGATCGGTCTTGGACCTGACAAAGGAGACCGTCATTGTCTCACCTCTGATCTGAACATGTTCCTGGCACAAACCCCCTGTCACATCCTGTTTGTTCCTTGCCACCAGTTCGCTTACCCGCATCGCCCCATGAAATGCCAGCGTAAAAGCGGCTCGGAACAACCCCGTCTCAAACTGAGATGAACATGTGGAAGGGAGTGTGGCCAACAACTGGGCCAACCTATCCAAACCTATCGGGCGCCTCTCATCTACTCTGCGACCTTCAAGGCGTTGCCACCCACGCAGCGCTTTCTGTACAACGAAAGACGCTGTCGGGTCCTGGATACCATGAGCCCTGGCAACAAAGGAAATGGCAGCACGATGCCTCTGGGCCGTAGCCACCGATTTCCGAGCCCTACGTAAGGACATCAGAAAATTCACTACCCATTCCTCGTGGCCCCACAGCCCCTCTCTATCGGGCCCCAAAAAGGCTAAATAGGACCGAAACGCCCCTTCATATGCCTTCCTCGTCCTTGGTGCTAGACTCTCTCCCACGAGGTGACGAAGTTCGGGGCACCGAGAGACCAGAGAGCTTCGGGAAAGGGTGCCGGCTCTGGGTCCGCTGTGGGAAGGAAACCCGAGAAAGCCTGCATATGAAAACGAGACAGTGCATCAGCCGCCTGATTCATTACCCCCGGGACATGTTTTGCTCTGAATAGCACATTCAGTTGCATACACAGTAAAACAATTTCTTTGAGCAGTCTTAAAATCATTTTACATCGTGCAGCCTGGCTATTGATGCACTCGACCACGGTCATATTGTCCGACCAAAAAATCACAGAGTGATCTCTGAACCCTTCGGGCCAGGTTCTCAGGGCCACCAAAATGGGGAAAAGTTCAAGGAAAGCAATATTACTTGTCAGACCATTGTCATGCCACCAAGTCGGCCATCTTTGTGCCGACCATTTTGTGCCGAAGATGGCACCAAAACCTATGCTACCTGCTGAATCGGTCCATAGCCCCAGCTCTTCCGAGGACACGGCTGGTTTGTTCCAGACGACTCGACCATTAAAGTCCGCCAGGAATGCTAACCAAATGCGCATGTCCTGGCGGACCTCAGCCGATAGTCTCGTGCGATGATGGCCCTCCTTTAGGCCGACCATAGCTTGGGCAATTGAACGGGAGAAGGGGCGGGCCATTGGTATTACCCTCAGGGCAAAATTCAACTGTCCCACCAACTGCTGTAATTGATGCAGCGTAACTTTAGATCCATTTATACACACTCGGAGGGCTGCCCTGAACTTTAACACTTTGTCAGCTGGCAAACGAAAACAACCCTCACTGGAGTCTAACTCGATCCCCAGAAACTCAAGGCAAGTCGTAGGACCCACCGTCTTACCTGGTGCCAATGGCACACCAAACTGCTTCATTAACATACAAAATTCGGCCAAGGCCCGGCCACATTCGAGATCCCCGGCTGCCCCAAGGAACAGAAAATCATCAAGGTAATGCATTACATGGTTGAAACCCGTCTTCTTTGTGAAGACCCATTGTAGAAAACTACTGAATTTCTCGAAATAGGCACAAGATATCGAGCACCCCATCGGCATACACTTATCCATGTAATAACAACCCTGAAACATGAAACCCAGGAGACGCTGGTCGTCTGGGTGTACCGGGAGCAATCGGAACGCTGACTCGATATCTGACTTCGCCATCAGCGCCCCGGGCCCCAGGCGATTCAAAATGGCTACGGCCTCATCGAAGGATGCGTACCGCACCGAACACACTTCCGGATCTATTGCATCGTTAACAGAAAGACCACGTGGAGCTGATAAATTATGAATCAATCGGAACTCCCCCGGGTCCTTCTTGGGGACCACCCCTAAAGGGGAACAAACAAAATCATGCACCGGGGGGACACTAAACGGGCCGGCGACCCGACCTCGAGTAACCTCTTTTCGGATCTTATCCTGTACCACGGTCGTATGCTGCAGGACCGAAAGTTGATTTTTACACTTCTCCACACCCTGAAAGTCCCCTACCGGGATGCGGAAACCATATGAAAATCCGTTCCGCAGCACCCCAGCAGAAGTACGATCCGGGTATTCACTGAGCCAGGGAATCATCGCCAAGGTATCAATCGGGGTAGGTAAAGGCGCCCCTCGGACTATGCTAGACCTGTTTGGCGCCTCCTCTCCCCCCGTTATCACCCGTTTTGGCTCTGCACGTGGACTCAGGATGGGGCGACCCGCACCCACTACATTCATGTTTAAATTTACACGATCCCTGGGGTCTAGTACATTTACCTCTGTTGAAATTAAAGCACAACCCCCTTTTTCCTGTATTGCCGGCAGGTCTCGACTGATCGTCGGTACCCGTACCTGAACGAAAGGGCGTCCCCCCATATTGGCGGGAGGATTCGCCAACATTACTTCCTACCAATGGCATTTTCAACATACCTGTCTCCTTCATTTTATCCCATGTCAAAGAATCATAACAATCCCAGGTCAAGCTCTTATTATGCTCTTTAGCCTTTCGAAAAAGATTATCGTAGCAAAACCAATGGTTACCCTGGTATGATGTCGAGTACCCCATGATTCGCGACTGATAGGTCGGCAACTCGGAAAGCAACTCGGGCCTACGTTCCCCCAATATCGACGTAAAGATTCCCCATGCATTGCCCCAATTGCCAATATTCTCATTCACTTTAAAGGCGGCCATTTTTGCGCGCCAAACACTCGGATGCATGAGGTCTTTCTGACCCTTAACATGCTCCACTTCATAATGATCAACAAGCAACGAGAAGATGTTCACATATTCCCCTGCCCAAATCTTTTCCTTAATTGCCAAAGGCACATGTTGACCCAACCTTTCTCTACGGGAGGGTGCTGACTCATCCCTCGCAATCGGCAATGGCCGCTTACCTGCACCGGACGCTGCCTCTGCGGTCGCAATCGTCCCTTGTGGCTTGTCAACTACTGCAACCGGCGCGGACACCTTGGCTGCTTCCCGTTTCTCGCGCAATTGCTTCATAAGCGCCTGCGCCTCGGCAGCCGTGGCGCCCTCACTACTTTCGCCCAACCACGCTGCAAGTTGTGCTGCCAGCTCGGGCGGCATATCTTCATTGGACACCGGGGTGACCACCACGGGAATCGGATTCCCCTCCGCCGGTACTGGGGTTGGCGCTTCGAGCGGGGTACAGGGAACCGGGACGTCTCCCCCAGCTGGTCCCCTCCTTGGCCTCTTGGCTCTCCCTCCTGGAGCTGCTCCAGCCGACGGACGTTCCGGCCCCCCTTCCCCGTCTCTCTCCGCCACCCGCTTCTTTAGCTCGGTCATCTCCTTCATGAGGACCCGAACCATCTGTTCGGTCGTCATTCTCTTCCCGCCTTTCTTGGGCATTTCTCCGACAGAGTATCTGTAAGACAAAAGAAAGATTACAACGCTCAAAATTGGCTCTTCGTTCCGTCTCGAGCTCACGTGCAGCGAGGAGGTGCAGCTTCAGAGCACAGGAACAAGAGGATGCCTTCGGGTCTTGCGTCCCCTTTTATCCGTCTTCAGGGCGGGCGTAAACCCGCCCCTGCCTGCCCCGAGGGCGTGGCCAGCCGCGTCAGTGTCTAGGCCCGCCCACTCTAGGGCGGGAAAAAGCGCGCCCCGGCTACGCCGCTTCGGGCATACCAGCCGGGACACGCCACCCGCCCAAGATGGCTTCCCGGGGGGATCGTGGTACTCTGCCATACGTGCGGGGGGACCGAGTGGTCGCCCCTTTCCAATTACTGAATGCTGCCATGATGATAAGAATAACAAAGGCAGCATTACACGTCCCTTGGTCAAAACAAGTTATATCAGCATGAGAGACTCACTTTGGGTGCATGGGGAGATAGTTTCATCTAAGTTGTTTGTGGACGGATGTATTTCTTTATATTAGTTTTACATAACTTATAAAAACAATGTGTTGTGCTCATCTTAAAGCATTTACAGCTTCACAAATTACTAAAATATTTAAGGTAACAATAATATTAGAAATTGGATTTCTGATTGTTCTGATTGACAGAGGTATGCACCCTGTCCAAGCAGGAACTACAATCCTAGTCAGGGTAAGTCAGAAACACATCCTAAATTAACCTGTGGTCACCCTCAGGTAGCTTGGCTCTGAGCAGTCAGGCTTAACGTAATCGGCCATATGTAGAGTATTTGTTCAATACTGCAAATGCTAAAGCAGTGAAACACCACAGAAATAGATACCACACCTGTTTAGAAACATACAGCTTAATTTAATGAACATAACCAGATCAAAATGACAAAAATCCAATAAGTATAACTGGTGTTATGAATTTTTGAAGAATAAACTGAAATGTAGTGCTTAAAAGCTTAAAGCGCCAACCAGGACTATCTTGTTGTACGAGACCGGGTGAAATCCGAAAGTTCAGGCCAACCGGATGAGGGGTAGGGGGTTGCATACAGGGACAAGCCTTGACCCGCTGCAACAGTAGCTTGGTTTGCGGTTGCGTCGTGGATGAGATGCGAGGAGCAGAGGCAGCAATGTGTCGATCCTTAGGATGCAGGCGATGCATCAGCTCCAAGCCACACAAAGTCAGATATGCATCGGGAAGGGAGGCGATGCACTGCACCATCGGCAATAAGATGTCCTCAATCCTCGCAGCAGTGTTGATGCGTTGGCATCAATGGAGATGAAATGTCCTTGATCCTCGCAGCAGCGGGGTTGCATCAGTATCGATAGAGATGTGCCGATTCTGAGTGGCAAAACGATGGCGATGCATGGATTTTGGCAGTTGCAGCACTTTATACCGCCTTCAAGCCCCCAGGACTGGATTGGCAGCACTTGGCATGGCAAGACTTTCAGATGGCAGAGTCGGTGCTGTAGGTGGATGAATTGAAAGTATTTTATGTCCCTGAGATTTCAATCAGGCCAGCCAGCAAGCCTTCAGAGTCACTTTGGTTCTTGGTTGAAGAGATGCAAGTCCAGTCCTTCTCACTCCCAGGCAATTAGGGCAGCAGGTCAGCAGAGCAGAAGTCCAGCAGAGTCCAGCAGAGTGACATTTCTTTCAGCAACACAGCAGTCCTTCTTCCTGGCATACTATCCACGAGTCCAGAAGTGTACAGAAGTGGTGGTGGTGTTAGAGGTCCAATTGAGGGAAAGTGTTCTTCTGATCGTCATTATTTGTACCAGGACTCAATTGCTTTTTCAATGTCATCTCGTGTCAAACGCTTCCACACGACCCACCTGGTCGTTTCTGCTGATGCCTGGGAAAAATCTAAACTGACACGACAGAGACAATCTTGCAGCCTGCATTTCTGCCCAGGAACTGTCGCACACCCACCCCCTGTTCTTTGCAGTTCAACAGAAAGCCATGAGACACCCATGCCCTGTGTAAACAAGCTTGTTTTTCATCTCCTGCTCCCAGCCTGGTAAACATCCTTGACACTGTGATCAGGTTATCTGGACAATGGTCTGACTGTTGGGCCCTGATCAGGGTGATTAAACAATGACTTGAAAGACCGGGCTTTGATCAAGGCAATTGAACAATGACCTGAAAAGCCTAAGTCTTGATCAAAGCCGAGTGAACAATGATTTGTCCAGAGAAGAGATTTGTCCGGAGACATAGCTACAAACAGACTCCGACCCGATGTCATTCAAGCACTCCCCGCAGGATACCAAATACTTCGGGTTGATCGTTCATCTGGAAAAGGCGGCGGCATAGCTATCATTTACAAGAATCGCTACACCTGCCGCTCCTCTCCAACTAACCTATCGAGCTGCGAACACTTCACTTTCTCGCTGGACCTCTCCCCCACACGCACATTCTCAGGGACTCTTATTTATCGGCCACCAGGCACCCCAACCAACTTTATAAACCAACTCGCACCGGAGGTAGCCAGTGGAGTCTGCTCCTCACCTAATTACACCTTATTAGGCGACCTGAATGTGCACCTGGACGACCCCCTGGATTTGGCAGCCGCCGAACTACGTAATATTCTGGAGGCACTAGAACTCTCCCAGCGAGTGCTGCAATCCACCCACAATAAAGGTCACCTACTGGACCCAATCTTTAGTAACTGTACCCATCTCATAGTTAGCCCATCCATCCCCCTCCCATGGACGGACCACTTTCTGATTACCTGGGCGCCGTTAGGCTCGCATCCCCCCCCCCCGCTTCCAGCAGAGACCGCAAATGGTCACAACTCAATACCAACCTGTAGACAACCACACTGGAAACCTCTGTCCCAGGAAACAACCCTGACCCAATTGTCAGTAATGACAATTTCAATACCTGGATCACCACTTCCTTAGATCTCACTATCCCATTCAAGGACATCAAACCCAAACAGAGACCTAAAAATGCACCTTGGTACTCACAGGACTTGCGCATTCTTAAGAAAGAATGCAAAAGATTGGAACAAAAATGGCGCATTGACTATTCACAAACCAGCAAAGATGAATATCGGGATGCCATAAAAATCTATAAAAATGACATAAAAAAAGCTCAAGCAATCTTCTACGAAAATAAAAAAAACAAAGCAGCATCTAAACCCAAGGAGATATTTCATATCGCGAAAAGCCTGCTCAAACTTCCTGACAAGCTACCAGACCCTCTGACTGCTCAAACTCGCTGTAATGAACAGGCCGATTACTTTTACAACAAAATAGCCAAGATCTACTCGTCCTTCACCCTACCCCCTCACCCCCAAACAGAAAAGACGGACACCAGACCACCCCCACTTACCACCTTAGAAACTTTTCCACCACTGGAGCCTTCCAGCCTGGAAACCATAATACTCCAGGTAAAATCTGGATCTCCCAGCGACCCAGCCCCAGCTCATTTCCTCAGAACAATTACCCCTACCATCCTGCCCACCATCCTAAACCTAATTAACAAATCCCTATCCTCAGGGCTTGTCCCCCCGAAGTAGACACAGGCAACAGTTAAGGCCCTCCTGAAAAAACCCAATCTAGATCAGATGAACCCGGGGAATTACCACACGATTTCCCTGTTACCTTGGATATCCAAAAACACAGAAAATCACGTTAATCAATCCCTCACAGAATTCCTGGAAGCAAATAACCTACAGGACACATCACAAACTGGGTTCCGCCCCATGCACGGAACAGAAACCGCTTTACTAGCTGTAACAGAAGAGGCTAGAACGATTGTGGATCAAGTCGGCACTGCGGCCATTATCTTATTGGACCTCAGTGCCGCCTTCGACACTGTGAATCATGACATCTTGCTTCACAGAATTTCAGAGCTAGGGATAACGTCCACAGCAGCGGCCTGGCTACAATCATTTCTATCAGAGCGCTCATTCCGAGTCTGTGAGGGCAATACCACCTCGCCCAGTAAACCACTCAGTTGTGGGGTCCCCCAGGGTTCGTCCCTAAGCCCCACACTGTTTAACATATACATGCACCCCCCTCGCAGGAATAATTCGCCCTTTTGGCGCTCAAGTCGTGTCCTACGCGGATGACACTCAACTGGTGATTACCTTGACTCATCCATCCTCTCATCCTAGTGATCTCAGAGGTTGCATGGGAGCTGTATGTACCTGGATGAGCCAGTCCTACCTGAAACTGAACGGCGACAAGACAGAGCTAATGGTTTTGGGTAACTCCCCACAAAAATCCATTGACTCTTTGTGGCCACCAGCACTAGGCCCAGCACCCCCAGCCAGGAACACCATCAAGAGCCTAGGAATTTGGTTAGACAGCGCATTAACTTTCAGCCTCCAGGCAACCAAATTATCAGCCACCTGCAAGGGCATTATAAGACTCATCCGAAAAATCCTGCTGCTCCTCCCTTTCAAGGCCAGACAGACCATGGTCCAAGGCCTAATCCTATCCCGGCTGGACTTTGGAAATGCCCTTTATCTAGGAGCCCCCGAATCAACCCTGAAAAAACTCCAGGTGATTCAAAACTGCGCTGCCCGTACTCTCCTGCGCATCCCCCGCCGCCAATCGGTAAAATCTGAACTAAAAGCCCTTCACTGGCTGCCAGTAAAGGACAGAATACATTTTAAAAGCATGTGTATTGCCCACCGTGCCTATTGGAGGAAAGGAGCAATCCTGAATCACACCTTGATCACCCCCTACCACCCCAACAGACAGCTGAGGTCGACCCATACCTTTTAAGTCACCAAACCTAGGTTCAACAGAGAAAGGAGTGGAGGAAGAATGTTCTCAACAAGCGCGGCAAGGCTCTGGAACTCCCTCCCAATCTTTATCCGATCAGAACCTAACCTTCTGCACTTCCGAAAAAAACTAAAAACCTTCCTCTTCAGCAGATAAATCCGACCCACCCCACACACCTGTATTTTTGCTAAGCGCTAGGACGCCTGCGGGTAGCTATCACGCTATACAAAAACCAAATCCAATCCAATCCAATCCAATTTGTGTACCAAGCCTTGACCAGGTAACCATCTACAAACGTCTGGATCTGGTTATCAACTGCAAACACTGCCCTGATTAAACAATGAACTAACTGCCAACAGACTGAGATGAAAAAGTATAAAAGGCTTGTAAGCAACAGAGTGAAGTAGCAGCCTCCTCTGTCTTGTCTCTAACTAGCTTGGGACTCTGTTCCATAGCCCGGGCTATTGAAATAAATCTGGGTTCCTCCTGCAGACGAAGGCACCTGTGTCTCCTTTTACTAAGTATGGAAGGTATAGAAGACTAGGGCGGTTCACCCGTCGCCGAGACCCAGTAAGTGGGTTTAAACGGTTCTTCAAGGGCGCCCGAACGAGCACGAAGGTCAGGCCCGGTGGATGTGAGGAGGTGCACGGAGAGACTCCGACGGAGGCGCCCTACCCGAGGGATTATTGTATTCCGGTTGACCAAACGACTCGCCCGCTGTCCCTCCTCACCCTGTCTGGGCCACATGACCGCGTCCTCGCTGGAGTCCCCTAGCAAATAATTTCTGGAACAGGACACAGCCCTACATCTGCAGAAGAGAACTACCCCTGTAAAGTAAGGGTGGACTGATCATCCACCAAGTCTGTATGATTCTGTTATTGACTTTCGCAAAAGCCAAGTTGTTATTGACTTTTGCCAAAGTCAAGCAAGCGAGGTGAAGTTTTAAAAACCCGCTGGTGTCTGTTCTGTATGATTCTGCTGTTATTGACTTTTGCAAAAGCCAAGCAAGCGAGGTGAGTTTTAGAAACCCGCTGGTGTCTGTTATCTGTTTTTAAGCATGCCAGTCAGTAGTAAGTTCAAGAAATTATGTTGTTGTATGTGTACGCAGTACTCCCAGCATGAGTCGGCCTGTCCGCTTCCTCCAGGAGGGACCCCTGGCCATACGATGTATGTTAAACATGGCCCTTCTGCCATAATGTTTTCCTCATTATGGGTAAAGTATACCAAATGAAGTAACGCAGAATTACAGTGGCCACTTTATTGCTCCTTTAATTCCCAAGTTCTCGCCAACTTAGAGGAACAATTAATGAAAAGAAAAACGCACCCGTCTATGTTTGAATCTGTCCGATTTTGGAGGAAAGAGATAGAGCAGAGAGCTAGAAAGCAGAAGGCCCAATAAAGAATACAGGAACGTATGTCAATGGCCGACCACTCTAGAGAAAATTTACAAAATCAAATGACAAAATCGGTAGAAATAGCCGATAGTGAGCATGGGGCTCGGGTATAAAAATGTTATCCAGCTCGTGAGGAGAAAGGAAAGGGCCACATGGAAGGGGGAGAAGAAGGTGATTCCTTGCTTGATACCATGCTAGAAAGCCCTCATGCATATGCCCTAAGGTACCCTGCCCTGACTCCTCCCACCCCGCATGTCCGCCTGCCACCGCCCGCCACCGCCCACTCCTGCCCCCACTGCCCCTCCTACTGTTCTCCCTGTCACACCGACCCTCCCAACTTTTGCTATAACACCAAACACATCCGTTAACCCTGTCCTCGATGCAGGAATGACAAGTCTCCATCAGCCCAACCCCAGCCGCTTTACCCCTACCCGCCCTTTTCCTACTTCCTCGTGGTCTACAGTTAACCAAGATTTATATAAAATGTTGAATTCCCCCTGACTGGCCTCCTTGGGCTCTGTAGTTAGCTTTTCGTCCCTTCGAGAAAATGACCTACAGAGGCAACAGTGTGAATGTTGGATATTTAATGGGAATATTTATACCTTTAAAGAAATATGGTCCACCTTTACTCAGTGGACGATTATGGAACAGACCACCTGGGCTAAATACATGTGTACTTTGGTCATGTAAAAATTCGAGAATGTGCTTATGCAGAAACCCACTGGATTAATGGACCTTAGGTCGCAAATAAGAAGAGACGATGTTCAGGGAGAGGGGATGTTTGGCGCTATGTCTGTTTTAATGGCTTACCGTGATATGACAACTTTTTCCAGCATCCCTCTAGAAACAGCTATGCCAATGAGGGAGTCAGCCCCTGTCTTTGTTACCGCACTTACTGATGCCCAAAAGAATGGTCGAGGGGCTGTTGAAGCACACCGGTGCAGGCTTTGGGTTCATGTTCCTTGGAAAAGGTCAGAAGTAATGCAGTTAAAAGGACAATTACCAGATCCCCAGAAGAATCCGGCTGCCTTTTACAGAGAATTAGGTCAGATTATATGTGCAGGTACTCTCGTTCTTGAGGATATAGATTTACTTTTTGGTACGGTTGTCCCCACTGAAATTTGGGACAAGATTCGACATACTGATCATGAAGTGGCATTGGGAGGTAAATGGGCTGATCTAGAGGCTATGGAAGAAGCAAGCTTAGAAGGGACTAAACCAGAAGCTCTCATCCTGACTTTGCCCAGTAAAATAATGACGTTTATGAAATACTTTTGCCAGAAACTGTCATTAACTGGCATAAAATAAACGCCTGTAGGCAGCAAAAAGATGAGAATATGGCTGACATCTTTACCCGTTTTGAGACAGAATACAAGGGACATAGTGTTTGGATCCCCGGACCCCTGGTTCTGTCCCAGTGTTTGTCGATAATTTTGTCAGCAACCTGCTTCCTGAGATCTCTGCCAGGCTTAAGAAAGTTGAAAGTACGTGGTCTTCCCAAACTATGACTGGTATCTTGGCTATGGCACACTATCACGAGAATAGGTAGAATGAATACAGAGACAGGGAAAGTAAGAAGGTTAGGGCTCTTAAGACTAGCGCACTTCTGCAGCAGGCTTACCCACCCCGAGATCTACCCCCTCCAGCCCTCAACGTACGGGAGCCCTCCAAACAAATCAGTATGCTTATTGTAAGGGGTACGGCCATTGGATAGATGAGTGTCCTGTGTTAGCTGAAAACATAAGAACGGGGAAAACTCGGCCTCGCGCTCCTAGCGAAGCGAGGCAGACTAGGGACCATGGCCTGCCTCATCCACAGGATAAAGAACGTAGGCCCAGGGATGATGGTCCTATCTTGGCCGCGCCCGGCCAATACGTTTGATGGGTACGAAGCAACACGCACTTATTACAATGATGATTATGATGAAGTTGATGAGGCAGGATCCTACCAAGCATAGGACAGCCAGGAAAGGGGTATTACCAGAGTGCAAATTCCAGTGGATCAAAGGGGCCCGTATGTTCAAATGTCAGTTGTGGGGAATGATAAGAATTTTCTTTTGGATACTGGGGCCACCAGGTCTTCTATTGCACGTCTGTCAGTCCCGGAAGGCACCCCTTTCTGGCAATATGAATGTCTCCGTGGGTTTTGCAGGAACACCTTTAACCAACCCTGTCTCTGAACCCCTCCCTCTCGATATTGGCCCTGCGCATGTTGCCGCTTCCTTGGTCCTTACTACAGGTTGCAGTGAAAACTTGTTAGGCATGGATTTACTGAAAACTCTGTATGCGACCATATCATGTAGTGCCACCGTGGTTATGTTATGTTAAAAATATTTGTACCGCGCTCGGTCACCAGACTGTTTCATGGCGCTCAAAACAATTGCGGGGGAACAGGATAGCAGGATAACTCAGTAGGCTAGCTGAAAAAGGTGAGTCTTAATTAATTTGCGGAAGCAAGCATAACGAGGGCAGAGCCTAAGGGAAATAGGGAGGGAGTTCCACATAGTGGGGGCCAGGAAAGAGAAACACAATCCTCCATGCTTTTTGCGCTTGAACCTTGGAATCGACAGTAGGTTGTGAGAGGCAGACCGGAGGTCTCTAGAGGGGGTGTAGCGCTGAAGGCTGAATGTAGTAAAGGCCGGGGCTTGGTCTGTAAGGGCCTTAAAAACTGTACATCCAAGTTTGAACAAACAGCGATAGGCCACGGGGAGCCAGTGCAATCTTCTCATCAAGGGCGAGACATGTTGGTATTTGGGCTGATGAAAGACCAGTCTAGCCACCTGGTTTTGCACCAGCTGCAGCCGATGGAGATGGTAAGCAGGAATTCCAACATAGAGGGAGTTGGCGTAGTCAATACGCGAGGTGACCAGAGCCATGATGAAAAGAATAAGTGCCTCAGTGTTGAGGAATCTACGAATTTTGCAGATCCTGCGTAGATGGAAAAAACAGGAAGATGTTACTGCATTAATTTGAGGCTTCATAGACAGGTCACTAGATATAATAACGCCTAGGCTCTTTACCGAGTTGACGGGGCAGGTTGGAGGCCCAAGAGAGGGCGGCCAGAAGCTGGAAGTCCAGGGGTTAGCTGGCCCACCCGTCAACACCAACTCAGTTTTGTTAGGATTAAGCTTAAGCTGACTATAGTGCATCCACTTAGAGATCACAAGCATAGTGGATTGAAAATTGGTGGAGGAAGAAGGGGAGGGATCAAGAGGAAAAATCAGTTGTAAATCATCAGCATAATTAAAAATAGTAACGGGGTGTGACAAAGAGATGCCATGAGGGGTTGCATGTAAAGGTTAAACAAAAGTGGCGACAGAGCAGAGCCCTGAGGGACTCCACAAGATAAAGGGGAATAAGAAGCAGAATAAGTGGACAGGTGGACTGCTTGGGAGCGCTGCTGCAAGAAAGATGTGATCCAAGAAAGGGCCATGCCTTGGATACCCGCATTGTTGACACGGTCGATCAAGATGGCATGATAGACCGTGTCAAACGCCGCCGACAGGTCCAACAGTACAAGGGCTTGGGCGATATTCTTGTCGGCGCCTTGCCTCAGGACATCCATCACAGCCACAATAACAGCTTCGGTGGAATGCGCTGGCCGAAAGCCAGCTTGCTGATTATCCAAGAAGGCAGAGCTCTCGATGAATGCACTGAGGCAGCAAGTGACGTAGGTCTCTTAGATTTTCCCCAAATAGGGAAGAAGGGAGATCGGTCGAAAGTTACTCATGACTGAAGGGTCGGCGCCCGGCTTTTTTAATATGGGCAATACGACCGCCTGTTTGAATAAATCTGGGACGATGCCAGTAACAAGCGATTTGTTGAGCAGTGACAAAGGGGGGTCAGGTCAGGCCAAGAAAGTGTCTTTAAGAATTTGCCGGGGACAACAATCGTTAGGGGAACTGGAGCTCACTAAATGTAACAAAGAGGTGAACTCGGTCAGGGAGATGGGAGGGAAAACATCAAATCGACAGGGGTTCATAGGGAGCAAAGGAGGGGGAATGGAGGAGGAAGGGGAGGGGATGTTATTTTTAATGGTGACAATTTTTTCAATGAAATACGAATTCAGGGAATCGCAAAGAGCTTGGGTGGGTATGGGTTGAGCAGTAACACGGTCCGGCAGAGTGAGCTCCTCAACAATAGAAAAAATGTCCTTAGCCTTAGAGGCAGAGTCCAAAATGTTATGGGAGAAATAAGAAGTTTTGGCCGATAGGATAGATTTTTTGTACTGTTTCACTAAATCCATGTACTCAATTTTGGATATGGGGTCGTAATTGCGCTTCCATCGGCGCTCCGCTTGGCGAAGGGACAGTTTATCCGATTTTAGTTGATCTGTAAACCAGCACTGAGCGTCATGGGGATGTTTAGTTTTTATAGTTTTTAACGGGGCTACTTTGTCACTGGCAGATACTAGCCATTGCTCGAGAAGGCGAGCCTGGTCGGACAGCAAGGCCTGGTCCCTAGGGGCAGTAGAAGCCAAGATGGCGTGGAATTCTGCAAGATTAGCACGTTTCCAATTGCGGGCAGTAAAATTGGTGATGGGGATGGGGAGGGCAGGCACAGTGAGGTTAATTGAAAATGAAATAAAGGAATGATCGGACCAAGAGCAAGGAAACACTGATGGAGGAGAGATATCAAGGTTGGTCGTCCACACTTGGTCAAGAATGTGACCTTTACTATGAGTAGCTACAGTGATATGTTGACTGCAATTCATACCGAGTAGGAGATCGGTGAAATCCTCGGAGATATTACTCTCCTTGGGGTCAGTTGGCCAATAGTTAAAATCGCCAATAATAAGAATTTTGGCGGAGTTAATGACTAGCCTAGACACCAGTTCGTCAAACTGTTGAGAAAAAAGAGGCATGCTGTCAGGGGGTCTATAAACAAGGACACAAATAAAAGAAAACCTAGAAGAGGAAAATTTAAGAGTGAGGCAGTCAGTTTTGGCAATGGTGGAAGTTTCCAGGGTGGTAAATTTAAGCTGGGAACGAATATTAGCTGCGACCCACCCTCCGGCTCTCCCACCGGTCCTATTGGACTGTAGAATATAATAACCAGTGGGGATAGCAGCGAGAATATGTGGGGCAGAATCTTCCGTTAGCCAGGTTTCAGAGAGTAGTGGTGACGCTGTTTTTCTTCCTCATCCTGTCTATCCTTGGTTGGCTGTTGCTAATCTACCATCCTGTTACCTCACCAACTCCTACACCGACTCCTACAGAGCACCAATATTACAAGTTACCAGCTCACTAATTACCCCGAATTGCAGAATTCTTCAACAACACCTTCATCCAAATGTTGCATCATCACCAGCTGATCATGAAAACTTCCAACTGCTGGGTGTGTGGACAGATGCCGCATTCCATGATTCACTCTGTCCCATTCTTTCCTTACCCATTTTCCATCTCTGGGTCTTGTCTTGCATGGTGGATGTTGATGCAGGAGGCCTACACTGTCAATGGTACTGCCAATTCTGTCCTAGGGACATTTCGCGATGACTTCTGGCGGAACAGATCTGGCAATGACAATGCTCCTTTTTGCCCGACCAGCTCTTCCACATTGCTACTACCACCAGATGAACTTGGTGAGATGGTAGTATTCAACTCAACTACTCGACAAACATTTTCTAGATTCTGCACCAGAAGGATACTGCCTGATGAACTAAACACTCTGAATGTCATAAATGTGCAAGGCCGTGTCTGCATCCATGGTCTAGGGACTAAGAAAGTTGGTACCAGTACGTGTGATATCACTAAAGCCTTAAACTCTACATCTCCTCCGAAGCTGGTGGCATCCCCCAACACCTATTTTATCTGTGGCACTGCCGCCTAACTTGGCTCCCCTGTAACTGGTCTGGTACCTGCTATCTGGTATTCCTCCTTCCACCAACGTATTCCACCCATGGAGACTACCACCAAATCAGCCGAGGATACCGAGGGCCAGAAAGCCGGGGACTTCTTTAAAGGTTTCCTTCCATTCTGGGGCCCCATGGCAAACAGTCAAGCTGTACGAGGACTGACCAGGGTCCTTGAGGCTACCATCACAGTAACAGCTGGTGCCCTCTCCAACAACACTGCCAAGCTACAGGAGGACCGCCTTATAACGCTCCAAAACCGCATGGTCCTCGACGTCATCCTTGCTGATTGTGGTGGTGTGTGTACATTCATCATCTCCAGCTGCTGCGTCTACATCCCAGACAACGCACCTACAGTGTATGATGCCATCCAATGTCTGCATCGACTTTCTTCTGAAATTCATCTGGATGAAGGCAACTGGTCCCTCACAGGCTCGATGTGGGGTCTTCTTTCCCAGTGGGGTTGGAGGGTCCTCATCTTCCTCGCCTTGGGAGTAGCTGTCCTGGTCTCCTGCTGTTTGTGCTTTCAGTGCCTGCCAGTGCTCTGAAAGTATAAAAGACTTGTAAGCTACAGAGTGAAGTAGCAGCCTCCTCTGTCTTGTCTCGGACTAGCTTAGGACTCTGTTCCATAGCCCGGGCTATTGAAAATAATCTGGGTTCCTCCTGCAGACGAAGGCTCCTGTGTCTCCTTTTACTAAGTATGGAAGGTATGGCAGTCTAGGGCGGTTCCCCCGTCGCCGAGACCCAGTAAGTAGGTTTAAACAGTTCTTCACAATACTTATACCAAGTTGTGCCTTTTAAGTAGGGAAGATGTCAAAGAAATGCCTTTGAAGTTTACAGATTCCTGTTCTTTCTGTCCTGGCACCAGACTTACTATAGGGTGGTATGTAGGCCTTTGTGTGGGGACAGGACACAGCCTTTTCAAGTGCAAGTGTCGGCACCTCCTTCCCATCCTGCCCAGGATGGCCCATCAGGATGTGGATGACCCATCAGTCACACCTAAGCTCCCTTTGTATGTGTCTCTCTAAGGGGAATGCACAAAGCCCAGCTTTCACCCACCCCATACGTTTATTCAGAGACAGGCAGAAGGCACCAAGGGCCAGATGTAGGTCACCAATTACCGGTCGGTAACGGGCGATTTCTGCCATTACCGACCAGTAATTGGTTTTTGAGATGTAGGGGCCATTATTTTACAGAATCTGTAAATTTACTGAATAGGTAAATTTACCGATTCAGTAAAATACCGAATCGGTAACTTTACAGATTCTGTAAATTCCAGATGTAGGTAGCACTGTTTACAGTGCTACAGGCCTTCAGAAATCGGTATTTTACCACCCAATATAATTGGGTGGTAAAATACCAAATTCAGGTGTATATGCACATCTGTGTATGTACACCTGTGCCATGTGACACACAGACATGCCCTTAGGGCGTGTATGTGTGCCACATGTCACACAAGCCTGTACTTGGGATGCTACGGGGTGTCAAAGTGACACCCCCTGCACCCTTGCAGGATTCGGTATTTACCAATTCAGTAAATATCGATTCGGCATTTCCCATTGATTCCTATGGGCTTCAAGGCCCATAGGAATCAATGGGCAATACCGATTCGATATTTACCAAATCGGTAAATACCAAATCTTACACAATCGGTAATTCTAAAATAAGAATTACCTTCATCTGCCTACTTCCAATTTACCGACTCTTAAATACCGAATCTGTATGATTCGGTATTTAAGAGTCGGTAAATCGGAATTACCTACATCTGGCCCCAAATGGCTGAAGTAAAAAAAAGAATCACTTTTTTAAAAGTGGAAATTTTGAAATTGCAATTTAAAATCTAACTTCGCCATGAGTTGTGATTTTAAATTGTGATTCCAGAGACACCACACTTGGGGGTCCAATCCCTTCCCAATTGAAAATTACACGTATAAAATGTAATAAGCTAATCCCAAAGTTATCCTATGGGAGAGCTAGCCTTGCGGTATAGAAAAATTAATTTAAGAGTTTTTTACTGCTAGGACGTGTAAAACTTAAAAGTACAGGACTTACTTTTTAATTACACTGCACTCTGCATCTATGTATTATAAACAAAGATTTTGGCCTGGCCAGCGGGTTAACTTGCTAGGTCAACATGCCAGTGGGTGGCACAATCAGTGCTCCAGGCCAACTAGTAGCATTTAATTTACAGGCCCTGGGCACATTTAGTGCATTTTACTTGAGACTTACAGTAAAGTACATTAAATATGCCAATTGGGTATAAGCCACTGCTACTATGTTTTAAGCAGAGGGCACATGCACTTTAGCACTGGTTAGCAGTGGTGAAGTGACCAGAATCCTAAAGTCACAAAATGTAATTAAGCACACCAGGGAGGAGGAAGGCCACGTCTGGGGGTCACGCAGCAGAAAGGTGTAATTTCCAGCAGTAATATCTAGAACAAAAATACAAATTCTCTGTTGCCCTCCAGGGATAGAGTTTTGCAATCCATTCTTTCCAACCCACGGACCTGGGTAATTATGGAATCGTGAGCTCGCTCCAGCCCCCAGTTCAGGAAGGAGAACCTTCCTGTAAATCTCTATAAATGCAAATAATGAATGGGGCGTTTACAGTATATCGTTTAGAGAACAGGATGCACTTTTTATCAAACCACTCGTTCTTTCACCCCGGGATCAATCGCTCTTGCCTGATTCTCTGGTTTATCACTTTTGTGACATGATTTCACAGCTCCCAGTGCTGAACGGTGAGGAGTCAACAGGTTTCCAAGAACTTAATACTCAAGTCGCTTCTCTTCCAAAGCTCATTTGCGGTCCATTCCTGATGACTTTTTCCAGATGTATATTTATGGCCATTGTATCTGAATAGCAATTAATTAAGGAAGCTAAAAGGGCTATTGAACAAAACCTTTAGAAATTGCTGGCAGTAATAGCTTTTCCAAGCGTGGCTCCTCATTGTGAAAGCTCTTGTGTGAGTGCATGGTTGTTAGTGAAGTTCAGTCAAGCAAATGTGTCTTTCCTGTAATGACTGCCTATTTATAACTGTTATTTAATGGGTATTGCTTTGCTGTGATGAATACATCTTGCTTGCTTTTTACTAAAGTAGAACTATACAAGTTATTTTCTGCATCCTCTCTATTTCCTGCTCTGTGGATCCCTAATATTTTAAACAGACATTGGTGCAAATCCTGTCACACTATGTAATTTTCTCAATATTTGTTTTTTAATACCAGTTGCGCTTTAGCATAACAGAGGGTGCCAATATCCTCTTCTGTATTGCCACGTTTCCTCATGCTTTAGGGAACTTAGCACTTTAATATGCAGTCTTAAAATAATGCAACTTTGATTGGAAATGGTCAAAAGCCTCGGAAGACTACACCGACTAATGCACATTCACTGCCCATTGGATCTTTAGGCTATTAGATCTCCAGAGACCTTGATAGTGGGCAGCTGCTATAACCTGGCTAAGGGGCTCATTAGGATGTCCGACAGTCTCAGTGTGAGTACTGGCCGACCTTAGGTTGGTGGTTCCGCACACCATATTACGATGTGACCTCACATGCTGTAGTTACAAACTCCCGTTTCCCTATGGGAGTTTGTGCGGCGGGCGGAGACCGCCCCACCAAAAACTCCCATAGAGAAATGGGAGTTTGTATGAATCCCTAAGCCATGTGTTAGGCACCTCATGGTGCATACTACAAGGTGCAGGGATTTTCAGGGGGGCACTACAACCATAGGTCCGAAGATAAAAGGCCCCTGCTAGGGGCACCCAAAGTTGCTTTAAAACAGGCTTTTAATGTCGGAAAGCCGAACATGGAAAGCCTGTCGGAAATCAACCTCATAATCCCGCAGCAGAAACACCATCTGTTAGGGATTATGTGCGACTTCCAACTGGCACCCGTCTGAACCCAGTCGGTTTGACCGGCCGGTTTACACTTCGACCGCCGAGATTATAATACAGAGGTTGGACAGTAAACCTAAGCTGCCTGACGGGAAGCAGCCGACAAGCGGTCAGAGGCTTACCGATCGACATCACAATGAGGCCCAAAATGTTCAACCAACACCGACCAACTCATTTACATGGTAGACATATTCATATGAGCCTACACCTTGAATAGTGCAAGTAAAAGCTATTGTCTCCTTAGAACGGTCCAGTTAGGAGGAAAAACCCACAAGGCTAAAATAGCTCCCGACCGTCTTCTATCTTTAGATTTAAGTTGAAGAATAATACTGAGGTATATAAGCATGTCACCAAACTGTCCCTGACATCAAGCCAGAGAAGATAGCCAAGCTGGAACATCTAAAAGAAGATCCAAGGGAGATTGGCTGTAAGGTGCAACAATAAGGAACAGGAATAGTAGCAAATGGGCGAGGAATGTCAAAAAAATAAAGGGAGCAAATGAGTTGTGATGCATCCAATTATAAATGCTTCATTTATATATGATTCAAACAGAAACTGACTTAATAGTAAACAATTCAACTTCAGCTTGATTGGGAATGTCACACAGTATCTGGTGCCGAGCCCTCTATCTAGTAATTGGCATTTTATAAAATTTGGACATGCCCCTTTTCCCCACACATGGCATCAATGATGAGCATGAAGTTTGACTTTTTTTATCCAATGCCTAACTTCACAGTGCCGCTTCCACTATTTCTGCGTGGCGTTCTTTGTAGGTCACAGAGCATCACTCAGTGTGACTGTGGAAATGCTAGCACAGTCTAAGCCACAGGAACACAAGCTAAAAGATTTATGTGAGTACTTTTATGTGTAGTCTGGATGTGCAAAGGGTGCACCGTCTTTCCCTAAACAGCTGTGAAACACCACAAGAATTTTAAGATTAGTTCTCATGGGAAGGGTCTTAAAATAGGAGCTCTGAGTAATTTCATATTCTTTGTGAAGGATGGATTCTAGAAAGGATTGACCCCCGCGGCCCCCTTCACTTTGGTACCTCTGTTGTCCGGTTCTTACTTTCTCAGTGAAACTGTGCATTTTTGGACAACAAAATATCGTCAAAATTGTGCAAGACTGAATCCACGCTCACCATCAGGATATGTGCCCTTAGTCCTGACAAGCTTATAAAACACCGTCTGTATCGCTAACCTGACAAGGTAACAAGTGGCATGTGCAACCTCAGAATATGATAACCCTGACTCCTCAAGGAAATCGTGGAAATAGATCTAAAGGTCTTTGGTTGATAACTTGTGCAAGCTCAAAGGGAACTCAAGAAATGCTTGCATTGGCATTTCAAATATTTATTGAAGCAATAAGACTCTTTTGTAAAATATGTGCACTGCAATTACCAATAGAAGGTAACCAATCAAAGGAATCAGCATCATATGAATGGTAATGAAAATGAGCAGTTCAACCTTTGTGCCATTACAGACGTTTTATGCTCACATATAATTATAGTTAAAGTTAGGACTCCATATCCTAGTGTGCCTAAGGTGGGTAAATCTACCACGATCCCTGAGGGTGATATAACTCCCCAGTTACCTGTGGGTATCTTTCATCAGGGAGCCTTTCTTGGTATAGAGCAGTGTGAGAAGTTGGCCTAGCATATTCTATCCACTATTCTAGTGGGCACCTTGTACCAGTCCAAATGACCCCTATTGATGGTAGGTGTAAAGACAACCTAAATAGAAAGCTATCCTAGTGGTAGCTGTGGAGAGGAGCCTTCAGGCTAAGTCTTGAAGGAATGGAAAGCAGCTTGTTTTACCAGTCTATATTCTCAGTAATGACCAAATGAAAGGAGAACCACACCAGGTATATACAAAATATATGTATATATTCTAAACATATCCCTCTGGGTTTCTTTATGAGGCTAGAGGCAAAAGTACATTCAGTAAACTTATTTAGCACACAGTAAATTAGCACAATATACGTTGGGCATACCAAACCATATATTAAGAAAGTGGTATAAGGACCCCGACTGACATAGATACAAGGCCTAGATCCTATAGAACTGTTGGGGTCACCAGGAACCACCCAAGTTAGTGACACAGGGGACCCACGGGGGATGTGTGCAGTGTCTAAATATAGCCGTGAATCACCATTAACTTCTACGGGGAAAGTCGCGGTTGAAATTTTAAAGATTAAGGACACTTAGAAGAGGACTTGGAGCAAACCCCTTTAGAACTACGAGGGTCTAGAGTCAACACCCATGGGAGCACTGGAGTACTCGAGTTACCTCACCCAGGGAAGCTGGGTGCATAGGTGTCTTTTAGTGTCGGGTTCCGTCGTCAATTTCAATGAAGAGCTGCTGCAAAGTGCTGCTGGCTTCCAAGTGAAAAGTGTCCGGGTGTATACAAGGGTGCATGGGAGATGTGAAGAACCTGAAGCAGAGGGGACACAGTCTGGGTCACTTGCCAGTGACCAGGAAGGCGATGAGAAGGTGCCCACCAATGTCGGTGATTTCAGGTGAAGAAGGTGAAGCTCGACTCTTCACCCACGAGGACCAGGAGGCATAGATGACAACCAGGAGCTGGATTCAAGCTGCTTCACAATGGATGTCGAGTGCTGCAGTGTTAGTTTCCAGATTGGACCCAACAGGCCTTGGCAACACAACCCATGCAGAAAGCAAAGATTGGCTTTGGTGCAGACCAGCAAGATCTGAGGGACTGACCTCTTGGTAGGGAGTCAGGACACTTCTGGAACAACCAGGGAAGCCCAAAGGAAAGAAGAGTTACCTTTGTGGGGACCCACCAGTTGAGGGACCAGGGATCGCAAAGGGGCCTTGAATAGAAATGCTAGAAATGGGCTCCCGGAACTCGTGGAGTGTAGGCCCACAATCTTCAGTTCAGATGGTGCTCAGGGCTTGGACTACAAGTAGCCCGATGCACAACTTCAGGAAAGCTTGGGAAGTCGATGCTCTAGCAAATGTGCACGATGTCCAGGAGTTCCGGTCCCACGTCACTTATGAGGGCTGCGGGTCTCAGCTTTGCTGGGATCTCATGTCAGCCTCTGAGAAGTCTGAAAGTCCATGTCATGAGTCGCAAATACTTCGGGGTCCAGTGGGATCCTCGGAAATGCAGACGGGCAAGATGCTTCTCGGTGCCTGTTTGCACAGGGGAGTCACTCCTTGACCCCAAGGGAGATTCTTCCATCTTCTAGTCATGTAGAATGCTGAAGTTCCAGGATATATGTTGCAGAGTTTCATCCAGGTGTAATCTGCAGTCCTAAGGACTGGGGTCCCATACTTATACTAATTTACGGGTTGGACATACTCTGGGGACCTACCTATGGGAGGGTCTGGTGAGAGGGGTGGTAACACCCCTTTCTCTTTGTCCAGTTTCGCACCAGAACAGGGGCTGACTGCCCCTGCAACCGGTTTGAACTGGGGTATGCACAGGGACACCAAGTGGGCCCCCAGCACTGTCTGAAAAGCATTCTCTGAATACACCCACCCAGCCCCAATACACTAAATCCTGTCTGGGAGGTGGTTACACCTCCCTGTGACAGGAAACCTATTGTCAAGGCCTCCCCTGCCAGAGTTTCGTCCAGCAGCAGGAGGTCAGACTCGTGTCTGTGGCTGCAGCATCCATTTTGTGATGCTAGGGCTCTTTTAAACTATTACAGGTTAGGTAAGTGTGTACATGTCTTCTTCCTCTTGAAGGGTGGAATTCTACCCCTGCCGCCAGGACTGGCGGGGGGGGGGGGTAGGATTCCAAAGTGTTTGACACCAAACACGACATGTTTCCATGCAGCCATTCCAAAGTTAGCATTTACCGTGAGGTTATAATGCACTTAAAAGTATATGTTCTGCTGCATCACAGAACAGCCTCAGAGAATAGATTCCGAAAGCTGCAGAGGGGTCCTGCTCATGCATGGTCATCCTCTCACACAAAACCAAGCACTCTGCCTCCAGGATTAATAAGGCCTGCTTTCAGAGTGACTTATAGGTTTATATGTGTCAGTGATTTAAGGTAGATATAGGTAACATATCTTAATAAGGGGTGCATGCAGCACCTTACCCAGGCTGCAGTAGCAGACCTCTGGTGCCATTTTGAAAGGCTTCCCAGGGGTGGCATAATACATGCTTCAGCCCCTGGTAGGCTTCTGGGGTACCTAAGGTACGATATACTAGGGACCCAAAAGGGTAACCAAGTAACCAATCTGGAGTGTACCTAAAGTACATGCAATCATATTAGAGAGGAAGAAGCTAGACCAGGGTCCTGAATAGCAGGGCCCCAGCCAGACTAAAGTCGAAAAACAGTGAAACACCAGCTAAAAGTAGGGGTAACCATAGTTATCAGAACCTACTCTCCGGCAAGCTGTGCACCATCCTTCTGAGAAAGTAAAAAGGATTCAGCTGGGCTGAAATTCTGGTATGGGGCAACCTTAACAGTGTCAGCGAAATGCTCCTCGGATTAGACAATGGAGTGATGTTGTTAATATAGTCAAAATCACCCATCACTATGTCGAAGCCCAAATCAGGCTGCCATTATTGATTCTATCCTTACAGAGCTGTTACTGAGTGGACAATAATAAACAACAACTTTTTGTGCAATGAACTTTAGCTCTCATCCAGAATGTCCAAGGCTCTGATAATATGCCTACGAAGAAGTGTAAATGTAAGCAAATTAATTTCAGAGACATTAAGCCATAGGAGCCCACAAGCAAACCTTTGCCAGTGTCATCGTTTAAGAAAAGATGCCAACTTTAAATGGATTGCGCAAACAAATGATGGACGGAATGCTGAATAAATCATACCTTCACCCCCAGTCAAGAGATCCGGGTTAAATCCATTGCTCTTTTGCTCACCATGCCACCCCAGGTTAGACCCAACCATATGCAAATCAGTCTTGACACTGTGCCTCATGGGAACAGTCCAGACCGAACTGCCAAGCCAGGTCCTCCCCGGACCGGAAACAAGCATACTGGGACCGGTTTCTGGGTGTTACCCTTTATCAGCCAGGCTAGCTCGAATCCACTGACACAGTGAGCAAGGGACCCACTTCTGGGCATACCCATCCCACTAAGGGTGAAAAGTGTTGCACAAACAAATGATGGATGAAATGCTGAATAAATCATACATTTACCTCAGTCAAGAGATCTGGGTTGAATCCATTGGGGTATATCAACAAGGGGCGCGATAATATTATCGCCGCTTTAGAGACCATTTTCGGGTGGAAAGCGGCAATAATTGTATTGCATTATCAACAAGGAGACGCTAGCGGGTGTTTTCTTGCATTAGCACCCCTTGTCAGCATGCCTCCTATCGCATCGCTAATGAGATGCAAAGGAGGTGTAACTGTCAAAACAGCATGGGAAAGTATCGCTACCCCAGCTACGTGATATCATCAAGGAGGGGTAGCGATATTTTAAATCCCGTTAACTGTACCTTAACACAGGAATGTAATGTCTGTTAAATGCCTGACTAAGACATAGCTAACATGGGGGTGTATTATGGTGATACGACCACAGGGTGGTATCACCAAGGCTATCTCTGTTTTGGGTGCAACTTTGCTGGTTTTCCAGCGATGTTGGCCTATTTCTCTGGAATATTATTGCCCTGGAGTAACGGGTTGTTGATAACGCGCTAACCGGGTGATAAATTCCAGCGATAGACGGCGATAAATATAAAAGCGCTAAGCGCGCTTTGCAATATTTATCGCCGTCTGTTGCTGATATGCCCCATTGTTCTTTTGCTCACCATACCACTCCAGGTTAGACCCTTTAAATGGGAGCATGTACAATGGTGGTGTTCTTTCCTAATGTGACCATATGACAGTTCAAGAGGTGTCCATTTACAGCCTCCATGACTCCTTGGGTTCTGAGACATATATTGTTATTTTGGCAACAAGTTTACCAACAATTTTGGACTCTGGAAGCTTGTGTTTCAGATTCAGCTTCTTTCATGAAACTTCCACATTGTCTTGGGGGTTTGCAAGGTTTGCCATGTAACATCCTAAACCTGAGACTCTCCTTTGCTTGTCAGCTAAATTGGCTTTTTTAGTAGCCATCAAATGCGCATGCAGGTTTGACAAATTGGACTCCCTAGCATTCACTCCTCCTCACCTCCATTTATTTGCACATAGGGTGGTATTATAAATGCTTCCTTAATAAACCCTCAACCTTCCTTTGCAGTTCTCTTATCAATGTCCTGTTAATGTTTGATCCTGGATCTTCAGATGGAATTCCCCACACCTGAAAAGTCCTTAAGGCTTTGATAATTTATTTAGATTGAATTTGACATTGGTCACTGCCTAATCCCACTTCAGCAGATTTCCAGTCACTGTAGTTCTGCTGTATGTGCTGACAGTTTTATTTCCTTGTAACCATTCTAGTGGACATGTCTGGCTCTATCAAAATAAGGAGTACCAAATTGCATCCAGCACAGCCTTGCATAGGGGTGGATGGAATAATTTTTTTCCACCTTTGGAATTGGCCACTCCACATTACTCTTTAATGCAGAGTTCTGGCCAAATCATTCCAATTGCTGTGTGGCAAAAAGTTTCTCCCGTGAGACTCCAGAATATGCAAGCTGGCGAGGGTGAGTGAAATTTAGCAACCCCTAGTACAATTTAACTTGGGCGGTGACCAGCGTTCGCAAGCAGTCACAGTCAGAGGGCTGCCATTCGCGTAGCTGCATGAGTGGATCCTCTACTCAAGTGGCGCAAAGTTAACTCGAATGGGAGTGCAAGCTGCATATTTTCTGCCCATTGGCAGAAATCCACGCAATCCCGCAGTTTTTCTGTAACTCTGTGGAATTATGTGGAGTGAAACTCAGCGAATTCTGCCTACCCTGCTCTTGTACTGCTTTTATTGATTTTCTGTGTTTTTATCTTTCACATTTTTCATTGATGTAATCTTAGTTTCCAAGTGGCTATGTCCACGAAGGGAGCTTAGCAGACATAACAGAAGCGCCTGGGATACAGTTTGTTTTTTGGGTTGTCCGCTTTGCATACTACAGTGTGTCTCTTTGGCCATGCTCCCTTCTTGTATGTCAACGCATTTAAACAAGGACACTCGCACACCATGGGTATAGTAATGGAAAGCCCATCTGTGCCAATCAGGATGGGCCAAAAGTTAGGGACTTTGCTTTCCCAACACATATCTTATTCTATGAAGCAAAAAAAAGAAGTTGTTGCATCAGGTAAGGTCTGCTCTGTGTAGCATGAATCACCAAGGGGCATATTATCAAGACAGACGATAAAATTATCGCTGTTTTAGCAGCAGAAAACTTATACTAAAACGACGATAATGGGCTTGATAATATGCTCTATGGAATTCAAATTGAAGCCCATGTTAAATGGGAAGGACATCTAACAATGGCTTCAATTGGAATTCCATAGAGCATATTATCAGGCCCATTGTAGCCGTTTTAGCGGCAGTTTTCTACCTCTAAAATTGGCGATAAATGTATTGCCTGTCATGATAATATGCCCCAAATTATCTTCATAGGTCTTTCTCCTACCCCACCTTTCACTTTATTTCTCACACAAACTTGAATTGAATCAAAGCTTTTCGCTTCAGGCCTCAAAAAATGTCTGGGTCTGTAAAGGGTATTTTGAGAGACTGCATTTGTTAAGGCCTGAAGCCCACTGGCAGTTGTGTACGCTAACACCATTATGAAGACTGCTTGTCTTGTTTTATAAAATAATTTACTGGATATCTATTACAAAGGAAAGTCTATCTCCAGCGTTTCAACCTTGGCTTCAGTTAATTACACATCTGATAGATTTTATCTTATAGTTTTCTGTCATCTTCCATGATCGTATATTTACGAATATCATATATTCTGGACCACCATCTTAGTGACAAGATATTCCCCTTCCTGCCATTTTTGGAGGTTTCCAGTAAATCGCCTGGAAGTGCACTTACTCGGACTTAGTCGGTACGGTCGTGGTATTAACTTTCAATGTGATAATCTTGATGAAGGCGCCACCCTCGCCAAAACATGCGTCGTTACTTTCAAGAACGTACATTGTATCATTTTTATCAATGATTATTTTGTCCTTCTTTCTCATTATTTCTAAAGCCCTCATGTTTGTGAATTGTCTCTATAAATTGTGATGTTCCATCAGTTTGTGTGAATATTTAGATCTTTTGGTGTGAAACAATAGCAAGGCCCTTATGTCCACACCAAATTCATTGTGACATAGCTTTCAAATGTTCTTTGTCATTGAGTTTTTCTGTTCTTTCAACTTTATGTATGTGTAGAGTTATTGATATTGGACCTCATGAATTCATGTACTTTGTAGCCATTTTTATTAGAGTTTTGTACTAATAAAATTAACTGTTTATGTATTAATAGTGGTACATTAAGTATTAGTGTTATTAATGTAGAATAATGGTCTAATAACCTTGATGACCTATTGGTTGCCTAGGGATAGCTTATATGAACAATTGTATTTTCCCTGTCCTAAGAATGTTCATTAGTACCAGGGGGTCACAGTTTTCACATTATACATTCATGTATATACATAAATGATTTGGTGGTGTAACACTAGACACATTTCTTCAAATCTCCACACCGAATACCCTTTTAAGGGCTGTTTGTTTATGTGTGCATGTGTATAAAATATATACTTGAATTACGAATGATTTGCTTGGAAAACAACATGCCAATATGCTCTTTGATCTGAAGAGTGTATAAACAATTTCTAAAGCATGAGTGGAGGTTGAATATAGACTTTTATTTAGGCTCCCCCTTACCGAAGTCGAATACTACATTTAGTGGTTAACCTGTCTTTTTATAGCATTCGAAGACTATTTTATGCCATTTTTAGTATTCAATAGTGTTCTTTTGGGGAAGGCTAGTGCATGAAGACTACTGATATGTGCGTGGTACTTCTTGAATACTAAAGAATACTAAGCACATACTTATTTGTAATCGCATAGTCTTCATTTACAATGCAGAACATTTAGTGAATACAAACTATTTGAATACTACTGGACTTTACCCAGACTACTATTAACATTCTATTCAAGCTGCATGCTGAATGCTAGATCTGTGCCTTATTTATTGTACAATTGTTATGCCTTATTTATTATACTATTGTGGTGTTTGTGTAGGGTAGTATTTTAGGGTTTAGGGTAGTTCTGGTGGATCGTGCAGGGTAGTGATTGATTGTAGGGACCGGACTGGGGGTTGGGGGAGGGTTGTGCTGGGGGTAGCGTTTTAGGGTTTAGTGTTGTGGTGTTTATAGTGTAAGGTAGTGTTTTAGGTTTTAGGGTAGTGCTGGGGGGTCGTGCAGGGTAGTGTTTAAGTGTGGGGACCGAACTGGGGGTAGGGGGTCATGCTGGGGGTAGTGTTTTAATGTTTAGGGTAGTGTTGTGGTGTTTGTGTAGTGTAGGGTAGTGTTTTAGGGTAGTGCTGGAGGGGCATCCAGAGTAGTGTTTGAGTGTGGCGACCGGACTGGGGGTCGGGGGAGGGTTGTGCTGGGGGTAGTTTTTTAGGGTTTAGGGTAGTGTTGTGGTGTTTGTGTAGTGTAGCGTAGTGTTTTAGGGTTTCTGGTAGTGCTGGGGGGTCATGCAGGATAGTGTTTGAGTGTGGGGACCAGACTGGAGGTCTGGGGATGGACATGCTAGGGATAGTGTTTTAGGGTTTAGGGCAGTGCTGGGAGGGTCATGTATGGTAGTGTTTGAGTGTGGGGACCAGACTGGGGATCAGGGGGTCGTGCTGGGGGTAGTGTTTTAGAGTTTAGGGTAGTGTTGTTGGGTGTGTGTAGGGTAGTGTTTTAGGGTTTAGGGTAGTGTTTAAGTGTGGGGAGAGTCGTGCTGGGGGTAGTGTTTTAGGGTTTAGGGTAGTGTTGTGGTGTTTGTGTAGTGTAAGGTAGTGTTTTAGGAGAGTCCTGGGGGGTCGTGCAGGGTGGTGTTTGAGTGTGGGGACAGACTGGGGGTCGGGGTAGGGTCGGGCTGGGATAGTTTTTCAGGATAGTATTGTAGTGTTTGTGTAGTGTAGGGTAGTGTTTTAGGGTTTACGGTAGTGCTCAGGGTCATGCAGGGTAGTGTTTGAGTGTGGGGACCGGACTGGAGGTCTGAGGAGGGTCATGCTGGGGATAGTGTTTTAGGGTTCAGGCTAGTGTTGTGGTGTTTGTGTAGTGTATTACGGTTTAGGGTAGTGCTGGGGGGGTCGTGCAGGGTAGTGTTTGAGTGTAGGGACCGGACTAGGGGTCGGGGGAGGGTTGTGCTGGTACTAGTACTACTCTTTACTACTCACTCTACTACTCTCTAATACTCACTTTCTACTACTCACTCTCTACTACTCACTCTCTACTACTCTAATACTCACTACTACTCACTCTCTACCACTCTCTACTACACTCTACTTCTCACTCTACTACTCTCTACTACTCACTCTACTACTTTCTACTCACTCTCTATTACTCACTCTCTACTACTCACTTTACTACTCTCTATTACTCACTCTCTATTACTCACTCGCTACTACTCTACTACTCACTACTACTCACTATCTACTACTCACTCTCTACTACTCTCTACTACTCTACTCATTCTCTACTACTCACTACTACTCACTCTCTACCACTCTCTACTACACTCTACTTCTCACTCTACTACTCACTCTACTACTTTCTACTCACTCTCTATTACTCACTCTCTACTACTCACTTTACTACTCTCTATTACTCACTCTCTATTACTCACTCGCTACTACTCTACTACTCACTACTACTCACTCTCTACTACTCACTCCCTACTACTCACTCCCAACTACTCACTCTCTACTACTCCCTCTACTACTCCCTACTACTCACTCTCTACTACTCTAATGTCTACAACTCACTCTCTAATACTCATGCACTACTAATTAATAGTCTCTAATACTCACTTTCTACTACTCTCTACTACTCACACTCTACTACTCACTCTCTACTATTCTCTACTACTCACTCTCTACCACTCTCTACTACACTATACTTCTCACTCTACTACTCTCTACTACTCACTCTACTACTTTCTACTCACTCTATTACTCACTCTCTACTGCTCACTTTACTACGCTCTATTACTCACTCTCTACTACTCACTACTACTCACTCTTTACTACTCACTACTACTTACTCTCTACTACTCTCTACTTCCCACTCTACTACTCTCTACTACTCACTCTCTACCAGCCACGGTCGGTAGGGGAGTAACTGCCAGGGCGGTGACGTGGGGAGGGGGAGGGGATGGGTGGGGGGTAGTAATGTATGGATAATGGATGTTTGCAGGTAAGCAAACATATAAATAAATCAAACGAATTGTGTTGCGTGCACTGCATCCCTAAATGCAATGCAGTGCGTGCAACAAAATGTGTTTGATTTATTTATATGTTTACGTATCTGCAATTATCCATTATCCATACATTACTACCCCCCACCCAGCCCCTCCCCCTCGCCACATCACCGCCCCGGCAGGTACTCCCCTACCGACCGCGGCTGCTCTCTACTACTCTCTACTCACCCTCTGCTACTCACTCTCTACTTCTCTCTACTACTCACTCTCTACTACTCACTCTCTACTCTCTCCTACTCACTCTCTACTCTCTACTACTCACTACTACTCACTACCACTCACTTCTACTCTCTACTACTCTCTACTACTCACTACTACTTTACTATACTCTACTCACTCTAATACTCTCTACTACTCAGTATATACTACTCGCTCTACTACTTACTCTATACTACTGACTCTCTACTACTCCCTACTACTCACTCTCTACTACTCTACTGTCTACAACTCACTCTCTAATACTCACTCTCTATTAACTACTACTCTCTAATACTCACTTTCTACTACTCTCTACTACTCACTCACTGCTACTCTCTACTATTCACTATCTACTACTTTCTACTACTCACTCTACTACTCTCTATTATCTACTCATTCTCTACTAATCACTACTACTCACTCTCTATCACTCTCTACTACTCTCTACTTCTCACTCTACTACTCTCTACTTCTCACTCTACTACTCTCTACTCACTCTCTATTACTCACTCTACTACTCACTTTCTACTACTCTCTACTCAATCTCTACCACTCACTCTCTACTACTCACTCTCTACAATTCTACTACTCACTCTCTACTACTCTCTACTACTCATGCTCTACTACTCTACTACTAACTCTCTACTAATCAGTCTACTATTCAATTCAATTCAATAAAGCTTTATTCGATTTTTTCAGAGAAAATCATAAAAGCACATGTGATACAGCATAAAAATGAATATGAGCTACAATCAAAAAGACATACTACTTGTTAAAAACATGTTAAAAGGAGTTAGATTTGTGCAAAATTGTGCAAAGTTTAGCTGATGGGGGGCGAAGACAGTTAGTTCATGGATGCTCTACACCTTACTGCATATTTCAAAAAGCTACTAGCTGCATTGATTGTAAGTTCATCTTCGAGCATATATAGCTTAAGTAAGGCTGGTCGACACTGTCTTAGGCCCCAGTGTTTGAGGAGCGGAGAAAGATATTTCCGTCTACCATAGTCGTAAAATTTGCAAAATAGGATGACGTGAATGTTGGACTGCTTGGAAACATTGTCACAAGGACAGACCACCGGGGTAGGTGACCAGTCGTTTACAGTGGGAAAGGTTAGTAGGCGGAAGAAACAATCCGTCCTCATCCTTGTCAACAACATTCTCGTGTAGGGAGTGGTGAGCGGGGAAAGGTAAGATGGGATGCCATCATCGTACAATAGGAGGTTGTGATTGGCAATCGATGCTTTGTTGCCTTCGAGATAAGAACGCCTATCTGAAAGCAAGCCTATGCAGCGAGCCTTGAGGTCCTTTTTTGAAATCTTTTGACACGTTGTGGGGTTAGTATACATATCAGCTAAATCCAGGGAGGTTAAGAATTTCTGTACATAGACGAGCCAAGGTATCTTTCTTGTGTTGGTTAAGGCCATACAGTCCTTGATTATGTCCTGGTTTAACACCGTTTTTTCCGAGCACCAGATTTTGTGCCATAGCAGGATAGGCGCAGTTTTAATTATGTCTGAAATATATACTCGTGCTAACTCGTTATGGCAGACTGTAGTTGAGGTTGATCGAGGGACAGCCAGCAAAAATCTTAGAAACAAGTTCTCACTGGTTTGGATCTCACCGCAATCCGCCAGGCCCCAGATACCTGCTCCATATGTTGCGGTTGAGATACATTTGGCAGCGAATATGTCCAACAGAATTTTAACTGGTTTCCCTCCTAGTTTGGCTGCAAATTTCTTTAAGGCTCCAATTTGTCGAATAAAAGCCAGGTTTCGGGTGTGTACAGCATTCTTCCAGGTGCCAGTGCTGCTAAAAAGTATACCTAGATAGGTGAAAGTTTTTGTGATACAGATCTTATTTGCATCAATGTACGTATTGCAGGAAATGTTCTTTTTGGTACTGCAACACATTGTAAAGGTTTTACTTACATTGATCTTAAGACCTCTCATATCCATAAAGGTAGAAAAAGCGGTCAGCGCTTTTTGAAGGCCTAGTTGGGTCCTGGACATAATCACGGCGTCGTCCGCATATAAAAGAATGGGAACTGCATGGCCTTTTATTTTAGGATAATCCACATCACTCTACTACTCTACTACTCACTCTTTACTACTCACTCTCTATTCTCCAATACTCTCCATTCTCTACCTCTCTACCCGCACACATATGCACATACACACACACATACATATATACATATACATTTATATATATTTATATGTAAATATACATACATATATAAACATATATATAATCTGCATATCAATGTAAATACAAATATAAATGTATGCATACATATATATATTCATATACATATAAGCATACATATGCTTGATATGTACATGAAAGTTTTGAAAGACACTAATAAAAGCAAAGCTAAAAAGCCACCTAATTACAAACAGAATTGCTTTAACTTAAAGGAGGGCGAGAATTTATGCAATTTCAATGCTTGTTTACTTGAATTATTTTAATTTTTTCACATTCGCCTTTTTTTTAAATTTGATTTCTTTACCTTTCCTATATTATCCTTTCCCCAGTCATTGCCACTTTTTGCACGTTTCGATACTTTGCTAGATTGCTTGTGGCCTCCCGTTTTGTGGGTAGTATTTCTTCCCTGTCTACTTGCGGAGCGCTGACGCGATGACGTGCTCTGGTTGCCTACTGGCTCCTGATAGGACCGCAGTTCAAAGTTTGAGGCGTTGGCAGCCTAGGCTACGTGATAGCACTGCTCACACACCGCCCGGCCATGGCGGTAAATTTAAATCAATGATCATGAGTGATCCCGCTCTGCCGTAGCGTGGGGAGTTTGTATAAAGGGTGGCTGGATAGTTTGCGGGCAGCACGGCAAATCATGGAGGGAGCGCCGCATATAACAGTCACGTAGCCAGAGGGCGTGCTGCAAATAACAGTGGCCTGGGAGCGCATATTACCGTGGCTGAACCCTGCAAATAATCGTCCGGACCAAGCTACCACCGTAGAGTCAGGGTGATGTGGCCTCAGCAGGCAGGGTGCCTGCGGCTGCCCTGCACTGTGGCCATGAATCAATGCCGCAAGTGTCACCACGGGGTCCTGCACACCGTGGTGCTGCTCTGACAACGGACAGTGCGGGAGGAGACCAGAGTGTCACGCACTGTTTCCCCGACCTGCCTGCGAGTTTCGTTGAATATGCAGCTGTAAGTATAACGATGATCATGCCTCTAATCAATGCGGTGTGCGGAGACTGTCCCACTTGTTCACTTTGCAGTAGGGAGCGTGCGGCCCTTCGCCTTTTCATGTTGTCCATTGCACAGTAACAGCTTCCTGTGTAATCGGCTCCCTCTTTCCCCCTGCTATGCTCCCTGTGTCGTCTTGTCACGTCACCCTTTTAGTGCTTGCTCTTTAGAACACGAGCGGCAAAATATGCACCAGCGCGGAGCAGCTGTCACCATCCACAAGAAGAAACTTGCATAAGAAGAGACCTGTAGTATTAGCTGACAGAGAATGGCCACGTCTATTGGTTTATACAAGTTTAAGCCACAACAGGCTGGGTTGACGGCCGATAATACCTATACGAATGGTGCACTTAAGAGAGCAGAGCCGGTCTGTTTAACAACACCCCCCTCCCCATTCCTTTAAAAAACAAAACACCATTGCAAAGCAAGCTTTGCTACGAGCGCCTCCGAACGATCGTACATCTAATGTAAATCTAATTCAATGAGCTTCATTTCTTTCCGAACGATCGTACATCTAATGTAAATCTAATTCAATGAGCTTCATTTCTTTCTCGCGCTCTGCAAGGCACAGTTCATGTCAGTAACAATTGTTAATAGTTCTAGTCTCGGTGTCGCCTCAACATCCCGTGATTCTGGACAATTAAATCATTTAATCTCGCTGGGCCTAAAAAAAAGTTGGATCTGTAATGTAGCTGATGGTGCTCATGCAAACAGTGCACCAATTCTGAGTTTGTGCTATACAAAAAAAAAAGTTTCAGGCACTATCACCCTTTAAATTAACACATCTAAATCAGCAAAGGGCAAGGGAACACCAAAGATTCAGTCCTACTAAGTTGTTTTTTCCTGGTCCATGTGTGATGTGGTGCTCAAGTCTTATTATTTTCTTTAAATTCTGCGACTTGTAGTCTTGCTCACTCCATTATAAAACAGGAATAAAAGTCTCAGAATTAAAAGAAAACTCTAGATTGGAATTGATGGAAGTGGGAAACTTGGACGCTATGAAGATTCTTTCACATTGTTTTAAATCACTTTTATTGCTGGTATTTGTGCAGCACTTTCAACCATTGTTATGGCAGCATGGCACTATTTTCATCTGTGCAGATCTAAAGAGACCATTGTGTAATAATGTGTGTTGCGATTTGGTCATTTGCTGTTATTAGGTATTTCATTCACTCTTTAGTTACAATTGGAATTTGTGTAGTAGAAATGTGCATTGGTCTTCACAGGCACATACCATGGTCACATGAACTCTGGTGCCACACAGTGAATGATTTACAGTAATTACCCATATGTTGATTCAGAGCACATATACCATGTGGTTGTCTCTGTCACGATAAACTCGAAGTGCCACAAATTTGGCTACAGAATGTCACTCCTGTGTACACACTGAAACTATGGAGATGCCACACATAAGCAAAGTGAAAGCTTGGCAGCTATATAATCTTATTCACCATGTCTTCCTAATTTAATTAACATTTAGGAGCATGTCATTCAGCCTAACATTACAGTTTGAGACCTCTCCATTGCACAGTGAGTCACTGTCTGCAGTACAATCTGGTTACAATGGGATCTGGAGCTTTGCAGCCCTTTTTAGATCTTAGAGATTCTCGTTGCAGGAAGGGGTGTTATTTCTGATAAAAAAAATCCCTTGTCTTCGGTGCTTGATTTTGCTTGTGAGAAAGTGTCACTCATAGTTGTTGAAATGTCACTCATAATTCCGCTGAAAATATGAAAATGTCACACATAGCAATCTGAAACCTTGGCAGCTATGATCGCATCAGTACACAGACGTACAGGAACCTGAACTCCCTGTGTCTTGAGTGCAGCTCTTTTATTCTCTCTGTGATTGATGCTCTGGCTCACAGCTCTTGCTTGTTTATGTGCTATCAGCTGTTATAATCCGACCCCCCCCCCCTCTTGAATTCAATATTTTACGGCACAGAGACAGAAATTGGATGACAATGGTAGAGCGCCAAAGGCACAAGGCCAGACATGGTTAAGGAGGTTATAAGTGTGCAGAACCAACTGCTTCTGAAGGTGTCCAGGGTCTCGTGAGATATGAATAGATGATGGTAAGACCATTTTTCCTTAAGTTCATATTGTGGCGTCACGTGGATAGTGAGATGTGCTAACCTAGAGCTTTTCGAGAGAAAGGTTGGAGTTATTTCTGAATAGAAGTCCCAAGTACAGTGACTGTTTCTTAAAATCGTTCAAAGGAAGATCTGTATTTTATTTTATTAGCTTTTTCACATTCACAATCGTGAAGCACTGACAATTTAACCTGCATTAGTGTTGTTGAGCAATATAATTTGAAAAGTAATTCTTGCTAAATACATGCACAACAAACTATTTAAAACCGTGCCCATTATATTTTATTGTCAAAGCAACAGCTGCAGCCCAGAATCAGTATACAGACCTGAAGGAACCTGAACTCACTGTGTCTCGAGTGCAGCTCTCAGTGTGGAACATGGTATTTACAATATGAAACTGACTTACGTAAAATATAAACACAGGTTGCATATTTTAGAATTGTCTAAACTTGCATCTTTCAGCCGCCGTATAGTTGCCCATACTTCAAGGTGCAATAAGGGGTGAGAGGGGGCTGGCCCCGCCCGGAGGAGTGTCACTCTGTCGCCTCTTTCCATTTTCTCTTTGATGGATCATTACCGTCCCATGGACTCCTTGCATTGCCATGCATGAGAGTTTATTTTTCTTCTAAAATACACAATGAATTGTCACACATTCAGTTATGTATGCCCCGCAGGCACCATATACTCAGATCCACCCTTCCTCCTACTTTGATTTCCAATGTATGAGGGTTTTTAGGTCTCGGGCCTAGCGTCACACTGCGTAAGCAGTGTGGGCGGAGCCCGAGATTTTATGACTTCAATGTGGGACTTTATTCCGCCTCTCTCTTCCATTGGCTAGCTCCATAAATGGAGGCTAGCCATTGGAAAAGATGGGTGTCTGTTACTCTTTTCCCCGCCTTGACGCGATTCATGGGCGTTTCTGGCTCTTTTTTTAAGTCCCGCCCCTTTTCTCTCCGTCACTCGGAGGTAGCAGTTTACTCATTTCCCCCGATCATCCAGAGATCGTCCTCGGGGGAGTATTTGTTTTACATGCGATCTATATAGCGAATGCAAACTTAAAAAAAACACCTGGTCATTGTTGCTTTGCTCAAGTCTTTCCTTCCGCCCTCCCAACACAGATGCGGGCTCAGTACAAACTTCGGAGAGGCTCCCGACGCAATTCGGGGGCGTTTCTTGCGTTTTTTTAATCTTGGTATTTAATCTTGACGTCACTGCAAGAACACGCCCCCGAATCTCGAAAATGCCGGAGCTTTGTGGCAGCCATTTCAGGCCGACCGCCGCCGGAACAAGTCCAGGTGAGTTCTTGGGGTTTTTTTCCCCGCTGTCCGTGTGCCTGGAGTTTCTTTATTTTTCTTTAATGTGAAAGACTTGTACAATCCTGGGTAGGGCACTGCAAATTGTGAAGGTTAGTAGAACGAGAATGGAACACGGAATCTTTGATGGGGAGTTGTGGCGTTAAGGTTTTTCCAAACGTAGCGATGTCGGAAGTTATTTCGGTAAATGTAATACTGGTACTTGCCGCTATTAAGTCACACGCCGGTTAAAACTGGCTTCATATGGAGCACATTTCCCGCCAAGTCCAGGTGAGTGCTTGTTTGTTCATTCCGTTCAAATTGTGCTTAAAAAAATGAAGAGAACCGTGTGCATTTTTAGGCGACATTTCTCCCCTTAAATTTACAAGATTATTGCTTTTTTGGCACACTGATCAGGAACTGCAGCCACAGTTTTAAGTAGAAAGCGGTAGTATGCGAATAAACACGGGAAGTCGGCATATGGGAGAGACCAGATAAAGGGCAACTGTGTGATCTTGTCCACTATTGCCACCCAGGGCTTATGGTGACATCATAAACCACAAGGCCAAAGGTCGAGTAGTTTGTAAATATCACCAGGCCTAGAGATGGTAGCCCAGGACAACATTACACTTTACCCATTATTTGTATATTTTATTTTGCTTTCTTTTGGGTAGTGAAACCGAACAAGTGATCGTCTTCAAGGTGCAGCTAACAATGGGCACTGTTTGAATTGGAATATTCAGGTTTTGTTTGCCTTTCGTAAATGAATTGTTGATAAAACAATGGACAATAGTGATGGACGCTAGGTTTATGCCTCTGTTCCCTGCATGTCATCCGGTTTTTCGTGCCTCTGTTCCCTAGGGCGTTACTGGACAGAGAGCTGTGTGTGGCGCTGTCTGTGTGTGGCGCTGTCTGTGTGTGGTGCTGTGTCCGCTAATACTCTCTACTACTCTCTAATGCTCACCTATTGCCATTGTAAATGATACCATTTATCTCTGTTTTAAAAAAAAATGCCATTTGCAATGCCAATAGCTCTAACTTTAACAAAACCGAGACCATTGCATTGTAAATGCTTGTTGTTAATGTTTTTGTCAGGACTCGACTGCGAAACTCAGCCTAAGATTCCCACCCATTGTCTTTTACTTGGGAAAGTCCTAAATCCCAGAAAGCCACCCCAATTTCAGAATATTTTAAGCATCCATCTAACTTCCAGCATGCCTGTGGTCTGCTCCTACTGTTGCCAGACCACAGACTCTTCCTGCTTTCTTTTTTCTTCCCTCTGTGGGCTAGTTCCCTCTCTGTCATTGTCTCTACAATTGTTTATTTCACTTCATTTCGTTGCATCCATATGCCTCGAGGTACCTGTGTCTCTAGCAACTCAGTCATAAAGAGTACTAGCTCACATAATTATGTACGCACCCACACCCCCATACACACGCGCACACACCCACCACACACACAAATATAAATAGCAGAAGAAAAGAAAACTCTGTGCCTCTTCTCCACCCAGTCATGCAAATTCACCTACAGCGAAGGCGCCGACCAATGAGCAAAGAAAACCCATACACTTTTAAACGGTGTGTTTCTTGTCCTCCACATGAAACAAATCAGCCTCACTTTGCTTTACATTTGCTTGCCTCTCAAACATCCACCCCAAAAAGGACTGCGGCAAATCTACCTACCACTCTCAATCTTCACACTTGCTGTTTATCTTCCGTGTGGGAATTTCAACATCCATGTGTGGTTTCCACCCTTCATTGCAGGCTCCAGTGCTCATCCACTGTCCTCTCTCTCTATCCAGCCTGTACATCAGTTCTTTACTGTACACAACCAATGCATGTTCTTTTTATCAGCTTTCCAACTCCTTCATATCCACACACTGCCTTGTACATTTGCTTTTCACATGTGCCTTACCTGTTCTCCACATACCATCTGCTCTCTGCACACTAAATCTAATCAGCACTATTTCTGTCATCTACATCTGCTCAATACTCTAATGATTGACTCTTAGCCCTCTTCAGTCTTTCTCCAAGCACTCCCATCACTTTTGCAACTTGCACACTACTCTGAAAAACATCTTCTTCTAATCCTTTCCATCTCTGTCCCATTTATATGTCCATTCTGTTCAGTGGCGTAACTGGCGTCACTCCGCTCTACGACACACTACTCTACGCAGCGTCAATCAATGCAGCACCACCCCTGCGCGACCCCCTCCGTCCCATATCGCCTGCAATCATTAGTATTCGGTTAGTATTCAGTTAGTATTCAGTTAGTATTCAGTTAGTATTCAGTTAGTATTCAGTGCTCACAAAGAATACCGCTAGTCTTCAAGCAGTGGTCACAATCAATGAAACTAGCCTTCATTTTGCTCTTGAAATAGCACAAGAGCTGCAAATAAACCTTAACAGAATACTACTAAGCTTCAGATACTATTCTTCTAGAACACTACTAGTCTTCATTTAGCAATCAATTGAAGTGTTCATTATGTATTTGAAGGGTAGTTGAGTAGAACTAGTATTCCCTCATTAGCATATTTCGGCTCGTGGGCATACTACTTAGCCTTCATGCTTACTAAATGAATACTACATTTTAATAGTAAATGAATACCGCTGTAACCACTGGAATCACACTATTTGAAGATCTTCCATTTTGGTGAGGGCTATGTCCAGGTGAAATGAAAGACACACATTGTGCGTGTGAGTATATTCGCTCACAATCAAAATCAAAGACCACTAATTATCTTTTTCACGATTAAATGCCTAATCTGCCACTTTAAAAAGGAATTCTCAAATGGACAGGAGATAAAATGAGCATTTGCAAAATGTATGGTTTTATCGCTTGGAAAACATGTGGATTGGGCATGGCCCCACTGGTCAAATATCAAACAGTCTTGGGTGAGTGACCATGGACTCAAAGCATGACTGTGTCCAGCAGCAGTAAGAGATAATAGGCCAACTCAGCTACCAAGCTCCAAGGGCTGGAGGGGTCTATGGCGGTAGTACTGCATTGCCTGTCCGCTGAAGTATTTGGTCAGTACAAGAAATAGGCTGGCATGTGTACATTCAATCTGTTTAACCTCTTGGATGCTAATGACAAGGGTAACTCGTCATGCACTTTTCATTGATTTCAATGGAAATTAAATGAGGGCCAAAATATTGCCTTAGCAGTAAAGGGGTTAATACAGATTAAATAGAACAGTGATATATCTACTGACTATAAGCTGAAAGTTAATAGCACATGTTCTGTGAGTTTCACTTTAGTTAGATAATATGTGATTTGTTGTTACCACCATCCACACTGTAGCATCTTCCCCAGCCTGGGTCCACACCAATGTTTACGCCACACATGGAACTTAGTGTTACACGTCTTCATTCATCTATTTGAAATTGCAAACTTAACATTCTAAACCAGCCTTAATTGTATTCAGCTCTATCACTTATGTCACACCTCTACGGAGTCCAATAGGAGCCAAAAGGGTTCCGTCATTGCTAACTCACAGGAGACAACATCTCCGCCTCTGTTAAATAAAAAAAATAAAAAATTATAAAATATATTTATGTATAGATATGTACAATTAAAGCCCTTCAATCAATCTTCTGAGTGCTCTCACTGTTTGACCTGATCTTGTCATTGGAAACTGGGAACTGCCACTGCTGATGCCCAGGATCTGCTTTGATGATGTAGAAACAACAGCAGTCATTGAGGTTCCAGAAGCAGTCTCTCCTTCACCATCTAGATCTGATGAACAAGTCAAATGCTAAGAATGAGAAGAGTCTCTGGTAAAAGACTACCCAAGGCGCTGGCAGTCACCATGTGTACCTTTGTAGACACCACTTGAAAAAGTTCTGTATCAAATGGAGCATCAGATTTTCTTCTCCACTTTTGTTGTGTGAGCACTCGATCTCCTTTCATAAAGATGAGGTTCTTTGCATGTCTTCTTTTGTCAGCATACTCTTTCATCTTTTGTTTGTGAACCAAGTCCTTCTCGCGAGTTGCTTGCTCCTCTTTCTCTCTGTTATTGGCCCATTGATGTAACTTGGTTGTCATTTCTCTCCTGCACCTCAATGTTGTAGGGCTTTCATCAGTAGACAATCAATCAATCAATCATAACACTTGTATAGCGCGCTACTCACCAAGAAGGGTCTCAAGGCGCTTGGGGGACGGGGACCGCTACTGCTCGAACAGCCAGGTCTTGAGTTGAAGGCGAGGTGGTCCCGGGTCAGCCGCAGGTGGATGGGGAGGGAGTGTCAGACGAAGTCTTCCTCGGAATCTGATGTGATGATATAAGGGCCCACCTCTCGATACCTCTAATTCTGATTGTAATAATTACACAGAATGTTGAAGTGATCAAGCGGGGGGAAAAGGGAGTTGGGAAGGGAACAGCTGGGAGGGAGATTTGAAAAGGAAAAGTTAGACACACACTAATACCTAATTACTTATAAATCAGTAAGCTTTCCTTAATTCAAGCAGCTACCAAAGCATGGAGTCTTGTAAAACTACATTCACAATATACTAGGTATAATATTGCAATTAAACCCCTTGCAATTTAACCTCTTCACTAATTATTCTCCAGATGCTAGATAACCCTTTTCATGTAAAACTATCCTTACTTCTCTGATAATTCTCTCTCAGAAAAAGTATGATTTACATTATACTTCTGTAAATTATTCTCTACTAAATAGCATCAAAACCTTTTGCATTACTTGCATAAATCAAAACTGTGTGTGAATGATGTCTTTTAAAACACTCTCATAATTTTCCCATATAATATTATAATCAAATTGCATATAGAAACATAGACAAGGTTTTTATCTTCTTTCCGTACTAAAACAATGAGTTTCAACTCAAATATATTGCTGGGTTAACCTTCAATACCAAATCATTGAAGCTTTTGAATTCCTTTAAAAAAATGATGAAAACTGAAAACAGTATTTAGTTCTTTCTTTTGTTCCTAAGATTCTTTAAATACCAAAAAACCTTATTTTGTATTAAATTGCCATCATACCTTAAGAGTACGACCTACTCTTAAATTCTAGGATGAACTGAAAACTCTGGACCCCCAAAAGAAGGAATCCCATGAAGAATTCCGGTCCTAAACGACCTTCACGATAGTTGCCGGAGAAACTGCCACCTCAGGAACCTCTTCTGGAAGGTCTGCTCCAGCGCGGCACACTAGATCTGCTGAAAGGGTTAAATCTGCATACACAAACACAGAGCCTGCCTGGAACCAACCTCCTACTCCTAAATCCTAAGAATAGTGAGCACAGACCCTTGGGTGTGGTCACGTACATCAACGTAACCACACCCGAGTATTTTCCCTGCTTGCGGCGTCACCGGGAAGCCTTACGCATCTCGCGGATGCGACAGCATGCCAAATTGCACGCATCTCGCGGACGCGGTTGCCAAAGTGCACGCATTTCGCGTACCCTGCCAAACCTCACGCATCTCGCGGACTATAGGGAAACTAAGGGAATTTTAGGGCAAATCACAGTCCAAGTGGTTAGCCTGCCTAAACCCTACAATAAAGCAGCCACCTATGTCCAACAGAGGGAGACCTATGAACCTTCCCACATAAATGTTTAGGACACGGCCGAAGACTACTCCAACCACAGTTGTTGGATGGGGCGGGCCCTAGACCGCAAGCCCCCCTGGGCCTGACAGTATTCCCCCCTCCCTGGAGCGGTCTAGGGCCCGGCTTTGAGGGATGAAGGAGGTGGAAACGTCGCACCAAGTGAGAGGCATGAATGTTCTCTGCCGGCTCTCAAGAATCATTTTCAGCTCCGTATCCTTTCCAGGAGACAAGATACCACAGTTTGCTTCTCTTTAGTTTAGAGTCTAGTATGTCTTGTACCTCGTATTCCCAGTTACCGTGAACCAAAACTGGCGCTGGCCTTGTTGCAACATTTTGTTTAGCTGGTTTCAGAAGGGACGTATGGAACACTGGATAGATTCTCAAAGTTTTTGGAAGTAACAATTTGTACGTTACTGGATTGACTTGGCGAAGCACTGAATATGGTCCGATAAACTTGGGATGAAACATACTTTTTCGCTTGAACGTTAAGTTTTTGGTAGACAACCAAACTTTATCTCCAGCAACATACCTTGGACCAGGTCTATGATGTTTATCATACTGCTGTTTGTACTTTTCTTTACTTTGTAGTAAACGTTGGTGAGTTTGTTGGTGAACAGTCTGCATATGTTGTATAGTATCTTGTACTGCAGGTGTATCACTCACATGTTTGGGCAACACTAGAGGAATTGTATTCGGTAGATAGCCATAGAGAGCCTCAAAGGGAGATGATCCAGTTGAAGAATGCGGTGATGTGTTATAAGCCATTTCTGCAATCCAAAGTAAATCATACCAAGATCTCTTGGAGTCTTCTACGTAACATCTCAGGTATTGCTTTAATGTCTGATTTATTCGTTCAGTTTGACCATCTGTTTGGGGATGGTAACTAGTAGACATATTAGATGTGATTTGTAGACTTTGACACCACTGTTGCCAGAATTTAGATGAAAACTGAGACCCTCGATCAGACAGTAACACTGAAGGCAAACCATGTAATCGCACTATGTTTGTTAGAAGTATTTGTGCTAATTGTCCTGCTGTTGGCAATTTTTTACAAGCAATAAAATGGGCATATTTTGTTAAACTATCCACAACTACCAAAATTACTGAATGAAGATTCACTTGTGGCAAATTTGTGATGAAATCTAAAGAAACATGTTCCCACGGTTTGATTGGTGTTGGTAAGACTTGTAACAAACCTTTTGGTTTGCAATGATCAGTTTTAAATCTAACGCATGTTTCACAGTTTTGAGTCATCAAAGAAACATCCTTTTGGAGAGTTGGCCACCAGAACAGGTTTTGAATCTTCTCTACTGTCTTTTTTGGACCTGGATGTGCTGCCATAGGATGAGAATGTAACCAATTAAAGACTGTCTCTTGTAATTCTTTGGTTGGAAGGTAGACTTGTTTTCCATGAAATGGTATTCCTTCTTTGATTGTTTGATTTTTCTTCTTGTTATTTCACTTTTCCCATTGTGATGGAGGAACATTTTCATGTATATTGTCTAAAAACTGATCAGCATCCAACAAACAGATCACTTTGTCAGGTTCTATTATTGCTTGTGGAGTTCCTTCGCATTTATGCAATGTCGAGTCTTTCCTAGATAAAGCATCCGCCTTTTTATTGTCTTGTCCTGGTCGATAGGTTACTATGAAATCATATTCTGCAAAGAACATCATCCATCTCATTTGTCGTGGAGTTAACATTCTGGCTGAACTCATGAATATTAAATTTCTGTGATCTGTATACACTGTCACTGTGAATTTTGCTCCCATAATATAATGTCTCCATTCTTTGAATGCTTCAAGTATTGCAAGCAACTCTTTCTCAGCAATGATGTAATTTTGTTCAGCTGCATTCAATTTGCGAGACATATAAGCAACAGGATGCATTTGACCAGTTTTGTGATGTCTCTGAGATAAAATGGCTGCAATTGCAACATCTGAGGCATCAGCTTCGATTATAAAAGGTTCATTCACATCAGGATGCATCAAAATTGGGGCTACATTAAAAGCTTTTTTCAAACTTTGGAATGCTTCATTTGCTTCTGCAGTCCATTCAAACTTTACCTTTTTTCGTAACAGGCGAGTTATGGGAGCTACGACTGCTGAAAAGTGATCGATAAATCGTCTAGAGAAATTTGCAAAGCCCAAAAACACATTGCACATCTCGAACAGATTTTGGAATTGGCCATTCTGCTACTGCTTTTATTTTTCTATCAGTCATTTTCATGCCCTTTGGTTTGAGCAGTACTCCAAGAAATTCAACCTCAAAGACATGAAAATCGCATTTGGATAACTTGCAATACAGATTGTGTGATTGTAATGCCTTTAAAACTTGTTTGACATGACCTTCGTGCTTTTCTTCTGAATCGGAATAAATTAAGATATCATCTATGTAAACGATAAAAAATAAATCTAGAAATTCCCTTAAAACATCATTGAGAAAAAACTGGAAGGCTGCTGGTGCATTACAAAGACCAAACGGCATTACCAAATATTCAAACAGTCCATATCTAGTTTTGAATGCAGTTTTCCATTTGTCTCCTTGTCTGATTCTTACCAGATGATATGCTCCTCTTAGATCAAGCTTGGGGTAAATTACTGCTGTTTTTACTTGATCTAAAAGAACTGGGATTAATGGTAAGGGATATTTGTTTTTGATTGTGATTTTATTCAAAGCCCTATAGTCAATGCACGTTCTTAATTCACCATTTTCTTTTGGAAGAAAAAACAAAGGAGAGGCGGCTGGTACCTTTGAGGGACGAATGAACCAATTTTCAAGATATTGATCCAAGTATTCTCTCAAATGTTGACTTTCCTTTTCAGAGACTGCATAAATCCTACAGTTCGGTACACATGAACCAGGCATGAGGTCGATTTGGCAATCATAGCTGCGATGAGGAGGAAGGACTGCTGCTTTCTCTTCACTGAATACCTCCTGAAACATTTTGTAACAATTAGGTAGAATTGTCTCTTTTTCCTCCGCAGTAGCAATTTGACTAACTGTTGTTGTGAGAGTTCCCATAAAAGATGATTGACAAAAATCAGATTGGAATACAAGTTCTCTTTTTTGCCAGTCAATATTTGGATTATGTAGACAGAGCCATGGCATTCCTAAAATAAAGCCGTATTGAGGTGCTTGGATCACATCAAATTGAACCTCCTCTCTATGATACCTTTTTTTGGAGTCTTCACAACACATTATTACCTTTGAGGTTTGCATGGTAACTGGACCTCCAGACAAAACTTTTCCATCTACGGCTTGGACTATTTCAGGAGTGTCTTTTTTCTCACAGATGATACTCAATCGCTGGGCGGTATTTAAATCGACAAAGTTTCCTGTGGCCCCAGAGTCAATTAAAATTTCCATTTGCCAGATTTTGTGAATCAGTTGTATCTGAACTGCCAATCGAAAATGAGCTTTGTAATTACGTACATCAACGTAACCACACCCGCGTATTTTCCCTGTTTGCGGAGTCACCGGGAAGCCTTACGCATCTCGCGGATGCAACAGCATGCCAAATTGCACGCATCTCGCGTATGCGGTAGCCAAAGTGCACGCATCTCGCGCACCCTGCCAAACCTCACGCATCTCGCGGACTATAGGGAAACTAAGGGAATTTTAGCGCAAATCACAGTCCAAGTGGTTAGCCTGCCTAAACCCTACAACAAAGCAGCCACCTATGTCCAACAGAGGGAGACCTATGAACCTTCCCACATAAATGTTTAGGACACGGCCGAAGACTACTCCAACCACAGTTGTTGAATGGGGCGGGCCCCAGACCGCAAGCCCCCCTGGGCCTAACAGTATTCCCCCCTCCCTGGAGCGGTCTAGGGCCCGGCTTTGAGGGATGAAGGAGGTGGAAAGGTCGCACCAAGCGAGAGGCATGAATGTTCTCTGCCGGCTCTCAAGAATCATTTTCAGCTCCGTATCCTTTCCAGGAGACAAGATACCACAGTTTGCTTCTCCTTAGTTTAGAGTCTAGTATGTCTTGTACCTCGTATTCCCAGTTACCGTGAAGCAAAACTGGCGCTGGCCTTGTTGCAACATTTTGTTTAGCTGGTTTCAGAAGGGACGTATGGAACACTGGATGGATTCTCAAAGTTTTTGGAAGTAACAATTTGTACGTTACTGGATTGACTTGGCGAAGCACTGAATATGGTCCGATAAACTTGGGATGAAACATACTTTTTCGCTTGAACGTTAAGTTTTTGGTAGACAACCAAACTTTATCTCCAGCAACATACCTTGGACCAGGTCTATGATGTTTATCATACTGCTGTTTGTACTTTTCTTTACTTTGTAGTAAACGTTGGTGAGTTTGTTGGTGAACAGTCTGCATATCACCCCCGTGTCGTACGCTGACGACACTCAACTCCTCTTTCCCTTTAAAAATCTCACACCTGCAATAAAAAGATCTTTTGCAGATGGCATGAGAGCCATTGCAGACTGGATGTCATCAAACTGTCTGCAGTGTAATGTCGGGAAAACCGAAGTTATGTTGTTCGGTCAAGCGATGGCACATTGGTCATCGGACTGGTGGCCCCAAGAACTAGGTCCTGTCCCCACCCCCAAAAGCAAGGTCAGAAACTTGGGAGTATTATTTGACCAACAACTCACTTTCAAGGATCACGTCAATCAAGTAGCCGGCACCTGTTTCCGGGCTATAGGGATACTAAGATTTGTCTTCCCCTATCTTCCGGACTACCACAGAAAAACTCTGGTCCAGGCTCTTGTTATCAGTAGGGTAGATTACTGCAATGGATTGCTCCATGGAGCCAACGAGGAGCAACTCAAGAAATTGCAGGTTATTCAAAACACTGCAGCAAGGATTGTCACGAATGTTCCACCTAGGACACCATCCTGCCCCCTACTGACTCAACTTCACTGGCTTCCTGTGAAGAAGCGAGTTCAGTTCAAGACCCTGTGTACCATACACAAGAGCCTAACAGGGATGGGCCCTAAGTATTTCATTGACATCTTTCAGCCCTACATCCCAGGACGCTCTTTGCGTTCCAGTAATCAGCAACTACTTAAAATACCCAGAATTAAGAAAACCAGGCAAGGTGGCCGTGCACTGGCTCACACCGGACCCACACTATGGAACGCATTGCCGCTTGAACTGAGGTCCATCACCAACCATATGATGTTTAGAAAAAATCTAAAAACCTACCTGTTTCCCAGTTATTAATGGTCATTTTACTTCCGGATACACTTTTTATTCTCACTTCCATCTGCAGTTATAGCGCGGAGATACCCCTTCGGGGGTCTAGTCTGGCGCTTTATAAGCATATAAAATAAAAAATAAAAATAAAATATGTTGTATAGTATCTTGTACTGCAGGTGTATCACTCACATCTTTGGGCAACACTAGAGGAATTGTATTCGGTAGATAGCCATAGAGAGCCTCAAAGGGAGATGATCCAGTTGAAGAGTGCGGTGATGTGTTATAAGCCATTTCTGCAATCCAAAGTAAATCATACCAAGATCTCTTGGAGTCTTCTACGTAACATCTCAGGTATTGCTTTAATGTCTGATTTATTCGTTCAGTTTGACCATCTGTTTGGGATGGTAACTAGTAGACATATTAGATGTGATTTGTAGACTTTGACACCACTGTTGCCAGAATTTAGATGAAAACTGAGACCCTCGATCAGACAGTAACACTGAAGGCAAACCATGTAATCACACTATGTTTGTTAGAAGTATTTGTGCTAATTGTCCTGCTGTTGGCAATTTTTTACAAGCAATAAAATGGGCATATTTTGTTAAACTATCCACAACTACCAAACTTACTGAATGAAGATTCACTTGTGGCAAATTTGTGATGAAATCTAAAGAAACATGTTCCCACGGTTTGATTGGTGTTGGTAAGACTTGTAACAAACCTTTTGGTTTGCAATGATCAGTTTTAAATCTAGCGCATGTTTCACAGTTTTGAGTCATCAAAGAAACATCCTTTTGGAGAGTTGGCCAGCAGAACAGGTTTTGAATCTTCTCTACTGTCTTTTTTGGACCTGGATGCCCTGCCATAGGATGGGAATGTAACCAATTAAAGACTGTCTCTTGTAATTCTTTGGTTGGAAGGTAGACTTGTTTTCCATGAAATGGCATTCCTTCTTTGATTGTTTGATTTTTCTTCTTGTTATTCCACTTTTCCCATTGTGATGGAGGAAAATTTTCATGTGTATTGTCTAAAAACTGATCAGCATCCAACAAACAGATCACTTTGTCAGGTTCTATTATTGCTTGTGGAGTTCCTTCGCATTTATGCAATGTTGAGTCTTTCCTAGATAAAGCATCCACCTTTTTATTGTCTTGTCCTGGTCGATAGGTTACTATGAAATCATATTCTGCAAAGAACATCATCCATCTCATTTGTCGTGGAGTTAACATTCTGGCTGAACTCATGAATTGTAAATTTCTGTGATCTGTATACACTGTCACTGTGAATTTTGCTCCCATAATATAATGTCTCCATTCTTTGAATGCTTCAAGTATTGCTAGCAACTCTTTCTCAGCAATGATGTAATTTTGTTCAGCTGCATTCAATTTGCAAGACATATAAGCAACAGGATGCATTTGACCGGTTTTGTGATGTCTCTGAGATAAAATGGCTGCAATTGCAACATCTGAGGCATCAGCTTCGATTATAAAAGGTTCTTTCACATCAGGATGCATCAAAATTGGGGCTACAGTAAAAGCCTTTTTCAAACTTTGGAATGCTTCATTTGCTTCTGCAGTCCATTCAAACTTTACCTTTTTTCGTAACAGGCGAGTTATGGGAGCTACGACTGCTGAAAAGTGATCGATAAATCGTCGATAGAAATTTGCGAAGCCCAAAAAACATTGCACATCTCGAACAGATTTTGGAATTGGCCATTCTGCTACTGCTTTTATTTTTCTATCAGTCATTTTCATGCCCGTTGGTGTGAACAGTACTCCAAGAAATTCAACCTCAAAGACATGAAAATCGCATTTGGATAACTTGCAATACAGATTGTGTGATTGTAATGCCTTTAAAACTTGTTTGACATGACCTTCGTGCTTTTCTTCTGAATCGGAATAAATTAAGATATCATCTATGTAGACGATAAAAAATAAATCTAGAAATTCCCTTAAAACATCATTGAGAAAAAACTGGAAGGCTGCTGGTGCATTACAAAGACCAAACGGCATTACCAAATATTCATACAGTCCATATCTAGTTTTGAATGCAGTTTTCCATTTGTCTCCTTGTCTGATTCTTACCAGATGATATTCTCCTCTTAGATCAAGCTTGGGGTAAATTACTGCTGTTTTTACTTGATCTAAAAGAACTGGGATTAATGGTAAGGGATATTTGTTTTTGATTGTGATTTTATTCAAAGCCCTATAGTCAATGCACGTTCTTAATTCACCATTTGCTTTTGGAAGAAAAAACAAAGGCGAGGCGGCTGGTAACTTTGAGGGACGAATGAACCCATTTTCAAGATATTGATCCAAGTATTCTCTCAAATGTTGATTTTCCTTTTCAGAGACTGCATAAATCCTACAGTTCGGTACACATGAACCAGGCATGAGGTCGATTTGGCAATCATAGCTGCGATGAGGAGGAAGGACTGCTGCTTTCTCTTCACTGAATACCTCCTGAAACATTTTGTAACAATTAGGTAGAATTGTCTCTTTTTCCTTCGCAGTAGCAATTTGACTAACTGTTGTTGTGAGAGTTTCCATACAAGATGATTGACAAAAATCAGATTGGAATACAAGTTCTCTTTTTTGCCAGTCAATATTTGGATTATGTAGACAGAGCCATGGCATTCCTAAAATAAAGCCGTATTGAGGTGCTTGGATCACATCGAATTGAACCTCCTCTCTATGATACCTTTTTTTGGAGTCTTCACAACACATTATTACCTTTGAGGTTTGCATGGTAACTGGACCTCCAGACAAAACTTTTCCATCTACGGCTTGGACTATTTCAGGAGTGTCTTTTTTCTCACAGATGATACTCAATCGCTGGGCGGTATTTAAATGGACAAAGTTTCCTGTGGCCCCAGAGTCAATTAAAACTTCCATTTGCCAGATTTTGTGAATCAGTTGTATCTGAACTGCCAATCGAAAATGAGCTTTGTAATTACTTACACAAGAGTTTACTGAAGGGTAAGCAATGGTTCCCAGGATATCCCCTTCTACAAATCCTGGGCATGTTAGTTTTCCGACTCAAAGTCTTTTGTTTCCAAAACTGATACTTTACCTGTGGTTGGAGATTTATTCTTAGGTTTCAACATACAGTCTTTCACAAAGTGTCCTTTGCGTCCACAATAAAGACACTGTCCATTTTTGCGCCTACTATCTTTTTCATCTTTCGACAATGGTTGTCTAAGGGTTCCAATTTCCATTGGTTCAGAGCTAGATTCAGAATGTGTGAACTGAGTTCTAGGTTTGGTTTCATTCTTCCAATTAGATTTCTCTCCTCTTTTTTTATCACATCTTCGTTCTGATAATCTGTGATCCAATCTTAAAGTTTGATTTATTAAATCCAAACAAGCAGTTGGTTGTGGGTCTATTTGAGCTAACACATCTTTTAAATCGTCTTTCAACCCTTCATAGAAAAGTGCTGCTCTCTTTTCTTCCGGCCAAAAAGTTTCTGCGACTAGTCTGTTAAAATGTGACAAGTAAGCAATAAGATCTCGATTTCCTTGTCTTAATTGTAACAATTCCCGATCTGCAGACAAAGTTACTGTTCGTCTGTCGAATACTTTCTCAAATTCTTCTACAAAGCGCCGCCAGTTATACAATAGAGCGCTATCTTGACGTACTAACGGAACTGCCCAATTTGCAGCATCTCCAGACAGATAAGAAATTAGAAATGCTATCCTAGATTGGGGGGTGGGAAATGCTGTAGGCCTATAAGAGAAATGCAATTCTATTTGTGTTAAAAATATCTGCACTTTAGAAGGGTCTCCGGAAAAACGTTCCGGAGCAGCCAGAGGAATTTGTGGTGGAACAGTTACTGATATATTTGTGGAAGCTCTAGTGTCTTGAGCCTCCTCAGGAATGGGAGTGTTCAGAATCTGAATTTTATCTACTTTATTAGACAACAATGCTGTTGCAGCCATAGTCTCATTTAAATCTGCCTGTACTTTAACTATTGCCGCCAGTAAATCATCCATGGTGGCCATTATGTCAAAACAATCAGATCGGGAGGAAAAATAATTTGTGGGCTCACTATTCTGTCAGACGAAGTCTTCCTCGGAATCTGATGTGATGATATAAGGGCCCACCTCTCGATACCTCCAATTCTGATTGAAATAATTACACAGAATGTTGAAGTGATCAAGCAGGCGGAAAAGGGAGTTAGGAAGGGAACAGCTGGGAGGGAGATCTGAAAAGGAAAAGTTAGACACACACTAATACCTAATTACTTATAAATCAGTAAGCTTTCCTTAATTCAAGCAGCTACCAAAGCAGGGAGTCTTGTAAAACTACATTCACAATATACTAGGTATAATATTGCAATTAAACCCCTTGCAATTTAACCTCTTCACTAATTATTCTCCAGATTCTAGATAACCCTTTGCACGTAAAACTATTCTTACTTCTCTGATAATTCTCTCTCAGAAAAAGTATGATTTACATTATACTTCTGTAAATTATTCTCTACTAAATAGCATCAAAACCTTTTGCATTACTTGCATAAATCAAAACTGTGTGTGAATGATGTCTTTTAAAACCCTCTCATAATTTTCTCATATAATATTATAATCAAATTGCATATAGAAACATAGACAAGGTTTTTATCTTCTTTCTGTACTAAAACAATGAGTTTCAACTCAAATATATTGCTGGGTTAACCTTCAATACCAAATCATAGTAGCTTTTGAATTCCTTTAAAAAATGATGAAAACTGAAAACAGTATTTAGTTCTTTCTTTTGTTCCTAAGATTCTTTAAATACCAAAAAACCTTATTTTGTATTAAATTGCCATCATACCTTAAGAGTTCAACCTACTCTTAAATTCTAGGATCAACTGAAAACTCCGGACCCCCAAAAGAAGGAATCCCACGAAGAAATCCGGTCCAAAACGACCTTCACGATAGTTGCCGGAGAAACTGCCACCTCAGGAACCTCTTCCGGAAGGTCTGCTCCAGCGCGGCACACTAGATCTGCTGAAAGGGTTAAATCTGCATACACAAACACAGAGCCTGCCTGGAACCAACCTCCTACTCCTAAATCCTAAGAATAGTGAGCACAGACCCTTGGGTGTGGTCACGTACATCAACGTAACCACACCAGCGTATTTTCCCTGCTTGCGGCGTCACCGGGAAGCCTTACGCATCTCACGGATGCGACAGCATGCCAAATTGCACGCATCTCGCGGACGCGGTTGCCAAAGTGCACGCATCTTGCGCACCCTGCCAAACCTCACGCATCTCGCGGACTATAGGGAAACTAAGGGAATTTTAGGGCAAATCACAGTCCAAGTGGTTAGCCTGCCTAAACCCTACAACAAAGCAGCCACCTATGTCCAACAGAGGGAGACCTATGAACCTTCCCACATAAATGTTTAGGACACGGCCGAAGACTACTCTAACCACAGTTGTTGAATGGGGCGGGCCGTAGACCGCAAGCCCCCCTGGGCCTAACAGTATTCCCCCCTCCCTGGAGCGGTCTAGGGCCCGGCTTTGAGGGATGAAGGAGGTGGAAACGTCACACCAAGCGAGAGGCATGAATGTTCTCTGCCGGCTCTCAAGAATCATTTTCAGCTCCGTATCCTTTCCAGGAGACAAGATACCACAGTTTGCTTCTCTTTAGTTTAGAGTCTAGTATGTCTTGTACCTCGTATTCCCAGTTACCATGAACCAAAACTGGCGCTGGCCTTGTTGCAACATTTTGTTTAGCTGGTTTCAGAAGGGACGTATGAAACACTGGATGGATTCTCAAAGTTTTTGGAAGTAACAATTTGTACGTTACTGGATTGACTTGGCGAAGCACTGAATATGGTCCGATAAACTTGGGATGAAACATACTTTTTCGCTTGAACGTTAAGTTTTTGGTAGACAACCAAACTTTATCTCCGGCAACATACCTTGGACCAGGTCTATGATGTTTTTCATACTGCTGTTTGTACTTTTCTTTACTTTGTAGTAAACGTTGGTGAGTTTGTTGGTGAACAGTCTGCATATGTTGTATAGTATCTTGTACTGCAGGTGTATCACTCACATGTTTGGGCAACACTAGAGGAATTGTATTCGGTAGATAGCCATAGAGAGCCTCAAAGGGAGATGATCCAGTTGAAGAGTGCGGTGATGTGTTATAAGCCATTTCTGCAATCCAAAGTAAATCATACCAAGATCTCTTGGAGTCTTCTATGTAACATCTCAGGTATTGCTTTAATGTCTGATTTATTCGTTCAGTTTGACCATCTGTTTGGGGATGATAACTAGTAGACATATTAGATGTGATTTGTAGACTTTGACACCACTGTTGCCAGTATTTAGATGAAAACTGAGACCCTCGATCAGACAAAAACACTGAAGGCAAACCATGTAATCACACTATGTTTGTTAGAATTCTTTGTGCTAATTGTCCTGCTGTTGGCAATTTTTTACAAGCAATAAAATGGGCATATTTTGTTAAACTATCCACAACTACCAAAATTACTGAATGAAGATTCACTTGTGGCAAATTTGTGATGAAATCTAAAGAAACATGTTCCCACGGTTTGATCGGTGTTGGTTAGACTTGTATCAAAACTTTTGGTTTTCAATGATCAGTTTTAAATCTAGCGCATGTTTTACAGTTTTGAGTCATCAAAGAAACATCCTTTTGGATAGTTGGCCACCAGAACAGGTTTTGAATCTTCTCTACTGTCTTTTTTGGACCTGGATGTCCTGCCATAGGATGGGAATGTAACCAATTAAAGACTGTCTCTTGTAATTCTTTGGTTGGAAGGTAGACTTGTTTTCCATGAAATGGTATTCTTTCTTTGATTGTTTGATTTTTCTTCTTGTTATTCCACTTTTCCCATTGTGATGGAAGAAAATTTTCATGTATATTGTCTAAAAACTGATCAGCATCCAACAAACAGATCACTTTGTCAGGTTCTATTATTGCTTGTGGAGTTCCTTCGCATTTATGCAATGTTGAGTCTTTCCTAGATAAAGCATCCGCTTTTTTATTGTCTTCTCCTGGTCGATAGGTTACTATGAAATCATATTCTGCAAAGAACATCATCCATCTCATTTGTCGTGGAGTTAACATTTTGGATGAACTCATGAATTGTAAATTTCTGTGATCTGTATACACTGTCACTGTGAATTTTGCTCCCATAATATAATATCTCCATTCTTTGAATGCTTCAAGTATTGCTAGCAACTCTTTCTCAGCAATGATGTAATTTTGTTCAGCTGCATTCTATTTGCGAGACATATAAGCAACAGGATGCATTTGACCAGTTTTGTGATGTCTCTGAGATAAAATGGCTGCAATTGCAACATCTGAGGCATCAGCTTCGATTATAAAAGGTTCATTCACATCAGGATGCATCAAAATTGGGGCTACAGTAAAAGCTTTTTTCAAACTTTGGAATGCTTCATTTGCTTCTGCAGTCCATTCAAACTTTACCTTTTTTTGTAACAGGCGAGTTATGGGAGCTACGACTGCTGAAAAGTGATCGATAAATCGTCGATAGAAATTTGCGAAGCCCAAAAAACATTGCACATCTCGAACAGATTTTGGAATTGGCCATTCTGCTACTGCTTTTATTTTTCTATCAGTCATTTTCATGCCCGTTGGTGTGAGCAGTACTCCAAGAAATTCAACCTCAAAGACATGAAAATCGCATTTGGATAACTTGCAATACAGATTGTGTGATTGTAATGCCTTTAAAACTTGTTTGACATGACCTTCGTGCTTTTCTTCTGAATCGGAATAAATTAAGATATCATCTATGTAGACGATAACAAATAAATCTAGAAATTCCCTTAAAACATCATTGAGAAAAAACTGGAAGGCTGCTGGTGCATTACAAAGACCAAACGGCATTACCAAATATTCAAACAGTCCATATCTAGTTTTGAATGCAGTTTTCCATTTGTCTCCTTGTCTGATTCTTACCAGATGATATGCTCCTCTTAGATCAAGCTTGGTGTAAATTACTGCTGTTTTTACTTGATCTAAAAGAACTGGGATTAATGGTAAGGGATATTTGTTTTTGATTGTGATTTTATTCAAAGCCCTATAGTCAATGCACGTTCTTAATTCACCATTTGCTTTTGGAAAAAAAAACAAAGGAGAGGCGGCTAATAACTTTGAGGGACGAATGAACCCATTTTCAAGATATTGATCCAAGTATTCTCTCAAATGTTGATTTTCCTTTTCAGAGACTGCATAAATCCTACAGTTCGGTACACATGAACCAGGCATGAGGTCGATTTGGCAATCATAGCTGCGATGAGGAGGAAGGACTGCTGCTTTCTCTTCACTAAATACCTCCTGAAACATTTTGTAACAATTAGGTAGAATTGTCTCTTTTTCCTCCGCAGTAGCAATTTGACTAACTGTTGTTGTGAGAGTTCCCATACAAGATGATTGACAAAAATCAGATTGGAATACAAGTTCTCTTTTTTGCCAGTCAATATTTGGATTATGTAGACAGAGCCATGGCATTTCTAAAATAAAGCCGTATTGAGGTGCTTGGATCTCATCGAATTGAACCTCCTCTCTATGATACCTTTTTTTGGAGTCTTCACAACACATTATTACCTTTGAGGTTTGCTTGGTAACTGGACCTCCAGACAAAACTTTTCCATCTACGGCTTGGACTATTTCAGGAGTGTCTTTTTTCTCACAGATGATACTCAATCGCTGGGCGGTATTTAAATCGACAAAGTTTCCTGTGGCCCCAGAGTCAATTAAAACTTCCATTTGCCAGATTTTGTGAATCAGTTGTATCTGAACTGCCAATCAAAAATGAGCTTTGTAATTACTTACACAAGAGTTTACTGAAGGGTAAGCAATGGTTCCCAGGATATCCCCTTCTACAAATCCTGGGCATGTTAGTTTTCCGACTCAAAGTCTTTTGTTTCCAAAACTGACAATTTACAAGTGGTTGGAGATTTATTCTTAGGTTTCAACATACAGTCTTTCACAAAGTGTCCTTTGCGTCCACAATAAAGACACTGTCCATTTTTGCGCCTACTATCTTTTTCATCTTTCGACAATGGTTGTCTAAGGGATCCAATTTCCATTGGTTCAGAGCTAGATTCAGAATGTGTGAACTGAGTTCTAGGTTTGGTTTCATTCTTCCAATTAGATTTCTATCCTCTTTTTTGTATCACATCTTCGTTCTGATTAAGCCTGGGCGGAAAATCCGTTTCGCTCGCGGATTTTGCGGATTTTCGGTAAATTCGCAATCCGCGAGATTCGCGAATTTCACGCAAAATCCGCAAATCCGCGAGCAGCGAATTTGCTCGCACTGTTCGCGTGAGTTCGCAGTTTCCCAGTTCAACCTCGCGCCCCACGAATAAGCGCTAAATTGCAGAAATACGATCTTAGCAAAACTGAAACTACTTACCAGGTTCAAAAGTTCAAGCTCATCATTAGTAGCCATTTCCTGTAGTGCTTCCTGAGGGGCCCCTCCAGAGTTCAGTTGCCTACTTGCAACTATTATGTGACCCTGCTCTGACCCTCAGAATAGTTACACAAAGGTCCTGAATTACAGCTAAGGCAGACAAGCAGGAGCCAGGCTGGAAGTTCAAATCCAGTGACACATTAATCAGCCCCTAATTCATTATTGTCAGTTGGGGCAGGGCAGGTGTTGTAACTAATTTTGCAACAATGAAAGCACTTAGCAAGTGCAAAAGATCACTAATCAGGAAGCACTAAGGAAGCAGGTGCCAGCTAAAAAAATATTCTGTGACACATTAATCAGCCCCAAATTAATTCAGGTCACTTGAGGCAGGGAAAGTGTGCTTTGCTTTGCCGAAAATAATGTACACTGGACAACCAGAGGGTGCGGTGATGAAACAGAGGGTGGCATGGGTGGGCCAGAGGGTGGCATGAGTAGTCAGAGAGTGGCAGTGGTGACAGAGAGTGGCAGTGATGAAGAAGAGTGTCCCAAACAGGCTGGACACGTAGAAACAACAAGTTCGCAAAACTTGCGACCCGACAGGTAAGTTCGCGTTTGCAAAATTGTACAAAACCCTCGCGAACTGGCAGTAACCCGCGCAAACACAAAAAAAAAATCTGCAAATTCGCGAGAATTCGCAGATTTTGTGGATTGCGAGTTCGCAAATTCGCGAACGCGAGATTCGCAAAATTCGCCCATGCTTAGTTCTGATAATCTGTGATCCAATCTTAAAGTTAGATTTATTAAATCGGAACAAGCAGTTGGTTGTGGGTCTATTTGAGCTAACACATCTTTTAAATCGTCTTTCAACCCTTGATAGAAATGTGCTGCTCTCTTTTCTTCCGGCCAAAAAGTTTCTGCGACTAGTCTGTTAAAATGTGACAAGTAAGCAATAAGATCTCGATTTCCTTGTCTTAATTGTAACAATTCCCGATCTGCAGACAAAGTTACTGTTCGTCTGTCGAATACTTTCTCAAATTCTTCTACAAAGCGCCGCCAGTTATACAATAGAGCGCTATCTTGACGTACTAACGGAACTGCCCAATTTGCAGCATCTCCAGACAGATAAGAAATTAGAAATGCTATCCTAGATTGGGGGGTGGGAAATGCTGTAGGCCTATAAGAGAAATGCAATTCTATTTGTGTTAAAAATATCTGCACTTTAGAAGGGTCTCCGGAAAAATGTTCCGGCGCAGTCAGAGGAATTTGTGGTGGAACAGTTACTGATATATTTGTGGAAGCTCTAGTGTCTTGAGCCTCCTCAGGAAGGGGAGTGTTCAGAATCTGAATATTATCTACTTTATCAGACAACAATGCTGTAGCAGCCATAGTCTCATTTAAATCTGCCTGTATTTTAACTATTGCCGCCAGTAAATCATCCATGGTGTCCATTATGTCAACACAATCAGATCGGGAGGAAAAATAATTCGTGGGCTCACTATTCTGTCAGACGAAGTCTTCCTCGGAATCTGATGTGATGATATAAGGGCCCACCTCTCGATACCTCCAATTCTGATTGAAATAATTACACAGAATGTTGAAGTGATCAAGCGGGGGGAAAAGGGAGTTGGGAAGGGAACAGCTGGGAGGGAGATCTGAAAAGGAAAAGTTAGGCACACACTAATACCTAATTACTTATAAATAAGTAAGCTTTCCTTAATTCAAGCAGCTACCAAAGCATGGAGTCTTGTAAAACTACATTCACAATATACTAGGTATAATATTGCAATTAAACCCCTTGCAATTTAACCTCTTCACTAATTATTCTCCAGATGCTAGATAACCCTTTGCACGTAAAACTATTCTTACTTCTCTGATAATTCTCTCTCAGAAAAAGTATGATTTACATTATACTTCTGTAAATTATTCTCTACTAAATAGCATCAAAACCTTTTGCATTACTTGCATAAATCAAAACTGTGTGTGAATGATGTCTTTTAAAACACTCTCATAATTTTCTCATATAATATTATAATCAAATTGCATATAGAAACATAGACAAGGTTTTTATCTTCTTTCCGTACTAAAACAATGAGTTTCAACTCAAATATATTGCTGGGTTAACCTTCAATACCAAATCATAGTAGCTTTTGAATTCCTTTAAAAAGTGATGAAAACTGAAAACAGTATTTAGTTCTTTCTTTAGTTCCTAAGATTCTTTAAATACCAAAAAACCTTATTTTGTATGAAATTGCCGTCATACCTTAAGAGTACAACCTACTCTTAAATTCTAGGATCAACTGAAAACTCCAGACCCCCAAAAGAAGGAATCCCACGAAGAAATCCGGTCCAAAACGACCTTCACAATAGTTGCCGGAGAAACTGCCACCTCAGGAACCTCTTCTGGAAGGTCTGCTCCAGCGCGGCACACTAGATCTGCTGAAAGGGTTAAATCTGCATACACAAACACAGAGCCTGCCTGGAACCAACCTCCTACTCCTAAATCCTAAGAATAATGAGCACAGACCCTTGGGTGTGGTCACGTACATCAACGTAACCACACCCGCGTATTTTTCCTGCTTGCGTCACCGGGAAGCCTTACGCATCTCGCGGATGCGACAGCATGCCAAATTGCACGCATCTCGCGGACACGGTTGCCAAAGTGCACGCATCTCGCGCACCCTGCCAAACCTCATGCATCTCGCGGACTATAGGGAAACTGAGGGAATTTTAGGGCAAATCACAGTCCAAGTGGTTAGCCTGCCTAAACCCTACAACAAAGCAGCCACCTATGTCCAACAGAGGGAGACCTATGAACCTTCCCACATAAATGTTTAGGACCCGGCCGAAGACTACTTTAACCACAGTTGTTGAATGGGGCGGGCCCTAGACCGCAAGCCCCCCTGGGCCTGACAGGGAGTTCCATTTCTTGGCCGCCAGGTAGGAGAAGGATCTGACTCCGGCGAGAGCTCTTCGGATGCGTGGTATGGCGGCGAGGGCGAGGCTAGCGGACCGTAGTTGGCGGGTGGGCGTGTGGAAGGTCATGCGGTCGTTGAGGTACTTCGGGCCTAGGTTGTGGAGAGACTTGTGTGCGTGGGTGAGGAGCCTGAACGTGATCCTCTTGTTGACGGGGAGCCAGTGCAGGTTCCTCAGGTGGCCGGAGATGTGGCTGCATCGAGGGATGTCCAGGATGAGTCGGGCGGAGGCGTTCTGGATGCGTTGTAGTCTTTTCTGTAGCTTGGCTGTGGTTCCGGCGTAGAGGGTGTTTCCGTAGTCCAGCCGGCTGGTGACGAGGGCCTGGGTGACCGTCTTCCTGGTTTCGATCGGGATCCATCGGAAGATCTTGCGGAGCATGCGGAGGGTGTGAAACCATGAAGAGGAGACGACGTTGACTTGTCTGGTCATCGAGAGGGAGGAGTCCAGGATGAAGCCCAGGTTGCGTGTGTGGTCTGTTGGCTTGGGGGTGGTGCCCCGGGCTGGGGGCCACCAGGAGTCATCCCAGGCGGAGGTGATGGTCCAAGGATGAGGACTTCCGTCTTGTCTGAGTTCAGTTTCAAGCGGCTGTTCTTCATCCACTCGGCGACGTCTTTCATCCCTTCGTGGAGGCTGGTTCTGGCGGTGTCGGGGTCTCTGGTGAGGGAGAGGATCAGCTGGGTGTCGTCGGCGTAGGAGATGATGTTGAGGTTGTGTTGGCGTGCGATGGCTGCGAGAAGTCTCATGTAGACATTGAAGAGGGTGGGGCTGAGTGATGAGTCAAGTGAGGTGTTGAACTATGAGCTCTTAATGTAGAGTTTAACATAGTTTTTAAATCGAGCTTCTCAAGGGTAGAACATTGCACTGTTTTCTTTAGCTTAGTCATAAAGCGTTCAACAAATCCATTGGACTGGGGCCAAAAAGGTGTGCTTTTTGGATGCTTTATATTCAGAGGTGCTAAGAAGTCTTTGAACTCTTATCTGTTGAAAGGCAGGCCATTGTCAGATTTCAATATGGCTGGAACACCCCAATGTCGCAAAGATGCCAACTAGTCTCTCAATGATTCAGTCTTGAATGGTAGATGAAAGATCTTCAGTTAATGGAAATCATGAGTATTCATCCACAATCGCCATCAGGTGATGTCAATTGTCGAGTGGACTGAAAAAGGCAATGGCTACTCTCTCCCAAGCATGCTTAATGAGTTTTGGCACATTTAAGGTGTGTTGAATAACTTTTGTAGAAACACAGTTGCATAGATGACACGCATTTAATTCTTTTTCACTCTCTCACCGAGATAAGCAAACTAAACTCGGTCTAATTTGGTGGCAATGATTCCACCTTGTTCTTTGTGGGCCTCCCCAATTAGTTCCTATTGCAGACTCTCCAGAATCAGATTCTTGACCCACCTAGTATAGCTCCTTCCTGAGTTATGGACAGTTCATCTTTGATATGTTTTGTATTTTAATATTCATCATCACTGCTGAGATGTTGAGTGTGTTGGTTCCATGACTAATGCGTGATTATATTCTTCATCTTTAGCATGTCACTACCATGTCTTGCGCCATTGATAATCTGGGCTTACGAAATGGCAGCTGGTGTGTTTGATTTTACAATGAAATTAATATAACTCTTGGGTGAAGACCATGACCTTGAATAGGCATTCTGGAAAAATAGTTAGCAAGATACTGATACTTCCATGGACAATGCACAACGGTATAATTGTACTCTTGTAATCGTAGTTCCCATCATTCAATGCATGGAGGCATCTTGGCATTTGGATTGCCAAATATGAATAGCACACATTTCAACGTATGTGTTTTCTACGCATGCCATCACAACTCAAGTCATTACAACAACGCGTTGTTACATCGCATGCCATTACAACGCAAGTCGTTGCAATGACTTGCTGCTGGGGGACGCTTGAGTTTGGAATAATATAATTTACTATTCAAACTCCAGAGAGTTCAACAGTAGGGAAGGTATTGGATTTAAAATCCAACAAATCCAACACCTTCTGTCCCCTACAGAAAGTCGTTGTAATGACTTGTGTTGTAATGGCATGCGATGTAACAACTCATCGTTGTAACAACTTGCCTTGTAATGGCATGTGATGTATCACATGCGTTGTAAATTATGTTTCCCACCAGATATACTCAGTAAAGCTTGATGATCAGTTACCAGTTAATTGCTTCAGCATGTCAGCAATATGTTGACCTGGATGCTGTTCTCGGGTGTTGGACTTGGCCCTTCTGGCAGGTTCACCCCTAATCTTTTTGCTTTTAATCTGTGATCTGTGTTAATGATTTTCTGGTCTCTGCGCACTTTTTCCCTGTGTCCCAGAGTAAAGTGCGTGCATGTTGCTAGGCTGGCCTGCTCTCCCATAGGGATGCATTAGGAATGTCTGTGTCCCTGGTAGTTCCTGATGCGTGGGGAGTGCAGACTCGAATTTGGTATGTGCGAGCTCGTGAGAATGAATGCTTCGCAATGATGTATGTGGCATGAGTGTATCTTGTGTAGAAATGCCACTTCTAGGACTTGGCATATTAATGTAAAATATGCCTGCCGTGTGATTGGCTGGAGCTGGCTGGTGAGCCTGCCTCCAGGAAGGCTGGATGGGTCTGCCCGGTGGTGAGTGTGAGATTAGCATGTTGATGGCTGGGGAGAAGTGCACCTGGTCCCTGATGGGGCTGGACTTTCCCCACACAATGCTGGCTCCACCCCCTGTGGTGCGACTGATGACCCTAGCCCTGCCAGTGAATGAAATGGGTGGTTGAGCTATCAAGGGTACTTCAAAACCAGCTGTGACTGGTTTCTCCCCCACCCTGCACCTACAGACAAAGGAATTTACAGTATAAGAAAGGGCTGTGTCCCCATACAATTTGTTCTGCTTTTGGATCCTGCCAGAGGGGGCTGCTGCTGTTGCTGGGGCCAGGAGGACCGCCACTTGGAGTGTCTCCCTGCCTGGAGACCCAGTGAGCTGGCTCTGGGCCCAGCCTTGCCCCCCTGCCTCCCTGAAGAACTTTGCTGGACTTTGTGCTCTCTTTAGCGCTGGGGCACTTTACTTTTACTTAGCGCTGGAGAGTGCTTTATTTCATGCCCATAGCGCTTGGGAGCGCTTATTTGCCTGCTAGCGCTCCGAGCGCTTTATTTTTGCTTATAGCGCTGAGAGCACTTCTCTTTGTCCTCTAGCGCTTGGGAGCGCTTTGCCTGGCCGAGCGAGTGCCCACCTCGCTTTATATTTTAATTGGAAGCCGGTGCCCACCCAGCATTGCCCCGTTTTATTTAATTATTTAAAAGCCGGTGCCCACCCGGCATTGCCCCGTGTTCACCGCCGCAAGCCCGAGTCTCCCCAGCCTCTGTGAAGCCTGCCCCCAGCGTCACGAGCAGCGCCGCGCTGGGTTGGCCCACGCCGCGCTCGGATTGGCTGAGGGAAGGCCGAAGGAGCAGGAAGCAGTCTGCTGTATCCTGCCGGGGCTCCCGAGTGAGGGGAGAGCCCCGAACCTCTGCCGCAGCCAAGAGTAGCCCGCACCGGCCAGCAGAATAGAGGCAGCCGCTGCAAGGAGATAGCCGGTGAGTGGACTGAAGGGAGGAGGGCATTGGGGCACGTTGCCGGTGCCCACCCCTCCCCTCTAGTGTGCGGGCCTGGCCGAGCGAGGCCCCCGTTGTGTCTAGAGCCCTGTGAGGGCTCCGGGGGCATCCCTTGCTATCGAGTCCCCCAGGGAGGGACTCCAACGACGCCCCATTGTTGCTTTGGGCCCCGAGAGGCTCCAGGCATCCCAGGTGACAGAGCGGCCCGAAAGGCAGCGGGCCGCTCCAACGTGCCCAAGTGTGTTCTGAGTCCACAAAGGACTCCAACGTTTAGGCATTTCTTTGTTCAGAGCCCACGAGGCTCAGGCGGCATCTCTTGTTTTCGAGCCCCGGTGAGGCTCATCGCCCATATTTGTTCTCGAGCCCTTAAAGAGGCTCCGAGTGCCATTTTGTTGATTTAGAGCCCTGAGAGAGGCTCTGGGGGCATTTAATTGTTTTAGAGCGTAGAAGCTCTTAATCGCCATTTAGTTTATGTAGAGGCCAGAGAGGCTCTTGAGACACAGGCAGTAGTTGGTCAGAGCCCCGAGGCTCCCACACAGTACTTGCCCTCACCCTTGTTCTTGAGCCCACGAGGCTCCAACGTTGGCCATCATTATTTACAACTGTCCAGCACTTAGTGGACAGTTGCTACATTTAGGCTTTGTGTTCTGTGCTGCCTGTGCAGCCTACCCTGACATTTGGACTCAGGGCATTTCAGTCCTTGCGAGGCCAGTTGGCCTGAGGGACAGTTCTAGTGTTGTGCTACGTGCACCCTGCACATTTATGGTTTACTTGCTTGTGTGATTCCTGCGCAAATGTTCTGCCTGCACCTCTGAATGTGTTTTAATGCCTCATGTGCAATGTGTTTATGTTTTATCCCCTTTGCTAAAAGTGACCTGCTTAGAGGATTGTTGATGTCCCATTACCTTTGCTAAAAGTGACCTGCTTAGGTATTTTATGTTTTATCCCCTTTCCTAAAAGTGAACTGCTTAGAGGATTGTTGATGTCCCATTACCTTTGCTAAATGTGACTTGCTCAGGTGATTGCTTAGGTTTCCTTCCCTTTGCTAAAAGTGATCTACTTAGGTGATGGTTTTCCTTCTATAGGTCCTGATAATAAGGTCCTAGTTCCCTGCGTGATTTTCCTACAGTGTTTAGGGTTGCGTAGGAGGTATTTACTCTTTACCAGTGATTACTGGTTGTGTGCTGCATTTACTATTGTAATGCTACAGTCATTATATGTTTATGTGCTAAGTGTTATACCTACAAGTGCCTACCCCTGACAGTGGTCCATGTGGCCCTGTCCTGTAAATAATCCCTTGTAAATTCTGCCCGTGCCTGTTGGCACATTGTAAAGTGTGTGTGTTATCTAATGTGTTTTTGCTATAATACAAAGGCTATTTTTGATATAACCTTGTGTGGAGTTTCCTTTGTGGTGGGCCTTGGGTGTTGTTGCTGGGTGCGCGCGCAAACGCTTTACACATCGCCTCCGAGATTAGCCTTGCTGCTTGCGTCACGTTACCTAGAGGGTGAGCAGGGGTTATCTTGGTATGTAACTCCCTTGCCCTGACCTTAGACATGGTGGTCTCTGACTGACTTTGGCGTGATCCTTGGCCAGCCCGGGGTCCCGGGTCTAACATCGTTCTATTGCCTTGTTTGACAGACAGTGAAGGAGCTGCATGCATATCATTGGGATTTTTTCCTTATGTTTCACTGCATTCACACTCATTGTGACTTCCCTGCAGATTTGTATTTTTTTTGCTGGGGGTGGTCTTTAGATCTAGGGCTCAATGCCTCTTACATTGCTTTATGGGCCTTAATGCTCCTTCTTAGAGTGTTGCATAGTATTTTGGCTTTCCCTCTTCTTTCATGTGGCTGCTTTACTTCTGGGGGACTAGTTACAGCAACACACTCTATCTTGATGTGTAAACATGTAATTCTTTTTTTCATATTTTATAATGTTTTACATCATGCCAAAGATTTTTTTTTCATATTTGATATTGTTTTTCATCATTCTAAAGATAGTCTTGCGACCTATCCTGTTGTCTGATGTGGTCCACCAACACCCCTCCTTCCATAGATATTTACTTTCAGGGGTTCAACATGCCTGGTTCAGAAGTTGTCACTATTTCCGCGGACCAAGTGTGCCAACCTTCATCAATTCACAAATGGGTGTCTTTGCCCAATACATTTACTCCCAGGGACCCAGCATTTGACAGTGTGTGACTTCAAAACGTCTTACAAGAATTTGGTGGGATTTTTTCGAGTCATGTGATTAAAAGGCAGAGATAAAAAGTTAACATCCTCCATATGTGCAGGGACTTGGATTTCCAAATTTTCATATTAACAGAGACATCTGCATTTCCCAAACCAACTTACCTGTGAGACAAAGGGCCCGATTTATTTTCTGGTAATGGAGTATTCTCCCTTGGCCTGGAGGAGGACTTTACGTCCACAGGACCAAGACTACTCCACCTCCAGATTTATAAATGATGCCGTACCTAGCGGTCATTTATAATGGCATTGGCAGATACACATGGGAAGTCTGTTTTCCGGGCGTCTTTAAAAATAGGAAGCAACACAGGGTGCACACACGCTTCGCAGCCCTTGCCCTACTTTTAGCCAAGCACACATTCAGACTACACTGGTGCGGACCCATGGGATCCCCAGTGGAGGCATGGGTGGGGGCAATTCACAAGTGGGTTGCTGTAGAGGAGGAAGCACTTTGATATGAGGTGGTGCATCGGATTCGCTGACGCCCTATCTCCCCACAATGGTCTATTTTGCTCGGACACTTACTGCAAATATCTGAAAAAGAGCTTGTGCCCCCACCTCCTTATGGCTCATTTGTGGTATCCAAGCAGACACTCCTCTCCGTGGAGTTGACTAACCACCACCATGAGGGCTGCCCTTCCCAAGTGCATAATCAGTCCAACCACTGTCTAGCACAATCAAGTACCATAGTGCAGTCTCCCTGCCCCTAAACCTGCGTTCCATATTGGCAATACAGCACTATAGCCACGCCCAGCCTTCCCACCCTCCCTGCCATCCCCCATTGTTTGCTCCAAGTTGACAGTTTAGTTTTGCTTAGAGGTGAGACACAATAATGCAACACTTACGACATGTGCAACTTAAAGCTTTTAGCCCCGCCTACTGTCACCATCTGAAGTTTACTGCATAAAATTCAATATTCTGCTATGCCTTTGGACTACAACTGTACTTTTTATGTAAAGTATTTTGATGCATATGGTTATAACCTATAATGTTCCTTATAACACCTGAAAAAAGCTAATACAAATGTTTTTTTTTTAAACCTATACATACATATACAGACAACTGGCCCACCCTACTCGATCATTGCATCACATCCTTGACAATCTTCACCAATCTGCAATACTATTTGAACTGAATTCTAGGGGGTATATTTACAAAACTTGCGGCTTACTAACACTATTGTTAGTTAGCAGGAATTTTCTTTCAGTGGCATAATGCCAATTTATATCGCCATGGTAGCAACGTATTTACAATACATCGCAACATGGAGATATTATCTTCTCGCAGCCGCAAATGTTGATGTAAATACATATGTCACAGCAATAAAAATCTTGCCGCTAATGTTAAATAAAGTGACGGGCGACCAGTCGGTGGCCAGAAAACTCATGTGAGTCAGCATCACGTCACTTTTTCCATGCTTTGTAGGAAAAATGAACCACAAAAAGCCTGCAAAGCGCCAAAAAAAAAAGATACCTGGAAGCAAAACGGAGCAGTCTGGACCATGTTCAGCAGGAGACAACAACCCCCTTAACAGCCTGATGACCAGACACAGTCCCAGGAGAAGAGGAAGAGGAAAATAAGAAACAGCCACCACAAAAATAAGATCCTGATTGCAGAGGTGATAGACAAAAAACACCAATTTTTTGTCACCTCCCCGGTGTCATTGGGGGCCAAATATGCCATTTGGAAGTCCATTGTGACCAAGGTAAATGCAGTATCAAGGATCAAGAGGGCAGTGACCAACTTCAAGAAGTGCTGGCATGATGCTAATCACAAGTTCCCTATGAAAGCTGGGAAAAAACCATTGCAGGTGCCTAGGGAGGTGCGCTGGGTGCCGACTTGCCTGCCTTACTTGGGGGTACACATTCACCATGAGACAGGTGACTTGTTGGAAGGTAACATAGGGAGATTTGTGAGGGCATTGAAGGGAAGTTAGACCTTTAGGGCAACTCTGCCACTCTCTGTGATGGGTCAGATAGCTTTATTGAAAATGATAGCTTTGCCCAGATTGTTATACTATGTTAGGACGCTCCCAGTTTTGATTCCCGGTTCGATTTTTAGAGCGTTAAAATCCCTGATTGTAGGATTCTTAAGGGGTTCTGGTAGGAGGAGAGTAGCGCAAGTAACACTGATGAGGCCAAAGGCGGAGGGGGTTTTGATGGTTCCAGATTTTGAGTTATATTATCTGGCGGCTCAACTGCAAGTGTTGATGCAGGCAATAGCGAAGGAATTCAGGGGTCCTGAAGCAATTATGTAGTGTAGTTCCTATATTCCCAATAGGCTCTGCGCATTGGAATAACATAAACGGCAGTTTAGACATAGGACTTAGGTTGACTAGGTCTCTACTGAATATGTTAGATTTAATTAGGTATGCCAGCTAGCTCAGAGGCAACTAGAAACTTTCTCGAATGAACAGGGAGGAGATAACTTCCCTGATTAGACAAGAAGGGATTAGCTTCTGACAACCGCATAAACATGACAACTTTGCTCCCTCCAGAATAAGGAGTATATCTCCAGAGTTGTGTGAAAATAATAGATAACTATTTCACTCAGTCAATCGTGCATACTTAGTTTCACCAGAGTGCAGAGAAATAGAGAGATGGGCGTTTTCAATAAAAGGTGTTATTTATTGAGCAGTCTTCTTTCTCATGCAAGAGAAGTGAATTGCCACAATTGCAATACTTGTCATAAAGTAAAGTGCGTACAGTAAAAGGAGTATTATGAAATAATACTGTTAAAGCATTGATATGGTTTCTGAGCCATAAGATACTTAAAACGGATAAAATATATACAATTACATACAATGATAAAATTTGACTAAACGTACTCAACTGGTGGTTCTAAATACGCCTACCCCAGTGTACCTAACCTAAGCCTAGTACGTGGGAAGGAGTATGGGAGTTGCAGTTTAAGTTAAGTTAGTTTTGCCAAGAATCTCAATCAAGAATTCTCTAAGGGTCTAATCATCTCCGTACCTTGGTTTTAGAATGAAGGAGGACTTGTATCTCGTTCTCAGGACTCGATCTCCTAGTAACCCGCAAGGGTGACTGGAAACACTGAAGCTGGATTTTCTCGGCCGAAGAAAAGACAGCGTCTTTCTCAGTGCGTCAAATGGGAGGGACGGCTTCCTTCGGCACTCGCATCAGCTGGGCTTTAGGTAAGTAGATAGCCACTCTGCTCCAAACCACCGTGTGTTGCTTAATGCAAATGCTGGTATATTTATACCAGGAAGGTGCCGTGTTTGACGTAAGGTTGGACATAAGACGTCAATAAGAACCGTCATTAGGAACTGGCAGTTCTTTCAGACTCGCAGGAGTTCTAGGACAAATCAAAACAAAAGTATGGTGAATTCCCAGGTTGCTGGATGTTTGGTTTGTTTAAAGAACTCGTTGTACTTTCTAGGAGTCTAAGGAAGTAGTCTTGCCATATTTGGACTGCATTGGCTATTACTAAATATGGATATGATTCTTATGCCTTTATAAGGATATGATTTGTTATAACCACATAAGGGCATAAATCAGGGATATTTAATTAGGCTCCTAGATACGTTCACAACACCCACTCCACGTATAATGTCCATCATTACTAAATACTAAGCAATATAAAAACATATCAGTATGCATGTATTTTCCAGCCCACCCCAAAATACATCAAATGCATTTGAAATGGTATAGATACACAAACTGAGTATTATACTGTACGCTTTCAAGCAGTGGTATCATTCAGATAAAATGTTGTTCATATAGAAGGTTGACTGAATGAATCACGAAAATTACATTCATGAAATGGCTCCCAGTACAGAAAAAAAAGTTGAGACCATTTCATCACATATTCATACAAGATTGTACATGTGCTAGAGACTGATTCAAAATATTGTCTCTAGAGTCTCTAAGAATAGAAGCTCTGTTCTCTCAGAATAGTTCTACTTTAAGCAGAGTATCATGTGACAAAAAAAGGTCAATATTTTGGAAATTGTGAAAAACATTATTTCGCTTTCATGAGAAAAATAGTTCCAAATGTTTTCAGTAGTGTTGTTTATAAAAACTGAAGGCCGAATTCAGAGTTCAGGGAATGTTGTGTGCTCGCTATTTCAAATATTATTCTCGTTGTTAGGAGAGAACATTACCTCAGCTAGGCCAGCAGCAAAGAATTCGTCTACAACAATAGGTGAAAGTTGTGCCAACGCTGAAAAATCAGAAAAAGTGCATATATGCGATGCATTGCCATCGTCGGTGTTTAGATCAGCAATGTTCACAGAAGGTTGCACCTGTGTGATGCCGCTTTCATCTGATACTTCACCGCCACCTAACCGTAATGGTGAAGTCTCAATGAATGCCGTCATCAGAATCGGTAGCCGCTGGGGACAACACATTGCATGAGTTGTTACCGGACAAAGCAAAGCATCGATATCCATTGGTACTGCTGATGGTAGTGTAAGACAGACATCCAACATGCATTCTTCTCCGCTTAGCAGACATCGAAGCACAGGTAAGATGCAGTTTTGCCAAATTGGTCTGAACGAAAGAAACCAGGTAGTATTCAGATCTCTTAGCCGGGCCAATCCGAGGACCTTAGTGATACGGTCTCGGTATTGTATTGCTAGGATCGTTTCTTCCATCATAGCCTGAGTTTTGTCTGTGACTTGGCTTGCCATATCGGAGAAGAAGAAACAAAAATAAAATTCCTGCTACAAGTCCCAAAATAAGAGGCACGCCACCGAAAAGAGAATGCACAAAATTCGGGAAGATGCCCAGAACTGTTTCAAAGGGTGCTAACAGTCCAGAAAAAATTGTCTTAAATACATGTGTGATGCCACTGGTATCTGACATGTTTAAGATTTGGCTTAACATTTCTACGAAATGCACGGGGCAATTTGCCGATAATAGGGTATGTATCTCTGCCGCTGTTCTTGCAACTTGCAGGTCATACGTTTATTTGGACGAGGTTAAAGGCACAGTTAAAGTATCAATTTGAATAGAAGAGATATTCACAGAAGGCCATAATGCTGCCTCCATGTCTGGTTTGCTGTTTGGATACAATACTTGCATACAACAAATGACCCTGGAAGTGACGCTCACGAGATAGGGTTTTCCTGGCATCATGCCACAACAGCTGTGGTCACTTAATATAACGTAGCTACTGTTGGAAACTTGTCTGAAAAAAGGCTCTATCTGTGTAGCGGGGGAGCCGTGCAGATGACATGAAAGGTTGTTTGATGAACCTTCGCAGGCTCCATGCAAGTTAATACCTTGACACAGAAGTGTACTGCTTAGTGATTTTTTACAATTGTTACCACTAAGAAATACCTCTTTTTTCACTTCACTATGACATTTAAAGGTAAATTCCAGGTTGATTTGATGTATCCTTTACCCAACCTTTCATACAGGCCTGCTGGTATATATTTTTGGCAGTATTGAAACTGAAAAGTTGTTATCGGGATTGTAATGGTGCCATGTATTATCCATTCAATGACAGGTCTTTCTGACATTGTCAATGGTAATCTCTCTAGTTTTTTAATGCTCAGCACCGTATAGTCTGCTCCTTTTTGTGCCAACGAGATTTGTCTTGTCGTGTTTATACCTAGGACCCGAATTCGATATTCCCGATTTATGCCATTGTGAGGTTATAACCAATAATATCCTGATAAAGGCATAAGAATCAGATCCATATTCAGTAATAGCCCATGCAGTCCAAAGCACAGCACGGCTACTCCCATCGACTCCTAGAAAGCACAACGCGTTGTTTAAACAAACCAAGCCTCCAGCAGCCCGGGGGATCCCCCCCTGCTTTTGTTTTGATTTGAACAAAAACTCCTGAAGTCCAGAAAGAACTGTTAGTTCTTAGTGACGTCTTATGTTAAACCTTATGTCAAACCCGGCACCTTCCAGGTATAAAATACCAACAGTTGCCTCAAGCCCAGCTGATGCGAGAGCCCACGGAAGCCGCCCCTCCTGTTTGACGCACTGAGAGAGACGCTGTCTTTTTCTCCAGCCGAGAAAATCCAGCTCTGGTGTTTCCAGCCTACCCTTGTGGGTTGCTGGGATATCGAGTCCTGAGGAAAGAGATACCAGACCTTCCACATTCTATTACCAAGATACGGAGCTGACTAAACCCTTAAGAGAATTCTTGATGCAGATTCTTGGCAAAATAATCTTAACCAACTTAACTTAAACTGCTACTTGCTCATCCCTTCCCAAGTATTATGCTTAGGTCAGGTACACCGGGGTAGGCTTAGTTAGAAGCACAAGTTGAGTACGTTAGTCAATGTATTTATGTATGTATATATTGTATATATTTTATCCATTTTAAAGTATCATATGGCTAAGAAACCATATCAATGCTTTTACAGTATTATTTCCTAATACTACTTTTACTGTACGCACTTTACTTTACTTTAAGTATTGCAATTGTGGCAATTCATTTCTCTTGCATGAGAAAGAAGACTGCTCAATAAATAACACCTTTTATTGAAAATGCCCGTCTCTCTATTTCTCTGCATTCTGGTGAAACTAAGTATGCACTGCTGACTAAGTGAAATAGCTGTCTATTGTTTTCACACGACTCTAGAGATATACTCTTATTCTGAGGTATGCGGTTGTCGGAAACTGAATCCCTTCTTGTCTGAGGCAGGGGAGCTTATCCCTCCCTATTCATTCAAGAAAGTTTCCAGTGACCTCTGAACTAGCTGGCGCAAACCTAAATTAAGTTTAACATAGTCAGTAGAGACCTAGATGACCTCAGTCCTACGTTTACACTGCTGTTTATGTTATTCCAATGCGCGGAGCCTATTGGGAAAATAGGAACTACACTACATGGCGCCCAACATTTGGTAAGACACTAGAGTAACTGAGTCGTGCTTTTTCACACAAACCCCTTTTTCCCGTAAAAACTCCAATAGACGTCTGGAATGGGTGAAAGGTTAATATCCGCCGGAACTTAGTAGGATGAGAATCCTATGTATTCGTTTTTGGTTTGATCAACGTTGAAGGATACAGTGTTCCAATATATTGTGCACCTAATCTTTGTTTCCTTGAAACTCAATCTGCAACAGAAAACTTTCAGTCAGTAAAATGTCAGAAAGTGACGAAGAGAGAGAAAGAGAAGCCTTAGCAGCTCGACTCTTAGAGGAAGACAAAACCTTCCAAGAAAATGACCCGAGTGTTATAATCATTCTGGTCAATATAAGAAGAACTATAATGCTTAAACTTATAGAAAACGGACTGACACCACGAGGTGGTACAGTCATATTCGTGGTAGGGGCACATGAATATCGGCAGACAGAGGTATTCGATTCATGGATAAATTTTCCAGCAGCACACACTACTACAAAAGACTTCCACTATTACAAAATAGAGGAATCTCCGGATGAATACACTCCTTTTGAGGATGTGGAAATCTAACTAAATTACCGAGAGCACCTGCTCTGGTTTAATGGCACCCTAAAAAATAATAATTGCATCACCGTGCTCGGTCCACTAGGTAGACCAGGAGCAACGTGGCCGGTTCTAGCCAGCTACACACCACTTCCAGACATTGATAAAATGTCAGTTCCTGAACTTTTAGCTCAGCTAAAACTCTTTATTAAAATACATAGACAATTGGTCCAATATGTCATGCGGACTTCAACAGTCCAACCGACAATTAATATTCCACAGCTGACCCCTCACCTGGGGAACACAAACAAAATCACACCACAGAACATACAATCATTTCTTGGTAGAGTACCCATAAAACGGGAACAAATTCCATTCTGGTTAGCACAAAAAATTAATCAAATAGAGGCAGTATTTTTAGATACTACTCATACTGAGAAACACAGAATTCTGACTATCTGTCTCCCAATGGGGATCGCACCACATGTGGAAGACTTTGACACTTGGGGCACAGTCTTTGCTTCAATCTACACAAAAACACATGTTGTCCCGTCTATGGCGGTCATACCAGATGTATTAAGACAGATTCAAAATGAATACAATCCAGAACCTGATTTAACCCTGGGTTTGAAATTACTGAAAGACTTCAAGCAGGTCTCGGCTATATTATTAGCCAATATAAAAGGAGAAGCAGCATCTGTGGCGATCCGCCAAAAATTGAAGGGAACAGATATAGCAGACCAACCATTTGAACTTGCCAGAATCATAGAAAAATCCTATGAAGAGCTAGGAAGAGATAGTTTGGGTGGGAAACTGGTAAAACTCCAACTAACTGAAAATCCTGAAAAATCATTTATTAAAAATAATTTAAAAACTCCAAAAAAGAGTTGGGATTTAAAAAGCAATCCACTCCCAGGGAAAAGCATTTCCAGTCCAGAGGAAGGTCTCCTCAGCGTAGAGAGAGATCTCCAGGCCGAGAAGACAAGTCTCCCCAAAGGGAGCCCTCTGAAAAAAGATATAACCTTAGAGATAGGGATAAAATAAAAAAACCAGACAGATATCAAGATGTTGAAACAAGAAACCCCCGAGCGCGGGGCACGACCAGTGTGGGGGAGCGTCCAGGCAACAAGGGGGTCACCCGGGCGCTCCCTGCTTCTTTATCCTCGATGGGCCTGGGGGGGGGTGGCTATGCCCCCCCACCCAGCCCCTCCTGCAGCCCGCCCCCCTGACCTGGATGTCGTTTAATCCCATCCGGGTCAGGGAGGGCGCCAACCAATCGGTGGTAGGGCGCGCCCCAGAGGACACGCCCCACCACCGAGAGGTACAGGGGAGGGGGCGGTTGCCGCACCGCCATGCGGGCGGGGAGGCCAAAAGCCCCCCCTTTTCACATGGTCAGTGACTGGCTGCCGCCCCCTCCCTATGACCACACCAACCCCCGGACACATGAACATGAAACATGGTTATCTTTGGAAGGCGGGAGGTCGTAAGACCCCCCGGCCGTATTTATTAAGATATAAAACAATACATTTTTTATTGCACGATAATCAGTTTATACAAAAATCAGCAGGACATTAGATACAATATTGTCAACAGGTGTGAGAGACTATCCTTAACAAAACTCTAATACAGATTGTTTCCTAACTGAATCTAACATCCTCATCTGAATTTTGTATACTAACATTTCTGACCATATGGCAAGGTCGCTAACTGGTGTCAGGTCCTACTAGCTGCGCCTCACCTAAAGATGTGCGCATGCACAGCCGGGCCCGGTAATTACCCGGTCCACGCCGTGAACTTCATTTACCCACTAAAGGAGGGCCCTTACTCTGCGCCATCCGTTGACGTCATAAGTATGCTCGCGCGGGGTGGCTCACTGGTTAGAGGCGGCAGGCCTGGAAGCAGAGGACGGCCTGGGACCAGGGTTCAATTCCTGATGCGGCAGGGTCGTGAACCAGGGTCAGCGGACTCGATAATTCTCGCCTCAGTGCCTACTCTAACCAGGGATCACACTCGGCAACTCTGGGCATTAGCTTGCCTCATCTCCACAACGGCCCCCCACAAACACCAGGGATGCCTGGTTTCACCTTGGATATACCCAGGAGGGAACATCTCACAGGGAAAGCCAGGACGGGTTCCCCAGCGGTCTATAGCGCCAGGACGCCTCCGGGTAGCAGTGCGCTTTACAAGACACACACATTTACATTTACCAGCCCAAGGAAAGCGTGACTACTCCCCAACCCGTGCCCCTTTGAAGCACCAGTTACCTTTCCCCTGAAGTTCTAGGAGGGGCCAATGGCCCCTCCCCCTGCACGGGAACATCCATAGGATGATGCCCGCACCCTCAGACCTTAAAATAGCTGCTCACCGGTCATGACCTTACCGCCACAGGCCAGCATTGTTGACCGACGATCTGGCCTCCCCCATCCTAGACCTAAACCAGGAGTGCACTTACTTTGCAAATCCCTCCAACCAGGCCCAGAGATTATCAGACCACAGGACGTTCCCAGGACAAGGAACCTGCTCATCAAAGTAAAAAATTACAATTTCCCAGAAAGAAGGTAGCAAGTATTAAGATTAAACATGCAGAGAATTCTGAGGACACAACTGAAAAAGGGAGAGTGGGCACAGACAATGCTAGACAGCGCAGCAGAAGTGACCATAGCTCACAAGATCCTGATGAATATTCTGGAGACAGTGGACACAAAGGAATACATTCAGGTGGAAACTGCAGACACACGAGTTAGTGTGCCCCATAAACTATATGAAATAACTTTACGTATAGAGGGAGATAAAACTAGGAAAATAAAAGGTCTCTTTTGGAAAAAACTTTCAAAAGGCTATGACATTCTGTTAGCTGAGAAAGACTGGCCACCAGAGTTTGTCAGGGAGTGCCCTCATGGCGAAGAAATGATTATGCCTGCCTTCTCGAATCATATCCCTATTCATAAAAAATACACATTGGCAAGAAAATGGGCAGTGGCCCAAGCTCCTGCTTTATACAAAAATCATGTTGGATGGGATGAGGATTCACCTCACCACAAAATGCAGTTAAAAAATCAACCCACTGCACAAAGGCAGTACCCAGTTAAACAAGAAGCTAAAAAGCAAGTCAGGGAGATCTTAGATCAACTTGAATATCAAGGGGTGATCGAAACATGCACCTCTCAAATGAACAATCCTTTGTTTCCTGTCTCCAAGCCAGACGATTCATATCATCTAGTTTTGGACTACAGACACCTTAACTCCTGTTGTAAAACATTTGTAGTACAAAACTCACATAGTGCAGCACTAATGAATAACATTGTGCGAAAAAAATATAAAACGACATTAGATATCTCTAATGGATTCTTCTGTCAAAACATTGCACCTGAAAGCAGGTATTTGACCACTTTCTCAATAATTGGATCACAAAAACAATTTTGACGACACACACAGGGATTCAAGAATAGCCCAGGATTATTCTCAGCAAGGGTAACAGAGTTACTACAAATATATGATGATGAAGCATTATCATATGCCGATGACATCTATCTCATATGTCGATGACATCTATCTCACAGATGATGACATGGAGACTCACTTAAAAAGGGTGAACACCATAATACTTGGGTTCGCGTCAGAGGGTTACAAATTCAACTTTAAAAAGTCACGAATTGCGCATCTTACTGTCCTATTTTTAGGATATGAATTATCAAGTGAAGGCAAAAGCCTGGCAGACAATTTCTTAGAGAAATGTGCTGTACTCCAAGCACCAAATACTCTGAAGAATTTACAATCAATATTAGGTTTCCTGAATTTCGGAAGAGCATACATTCTAAATTATGCAGAGAGGGTTAAACCTCTCTATGAATTAATAAGACAGATTTCAAACAAACCAATTGGACTCAGAAACACACAGAAATTTTGAGATCACTACAAACTGACATGTTAACTAAAACAAAATTGAAAACACATGAAAACACACGCAATCTTGTAATCCGAGTCATCCCAAGAAGATGCGGATTCACATACCTGACCTCTAATGAGGGAGAAACGGTACCTATAGCTTACAAATCACATTTGTACGCTAAAGCTGAAATGAAATCCAGTTCTACAGAAAAAATTCTGTTAGCGGTTCAAACTGCTGTAGCAAAAGAAAGAGCCCAAGCCCAAGGCAGAAAGATAACTGTTTTTACAGCAGAATCAGCCCTCGAGGCATTAACGTGCACACGCAATTTAAATACTGTGGCATTAGATCCAGAATGGATACAATGGGAAAATTCTCTTGCTGCAGAAGACGTGAAATACAATTTTGATGCGAAACTAAAGAAACTAGATGATCTAGAGTATGAACAAGAATATCCTCTGCCAATCGAAATTCTGCCTCTAGAAAAGTACACCTGTGTAATCTACATGGACAGATTTGCACAACACCACAATGTAGTGGAAAAATCATACAAAGCAGCGTGTGTGATTGTTAAAGGTCGCTGGAGCTATGGTAACTTCAGACCGATGATTACCAAAACGGAATCAATCAGAAACTGTTCAGCTGAACGAGCTGAAATAAGATCTTTAAAGATGGCGCTTGAAAATGCCGATCGTGAATTCTCCAACACTAATAGTGTGCTATTCGCATTTCTGCGTCAAGTCTTACAACAGTGACATGCAGACATGGAGAAAAAACGGTTACAAAGATGACACAGGTGCCACAATAAAGCATAAATCGCTTTGGGAACAAGTAGTTCTTTTAAAGAAAGAACTACAGAGGACTCACGTGATACACGCACTGAGTCATCAACGTGATGGCGTTCACATTGCAGGGAATTCATTGACTAACACAGCCACAGCGGAAGCGGTTCAACCAGCTTCTGTAGCCACTGAAAAGCGTTCAGAAAAACATATAGATGGAGAAACCATGCTGGCAGTAAAAGCCTCATTAAAAGGAAATTATGCAGCATTACCTCTCAACTATCCACTCAGTAATACATACATAATTGATGGAAACTCCGTTCCGTTTGCTCAAATCCCTGGAGTGGGGGATAGAGTAATTCCAAACACGAACCGGAGAGTTTGCTTGATTGAAAGCGCACACATTGGACTGGGTCCGAGGCACCAAGAGATCTTGAAATCCTTAATAGAATTACAATCAGAGTACTGGTGGCCGGGAATGAGCGTGCAAATTTACAAATTTGCAATGGATTGTCCAGACTGCAACAGAGATCGCAGCTGTGAACCGGACCAGGATACTGCCCGGACATCTTTGTTAGAAAGCTTCAGGCATTCTATGATACAAAAATCCAACCAGAGAAATGCGTCCCAATAATTATTAAGACAAATTAACTTGATTATGCAGACCAGCAGTATTCCGCTGACGCCAGAACTGTTATAAAAGATTTGCGAGTCTATATCGGCACATACGCAATTGGCATGCTACATTCTGATCAGGGTCCTGCGTTTAGCTCTCGAGCTTACAAAGAGTCCATGAACAGCATGGGCATCGCATTGCGGTACTCTTCTCCCTTCCATCCTGAGGGAAATGCGGTTGTGGAAAGAAAAAACCGGGACATAAAGCAATCTATAACGGTGAGGGCATTAGGTTCGGGTGATGGGTGGGTCAAACATTTAACAAGTGTCCAACGTAGTCTTAATAATCTGCTAAGAAATTCTCTTAAAGGTCTCACTCCATACGAATTATTGTTCGGGACTAGAATGCTTATTCAGGATCTTGATAGTCATACTTCAGTGATAGAAGAAAAATCCTTTGATATCAAAGATTGTTTGGCTGTTTTACAGGATTTAAATGAAACAAGAAAAAATCTGAGTAACATAAAGTTGAAACTACAGCCGACAGCCACTGAAGAAAAACCACCTGTCCCAGCAAGACCTATCTGGATTCCAAAGATTGGGGATCTGGTCAGAGAAAAGATCGCGGTAAAGAAGGAGTTTGGGCCTTCTTACAGAAAAGCAGTACCTGTCTTATCTATCAGCGGAACAAGATCAGTTGTACTACCTCCCCTTGCTGGTAACAGGGAGAACAGAGTTGTATCCATCGACCTGGTAAAACCAAAATCATGTGGCCAATAATAAGTAGTAAGCCAAGTGGACTAGCAGAATACCGAAATTTGCTACAATCCAAGAGGCTCATACTGAGAGACTAATCACATTTGACAAACCTGCAGTAAATACCAAAGGACTATGCAATAATGCCATGGAACTAGTGCCTCTTGAAACCCAAATAACGACAGTTCGTTAAGAAACACCAGTCTACAATGATGTAGCTTCTGACTATGCTAATGAAACAAAGAAAAGTACAAAAGCAAATGAAAATACGGAAAAAATTCCAACAATCGACAGAACTGCATCTGGCTACTTCATCAATTTCGACTACTTCTCTGAAGATCCAAGCGAGCATGAAGAAACGCCTCCAACAAAAACTTTCAAAGCCAAAGTAATTTAACTTTTTCACCAACTAAAAGAAACATATCTGATTTCACCATGGATTGAATTTTGGATTGTGTTAGGTGTACTTACTCTCCTGCTTTGGCTCATCATGGTTCTCTTTTGGGAAAATTCATTGATGGAAAATATAGTACAATGGACACAGCAAGTCAGAACATCAACTTGGTCCTAAAGCCTCACACATCCTCTCACATCGAGAAAAGAGAACTGACATCTGTAAACATCTCAGCCAAACTAATACCCGGTGAATTAGCATGGGACAGAACTGATTATGACATTTTGGGCCCGGTTGAGCTCTTGAAGTATCCACACCAGTTCAAGGTTTCATTAAGTGACTTTGTTACACCAAGTACCTTCTCTGATGACTGGGACTGTGAAAACATTAATAATATGATGTCAGATTTAGTAATGTCAGCCAAATTTACATAAAATGATTAGTTGCAGGGTTCATCGAATTATGAAGAGTTATACTGTTACAACCATTATGGTGATCACTATTTGCATAAAACTGCTCAGCCTAGAAATTATTTATCTTATAACCAGTGGGAATACTGTCCAACTCCACCAAAAGGAAGTTCGAAAACATTTTATGAGAAATTCCAATACTTCTCCGGGTTTAATAACAGTGATCCAGAAACGTTTTATTTCAAAATGTTAAGTAGGACAGGAATGAAAACAATGTTGACAAATACTAAACTGAGTTATTCTGAAAAATTTTATGACAAAATGTCTACATTTGGTTTCAAATTTTGGAAAAACACCATTGAAACAAAAACGATCTGGGGTACCAAAGATTGGCAAGTACAAGGCCTAGAAGCACTATTTAGGGCCTGCATGATCCCAGAACAAATAATATTCTTGAAAGACACAATTCAACAATTTACTTGTCTTGGCCTAGCTAAGATAAAAGATTTAAATACACCGTCTATTCCGAAACCCATAACTGATAGTGACAGCACTACAGATGTGGAGATAGACGTATCTCATATTTTACACCAAAACAGAACACATCCTGATTGGGAAAAGTGGTTGATCTGGCAAACAGACACAAATAACTGTCAAGATAGATTCCTGAACAAAACAAAGGGGTTCAAAATGACCAGACCAGACCCTAGATACTCCCAGAGACAACATCTAGGGATAGTTACAACATACAGTATAGGGAAACTATGCCTTGAGTGGCTAGAGAAATCCACAATGGCTGAAATTAAGCAACACTTGACTTTACTTAAAGATGGTGCTGACTTGCGTGATTTCATAATGGGACCACGCAAAAAGCGTCAAAAATGTTTCATAGCGGCCGGTATATACGCTGCATACAACGAAGCATGGAAAGTAATGCAAATTGTGACAGCAGAAAAAATACAAGAAATTGATCGTATAAATTTGGAAAAATCACTTTCTGTTGTGGACAATGGGTTAACGACTCTGTCCTCCAGAATATATTCAAAGGACAGCATTGTATCATCTGCTTTTGATATAATAGAGCAGGACTTACTAATGTTACAACATGGTAGTCTCAATAACGTTCTATTGTACAGCTTGGTTGGACGTTGCAAAATCTGCGTTCAGGCTACACACCATGGCGTTTAATCAACACAACATCATTAATCGGTATCTTTAACATTACTGATAAACAAATCAGTTTGGCACAAAAAGGAGCAGACTATATGAGTCTGAGCATTGAAAAACTCGAGAGATTACCATTGACAATGTCAGAGAGACCTGTCATTGAATGGATAATATATGGAACGATTACAATTCCGATAACAACTTTCCAGTTTAAATACTGTCAAGAGTATATACCTGTAGGCCAGTATGAAAGGTTGGGTAAAGAATACATCAAATCAACCTGGGATTTACCTTATACACACATATGTTATAGTGAAGGGAACAACGAGGTATTTCTTAGTGGTAAAAATTGTAAAAAATCACTAAGCGGTACACTTCTGTGTCAAGGTATTAATTTGCATGGAGCCTGCGAAGGGTCTTCAAATAACCTTTCATGTCACCTGCATGGCAGTCCTGCAAAACGGATAGAGCCATTTTTTAGACCACTTTCTAAGGGCAGTTACGTTTTAATAAGTGACCACAGCTGTTGTGGCATGCTGCCAGGAAAAGCCTATCTGACAACTGTAACTTCCAGGGCCATTTGCTGTATGCAAGTATTGTATCCACACAGCAATGCATATATGGGGGCTGCGTTATGGCCTTGGTTGAATATCTTTCCTATTCGAATTGATACTTTAAGCAGAATGAAGTCTATTCTTTTACAGACAACTGTGCCTTTAACGTCATCAAAAGAAATGTATGATCTGCAAGTGGCAAGGACATCAGCAGAGATACATTCCCTTTTATCGACAAATTGCCCCGTGCATTTTGTAGAAATACTAAGCCAAATCTTAAACATGTCTGATACCAGTGGCATCGCACATGTATTTAAGACAATTTTTTCGGGACTGTTAGCACCCTTTGAAACAGTTCTGGGCATCTTCCCGAATTTTGTCCATTCTGTCTTTGGCGGCCTATCCTTAATCTTGAGACTCGTGGCAGGAATTTTATTTTTGCTCCTTCTGCACCGATATGGCAAGCCAATCCACAGACAAGACTCTAGCAACGATGGAAGAAACGATCCTATCAATACGATACCGAGACCGTATCACTAAGGTCCTCGGATTGGCCCGGCTAAGAGATCTGAGTACAACCTGGTTTCTTTCATTCAGACCGATCTGGCAAGATTGCATCATACCTGTGCTTCGATGTCTGCTATGTGGAGAAGAATGCGTGTTTGACGTCTGTCTTACACTAACATCAGCAGTACCAATGGATATCGATACTTTGCTAGGTCCTGTAACGACTCATGCATCGTGTTGTACCCAGCGGCTACCGATTCTGATGACGGCATTCGTTGAGACTTCACCACTACGAATAGGTGGCGGTGAAGTACGAGAGGAAAGCAGCACCAAACAGGTACAGCCTTCTGTGAGCATTGCTGATCCAACCATCGATGATAGCAATCACGCAGAGAACTGTACAGTTGCAGTATTTTCAAACTTGGTCGAACTTTCACCTGATGATGTGGTAGACCAATTTTTAGCGGGTCTGTCTGAAATAATGTTCTCGCCAATCAACGAGAATAACTCTTAATAAAAACAATGAGCACACAGCGTTCCCTGAACTCTGAATTCGGCCTTCAGTTTTTTGATAAACAAAGCTACAGAAAATATTTGGAACTCATTTTCCCCTGAAAGCAAAATTATTTTTGCCCATTTTTTCAAAATATTTACCTTTTTTTGGCACATGGTACTCTGCTTAAAGTAGAACTATTCTTAGAGAACACAGCTTCTATTTTTAGGATACTAGACACAATATTTTACCTCAGCCTCTAGCACATGTACAGCAATTTGTATAAATATGCGATGAAATGGTCTTGAGCTTCTTTTCTGTATTTAGAGCCATTTCATGTGTAATTTTCACAATTCATTCAGCTGATAATATATGCATTTATCTGAATGATGACACTGCTTGAGAAGCGTACAGTACCAACACTAAATTTCGTGTATTTACCTTATACCATTTCAAATGCAAAATATGTATTTTGGGGTGGGTCGGAAAACACACATGCATCGTTGAATGTTTACTTGCTTAGTTTTTAGTAATGATGGACATCAAACCATGGAGTGGGTGTCGTGTTTATACCTAGGACCCTAATTCGATATTCCAGATTTATGCCCTTGTGAGGTTATAATCAATAATATCCTGATCAAGGCATAAGAATCAGATCCATATTCAGTAATAGCCCATGCAGTCCAGAGTGCAGCACGGCTACTCCCATCGACTCCTAGAAAGCACAAAGCGTTCTTTAAACAAACCAAGCCTCCAGCAACCCGGAAAATCCCCCCTGCTTTTGTTTTGATTTGAACAAGAACTCCTGAAGTTCAGAAAGAACTGTTAGTTCTTAGTGACGTCTTATGTCCAACCTTACGTCAAACCCGGCACCTTCCAGGTATAAAATACCAACAATTGCCTTAAGCAAGCACACAGTGGTTTGGAGTAGAGCGGCCATCTACTTGCCCGAGAGCCCAGCTGTTGCGAGAGGCCACGGAAGCCGCCCCTCCCGTTTGACGCACTGAGAGAGACGCTGTCTTTTTCTCCAGCTGAGAAAATCCAGCTCCGGTGTTTCCAGCCTACCCTTCCGGGTTGCTGGGATATGGAGTCCTGAGGAAAGAGATACCAGACCTCCCACATTCTATTACCAAGGTACGGAGCTGACTAAACCCTTAAGAGAATTCTTGATGCAGATTCTTGGCAAAATAATCTAACCAACTTAACTTAAACTGCTACTTAGTCATCCCTTCTCAAGTATTAGGCTTAGGTCAGGTACACCGGGGTAGGCTTAGTTAGAAGCCCCAGTTGAGTACGTTAGACAATGTATTTATGTACGTATATATTTTATCCATTTTAAAGTATCATATGGCTAAGAAACCATATCAATGCTTTTACAGTATTATTTCCTAATACTACTTTTACTGTACGCACTTTACTTTACTCTAAGTATTGCAATTGATTTCTCTTGCATGAGAAAGAAGACCGCTCAATAAATAACACCTTTTATTGAAAACGCCAATCTCTCTATTTCTCTGCATTCTGGTGAAACTAAGTATGCACTGCTGACTGAGTGAAATAGCTGTCTATTGTTTTCACACGACTCTAGAGATATACTCTTATTCTGAGGGAGCAAAGTTGTCATGTTTATGCGGTTGTCGGAAACTGAATCCCTTCTTGTCTGAGCCAGGGGAGCTTATCCCTCCCTATTCATTCAAGAAAGTTTCCAGTGACCTCTGAGCTAGCTGGCGCAAACCCAAATTAAGTTTAACATAGTCAGTAGAGACCTAGATGACCTCAGTCCTACGTCTACACTGCTGTTTATGTTATTCCAATGCGCAGAGCCTATTGGGAAAATAGGAACTACACTACAGTCTATTAGTAAGGTTAAAGATAGAAAATCATGACTTTATGTTGATTAGACGCCATGGCACGTGGCCTGAACGAGGTTTTGTAACGTCCAGCCTAGCTGTACAATAGAACGCAATTGGGATTGACCATGTTGTAACATTAGCATATCCTGTTCTATTATATCAATAGCAGATGATACAATGCTGTCCAGTGAATACATTCTGGATGACAGAGTCGTTAACCCATTGTCCACCTTAGAAAGTGATTTTTCCAAATTAATACGATCAATTTCTTGTATTTTTTCTGCAGTTTCAATTTGTGTTACTTTCCAAGCTTCATTGTAAGCTACGTATATACCGGCGTATATGAAACATTTTTGACGCTGTTTGCGAGGTCCCATTATAAAATCTCGCAAGTCAGCACCTTCTTTAAGTAAAGTTAAGTGTTGCTTAATTTCGGGAAGTGTGGATCCCTGTAGCCAATCGAGGCATAGTTGTCCTACACTGTATGTTGTAACTATCCCTGGATGTTGTCTCTGGAAATATCTTGGGTCTGGCCTGTTCTGTTTGAACCTTTGTATTTTTTTCAGGAATCTATCTTGACAGTTATTAGTGTCTGTGGGCCAGATCAATCATTTGTTCCAATCAGAAATTGTTCTGTTTTGTTTCAAAATATAGGACACGTCTAACCCCTCATCTGTAGTGGTGTTTCTATCAGCCATAGGCTTTGGTATAAACAAGTTGTTTAAATCTTTTATCTTAGCTAAACCAAGACATGTTGTTTGTTGAATGGTTTCAGTCAGGAACAATATTTGTTCTGCGATCATACAGGCTCTAAACAATGATTCCAGACCTCGTACCTGCCATTCTTTTGTACCCCAGTTGGTTTTTGTCTCAATGTTGTTTTTCCAAAATTCAAAACCAAATGTAGACATTTTTTCATAAAATTTTTCAGAATAAATCAGTTTAGTATTTGTCAACATGTTTTTCACTCCTGTCTTATTTAACATTTTGAAATAAAAAGTTTCTTGATTAGTGTAATTAAACCCTGAAAGAATGGAAATTTCTCATAAAATGCTTTCAAACTGCCTTTTGGCGGAGTTGGACAATGTTCCCACTGATTATAACTGAAAACATTTCTAGGATTTGCAGATGTATGCAGATAGTGATGCCCAAAGTGATTGTAACAATACATTTCCTCATAAGTTGACGAACCCTGTAAATATTCATGTTCTGTAAATGTTGCTGACGTTTCTAAATCTGACATCATATTATTAATATTTTCAAAGTCCCAATCATCAGAGAAAGTACCAGGTGATACAAAGTCACTTAAGGCGATCTTAAATTGGTGTGGATATTTCAAGAGCTCAACCGGGCCATAGATTTCATAGTCAGTTTTGTCCCATGCTATACCACCAGGTATAGGGATGGTTGTGATGTTCAGTGATCATAGTTTTCTTTTTTTGATGTGAGATGATCTGTGTGGTTTCAGGACCAAGTTGATGTTCTGACTTGCTGTGTCCATTGTACTATATTTTCCATCAATAAATCTATCCAAACTTAAAACCAAGATGAGCCATAGAAGGAGGAAAAGTACCCCTAACACAATCATAATTTAATCCATGGTGAAGTTAGATATGTTTCTCTGAGTTGATGAAAGAGTTCTGTGATTTTTTCTTTGAATGTTTTTGTTGCTGGCTTGTCTCCATGTTCACTTGGATCATTGGAAAAGTCATCAAAGTTGATAAAGTAGCCAGATGCAGTTCTGTCAATTGGTGGAATTGCTTTCGGATTTCCATTGATCTTTGGATTTTCTTTTGTTACATTTGTATAGTCCAAGGCTACATCGTTGTAGACAGGTGTTCCTTGACGAACTGTTGCGATTTGGGTTTCAAGAGGCACAAGTTCCATGGCTTTGTTGCATAGTCCTTTATTATTCACTGGAGGTTTGTCAAATGTGATTAGTCTCTCAATTTGAACCTCTTGGATTGTAGCAAGATTTGGTCTTCTGCTATTTCTTGGGAGTCCACTGGGCCTACTACTTATTATTGGCCACATGGTTGTGGTTTCACCAGGTCGATTGATACAACTCGGTTCTCCTTTTTTCCAGCAAGTGGCGGTAGTATTACTGATCTTGTTCCGCTGACAGCTAAGACAGGTACTGCTTTTCTTTAAGAAGGCCCAAATTCCTTCTTCACCGCGATCTTTTCTCTGTCCAGATCCCCAATCTTTGGAATCCAGACAGGTCTTGCTGAGACAGGTGGTTCTTCTTCAGTGGATGTTGGCTTTAGTTTTTCGTTACTCAGACTTTTTCTTGTTTCATTTAAGTCCTGTAAAACAGCCAAACAATCTTTGATATCAAAGGTTTTTTGTTTCACCACTGAAGTTTGACAATACAAATCCTGGATGATCATTCTAGTACCAAATAACAGTTCGTACGGACTGATACCTCCTATAGAATTTCTTAGCATGTTATTAAGACTACGTTGGACACTTATTAGATGTTTGACCCACCCGTCACCCGAACCTAATACCCTCGCTGTTATAGATTGCTTTATGTCACGTTTTTTTTTCTCCACTACCGCATTTCCCTTGTGATGGAATGGACTAGAATACCGCAATGCAATGCCCATGCTGGCCATGGCCTCCTTGTAAGCCCGAGAGCTAAACGCAGGACCCTGGCCAGAATGTAGCACGCCGATTGCGTATGTGCCGATAAAGACTCGCAAATCTTTTATAACAGTTCTGGCGTCAGCCAAGCGCTGGGGCCACATCCAAATGAATCTTGTCTTAATAATTATGGGATCGCATTTCTCCGTCTGGATGTCTGCGCATAGATAGCCTGATGCTGTCCAATAGAGGTGTCTGGGCAGGTGTCTGGTCCGGTTCATAACTGCGATCTCTGTTGCAGTCCTGACAATTCATTGCAAAATTATAAATTTGCCCGCTCATTCCTCACCACCAGTATCGTGATTGTAATTCTATTAGAGATTTCAGGATCTCTTGGTGCCTCAGAACCAATCCCATATGTGCTTCTTGTATCAAGAAGACTCTCCGGTTCGTGTTTGGAATTACTCTATCCCCCACTCCAGGGATTTGAGCAAACGGAACGTAGTTCGCATCAATTATGTATGTATTGCCGAGTGGATAGTTTAGAGGTAACGGCGCATGATTGCCTTCCATTTAGGATTTTACTGCAAGCAGCATTTCGCCATCTATTTGTTTTTTTGTACTCTTTTTTGTAGCTACGGAAGCCGAGTGATCAGCTGCCGCTGTGGCTCTGTCAGCCAATGAATTCCCTGCAACGTGAATGCCATCACTTTGAAGACTCTGCTTATGTATCACGTGAGTCTTTTGTAGTTCTTTCTGCAAAAGAACTACTTGTTCCCATAGTTTTTATGCTTTATTGTGGCACCTGTCTCATCTTTGTAACCGTTTTTTATCCAGGTCTGCATGGAATTATTGTAAGACCGGACGCAGTAATGCAAATCACACACTATTGGTGTCAGGAATTCGCGATCAGCATTTTCAAGCGCCATCTTTAGAGATCTTATTTCAGCTCGCTGAGCTGTGCAGTTTCTGAGTGATTCAGTTTTAGTGACCATCGGTCTGAATTTACCTAAGCGCCAGCGACCTTTAACAATCGCGCACGCTGCATTGTAAATCAGTTTTTCCACAACGTAGTGTTGTGCAAATCTGTCCGTGTATGTTACACAGGTATACTGTTTGAGAGGTAGAATTTCAATTGACAGAGGGCATTCATGTTCGTATGCCAGGTTTTCTAGTTTTTTCATTTTCGGATCAAAAGCGTGTTTTACGCCTTCTGTAGCAAGAGAATTTTCCCATTGTATCCATTTTGGATCTAGAGCTATAGCATTTGAAATGCATGGTCTTGTTACTGCCTCAAGGGCTGATACTGCTGTTAAAACAGATATCCTTTTCCCTTGGGCTAGGGCTCTTTCTTTTGCTACAGCAGTTTGAACCGCATTTAGAATTTTTTCAGTAGAACTGAATTTCAATTCAGCTTGTGTGTACAAGTGATATTTGTAAGCTATTGGTACCGTTTCTCCCTCATTAGAGGTCAGGTATGTGAATCCGCATCTTCCTGGGATGACTTGGATTACAAGGTTGCGTTCGTTTGCGCGTGTTTGCATTTTTGTTTTAGTTAACATGTCTGTTTGTAATGATCTTAAAATTTCTGTGTGTTTTTTAGTCCAATTAATTGGTTTGAAATCAGGTTTTATTAGTTCGTAGAGAGGTTTAACTCTCTCTGCATAATTTAGAATGTATGTTCTTCCGAAATTCAGGAAACCTAGTATTGATTGTAAGTTTTTTAGCGTTTTTGGAGCTTGGAGTACTGCACACTTCTCTAAGAAGTTGTCTGCTAGGCTTTTGCCTTCACTTGATAATTCATATCCTAAAAAGTAGGACAGTTAGTTGGGCAATTCGTGATTTTTTAAAGGTATCCCTTCAGCTGCGAACCCAAGTATTATGGTGTTCACTCTTTTCAAGTCATCGTCTGTAAGATAGATGTCATCGACATAGGATAATGCCTCATCATCATAAATTTGTAGTAACTCTGTTACCCTGGCTGAAAATAATCCTGGGCTGTTCATGAATCCCTGTGGGAGACGACAAAATTGTTTTTGGGTCCCTATGCTGGAGAAAGCGGCCAAATATCTGCTTTCAGGTGCTATGTTTTGACAGAAGAAACCAATTGAGATATCTAATGTCGTTTTATATTTCTTGTGCACGATCTTTCATTAGTGCTGCACTGTGTGAATTTTGTACTGCAAATGTTTTACAGCAGGAGTTTAGGTATCTGTAGTCCAAAACTAGACAATATGAATCGTCTGGCTTGGGGACAGGAAACAAAGGATTGTTCATTTGTGAGGTGCATTTTTCAATCACCCCCTGATATTCAAGATGATCTAAAATTTCTCTTACTTGTTTTTTAGCTTCTTGCTTAACAGGATACTGCCTCTGTGCAGTTGGTTGATTTTTTAACTGGATTCTATGGTGAGGAGAATCCTCATCCCATCCTACATGATTTTTGTATAATGCAGGGGCTTGGGCCACTGCCCATTTCCTTGCAAACGTGTATTTTTTATGAATTGGAATGTGATTTGAGAAGGCAGGCATAATCATTTCTTCGCCATGTGGGCACTCCCTGACAAACTCTGGTAGCAAGTTTTTCTCTGCTAGAAGGATATCTTAGCCTTTAGATAGATTCTCCCAAAAGAGACCTTTTATTTTCCTAGTTTTATCTCCCTCTATACATAATGTTATTTCAGATAGTTTATGGGGCATGCTCACCCGGGTGTCTGCAGTTTCCACTTGAATGTATTCATTGGTGTCCACTGTCTCCAGAAGATTCATCAGGATCTTGCGAGCTATGGTCACTTCTGCTGCCCTGTCTAGCATTGTCTTTGCCCACTCTCCGTTTTTCCGTTGTGTCCTCAGGATTTTTGGCATGTTTTATTTTAATACTGGCTACCTTCTTTCTGGGAAATTGTAATTTTTTACTTTGATGAGCAGGTTCCTTGTCTTTGGACTTGACGTGCTCTTCTTTGTGTTCTGACCGTCCTCTTCTTTCCGATTTCTTTGAGGAAGTCTGAAAAGATAGAGAGGGACGTGTATCAATATCTCTATATCTGTCAGATTTTTTCATATTGTCCCTATTTCTAAGGTTGTATCTTTTTTCAGAGGGCTCCTGTTGTGGAGACTTGCCCCCCCCCCCCTTCTCGAGATCTATTTCTTTGTTGGGGAGACCTTCCTCTGGACTGAAACTGTTTTTCTCTGGGAGAGGTTTGTTTATTACCCTCCCACTTCTTCTTTTGAGAATTGAGATTATTTTTAATGAAAGTCTTTTCAGGATTTTCAATTAGTTGGGGTTTTACTGGTTTACCACCCAAGCTATCTCTACCTAATTCTTCATAGGATGTTTCAATTATTTTAGCAAGTTCAAAAGGTTGGTCTGCTATATCCGTCTCTTTCAATTTTTGGGAGATCGCCACACATGCTGCTTCTCCTTTTATGTTGGCTAATAATATAGCCGAGACCTGCTTAAAGTCTTACAGTAATTTCATACCCAGAGTTAAAGCAGGTTCTGGACCATATTCATTTTGAATCTGTCTTAGTACATCTGGTATAACCGCCATAGACGGAACACCATGTGTTTTTGTATAGATAGAAGCAAAAACTGTGCCCCAAGTGTCACAGTCCTCCACATGTGCTGCGATCCCCATTGGGAGACAGATAGTCAGAATTCTGTTTTTTTCGTGAGGGGTAGTATCAGGAAATACTGCCTCTATCAGAGTGATTTTTTGAGCTAAAAAGAATGGAATTTGTTCCCGTTTTGCGGGTGTTTTACCAAGACATGATTGTATATTCTGTGGTGTAATTTTATTTGTGTTCCCCTGGTGAGGGGTATTTTGTTGAATTTTAATTGCAGGTTAGACAGTTGAAGTCCGCATGACATATTGGACCAATTGTCTATGTATTTTAATTAGTTGTTTTAGCTGAACTAAAAGTTCTCTGTCTGACATTGTTTCAATGTCGGGGTGTGGTGTGTAGCTGGCTAGAACCGGCCATGTAGCTCCTGGTCTACCTAGTGGACTGAGCCTGGCAATGTGATTTTGATGTTTTAGGGCGCCATTAAACCAGAGCAGGTGCTCTTGGTATGTTAGTGAAATTTCAACTTCCTCGAAAGGAGAGTATTCCTCCAGAGCTTCCGCTATTTTGTAGTAGTGGAACTCATGTGTTACAGCATGTGCTGCTGGAAAATATATCCAGGAATAGAATACCTCTGTCTGCCAAAATTCATGTGCCTCTATCACAAATACGACTGTACCACCTCTTGATGTTACTCCATTTTCTATAAGTTTTATAGTTATGGTTTTTCTTATATTGACCGGGAGGATTATTGTATCCGGGTCATTATTTTGGACAGTTGTGTCGTCCACTAAGAGTTCAGCTGCTAGTTTAGCTCTATCCCTTTCGTCCTCACTGTCTGACATTTTTACTGACAGAAAGTTTGCAGAGCAAGTTTTGAGGAAACAAAGATTAGGTGCACAATATTTTGGAACACTGTATCCTTCAACGTTGACTGAACCGAAAACTAATACATAGGAATCTCTTCCTACTAAGTTTCGGCGGAAATTAACCTTTCACCCACTCCAGACGTCTATTGGAGTTTTTACGGGAAAAAGGGGTCTGTGTGAAAAAGCACGACAGAGTTACTCTAGTATCTTGCGTTAGATTATCGCCTTACCAAATGTTGGGCGCCATGTAGTGTAGTTACTATATTCCCAATAGGCTCTGCGCATTTGAATAACATAAACAGCAGTTTAGACGTAGGACTGAGGTCGACTAGGTCTCTACTGAATATGTTAGACTTAATTAGGTATGCCAGCTAGCTCAGAGGTCACTAGAAACTTTCTCGAATGAACAGGGAGGAGTTAACTTCCCTGATTAGACAAGAAGGGATTAGCTTCTGACAACTGCATAAACATGACAACTTTGCTCCCTCCAGAATAAGGAGTATATCTCCAGAGTCGTGTGAAAACTATAGACAACTATTTCACTCAGTCAATCGTGCATACTTAGTTTCACCAGAGTGCAGAGAAATAGAGAGGCAGGCGTTTTCAATAAAAGGTGTTATTTATTGAGCAGTCTTCTTTCTCATGCAAGAGAAGTGAATTGCCACAATTGCAATACTTGTCATAAAGTAAAGTGCGTACAGTAAAAGGAGTATTATGAAATAATACTGTAAAAGCATTGATATGGTTTCTGAGCCATATGATACTTAAAACGGATAAAATATATACAATTACATACAATGATAAAAGTTGACTAAACGTACTCAACTGGTGCTTCTAAATATGCCTACCACAGTGTACCTAACCTAAGCCTAGTACGTGGGAAGGAGTATGGGAGTTGCAGTTTAAGTTAAGTTAGTTTTGCCAAGAATCTGACTCAAGAATTCTCTAAGGGTCTAATCAGCTCCGTACCTTGGTTTTAGAATGAAGGAGGTCTTTTATCTCGTTCTTAGGACTCGATCTCCCAGTCACACGCAAGGGTGACTGGAAACACTGGAGCTGGATTTTCTCGGTAGGAGAAAAGACAGCGTCTTTCTCAGTGCGTCAAATGGGAGAGACGGCTTCCTTCGGCACTCGCATCAGCTGGGCTTTGGGTAAGTAGATAGCCGCTCTGCTCCAAACCACCGTGTGTTGCTTAAGGCAAATGCTGGTATATTTATACCTGGAAGGTGCCGTGTTTGACGTAAGGTTGGACATAAGACATTAATAAGAACCGTCATTAGGAACTGGCAGTTCTTTCAGACTCGCAGGAGTTCTAGGACAAATCAAAACAAAAGTATGGGGAATTCCCAGGTTGCTGGAGGTTTGGTTTGTTTAAAGAACTCGTTGTACTTTATAGGAGTCTAAGGAAGTAGCCTTGCCGTATTTGGACTGCATTGGCTATTACTAAATATGGATATGATTCTTATGCCTGTATAAGGATATGATTTGTTATAACCACATAAGGGCATAAATCGGGGATATTTAATTAGGGTCCTAGATACGTTCACAACAATTAGAGGTCGGTAGATACCACGGCACGTGCTGTTCTTTATTGTACTGCATCAAAAGCTAGACCTCAGAGATCTGACTCTGGAGAAAAAGACGTTGCGGCAGTGCTGGAATCGGACTCACCGCAGGGCTGGGGTGCGGCACCCTTATGCGCCTGAAATCCCGCTTGGGATGGTTACGGCGCTATCTCATGGGGGGACTGGACGCCGTTATTGGAATGGGAGCAGTCAGGCATCCTGGTAGTGGGGGACCTGTGTGAGAACGGAGAGCTAATACCCTATCGGGTGCTGCTGGAGAGGTATGACCTGCCTGGGGGAGGGTTCTTGCTCCATGCTGCGCTGGTAGCTGCGCTTTGGATACACTGAAGGGGACGCCTTGCTGAACCCACAACGACGATGGCATGTCAACACGTCGTGATGGCGGCCGGGACTTTTAAGGCGGTGACATGCCTATACTCTAGAATGCTCAATGAAGGGCTGGTACCGCTGGACACACTGAGGTTAAAATGGGAAGCAGGCTTCGGGAAACCTATTCCGGAGGCGGTGTGGGGTCAAATAGTGCACAGGGCATGGAAGAGCACAAGGAATGCATGGTTCCAGCTAGTGCATTTCTTTATATTACATAGGGCATACTTAACCCCGGGCAAGATCAAGAAATATTTTCAGGTAGAGGACGCAGCATGCCCTCGGTGTGCGAGGGAAGGGGTAGAGTTGGAGCATATGCTATGGGAATGCTCCAAGCTGACAGAATACTGGGAGGACGTCGGGGACGTATTGGGAGGGATCACAGACAGACAAATTAATTATGATATTGCGACATGCATACAGTACTTGTTTCAACATATGCCTAAAACTTAGATAACAAGCAAATTCATCGATGTGGGCTTAATATTATCTAAGAGAGATATTACGAGGCACTGGAAGTCCAGGGAGGGTCCCAGTAGTGGGAGATGGAGAGCTGAGTTCCAGAAATGGGCACAAAGTGAGAGTACCTTCAGATATCAACAGGCGCGATGGTCAAACTACGAGAAGGCGTTGGAGGTAGCACACACATGGGAGGCGTTGGTTCAATCATTAGCTGATCTTCGCACAGAGAGAAGACGAGCAGAGGGGGTTGAGCAGGGGGAAGTCACCTCACAAGAATGATATGCATTGCTGTAGCGGGTGACACCTTCTAGCACTGGATCTAGCGGTTGGAGTATAGTAACACACACTGGTGGGGGAGGAGGGAGGCTAGGGGAGTTACGTTAGGGTCTATTGTGGGGAGTATTGTAGCTTACAGTACAATGAAGGGCACTGGGGTTACTTTGGTAAGATTTAGGCGTTATGAGGTCCACATACCATAGTGTTGGAGTGCCCGAATGATAGAATTTATAGATAGGGGGGTTTACCCAAACATAGTCACTGGGACCTGGGTTCGATAAGTACTGAGAGGAAGGGGTCCCAGCGTAAGTGTGATATAATATAAACAATCCCAAAAATTATTTACACAGGCAATAAATGAATCCACATTGTTTTATTCACAATGGGCCTAGGTATACTGAATATACCGATAAGTAATCAATATTTTCAATTGGTTGTACAGTGCCCCGGGGGGAAAAAAGGGGGGGGAGGTGGTGGTAAGTGATCAGATGTGGATGAGGTGATGTGATGAAAAGGAATTCGTGACAGTAAAATCAGTCAATTAGCAACACTGTATTAACGAATTATATACAGTTCAGTGGACCAATAGTTCAAAGCATTAAATCAGGAAATCATACTTCACATAGTACAATGAATGAAACAAATAATTGCGTGAAGTTGATGGTCAGATAGGTGGTTGTCGACGTTTCGACCCTCAAAAGATTGCAGGGATTAGTTTTGCCCTTGCTGTGGGGTGTTCATCACGACAGAAAGGGGGGGAAGGCAACCTAATTCAGTGTATAAAATTAAGAATTATGTTTCATGATAGTGGGACATTCCTCATATTATATTACTGAAACCATTTGAGCACACATAATTAAGCAAATTATACCAGTGGGGTTGATAATTCTTGTTACGAATAAGTTATTATAGATACGGTAAACTGGACCGTTTGGTGTTTTATGAACTTAGAAATTCAAAAATAGAGAGGGGCTCTAGGCGAGGTAACATTATATCGAAAAGTGGAACTAAACCATTCTGAGAGAGTAAAAATCACATTTGTTGAATACAGCGTTAGGTGCCCAAATGTGGCCCTGGGTGGGGGGTGACTCTGGCGTTCTCTTTACCAAGATATTGAAAGGTGGTAGCGGTTTACCTTGATTAGTAAAACGGGGTCAAGGGCCACCATCACATTAGATCCCTTTGCGAGTGCGTGTCTGTAATAGAACACGTGAAATGAGAAACATGGCCAATCAGAGAGAAGTGACAAAACAAATGTTGAAAGTAGAGCAGGCTTACCAAGTTGTAAAATAAATGTTGCCACGAGTTACAATGAATGGTTAATAGATCGTGCCGACGGCTTACCCGTATTGTTGGGAAGTCGCACCAGGACCCGGCGATTATTCAAAGTCCGGGGTGTCTGTTAGATAGATTACGAGGGTATTAAAAACCTGTGCATAGACATTAACCTTTGCTTAGAAAGGTTCAGAGATATCAGAGGCTTACTTGAATACTGCCGACTGAATTGGACCGAAGACGCCACTCCAACTCACGATGGCGAGACGCGGTTCCTGTTTGTATTATCTCTATGGGAGCCATACCACGTGATAGAGGATAGGCGTGTAGGAACGTATGGGGCTGGAAGAAAGACTCAGGTTAAGCCCGATCGTGACCGTGAATGTGCTAGAAATTAAGGTCTACAATTAGTTCTTACTGACAATGGTAATTTTAAACAGGACTCGTTATTGGCATACTCAAAGTGCGCTGCATTAATTCAGTGATCTCACACCATTTATCAATCAACACAAAACAGGAGCCCAATCGATGTTAGGCTGCACACAAATAATAATTGTGACATAAATACCTCATTCAATATTCGAGTATCGTAAACCATGGTAGGAGTTTACCAAACATTGTGAGCAAACAGGATTGTGGTTTTTCACAATGTTAAATAAAACAAAAGATGAATGTCTGGCTGTCTACATGGCGTACCTCCAACAGTGGGGTAAAGCCCAATTTAGATAGAGAAGTTATCTTTGGGTTACATAATCACAATTAATATGGTGTACCTCTCACATGAGGGTAAAGGCCAGTTGCGTTAATGATAATGTTGGTGGATACATATTATAATGCTAATGATGTTTGGCATAGTCATATCTTATATAGCGTACCTAAGGCATGAAGGTAGAGGCTAGTTTGAACATAATGCATATTGTGTGTTGGATGCAGGGGGAACAAAATCAAGGTAACGTTGCCAGTTGTGAAAAAGAGCTGTCATGCTCATTCAGGCCAGTTTCAATGGAGTCAAAGAAGTACAGCCACTTCAATTCACGTGTATTTAAAATACATGTGATGTTGCCACCTCGTGGGCCCAAAACGGCTTTCTCTATTGCCACCCATCTGAGGCTATCCTTGGGGTGTCCCGCCACCTTAAAATTATCTACTAGGGGTGCCCCCTGGACCTCGCATTTAATCCTGCTCATGTGCTGTAGAATTCTAGCCTTCGCCTTATCTGTATATTCAGTATACCTAGTCCCATTGTGAATAAAACAATGTGGATTCATTTATTGTTTGTGTAAATAATTTTTTGGATTGTTTATATTATATCACACTTACGCTCGAATGATAGAATGGGCAGGTTTATGAGTAAGACTGGTGTATGTTGGAACTGTTTGGCAATGTAATGTACCCTTCATGGACAAAATTAGTAACATTTGTTTAAAAAAAAAATGATGCTAATGACAAGACCAAGTGCAAACTGTCCAAAAATCAGCAGGCAGCAATGCAGACCGGAGGTGGAAGTCCAGAGCCACAGGAGCAGCTGGATCAATTGGAGGAACAGGTGTCTGCGGTCATCTGCGAGGAGTCGTGGTTGGAGTCGAGGGACAGACTAGTGCTAAATATGACCAGCTACATCAGAAAAAGGGTAAGTAACAGCCAGGGACAGGTGGGCTGCGGGTGGGGACTAATGTTTTTGTCCATTGAAATATGTCCACAGTGCACACCCACACTGTGTGCAGAGCAAATTCCACTTGTAAAGGTACTTGGGGGTATATCCACATCTCACTTTAGCTGCTGAATAGATATAAGGACAAATAAGACAAACACCCGCGCCGGGATACTCATGAGTAGCTGTGCGCGTTACAAATTTATGTAACATAACAATAGTGGTATAAGTGACTCATAATCCAGCACACATGCACATATAAATATGTAAATATAAAAAAAATGGAACATTCATGTGTCAAATATCTCTAGTCTACATGGACAAGTAAAGGGGCATATTGAGTAGAGAGGTGGCAGAGCGCGACATAACTCTCCTTGGTTCAACACCAGTCTCTGCTAATTCTGGACCACAGGGTTGCATCATATTGTAGTCAACTTTTATGAGGCACTCACCTGTGCTTCAGGTTGTTTCACCTTGATGATGACAATTTCTATGGATGAGGACAATTCCCTAGAACCTATAGAAACTAGCAGCGTGACACCAAGGTAGATGACTTAGCATCAATCTGAAAGTCTCCGGGGGAAAGGGGTTGGGATGAAAAGGGAGACAAAAGACAATGAAGATTCCAACTGTCTTCTCCAACCATTTGTGTGTGTTGGGATGCATTCTTAATATCTTGAAGGATAGAGTCAACCTTAGTCAAAGCAATTAACTTGCTTTAAGGTATGATGTTGATAAGTGCATTTTTGGAAAGTTTTTTAGTATCTTTCTCATTGATCCTAGGTAGTGTATCAGATAACAGTTGTCGTTTACCAGGATTGTTGTTTACCAGGATGATATGTTATTATGAAATCAAATTCACAAACAAATAATAACCACCTCACCTGCCTGGGAGTTAGGGCCTTCATGGAGGTAAAAAACTGAAGATTTTTATGATCTGTGAAGATGGTTAATGAGTGTTTGGCTCCCAGCAGATGATGTTTCCATTCAGTGAAAACTGCTTTAATAGCCAACAACTCGTGTTCCGCTACTGTGTAATTTTGTTCTGCCTGCAGTAGTTTTCTAGAAAAGTATGCTATTGGATGTAAGTGTTTGGTACTGGGGTTCTTTTATAAAAGAACTCCTCCCAAAGCAGTCTGAGAAGCATCCACTTCTACTAAGAATGGATTGTCAGGGTGACACAAAATGGGAGCTGTCTTAAAATCTTGCTTAAATTTATTAAAGGCTTTCTCTGCCTCTTCAGTCCAGTGAAAGGCTTTTCCCTTTTTTAGTAAGTGAGTTATTGGGGAGACAATTTCAGAAAATTGAGCGATAAATCTTCTGTAAAATGAGCTAATCCTAACACTCGCTGGATGTTTTTTACTGATTTAGAAGATTGCAAAGTAAGAATAGCTTCCACGTTTTTGGGGTCCATTGAGATACCTTCTGCGGACTAGAAATAACCAATAAACTCTTCTGTTGTATTATGAAATATGCACTTCTCTAATTTTCCATATAAAGAATGTTTTTTTAATCTTTGGAGAAGGGCGCGAACATGTTGAATATGTTTCGGTTCATTTTTGGAAGAGAGCAATATATTGTCTATATAGACGATTGCACAGACGTCCAGAAAATCATGTAAGACTTTGTTAATAAAATATGGAGCATTACACAGTCCAAACAGCATGACTGTGTACTCAAAAAGTTTTAATTTGGTGCTGAAGGCGGTTTTCCATTCGTCGCCTTCCTTGACGCGAATAAGGTGGTAGGTGCCCCGCAAGTCTAATTTTGTCTAAATGGTAGATCCTTTAACTTGATGTAAGAGTACAAGGATTTATGGCAAAGGGCAACAATTCTTGATTGTAGATTACTGCGAGGTAATCAATACAGGCGCGAAGATCTCCAGATTTTTTAACCACAAAAAATAGTGGAGAGGAGACAGGCAATGCGGAATGCCTAATAATACCTAATTGCAATAATTTGTCTACATATTTTTTTAAATATTGCGTCTCTGGATCAGTAAGGGCATATATCCTACAACAGGGTAAGACTGCTCCTGGCACTAGATCTATTCGGCAATCATACACACTATGTGGTGGCAACTGCATGGCTTGTACTGGGTCAAAGACTGCAGAGAAGTCTTGATAAATTGCAGGTAGAATGGTAGTATCTTGTACATGAATAAATGCACAATATAGGGGATGGATTGGATTGTGAGTTTGTTTTATAGCAATGAATTCTGTAGACCTCAGAATCCAATGTCACTGTTCATTGGAGCCAATCAATTTTAGGGTTGTGCAGTTCCAACCAGGGAACCCCTACAATTACTCTAAATGTAGGAGTGTCAATGAGATTGAAGATGGTTTGCTCGGTGTGACCATTTTCACACAAATGTTTCAATTTATGATAAAAATAAAAGAAAATTGGTTAAAAAAAAATTTGCCGCAAGCAACCACTTCATTATTTCTATATTCTTCGAAACTGAACTCACAATAATTGTCTAATACACATCCTTTGTTTTAAACCACAGTAAAAGAAGTCACAAGTCTCTGATTTTTAATGTCAGTTGTTGGTAAATGTTCACTGTGGTGCTCGAGAACTTGATTCTTCTCAAGTTCCATAATTATGACTCTTGTTAGTTCTTGAGAAATGCGCAGTTTGTAGTTTAATATTTGAAATGACTTACCGTAGCTTAAGTCGTTTGTTAAATACCTAGTTTTGTGCTTTTTGTGCTGCTCTTCTCTTTCAGGAGTTACAGTAGTGCGCGATGTCTGGAAGCTCCGAGGAAGCCGACCGACTGAAGACCTCAGCCGGAATGAGGAAGTATGAACACGTGACCAAATGACAATCAGCGGTATGTTTTAAATACATTCTTTGGTTGCTGTATGTATATAGTGGTTTGGACTGATTCTGTCACTCACTTTACTTATCCCCATTCTGCCTTCCTGTCGGGGCTCTCTCTCTCACGATCTGGCCCACCGCGGCAATCTGCTGTTTGTTGTGGAAGGCGGCTACTTTTTGATCACTGTCACTTGCCTGGTGACGTATTTTCGGGGGTGGAGGGGGCGGCACTGTTCAAACGGCTGGTATTTAGGCAGGAAAAGACCGCGGGCGAGCAGCATATAGTGGTGAGCTGCAGCACTATTTTTTAAGTTAATTCTTTGGTTTTATTTTAAAACGCTGTGTGTAAATTGTGGTTTTAACTAATTTTGACACTCACTTTGCTTATCCCTGTGCTGCCTGAATGTCAGGGCTCTCTCTCTCTTCCGCTCCAGTCAACTGCAGCAATCTGCCGTTTGTTGTGGAGAGCGGCTACTTTTTGATTCACTTGCCTGGTGACGTATTTCCAGGGGCGGAGGGGCCTGCACTGTTCACACTGCCAGTATTTAGGCATGAACAGACCATGGACGCGCAGCGGACACGTGCAGCGGGTGCGCAAAGGCAAACCCGTCTACGCCCGTCCGTGCCTGAACGCCGACAGACGCCAGTTCTGCCACCGATTTTAACAATAATAAGCTTTCTAATTTTCTTGACAAACTCCTAGCCATTAGGGTAGCAGGGAACACCTGTGGCCTTCCCCCCTGCAACCTTCTTGAGAGCCCATTTTGTTGTGGGAACTGTGGTTTTAACTCATGGGCGACCATCTCATTGCCTATTCATCTTTCTGGCTCCGGACAGGACATTAAATTGTTCAGTCTTAACTGCCGGTCGTTAGTTAACCACCACCTGGATGTGTATGATTTACCACACGATTAATCCCCTGATGTTCTTTTTTGACCGAGACATGGCTGCCAGTAGATACTGTGGCAGAGCCAGGTTTGGTGCTTCCAACGGGCTATAGTATTATGACTATAGTATTACGACCCTCAATCGATAGGCTAGAGGTGGAGGTGTTGCAGTTGTTTTTAAATCCTGCTTTACCCTTGTCAAAGAAACCATAGCGGGATGTATGTGTGGACATTTTGGGATCTCCTTTAACAAAAATTATACCAAGTCTGGCATACTGTATACTGTCCCCCAGGTCCTTTGTAGGAATGCAGGGCTGCGCTGTTTGACATAATTGGTTCTCTGGTCATGAGGTACGCTAACTTTGCTGTCATTGGTGACTTAAATCTGCATCTTGACAACCCCCACGACTCAGAAGTAGCCATCTTCTCAGCTGGTCTAGTGCCCTGTCAGCTGCTCCAACTAGTCCAAGGTCCCACCCACTCTGCTGGACACCTACTTGATCCAGTTTTCTCCAACCTTTCATGTCTCTCTGTCTTTAACCCCATTCCATTATGCTGCTCTGAGCATTATTTGATCCCCATGATGCTTTCTGGGGTTACACCCTTTCGAAAGTTGCCCCAGAAACACTTGCTCCGACGCCCCTGGCATAAACTAAACTTTGATAATTCTAGTACCATCCTCTCCTCGAGTGTGCCTAGCTGGCCAGAAGATCCAGATGCTGCCAGTGAAGCACTATCGGATTGGCTACTGCACCCTCTGGAAAAATGTATTCCTGACAAACAATCTAAATGTTGTAGTTCTAAATCCAATCTATGGTACGATGACTATCTTGCCAATATGTGTAAAGCTTGTAAGCGGATGCAGCGGGCATGGAGGCAAGACTTCAATTCTATCTTGAAGGGATGCTATCAGTTAGCCATTAAGACATATCATAGGGCTGTTCAGAAAGCACAAGCAGCATATTTTGCTGATGAGATCAGAAACAGCAATTTTTCCATTCTTAAAAATCTCAAAAGTGCTGGGGCACCAGTTACATCCTCCATCAAGTCAGACGAATAATGTGAGGATATCACCACCTTCTTTATAAATAAGGTGGATAACATCTACAAGAACTTCCCTTAGGTTGTTATGGGCCTTGACCTTGGGGGTCCACACCCTCTGCCAATATTCTGGCCGCCTTCACGCCAATTACTGAGGATGCACTACATGTACTATGCAGAAAGGTTAAATCTGGCTCCCCTGCTGACCCCATGAAGCCTGACCATCTTATGAGACTGCTACCTGTGCTTCCTGCACCTTTGGGCCAGGTTATTAACATGTCCTTGTCTATGGCTACAGTTCCCAGGATATAGAAGCAGGCTAGGGTAATGCCTTTATTAAAGAAACCTACCCTTGATCCAGCTAAACCGGAAAACTTTCACACTATCTACCTGCTGCCTTGGGCCTCTAAGATCTCCGAAGCCTATATTAATTCCATTGTGTCAGGCTTTCTGGAGGAGAGTAATATACTTAACTCCTCTTCTGACCGGGCTTTAGCACTGAGTCTGCCCTCCTAGCTGTGACTGAACATCTCAGGGCAGCACTGGGTGAGGGACGCACATCGGCACTGATCCTATTGGATCTCAATGCCGCATTTGGTACGGTCTCTCACCAGATCTTGATATGGAGGTTGAAGGAGCCTGGCATCGTGGGCCTCGTTCTGGATTGGTTCATCTCCTTCCTTTCGGATAGGTCCTTCCAGGTGTTGGCCCCCTCTTTTATCTCCAGGGTCCATGCCATCAAACAGGGAGTGCCGCAGGGCTCAGCGTTAAGTCCAACACTGTTCAACTTGTATGTTCAACCTCTAGCTGTGGTAGCCAAGAGCAGAGGGCTGACGATTGTATCACATGCTGATATTACACAATTGGTAGTCGCCCTCTCTGATGACTGTCGGAAAGATGCTGTTAAGTTTCAGAGCGGTCTTGCTGACGTGGCAGGGTGGATGACTGCCAACTGTCAAATCTGAGGTCTTGCTGGTAGGGAAAGATCTTGAGATATGGAGCAAACAGTGGTGGACCGCCACCTTGGGCTGTGCACCCGCCACCAAACAGGTGGTAAAAAATCTTGGTGTTTGAGTCGATTCCGCTCTTAGTTTCCAAACCCAAACTAAGAAGGTGGCATTAACCTGCTTTGGTATTCTTCGTGGGCTCAAACCTTTGTTGGACTTTTTTGACCCTTCTGTCCAACAGATGATCCTCCAGGCATCTGTGCTGTCGAGTCTGGATTATGGCAGCTTGCTTTGCTTGGGGGCCAACAAGACGGAGATTTTGAGACTGCAAAGAGTCCAAAATGCCGCCAGAGCTCTTCTCGGCATGCCTAGATTCTGCTCCACTTTCAGTGCCATTCGCCAGCTACATTGGCTACCGTTGGCAAGATGGGTGGAGTTCAAGTCCCTCTGCTTTGCTGTTAGGATCCTGAATTCCTCTTCCTCTGGCATTCTAGTGGGCCTGCTTTCCTCCTACACTCACACTCGCCATCTTCGTTCAGTGGGCCAACACTTGATGGTGGTCCCCCGGGTCAGGAGGACTTGCGCCGGGGGGGCGCTCCTTTTGCTCACTGGCATCTAAACTTTGGAATGCCCTCCCTGTACATGTCTGGAGTATGGAACATTTTCTGGAATTTCGTAAAGCACTGAAGACACATATTTTTCCTTCACTTTAGGCACTTTTTTGCAGTCTACGCTCTTTCTGTCTGCCTCTGTGGCTTGTAACAGCCCATTTTTTTTTCTTTCGTCACAATAGGTTACCTTTGCTGTCAGCTGCCTTTATTGCTATCAGCGCCGGGACGCCCCTTTGCTGAGGCAGCTCAGCGCTTTAAAAGACATCCTAACAATTAGGTAGCAGTGCCAGCACCAAGGTGGGGTGTCATTTAATCTGTTACTCAAAACCCCCGGGCATATTTACAAGCCCCTATTGTCAAGGGAACAACACTTTTTACAAAGTTCCCGTGGCAATAGGGACTTTGCATCATTTACAAGGCAGCATTAAGCCACTTAATGTGGTTTAACGCTACCTGGTAAATAAGGCACACTTTCATGCTATACTTGCTGGGGGGGCAATGGGTTTTGCAGGAGGCGTTCCACTGCAACACCCATTGATTCTGAAACTGTCACCTACTTACAAGGGCAGCATAAATAGGAGGCTGTGCCAGAATTAAGATCAGGGAAAACAGGTCTTACCCTGGTGCAACAAGGAAAAATGTTTAATTTCTCCTTGTTTTAGCTGTTTCCATGTGTACTGCGTTGTGCAGCACACATGAAAACAGCAAAAGGCCAATGATTGCTTATGTACAGGCAGGTCCTCCTTCCTGCACATAAACAATCATTTTAAAGAATGCCGTTTTTCAACCTCTTTGTAAGCTGCATTAAAGAGCATGAATATACGTTAGTAAATGGGTTTTCAAGTTTGTTTAGGTGCAGGTAGGGGGGTCTTCCTGCACATTAACAATCTTTCCCCAATGCAGACACCATTGAACTATGGTGCAATGCAAGTGTATCTGCGTTAGTGCAAGGCTGCTAAATGTTGTGCCAGTGCAGGATATAACGCAGGGCTGCTTTACAATCTGGGAAATATGTAGCATCCCTTTGTTCTCCTCTTTACGTTGTTACATGCTGGTTCCGTTTATTGAGTGCTAGTGTATTGTACTCCTAAAATGGCGGTGCTCTAATCCCGCGCTCCTTCCCATTCCAGACTCACTGAGGGCTAGCTAGACAGTGCGACACTGTTGCCGCCTTGCTCGTTGATATTGCCACTTCAAAAAGCGACCCGATGCAAGCGTGCAGCCGTGAGTAACTGGCTCGCTATGTGCTGAGAAACTGTGGTTTTAAAATTTTGCTCTCTCTTCTATTATCGTATTTAAAAAATCTATTTTGCACACCTTTCCTCTTACCCGCATTTTAAAATTCAATTTGGCATCAGAGAACCTTTGTTTTCCTCTTTACGTTGTTACATGCTGGTTCCGTTTACATGTATTGAGTGCTAGTGTATTGTACTCCTAAGACGGCGGTGCTCTAATCCCGCGCTCCGCCCCATTCCAGACTCACAGGGGCTTGCTAGACAGGGCGACACTCTTGCCGCCTTGCTCATTGATATTGCCTGTTCTAGCTGTGGTTTTATGTTGGGATTTAAACACATTAAACCGGTTATCACCGCATTTAGAGGCAGGGATATCACCACACACAAAATTTATTCTCCAAAGGCAGGCAAGCATCCACATTTCTGGAGTATTAACTGTCGCTCCCTTCCGAAGAACAAAGCACATATTTTTGATTTTTTTTACTTCAGAGACGCCTGATGCTGTGTTCCTGACTGAAACCTGGCTTTATGCCAGCTCAGGCCCAGATATTGCTAGCGCCCTTCCTCCTGGCTATGTCATTTCTAGAACTGACCGAGGAATCAAGAGAGGTGGCGGGATTGCTGTAATTTTTATAGATATCTACTCCTGTAAACTTGAAACCCAACTTTTCCCAGAATGTGAAGCCGCCCTGTTCAAACTTGCAGTTTCCCCCCAAATGACCCAATCTGGCTTGCTTATTTACTGTCCCCCGGGGAATCCTAAGAACTGGTTGACTACATTCCCTGTCTTAGTGGCCCGTTCGTTATGAAGGCTGCCAATTTCACCATTCTCGGGGACCTTCATTTTCACTTAGAGGACCCCCTGGACATTGGGAGCTCAACTCTTCTAGCTGATCTTGAAGCTCTCAATTTGCTGTTACATAATCAGGGGCCCACTCATCAGGCGGGTCATCTGTTGGATCCTATTCTGTCCAACCTTGCGTGGGACTGCAGTTTATCTGCGCTTCCCCTAGGGTGGCCTGACCACTATGCCCTCCAATTCAAGTTAGTCACCCCGGGGGTTTTTACGCCTGCCCGCAGAGATGTCTTAGTCAGTAGGAGGCCCTGGAAGAAACTAGACTTAGATTCCCGTAACAATCTTTTAATGGTGAACCCTCCGGACATCAGTTTATCTTGTTGTTCCCTAAATCCTGCGGTATCCAACTGGTTAGCCAAGTCCTTTGATACCTGCCTGCCCTTGGTATCAAAACAAAGTTTTACTCACCACCCTCGTGCCCCATGGTTCAACAATGAGCTAAAGGCCATGAAATCCAAGTGCAAGCCCTTGGAAAGAAGATGGCGCAAGACCTACACCCCTAGCAGCAAGTCTGATTACAAGGCCGCCTTAAACATGTACCATCTGGCCTGTAAGGTGGCAAAAACTTCCTTTGCCTCGAATAATATTACCAACACAGTGAACCGCCCACGGGCTTTATTCTCCATGGTCAAGAAGCTGGCAGGATCGAACACTGCTCCGTTGCCACCTGCCCTGAATGATATCCAATGCAATGATATTGCAAATTATTTTGTCACTAAGGTCGAGACGATATATAGCTCATTAAAGACCCCCAATCCTGCGAATATAGTGAGTCCCATGTCTGACATGACCTGGGGGAGCTATCATTCTTCAGCAGTCAAGATTTCCACATGGTCTCCCTTCTATGATAGATCTTTATTTGATTGCCTAGCCAGTGTAAACTCTGGCTCTCCTCTAGACCCTCTCCCTGTTAACATCCTGCAAAAGCTTTCCCTAGAGGCCCTTGGAGTTCTCAAAGCACTCCTAAACACATTTTTATGACAATCATGCGTTCCCCTAGACTGGAAGCGCGCAATGGTTGTTCCTTTGTTAAAAAAGCCCGGAGCTGATCCTACGATTATGTCGAACTTTCGCCCAATTTCCCTGTTGCCGATCCATTCTAAAAACCTGGAAAAACACGTTAACTGTCAGCTCTCAGCTCACGTCGAAAGTTCGGGCTTTTTACACCCGTCCCAATCAGGATTTAGAACTCATTTTTCGACAGAAACCACTTTGTTGGGGGTCACTGAGAAATTGCGCTCCTGCCTGGATAGAGGGGAGATGACGGCGCTCATTTTATTAGACTTGAGCGCCGCATTCGATACAGTGTCGCATACAATCCTTTTAAAGTCTCTCCGGTCGGCAGGAGTCGAAGGGCCTGCTTTAACTCGGCGGTCCTCCTTTCTCAGTGACAGTACATTCCAGGTTTTCTCTTCCAAATCTTCATCTACTATCAGGTCATCTCGTACGGAGTTCCCCAGGGGTCCACTCGGAGCCCTGTGCTCTTTAACATCTATGTGAGACCCCTGGCGTCTATTGTAGAGGATGGGGGTTTATCCCTTTACTCGTACGCCGATGACACACAAATTATTACGGCGGGTGTCGAAGTGGATGTGTGCTAACCTGTTGAAATTAAAGGGATAAAAGACCGAGGTTGTTATTTTAGGCAAACACAAGCATCTTTGGGGTCCCCAACACTGGCCATTGGAAATGGGCATTCTTCCTCAACCTGTCACCCAAGTGTGTAATCTTGGGTTTATTATTGATAATAACCTCTAAATGCGGCAACAGGCGGTTAGCGTTGCCGCCACCTGCTTTACCATTCTAAGATGGTTGCGGAAGATCATCTGGATGCTTCCAGACTCCACTAAAAGAACGGTAGTCCAGGCACTTGTCACCTCTCGCCTGGACTACGGTAATGTTCTGTATTTGGGTGGAAGTCAGGAGGTGTTGAAGAAACTCCAGGTGGTCCAGAATTCTGCAGCCCGCCTTCTATGTCATATCTCAAAGAGATTATCCAGCTCTCTCTTCCTTCCGGACTTACACTGGCTCAGCAATGATAGTCCCATTAAATTCAAGACCCTGTGCCTTGTTTTTAAAATCAAACAAGGGACAGCTCAATCTTATCTTCAGGAGCTTGTCCATCCATATGTCCCTTCCCGGTCTTTATGTTCAGCCACCAAAGGCAATTTTGTTCCACCTAATTGTAGACTATCCAGAATGGGTGGCCGCTCATTTGCATTTCTCGGCCCCAGATTATGGAATTCTCTTCCCTGTTCCATGAAACAGGAATCTTTCTATCTTAAGTTTCGGCGAGATCTTAAGACCTGGTTTTTCTCTTAGTGACTAGCTCTCCGTTTATTCAGTCTGCAGTAGTAGACATGCCTGGGCCGGGAAACCCTGTTTAGGGTAGCTGTGCGCGTTATAAATTTAATTAATAATAATAATAATCCCTGTGTGTATGAAGTGGCCTCACTCCAATAGTTCACTTGTAAATGTGTTCCCAAATGAATAAAACCAATCCGTAAACTTGACTGAGTAGGGGTGATCATCCACAATGAGGTTAAAAAAACACATAAATATGACCAATTCTGCATTGTTAACAATGTGAAACAAGAAGCACCACTGACACCTTTGAACAGAGGATGAAACAGGTGCAGCATGGGTGTTGAAACATGTCCCTCACAGTTGGCATGCAGGGAAACTGACAAAAACCATGATCAACCCAAATGTCACATCAGTGATGTAGTACAATGTCTTTCAAAACTGCGTGTAATAGGTGTACAATGTAAATCTGAGAAAGGATATTGTCATGCGATCTGCTTGTCAACAATTAAAATGCCTGACCAAACTAGACAAACACCTACAACATTATATGCCCTTTACATTGCAGAAGAAGAAACATCACATCCTGTTCAGCAGCCTGTCCCACTCTTCATTGAGGAAGAGGAAGAAGACATATCAATCATTGACCAGGAAACCCTTCAAGAGCTGCTCAACTCCATAGGCAGCCCATCTCCGGAAGCAGTGACCTCCAGCCGCATCATGGCAGCTACACCAGCAGCACAAAACACACAGAAGCACACTTACTACCACCGCTGTCTTCCAGGACTTTGAGGACCCACTGTTAAGGTTCCAACACTGTCCGGAAGAAGTCTAGCGTACGATGGCTGGTCATGTCGGGTGGGGTTGGACAGCCTGGTGGCTATACTATATGAGATCCGTGGGTGCCTTCATCCCATTTGGGACCACCTAGAGTCCATTAGAGGCACCCATAGTCCGCTCCATGCTCTTCAGCATGCCATGGCTGACATTGCTGGAGTTCTTACTCAGAGACAAGAACAACTGTCCAGTCAAAGTGCCTCCAGTGATATCACCGAGGAGGAGAGTCAAATGCAAAAGATCATGGAGAACATGGAGTGGAAACAGGATTACCACAAGGCTGCCATGGCTGCCTACCACAGAGAGGTTGCTGAAGTCTTGCAAGCCCTGCAGCTTCTCATCACTGCAGTCATGCCTCATCATTTGGCACTGATAAATACTGTTGCACCTTCAACATCCACCTCTTACCCCCTGATGTGTCATTGCCTCTCAGTTGTTCTGCAAATCCACCGCCACCCTCACAGGAGGCACATGACACATTAGAGGAGGAAGATGTGGATGAAACAACATTCAGAAGGAAAGCTCAGCACTAGCCTTCATCTGTGTCAATTGGACAGCTTTGCCTTGGTCCTGTGCTATCATGCCTCGGAACATCATCTTCCACTGGCCTCAGATTGACTCTGCTCCAATCACCTTGGACTGTTAATGGACTGCTAATGTGGCCATTGATCGCCAATGAGCCTGCTGACTCAAAACATGCCCCCCCCTCCCCCCCCCCCCCCCCCCACAGGACGAGGTCTGGCCCTCCACTGGGCATGTAAGAAAATGTGTTGTTTTTTTCCGATTAACTGGGCCAGCCTGCTACCTTTGTGAATGCACATGTAAATAAAATAACTAAAGTCTCAAAGATGTGTGTTGCCTATGACCCTTCAATTGTAGACGTGTCAGAAAATGCATGTTCAGTGTATGCATCAAAAATTAACCAGAGGGCCATTTGAAAAAGGGTCATGTTGAGGTTGTGTCCCTGAGAGACAGTGAGATTACAGGTTATCAATATTAAAGTCAGTGTCACTCCAAAAGAAGTGTCTTCACCTAGCATTGCTACTTGGCATATCGACTCATAGTCAATGGTGTGGACAGTGGTTGTAGTGATGGATGTCATGCCATGTCACATCTCAAGATAGAGCCCTCGCCATTCACAAAGATGATGAAGCATAATGGTGCATATTTACAAGCCTCAATCGGCACAACAATGTCACTTTCAGTGATGCTGTGGTGGCAAATGGGTCTTTTTCCCATTTACAAGGCAGCATTAAGCCAAATAAGGCACCCTTTCATGCTATGCTTAGCGTGAAAGGGGAGAGCAATTAATTTTGCGGAACTACCATAGATTTTGTTGCTGCCCCTTATTAAGGGTAGCATGAATAGGAGGGAGTGCCAAAATTAAGACCAGAGGAAACCTGGTCTTACGCTGGTACAACAAGGAAAAATGAATTATTTCTCCTTGTTTATCGATGTTTGCATGTGTGCTGCCTTGTGCAGGACACATAGGAACAGCAAATTGACATTTATTTTGTGTGTGCAGAAACATTCATTTTCAACAATGCAGACACCCTTGCACTATGTAGCAAGGGTGCCAGCATTGGTCCTTGGAAGCTGGGCTCTGCGCCAGGCTGAGGCGAAATGCAGAGGTGTGCAGTATTGTTGTGAATACAGCACATACACATACCTGCATTTTCAGAATGGAGGAGTGCCACACGTCTGTAGTCTGTTGTAAATGTGCCCCAATCTTGCTTACAACTCTGTCAGTTCCTCATAAGATGCTATTTCAGCAGACTATCCCTATGCAAGGGCATAGCTCAAATATGCCATTCTGAAATTCATGCATGTTTCCTGAACACAAGCCAACAGCATCATGACAATAGCCATTCCCTAAAAGATTTTTTCATCACCACATGATTGAATATGTTGTATCCAACTTCAAAATCACCACTCCATCAAATCACTTCAAAAATAAGTGAACCCACAAACACAAAACACTAACATTTTATTAGAACTCTACAAAATGACCTAACTTAAATTAACACTAATCACTACAGCTAACCTAATCTAAACTAACTGATACTAACTAAATGTTACACTAAACTAACTACCCTCTCTAATACTAAAAACTCAACCACATATATGAAACATTAAACCTCCTTCCCCCCTTAAAGCACATCATCAGACGGGAAAAAGACAGCTTAATTTAAACATGAACTAACTATACATATATCCATGTCAGAACTGGGGTGGTGTGGAGTGCAAAAAAACGATGGATTTGGGCCCAGATCTCTGTACTGGGGTGAATGTATGACATTGTTCTGCAGTCTGTCCCTCAACTGTGGTTTTTGCATTTGTCACCCCGAGTGGGATGGGTAGGCTCAGATGTGAGTCCCATGCACTCCACGCCACTGGACTCAAGCAAGCCGGGCTGAAGACGGCGGGAATGCCAGAAACCAGTCCTCGGAAGCTTGTTTCCGGTCCAGGGAAGGAATGGCTTGGCAGTTCGGGCTGGACTGTTCCCATGAGGCACAGGGTCAGACTGACTTGCATATGGCCATGTCTGAACTGGGGGGGTATGGAGTGCAAAAAAACGATGGATTTAGGCCCAGATCTCTGTACTGGGGTGAATGTATGACATTGTTCTGCATTCTGTCCATCAACTGTGGTTTTTGCATTTCTCATTACTTCTGAAGCACTTGGCCACACAGCATATGTGCAGGTATCGCTCCTTCCGTATTTGGAATGCTGTGCCTCCTCAGGTGACATGATGTCTGAAAAATAAGATATATGACAATTTGTAAGTCCAAAGATGAATGGCAATGTTCTAGATTTAAGTTTGAAACACAAGTGCATGAAATCATGGACTATACACTCTCACTAAAGATTTTGAAGGTCAAAAGTGACCTGACCTATGCAACGAAGAGGACCAATTACAACCTGATGGTGTTACTGACCTGATAATGCATGGCATTGAACATGTCATGAACAGAGTGTAGTTAAAACATTTTCAGACTAGCAGAGTTAAATGATGGTGCTGTCACATGCTCAGACTACCAGGGGAATAAACCCAAGGAGACAGATTGACAGGACAATTGCAGAGTCAGGCCATACCATGACAAAAAATACATAGGTTCATCTTCACAAGGTAGTTGGGGAGTGTGGCATTAGTCCCCTTGGCTTAACGCAACTCCTTGCAAATTCAGGAACATGGGTCTGCACCATATCCTCAACAGGATGGTGCAGACCTGTTTCTGCCCATGTGCTTCTGCCAAAGTGTTCAAGTTCAAGTTCAAGTTCATGGATTTATATAGCGCACTACTCACCCAGAGGGTCTCAAGGCGCTTGGGGAAGGGGGGTTCAATTTTTGTCGAATAGCCAGGTTTTAAGTTCTTTTCTGAAGGAGATGTGGTTTTGAGTAAGGCGGAGGTGAGTGGGGAGTGAGTTCCAGGTCTTGGCCGCCAGGAAGGAGAAGGATCTGCCACCCATGGTGGATTTTCAGATGCGCGGGACAGAGGCGAGGGCTTGATTGGACGATTTGAGTTGGTGGGTGGGTGTGTAGAAGGACAGTTGAGTGTTGAGGCATTCGGGTCCTAGTTTGTAGAGGGCCTTGTGTGCGTGGGTGAGAAGACGGAATGTAATTCTCTTGTTGACGGGAAGCCAGTGGAGGTCTTTTAGGTGTCCGGTGATGTGATCTTGGCGAGGGATGTCCAATATGAGTCTCACTGATGCGTTTTGGATGCGTTGGAGTTTTTTCTGTAATTTTGCTGTGATTCTGGCGTATAGTGTGTTACCATAATCCAGTCGACTCGTGACCAGTGCGTGGGTGACGGTCTTTCTTGTTTCAAGGGGGATCCCGCGGAAGATCTTTTTGAGAATACGAATTATGTTGAAGCAGGAGGATGAGACTGTGTTGACTTGTCTGGACATCGAGTGAGAGGAGTCTAGGATGAAGCCCAGGTTGCGTGCGTGGTCTGTGGGTGTGGGTGCTGTGCCCAGAGCGGAAGGCCACCAAGAGTCGTCCCAGGCAGAGGGGGAAGATCCTAGGATGAGCACCTCCGTTTCGTCTGAGTTGAGTTTTAGACGGCTGTGTTTCATCCATTCGGCTACTTCTTTCATGCCTTCGTGAAGATTGGTTTTGGCGGTGTTAGGGTCTTTGGTGAGGGAAAGGATCAACTGGGTGTCGTCGGCATAAGAGATGATGTTAAGGTTGTGTTGACGCGCGATGGAGGCGAGTGGACTCATGTAAATGTTGAAGAGGGTGGGACTGAGTGATGATCCTTGTGGTACTCCACAGATGACTTCAGTGGCCTCTGAGTTAAATGGGGGAAGCCAGACTCTTTGAGTTCTCCCAGCGAGGAATGAGATGATCCAGTCCAAGGCTTTTCCTTGTATGCCGATGTTGCTGAGTCGTTGTATAAGGGTGCTGTGGCAGATTGTGTCGAAAGCGGCGGAGAGGTCGAGTAGAATGAGGTCCACTGTTTCTCCGTTATCCAGTAGTGTTTGGATGTCGTCTGTCGCTGCAATGAGGGCAGTTTCGGTGCTGTGTTTGGCTCGAAATTCGGACTGAGAGGGATCGAGTGAGTTGTTGGATTCAAGGAAGGCGGCGAGCTGGCTGTTGACGGCTTTCTCAATGACTTTGGCGGGGAAGGGGAGGAGGGATATGGGCCGTTTTTTTTAAGTTCAGAGGGGTCTGCTGTGGGTTTCTTCAAAAGGGCGCTGAGTTCGGCGTGTTTCCAGCTTTCTGGGAAGGTGGCAGAGTTGAACGAGCAGTTGATGACATCACGGCGATGGGGTGTGATGATGGAGTCAGCTTTGTTGAAGATGTGGTGGGGGCAGGGGTCGGTTGGCGAGCCAGAGTGGATTGAGTTCATTAGGCGGATGGTGTCTTCGGTGGTGATTGGGTTCCAGGCGCTGAGGTTGTTAGTTGGCGGTGTGGGATCTGAGGGGGGTGGGGAGGGTTGTTCGCAGGGAGTGTTCACGAAGCTGTTGTGAATGTCGGCAATTTTGTTTTAGAAGGAGGATAACGCATCGCAGAGGTCTTGGGAGAGAGTGATGTTGTTAGATGCTGCGGCGGGGTTGGTGAATTCTTTGACGATGTTGAAAAGTTCCTTGCTGTTGTGGGCGTTGTTGTCGAGACGATCCTTGAATGCTGATTTCTTGGTGGATCTAATCAGTTGGCGGTGTTTGCGGGTGGCTGCCTTGAGGGTGGCCGTGTTGTCGGTGGTTGGGTTTTTTCTCCATGTTTTCTCTAGGGTGCGGCATAGCTTCTTGGATTTTTTAAGGTCATCATTGAACCAGGGAGCCTTTTTGCTGCCTGAATTGATCTGGTGCTTTTTCAGGGGTGCTAATTCGTCAGCGCTGTGGGTGATCCATTGCTTGAGTTTGGTGGCCGCTTGGTTTGGGTCCAATGAAAGGGTGGGAGGGTTTTAGTTGAGTGATGTGAGGAGTTGGTCGGAGGTGATTTTGTTCCAGTTTCTCCGAGGAATAGGTTGTGGGCGGTTGTGGGTCAAGGTGGTTTTGTAGCTGAAGTGAACACAGCTATGGTCCGTCCAATGGAGAGCTGTGGTACGGTCGAAGGAAATGTGCTTGCTGGAGGTGAAGATAGGGTCGAGCATGTGCCCGGCTACATGGGTGGGGGTGTCGACAAGTTGTTTGAGTCCGAGATTGGCCAGGTTGTCCAGAAGGGAGTTGGTGTTGCTGTCGTGTTTGTTTTCAAGGTGGAAGTTGAGGTCTCCTAATAGAATGTAGTTCTCGGAGGTGAGGGCATGTGGGCTAATGAAGTCAGTGATGTCATCGCTGAATTGAGTGCGGGTTCCTGGAGGCCTGTAGATGAGGGTGCTTCTAAGTGTGGTCCTAGGGTCGGTGTGGATCTGGAAGTGGAGATGTTCGGCGGTTGCAAGATTATCGTGGAAGCTGGTCGTGATTTTGATGGAGTTCCTGTGGATGATGGCGATGCCTCCTCCTGATTGGTTGGTGCGATCTTTTCGGATGATCTTGTAAGCGTCCGGTATGGCTACAGCGATGTCGGGTGCTGATGATGTGTTCATCCATGTTTCTGTAAGGAAGGCGATGTCCGGTAACGCAGTGTCGAGTAGGTCCCAGAGTTCAGTGGCGTGTCTGTGGACCGAGCGGGTGTTCAGCAGGAAGCACTTCAGGTGGTTAGAGTCGGAGCTGTGTTTGGAGGAAGTGGATTTGGTGAGGGTCCTGAAGCAGGAGAACTTGCAGGTGTGACAGGCGAATGGGCCGTTGGTACGTCCTGGGGTGGCTTTGCAGCATTGTGGTGTGCGTCCGGGGTTGAGGGCAAGGAGAGTTGCGGCATCATATGTGAATCTAGTGGGCTGGGTACGGCGGGGGCCTGGGGGTCTGGCACTGGGCGCGGTCCAGGCGCGGACGGGCGTAGACGGGCTTACCTTTGGCGCACCTTTGGCGCGCATCCGCTGCGCGTGAACGCTGCGCGTCATCTGTTCTGACATATGTAGCTAGTGGAGGGGGAGGGGCGAGGGAGGGTCAGCTGGGAGGCGGGAGCGTGATTGGAGGGACGGGCTGGGACTGCACAAACAACAAAATGGCAGCAACAATAAACAAATATGAGCAGGGCGAGGTTGGGGCGAGCAGTGGAGCGCTATAAATAACAATCAAGTTACCAGCAACAGTGATGAATATTAAGCGCTATGAAGGATCTCAGAGTAGCGCTATGATCCGATCACGAATAAAGCCCAAATGCAGCGCTACGATTTTGAGCACAAAGACAAAGCACAGAGCAGCGCTATGGCTAGAGCACGATAAAGCACAATGCGACGCTATGAAATTAAGCAAGATGAAAAGCACAAAGCACAGGCAGCGTGGAAATAGCGCTATGATACCCAGGAGGAGTGAGGGGAGCGACCGCTTCTGCACGCACACTTGCGCCATGATGCAAGGGTGTATGCATTGATGTGAAGATTGATCATGTTGTGGAGGGTGCCACTTCCTGCACATAAACAATTTTGAAATTACGTTTTGTCACTGCTATGAGTGCCGCTTAATGCAGCACATATTGAAGTTACAATGTGTAATTGATATAAAAATTGTTCATGTGAATTAAGGTGCACCTTCATGCACAAGACCAATCAATAGTGTCTTGCTGGTTCCATGTGTGCCGCATAACACAGCACACATTGGAACAGCAGAGATGACAACAAAATAAACTATAAATACAACAAAGGTGGAAGAGGAGAGATTAAATGGGGTGGATTCGGTCTCCCCGAACTTAATTTCATAAACAGAAAGAGTCCACACCTTGGTGTTTCTAGAGTAAGCTCCACCGTGGTAGAGAGCACTCAGTGTTCTTTTGATGCCCCTCACACATAAAAAGGACCCTTGGTATCATGTTTCATCATCGGGGTCTTCGTACCCCACTACGGGGTGCGGCGTGCTACTAACCGATGAACTATGTGGGAGGATTTAATGAGATGACTATGTGTGGTGAGTGAAGGGGTTATGTTATTCAGTGAGTGGTGGGTTTGGGGTGAAAATAGTGAGAATATTCAAAAAGAGCCTGGCGCGTGAAGTGTAATACATTTTAATATGCTTCCGTGCTGGCCCTGTTTAAAGGTTTGTGTCGAGGTGTATGTATATATTAAAGTACAACACCTCATTGGTGCGTCAACATGTTTCGATGCAAAGCATCTTCTTCAGGACAGGGGTGCACAATCCCCACCTTACTCACAACTAAATGTCGAAAAGACAACAATAATTAAACAAAATCAGTTTAATTCAGCTTTCTGAGGCTATTATGTGCCTACTGTTGAAAAAAAGGGAACAAGAAGAACACACAAACAAATGGTATTATATTGATTGAATATTCAAATGCTGGTTCAGTGACCTGAAAAATAGTGGGGGCATCATTAGCTAGAAACATTTTGTCATACTAGTTCAGTGAAGTGCCCTGAAAAGGAAAAATAGACATACATAAGACAGACACACACATAACATAAAGCACACGCTCTATTGAAATATCCATAGGGTTAGGAGATTGTAACCATAGTTGTATGTTCACTAGAAGGAAAATAGAGCACACTTGCTGCCAAACAAATTGTTTGCACCATGAGCCTGTAAAACAGGAGGGGTTTTGTGCTAGATAGCAAACTAAATGGTAAAAAATAAAAAGACACATCGGAGAAAGTCAAGATCTTCATGGTCTTTCAATGACTTACTTGGAAAATTTGTTGTTAAGGAAACCTCTCTCATGTGGATCGGTTATGCCGTACTCACAAATTGCATGAGATACTCTGTCTGTGTCATCCCTGGCCCGCGGCTCCGTCGATAATGGGAAATGAGCCACGGTAGTGTTTACATACAAAACCCTATTCCCCGTTAAGTGCCGGTTTACGCCAGACAGAGACCATGTATGGTCATACCGGTTTCTGTGTTTGTTACCTGTTTGATTTTTGGGTTATGCCGGGATGCCTCGTCTAACAGGTTAGTGTTCCTGTAGAGCACATGCGCAGTGCCGCTCTCCCCCTTCGTGTTGGCTTGAGAGGCGTCATGCGCTATCTTCGTAGTGGTGCGGAGGTGCGCATGCGTCCACAGCTGACACGACTAATTCGCTAGTTTTAGACAAAAGGTGAGTAATTCTGCTTGACGCTCCGCTTTTTTTAGGAACAGCACATTATCGCCTGTTCAAAGAGGAGTCAGCACGGGTGGTGTCACAGTGTCCCATAAATATACAGTGGTGGCCAATGATAAAAAATAATAAGCTACAATGAAAATACCAAAGTTTAGAAAAGGGGGGGTTGTTCAATGTGACAGTTGTCCCCAGGGGATGTTATCATTAAGCCCATTTGTTTGGGTACCCAGTCTAAAAACCCAACGTTGCTCCTTTTCAAAAAGGTCCTTCTCCGGACTCAATTGTTCGATGATTGTCCATTGTCTATCATTGACACAGTGTGATTCCGTCAGAAAGTGAGATGCCATTTTGGTCGTGGATTTTTTGCACCTGACATTGCTTTTGTGTTTGTTTATCCTGATTTTGGCAGGCCTGGTTGTCATTCCTATGTACTTGAGTCTGCAAGGACACGTGATCTTGTAGATCACGTGTTTGCTGTTACGGTTGGTGAACTTTCTTTGTTCCCAAGTGCTTCCATTCTTGAAGGTTAGGTGTCTACTTTTTTTGGTCAGGTGGCAGCAGTTGCAATTTCCACATAGATGGTGGCCTTGTACACACTGGAGTGATGATTGCAGTGGTTCCACCTTGCGAGGGCGTGTGTGGACCAGGATATCTTTTAGATTTCGGTTCCGTTTATGGGCAAATAGGGGTTTTTCAAATTTGAGGTTCCCACATACCAGTGTTCGCCAGTGTTTGTTAACAATTTTTGTGATTTTATTAAAATGTGTGTTATATGTTGTGACGCAAATTCGTCTTTTGTTTGGCTCCTTTTGTAAGTTCAGTTCTCTTTCTTCAAGCAAAGCTTCTCTATGGTTGTTGCGGGCCCTTTTCATGGCTTTGTCATATTGACGGTTCAGAAGTTTCTTACTGAGGTCTGCTGCCTGTTTCGGTTAGTCACCCTTTTTGGAACAGTTTCGTCTAAGACGGAGGAACTGTCCGTCTGGGAGGTCATCCCGAAGGTGTCTTGTTCTACTCCGCTCGTGTTGTGAAACACGTTCTTGTCTTTTCTGGTCATGCCACCTAAATCTGTCATCACTGCTTTTTCAAAAGCCAGTAGTTCTACTGGTAGGGCGGTATCAGGTGGGGTAAAAGTTGATTTAGGTTTCAGCCCTGTGTCTGATCTGTTTGAAATAACGTCCTTGTCTTGGAAAAAAGCTCTTAATTTCAAATTGCATATGAAACCCTGAAATTCGCAGTGAATTTTGAAAGAATCAAGTCTGTTGGTAGGGACGAAGCCTAGACCTTTATTGAGAACCATTCTCTGTGTGTATGACCGGGTGACAGAGGTGATGTTGACCACTAGGTCCCCCTCATGCTGGATGATGCTTGGTTCCGAAGGGCGCCGGTCATGCTCCTTGTCGTCACTCGTGGGTCGTCTTGGTTCCCTGTCTGCCAGGTTACGTTATTGCCCTTCCGGTTCCTGCCTCGTCGTGGTCCTGGGCGCATCCCTAAAAAAGTTGCTGGGCCATATAAATCTCCATCGTGTTCCGGGGTCCATTGTTGGAACTGAGGTCCTATTGGATGGGGTCCATAGTGATATGGTTGGAACTGTGGTGGGCCTTGATAAGGTTGATACATTAGTGGTCCTTGATAAACTCTCCATCCCCTCTGTCTGGGATAGAATGGATTGTGGTTTTGCGATCCCCCTCTCTGGTATCTGTTGGATTGATGTCCACTCAAATTGGATCCAGTTGAGCTTGCTTCTGAGGTGTCACTGTCCTGGTCACTGTTATAATCTCTTGTGAGATAATCGGCTCTTGTGTAAGGATAGGCCTCTCATGTGTGAAGCGATCCTTGTCTTTTTTGAATTTGTTGTATTTGCTCTGTTTCAATGTAAGTTCGAACTCCGTCATTTGTTGGTTAAGTTCATCCAGTAATTTTTTGAGGACAGTATGGGATTGGTAACTTCTCAGTTGGACCACACGTTTTTGAATATCTATTTTTAGTTCCTGGGCTATTCTTGTGGAAGTTTTTATGATGAAGACTAACCAATCCCTGGTACAGTGCCACGAGATTAGTGACCAATCCTTCTTAAAAGCCATATCATTCTGGAATATAAAAGGTTCGTTTTTCATGATTAGGCCCTGTGGGGCCACTTTAGCCCTCAGGTACTCTGTCATCAGTAGACCATGTAATGCAGCTTTTATTTGGGTTCTCCTCAGATTGGTCAGCTCATCCCAATCCGCCCCACTGGTGCCTGGGTCAGTGTTACTCAGACCTTCAAAAGAGTTGACTGCTGCCAGTACTCTATCAATTTCATCTTCTCCAAAGGTAATGCCGTTCTCATCAGCCATTGTTGTTGTTTGAATTGGCAAAGAGCAAGTGTATTAAGGTGTGTGTCTATGTGTAGTGTGCTGAAAGTGCCTAAGTCTGTACTACTCAAAGGTCAAGATACATGTTCATCTCCCACAGCTGTGCACTGTCTAGACAATAAATACAACTAAGGGGGGAGAGGAGAGATTAAATGGGGTGGATTCGGTCTCCCTGAACTTAATTTCATAAACAGAAAGAGTCCACACCTTGGTGTTACTAGAGTAAGCCCCACAGTGGTGGAGAGTAGTCAGTGTTCTTTTGGTACCCTTTTTGGATCTAAACATTTATCCTGAGGCAGGTTTTTTGAGAACAAGAACTCATTTCAAACCTACTGCCAGAAACTGCCTATTGAGGTACGACAGTTTCCATCCGCGACACCTTCGGGATAACCTCCCAGACGGACAGTTCCTCCGTCTTAGACGAAACTGTTCCAACGTTTGTGACTATAAGACACAGGCAGCACACCTCAGTAATAAACTTCTGAACCGTCAATAATATGCATAAACATGTCAAAGATACAACACATCAGAGGAAAGACAGTGAATGTAGACAGGAATTAGAGGTTGGCACCTAACTACCCCTTATAGTGATGCTGAATCATCCAAAGGAGGTGTGATTCAGGCTCCTGCAGCACTCACTGTTTAATCACGTACACAGCTATCATATTGTGTATGTGACTGAATCTTTGTCCTGATACCCTTAACTTGCAACTGGTGCTCCAATGAAGGGCTCATCATTGACAGCTCTATCAGTCCAGGCTGTATACACATTACATGTCTGGTCATATCCATCACCAACATCATCACATTTCTCCTCTCCTGTATGTACGTTGTGTGATCCACATGCATCGGCTGGAGTGACATAACCCTTTGGTTCATTTTATCTTAGTGACGGTGTCAGTGTAACTTCACAGGTTTTATGTACTGAATCAATCAGTACAGACTGAGCAAATCACGTCATTTAGCTGTAATGTGAGCCTCAGCTGTTACGTTTGTACACATGTTGCAATTCCTAAATGCGCCATCTACACTTTGTGATATGGACATGTATTCACACCTGAGATCACAGTGTAATGCATTTATTCTGGCACATTGTGTGAGACTTGCATACAGCATTTATGTGGGTATGAACCGCCACAGCATGCAAAAAATGGAGAAAATTTAGGCTGAATGAATTCCATTGCATCACACATCTGATAGTTCAAAACTCAGATGGTCAAATTGGAAATGTATCTTATATTGTATTGACATGACAACATCTCAGGAATTGGGACCAGAAATGTTGCTTATACATGTTGGCAAAAAGGCTGTATGCTTAAATGGCAAAAAATTATTTGTATACACAAGAGTGTCCATTTTCTAGGGCTAGCACCAAAGCAGACCCACTTGTCCATTTGTGGCAGAATGCCTACATTTTTGGCATGCCATGATGATTGCTCCAAGAAAGTTCAAAAGTCAGTGATAAGCAGGATATTTGCTAATACTGTGTAATGATGACTTTCACTAACTGGGGATGTGCAAAGTTATATCAGGAAGACAAATGCTGTGCTCAATCTCAGCTTCATATATTTGTGCATACATCACACTTTTAGGATCCATCTTCACACTAAAGGTGAGGTCCGTGTGATACACACCCAGACTGTCTTCATCTACATACAGGAGCTTTTCCAAACATTCTTGCCAACTCGCAATGCAAATATATCCAGAGGGCACTCACAAGTGGCGTGTGGGTCCATGCAGGCATCGATGTCCCTCTGAGTTATCAGTGGTCTTCCAGCTGTGATTTAAAGAAACGTGTATTAGTATCAGACGTGAATTTCCACATGTGTCATGTTCATCATCAGATTCCTCTACATCCAATTCAATGGCCTGTTACAATCCTGTCTTTGTTCATGTTGCATACATGACTGGATCTGCTTTGCCTGTCGGACACACAAAACATGACGAATGCAGCCTTGTGCAACACTACACAATCCTGCTACTAGATATGCTCAGTTTGCGCACACTACTTGTATGCCACATTCCCAAGGCCACTTTTCCAACCACATCGTCCTATACTCCATTTTGTGTGGACAATATTTGCTCAGCATATTTCACAAGGGTGTGTTGACACAATTGACGTGAGATGCCACATCATTGCATGTGAGGCAGACTTACACACCAAAAGGTGACAGGAGTCTTAATGCACTTTTTTTCCTCATTGGCCCTTATACAGAAGAAGCCATGTCATAATGCAATTTTGAATTTATAAGCGTGTGGCATACATTTGGTCCTTCACATACGCTGGGAACTGTTAACAAATTATTAGGCCTATGCACAATAGAGATAAATAGGTTTGTCCATTAGGCAGTGTTTTGTCATGTGTCCTGCATTGGGCAGCTCACATGGCTACTTCATAAACATTGAAAGTCCACACACACAAATCTCCTCATACACTATCTTAATATGATGCACTGCACAGCACACATTGAAACCTGACACAGCACTTCATTTATTGTGTGCAGGGGTGTAGACATTCCTGCACATGGTCATACCTCATCATCAACACTGTGACACTCACACAGTGGTGCAAGTGTGATTGGGTTTGATCTGGCAGCTTTACTGAAAAAATGAATGACATCATCCTGTAGCATTTATTACATTGTGTTACAGCCTACATATTTGGAGATGGATAGAAAAAGGTGATTTGATGAAACTTTTGTCATGTACTTACCATGACTCCCAGGTGGTCCAACATATTACCCTCACGGCCCACACAATCTTGCCATCAGCCCTTCCACTGGTAGACAGTCCTGTCCATCCGAAGATCCTCCTCATGTGGCTGCAGATGTGCTCCCACTACCCCTTACCGACACGGACAGCATATCCCTGCAGGATCCGTCCTCCACTCTCAACCATCGGTGGCAGGTAAAATTTAACAAGCCGGAGGAAGCCCCTCAATGTCCCTCTGACATCCTGCTCTCCCTACCCACACCCGACATCTCCCAACACACACCTAAACCAAAATGTTACCCTGAAGCAGTTATTAAGAAATATCTACCCCTTGGATAGACACCCGAGGAGATTTACAAGATGGAAAATACACGTAAAGACCAGTTACAGAGACACTAGGGACAGTTCACAGGACACAACACCACTCACTTCTCTAACCAAACTTTCACATAACTCAATCCACCTCCAACACTCTCAACAGACACTGAAAGTGTGCTTAAAAGAGAATGTGAAAGAGTACAGTACTCCTCCATTACACAGGATGCATTCTGACATAACTTTCTGTTTGTTTGCAGCCCATTTTTGACTTTGCGATAATATTTTGCGTGCTGAGTGATCTGCAGTAAGTTTTAGTGATGTAACATGTATTTTGCAATTTTCAATGGTGGTTATGAAAAAAATTATTGCTTTCGTGTTTTAGCTGCAAATGTTTTAAAGCTAAGTGCAAGTTGTTCATCAGATGTATCAGATTTAATGAAATATCATGACAAATGACACCATTTGTCTATGGGATGTGATCTGTGTTGTGTATATGACTTTAGTCATTCTGATATGTTATGATTACAGTTATACATAGCAGTCAAAATGCCCTTGGTCCCCACATTGAAGCCTATCCACTTCAATTCATGTGTGAAAAGACCTACATGCATAGTGTTCGTCACTATGGTTGGCATAGGTTGTATGTGTGACAACATATGTGACTATCACATTACATATTGCTGTGATATCTACAACTGATTGAAAGGCTTGCAACACACATGGAAATGTACATCAGGAATTCACTACTTGTAAAACATATTTCAGATGCTGCAAACAATGTGAATGCTTGACCATAAATTCACATTTGAGTACTTTCTCAGCTATATTTGCAGATGTGCACATTTTCAATGTCCTGTGCAAAATCACTGATGTGCATGATTCAAGGAGGTTGTGGGATTCAATGGCGATATAGATAATCTGATGATGTTTGCAAACAGTGTAGATCAAGCAGTTTAAATGTCATGTTAGCAACATAGGGATAATACATTCTTACATGGTATACTGAACAGTTTGTGTCAGGCACAATTTCTCATCTGCCTAGTGTGACAGCAATGCACAGCTTAAAGCTAGGAGGGTAACATTATGACGGCTGGACAGGTGAAGTATCAACCATTTTCTGTGAGTAAGCACTGCGTAATTTTTCTGCCTCTGTAGGCGACATGAGCTTGTGGTAGCACCGCTGATGTTGTTTGCAGAAATGTATGCACCAGAATGCAGAATGTAGCAGCCTGATGCAAAATATGCAGAGGTCAACAAACCACACAAAGACGTGAAAACATGTTGCAGAGCCAGAACCCCAAGTGGACAGGACATTGTTGGCTGGACAAAACAAAGTAACACTTTACATTGTGCACTACTTACAACAGCATGGCGTTTAATGGCAGTAAGGACAGACAGTCTCTATTGACGTGACTCAACACTGTGTTTTTGTATTTGACCCATAGTGTTAGACACAGGTACTGCAGAGTTACTGCAAAATGACTTTGAAGGCTAGGCCTGCATCATGCACAAGCCTGTGGTAACTGGCAGTGGACATTGATGAATCAGCAGTGACACTTGGCTGTTGGCATGCCTGATATAGACCCAATGCTAGCAGGAGAAGCACACATGGTGCACCTTGTGGGGGTGAACAATCAAGGTGCTCCTCATCATGTACAAAGGGTAGTCTGTATTGAATGGCAGACACAAACACAACAGTGGGTTGACAGGGGAGACCTCCTATTGTGTGCTGCACCTTTTCACGTCATCATGCATGATGTTTTTGTGCTGACTGTTAGCTGTGGAGGGAGAGGCAAATGACCTTGAAAACCCTTGTATGGCAGGCAACCTGTGACTGGGTAACTTAGAGGGGTCATTTACATAACCAGAACCTGTGTGTTCCCTGGCATACTCAGAGTGCCCACTGTACCATGCTTGCTTACTCCAGGCTGACCAAGGATTCAGCTGGCTGAGTTACTGATTCTGAAAGTGTGTTGTGCTTGGAGGCCTTATGTCACTGTCCATGGTTGTGAGGTGTTTTCCTTATTTATTCTTTAAAAAAATGAGGGCCAGAAATGTCATCTTTAAAAAAACATGGTCATACTGCTTGTACAGCTCAGACTTACATGGGGTATGTCTCACATGTAATCTGCTTGCCAAAGTTGTCATCCAGTGGACAACCGTGTGTGGCTGCTTTTCATCTTCACATGTTATGATTCTCTTGTGTGTATGTTGAATTTCCCTTGGTTTTATCTGGTTTTGGTGTAGCATACACATGACTGGAGTTGAGGTACTGGGAGGCCACACAGGATTGCAGCACATGCCATACATGTAGGCTGGCCATCTTGCACAACAATGTTTTCTACAGAGTATGTTGTTGTACATTCCTTTAAGAGATACAACAATATGTGACATTGAGAAAATGTTAAAGTTGCATGTTTGTCTGTGTTCAACTGTGACTACAGGTGTGCGTGTATTTAGATTTGTGTAGTTATGATACACTACCGACTTACACACATCATGCATTTGACATAGGTAAACTTGTAGTCATGTCCTTCTCACCCAAAGCTATGGCCATTCATGATGTCATTATTTGTATCTTGCTTGTATGTTTTAGCTGTGCTTATTGGTTTCCCTGTTTAACTTTACTCATGTGTATGTCTGTTCTCTGTCTTAGGGGTGTCAACACAGAGTAAATGTTATTTCATGAGGATGTAGCCCATTCTCCACCTTCATTGCCATGCCACACCAATGTTGTTGTGCATGTCACTTCTACACATTCTTGCCAATTTGTTGCCATGTCCATAGTCATACATACACGCTCAGGAGTGTTAATGCCTGGCATTTGTCCCATGGCTGACCTATGTGTCATTGGCTGTACTTATGGAACTACAGCAATGTAATATCAGTGCAGTGTTGATGGAAGGTTCATGCACAGTGTCGGTGATGCATGACGTGCTTACGGGTCATTCCAGTGACGCATGTGTCATCTAGGGTAGTAGTGTCACTTTCAAATGTTGGCTGAATATGTTTGCTTGGTGTATGAGGCATTCCCTGCACTGAAGTGGTACATCCGTTATTCTAGCTTCAATATCCTCTGTGACTTAGTCCTCCACACCCACAAGTGGATCCAGTCCCCATTAGTCAAGTATATTTGTGACCGTTGTCAGTTACCTATTTCCTGTGGCATGGAATTCACAGATATGTTGTGTTTCAACTATTGTGATGGTTTCTAGCTATGTGTCCCCAGATACAATGATGCATCAGACACACATTATATGTTTTACTATGCTTTTGTGTGTAAACAGACCTGATAGTGCTCCTCTGAAGACACAACACACATTTATTGATTTTCAATGAGGAACCATACACAGTGATACGTTCTGATGCTCAATACATTGTCCTATTCCCACTCTTCCTTTAATTGTTGTAATATCCCCTGATAAGTGAGAGATCTGGTGGCACTGTTGTTTTGTTAACATGACTTTACATGATTGAATAAGTTCTGGAGTCAAAAAACAAAACATATATGAGGCATTGTTGTAGTGGTATTTTATTTTAATTTTGTCAATCTGTGGACTTTTTGTTTTTTGGACAGGGTTGTGACAAGACATTTTTTTATGGTAATTATGTTAAATACATTTTGATGATGGCATCCCTCCTTGCTATTCCAGCTGCAGAAGCTGTGTACTGTCTTGCATCGGGTTCTTCATCCTGGCCATCATCCGGATTGTCCAGCTCCTCCTGGTCTTCTGGAAATTGTGTTTGTCCGTACATAGATGTTGTGCAAAATGCTGTGTTTGCAGTGTGTGTTTTTATATTTCTGTCCATTGCACATCTTTATAATTTCTGCTTCATTGTGTTGTGGTATATATAATTGACAAGCATCACGGAATTTGACTTGCCTGTCCTTTATAGCCTACACATACCCATGAGGCCATTGACCTGGTCCTGTGTATTACCTCTATGTTGTGACTGTCTGGATGATTGGGACACTCAAAACACCTTAGGGGCTATTTAAGGAGCCATTGTGCCACAAATACATCATTTATGCACATGTTGTAAACGATGCACCAGTGGCACATAAGTACTGTAAAGCAGCCCCCTAGACATTTGGCACATTACTATGTTTTGGGCCTCATCAAGATACATCATTGTGAGCTATTGTGCTGGGGGTAGCTGGCACTGGATATACTTGGATGCTAAATTCTGTACTCATTGTGGGTTATTTATATCCCTGTGACCCCAAGGTGGGTCACGGTTGGAGTGACTGTAGGACAGCTACATGTTGTACTTGGATTTCTGGGACATGTTTAGATAACGGACAGGTGTATTGATGTCCTTGGCCATGTGTTAAGTTTTACTCTGTTTCTACGCATGTTGAGGTCATGCACATGGATATTGATGGGTGTGTTTCCACAGAACACACATATATTTTCCAAAACGTGTGTATCTGATTGCTTTCCCTCACCATGGAAGGCATAGGAATGCACAACATGTAGTGAGATTTACATTTCTTTCATTTGTATGATCTTTCTATGCATGCTACATTCTGACACCACCCATAGTAAGGGTAATTCCACGTTTGTGATTGTTTGTGTGCAGTTAGGTGTCCCTTCATGCAGAAATACTTTCCTCCCCATGGCAAAGGCACCATTGCAACATGGTCCATGAGTGCCTGTGTTTGCACATGTCAGCTAATTGTGCCTCAGCGCAGGGGATAGCTGGGTGATCTGTCATCTTGTTGCAGAAATGGCACATGTGTTTGTTTCAGAATGGATGTAGCCCAGCGCAAGCATATGTATTGTTGCACATGCTGCAAATATTCCTTTCACTTTTTGTCTGATGAGTTCAGCAAGATCTATAATCTGAGAGTGAAATAGTAGTTTGTGACAGTGTTTCTGGCTTACTCCCTTTTTGGGCCTACTAACATATGTGTTGTTCATTGGTATTTGGTACTCGTGTATAGTAGTTGGTCCAGTTACAATGTATGCATAATTCAATTTGCTAGATGTGCATTCTCACATAGTTGAGAAACATGATTGGTGACTTAAGGTGTGTGGTGTGTTTAGTTTGTACTTACCAACAAGCAGTCCATTTCCATATGTGCCATTCTCAAACCGCTGGCTGATGACCAATTGGCGGAAGATGTAGGAGTCATGCGCACTCCATGGAAACTTGGCAACTGTAGTGACTGGGTTTTTGGTTCTATTACTGAGCGATGGCGACTTTAGCTTGCTACCATCCTAGATCCCTATTCTTAGCTTGTTTTGGTCCTTTTCAGGCCTCTTTTCAGACCTAGAAGCATAAACTAGAGGATAGCCGCTTTGTATGATGATAGATCCCTTATTTCTGACTCTAATCCATCTATTGCCTATTGGCTTTGACATAATTATGTGTCCTTTCATCATTTTCAGGCCTGAAGACCTATAGTAGAGGGTGGATCCTGTAGTTCTGACTTTATATTACCTATTGGTAGGGTTTGTGTATGTATCTTGATAGAGCTATGTGTCTATTTCATCCTTTTCGGGCCTACAAGGCCCAGAACCAGAGAGACTCCATTTTGCTTTCTGCCTCTGCTGACTGAGGAGCTTGCAGGGTAAAGGTAATGTTTATAGTTAAGCCTGTTGTGTGCTAGGGGAAAGCCAGCGGAGACTGGTTCTTATCGAAAGAGTGTGTTTGTCTCTTGGGTCCAGACGTAACATGCAGATGGCCACTGCAGTTGCGCGGAGAGCCTTGGAGCACAGGAATTCGATGGGAGGTAGTTTCTGTTGGAAATGTCCGTGAGGAGAGAGCATTCCATATTAGCGAAGTTCAGAGAGACAGAGTGTTCAGATGGTTTTTGGAGTTGAAGAGAGCGGTCAGATGGATCTTGGAGCAGTCAGATGAATCTTGGAATGGTAGAAGGCAGTTGGTCTTTGGAGCTGAAGAGAGCAGTGAGAGATGATCCTTGGAGCTCGAACTGTCAGCTGGAGCTGCCAGTTTGTCAGAATGTATTGAAGCAGTTGCCAGTCAGATGGAAGAGCTTTTGGAGCAGTTGGAGCCAGTGGAGTGAAGTTGTGGTGACAGAGGGAGAGAGCCCTGATTCCACCAGAGAGAGAGAAACATTCCTTTCTTATAGGGTGAGGTATTCTAAACTAGTTTGCTTTACACTTAATCATTAATTTTCCTTTATTTCCTAGGCTATATTCCCTACTGTATTGTTACACTGATTAATCCCTTTTCATTCAGCGGTATGCAGTCCTGTTATAATCCATTATTTCCCTTTTTAGCTATCTACAGTTCCTGTCAGCTATATGTGGATGTGTTAGTAATAAAGCTTTATGTATTCCTTAGATGTGTCTATTCCCCTTTACTTTTCAGGCTATGCCTAGATTGCTAGTTATTGTGATGTTATCATTTTTAACCCCGGGCGTAGTGGGCGTAGTGGGGCTCCGCGGAGCTACGCGGAATGGGCGAGAAGCTACGCCCACTCCCGCACTCCGCGTAGCCCCACTATGCACCTCCCTCCCGCTCTCCAATACATACATTATTTAAGCACAATACCCTAAATAAACAAGTTTATCGCAGTTACCATGTCCGGGGCTCGTCCGGGGCTCCCTATTGGAATAGCGTCCCGTCAAAGATACCAATGCGCCCGCGCATGCGCATTGGTATCTTTGACGGGACGCTATTCCAATAGGGAGCCCCGGACGAGCCCCGGACACGGTAACTGCTTTATACTTGTTTATTTAGGGTATTTTGCTTAAATAATGTATGTAGGGGAGGGCGGGAGGGAGGCAGGTGGCGGCCGACTCGGCTACGCACACGGAGTGGGCCTAGTGTTGCCCGGCTACGCTGTCTACGCAAAATGCGTAGGAGGCAACACTATGCCTACTCCGTGGGCGTAGCCGATTCGGACGCCCAGGCCTAATAATTTTCTATTGTGTAATGAAGGGACCCCAGTTCTTAGTGAACAGCTGTTCAAGTGTTATTTCTTGAGGAAACTAACCTTTCTTCTAGTCAGATGCTGTTATGTGGACAGATGTGTTTCCCGTCCGGGTAAGTGGTAACTGAGCAAGGGAGCAGGGAGCGCCTAAATCAGGGAATAACCTTTGCATATTGTAATTTGGCCATTCTTGTGTGAGAGGATTGAACTGTCTATCTACCACATAAAATATAATATTACATCCCCAGTAGATATTAGATATATAGAGAAACTTCCCCAGAGAGAGAGAGAGAGTTAAAGGTATCAATAGGACAGTGATCGTCGTTGTGTAGCGGCGTTAGTGAGAGCACCTGGAGGACACGGTGTGTATACCCACAGGATTGTGGCTTGAGAGAGAAAGAGAGAGAGAGCACCAGGAGGACACGGTGTGTATACCCACAGGATTGTGGCTTGAGAGAGAGAGAGCACCGGGAGGATACGGTGTATATACCCACAGGATTGTGGCTTGCGTGAGCACTGATTGAGGTCAGTGTGTAATGGTAAATGATCAGAACTGCCCAACTTCACTATGAGGAGGAGGGTAGCATAGTCTGGGCCTGAGCTGCCGCGAGACTATAAGGTATGAGTGTGGTGTGGAATATGGAATTCCTTAGTAAATAGGGAGTATTCCTAGTAATCCTATAGATTTAGTGGTGTTTTTGATGCTATGAGCTTGTATATTGCTAATTCCCCATCCCCAGGAAGGTACCTAGGTACTGTGGCAAGTAGGCTCTGGGGAGGGAGATGGTTACGTTTCGGCAGGATTGGTGGTGTCTTGGTGAGCTGTTGATATCTGGTCTGAAAATCCGGTCGTTACATCTGGCATCACAGAACAGCTCGAATAAGTTGTGGGGGAGTGCCCTGATAGCCAGTTACATCTGGCGTCACAAATCAGTTTAGAATAAAGTGCTGGGGGAGTGGCCCCTGACATGTATATGGACTTGGAACCCTTAAAATTTGACATCTGGGACCAGTCTGTGAATTGCATGGTGAGGTGTGGTTCCTGACCTATGGGCTTGAACAGTTGGAGTGTAAGGAGATTGCAGTACATCATGGCATCTGACTTATGCAGTGTAGGAGAAATGTTTTTCATTTTGGTGTTTGAACTGGCAGACTTGAAGGGTAACAGTACGTGATGGAGCCAATTACATCTTGGTGATGATGCAGTTGTAAATATGTGTATGAAAAAGGCTTGTAAATTGCCGATTAAATGGCTTGCTGCATTTGCTTGTGCTGTGAAATGTGGAAAGTATTCAGTGTATTATGACTTGTTGAGTTCCTTGTGAATAGCGCCTTGTAAATATGGCCTGTGAATGTCTTGTTCCATTGAGCAGGGAAGGGCTGGATCCTTTCCAACTGTTCAGAGAACTGTGTTTAAAAAAATGTGCACAAGTGTTATGTGAAAATGTGAGAGATAAGTTCTTGGATTCTCCATGTGTCTACAGCCATCAGGGAACGATTGTGTTTGAGCTGCCAAAGGGTTAATATCTTGAATTGGGACGGCAGTGTTTATTTCAATATGCTGTTTAATATGCTTGCTTACAAGAGCTGACACTAAAAGTCAGTGAATGTTTGGATTAAAGATGGTTTGATTTGACTTTTTAATTAGTTTCTAGATTTCTATTTCCTATGCTGAGTGTTAGGTGTTTTTTCTAGCCCATAGTACGTTTTGTTTAAGTTTTCCCTTTTTCTTTCATTTTGATGTTAGTGTTCATAGTCTAGGGTGGACATTAGCGACAGGATAAATTGTTCTATTTTGATTAGTGGTGACTATGACACACTACCATCTTACTGTAGTGCTATGTGTTCCCTTATATTAGATTACTTTGCAATTAGTTGCAGGGTTCACCTATGTACTTTGACAGGTAGCTGACGGAAAGGTAACATCTTGCACGGGAAAAAAGCAGTGTTCATTAAACATACTGTTTGATATGCGTCCACAAGTCTGTGTGGATTTGCCTTTGAAAACATAATTAAATGCGTCTGATTCAGAGGTCAGAGTGTTATAAATCAACCAGTCAGGCTGCGAGGCATACACAGGTTTTTTTTACATGAGCATTAGGAGAGGGTTATCAGCTGAGAATAGACGGTACAGAGATAAACAAACCAGTGTTTTAGATTAGTGATCACCGGTTGTGGAAATAAAACAGACCCAACGTAGAATGTGCTTGAAAAATGTGAAATGCAAACCGTGTGCTTTTAAAAAATGCTCTGTAGTGTATTTTGCAAATATAGAAAATATAACTGATTATTTCCCTAAAGCAAGCTACTCCTTTTGTTTAAAGTTCAAATGCAAATGATTCTGTATTTGTGCGCTTATATGAGGCAGAACAGCGTGAGAGAGAAAAATGTGATAAAATGTTCCCATTCAGACAGGAAAAACTGTCATAGAGTAGAATTAAACAGAAATAAATTTGGTACCTTTAATCACAAAAAAAAAATGCTTGCGCCAATGTGAAAATGCTGTTTCTTTTTGCTGCTATGTGATTTTCAATGTTTCTAAACATTTTGCCTTTCAGCTGCTAACAATGATTAGAGTATTTAGTTTGTTACTAAATGTTTTGCCCTTTAGCTGTTCATAATGTTAGAGTGCTTAGCTTGTTAAGTTAGTTTTTCATAAGGCTGTAGACAAATGATAGTTCAGAACTTGCTTAAATTAGTTAGAAATAACTGTGGAGTGTTTAAACATGAAATGCAGGGTTTGGCTGAAGGTCAAAAGAGGTTAGGTCTGTTTCTTGTCTAAAGACGACAGTATGAGGTTTTATTTAGGAACGAGAAGCTTCACAGGCTGTGAACAGCTAGGTTTTGACCTTGAAGAGTATGCATTCCACAAAGCCTTTTCTCTTCTCCGTGGCTTTTTATGAGGGAGGGGTGACTTATGAGAGCAGAGACACACAGTTTATTATTATTGGCTATGATTCAGTTCTTTCCGCAGAGAAATGTTTATATAAGGGGGGGGTCAGATCGCTCTTCCTCAGAGTTAGCCCAGAGGGCTTCCCCGACTAGAAAATATGGGATGCTTGCAGACGAATAGTTTTCCCCTCAGTAATGTAAACAGAAACATTTGCAGACGCTTGGCCCTTGGAGTTAGATAAATACAGTCAGCCCAGAAAGCTTGCCTGGCTAAAGATATGGGACGCTTGTAGATGAATAGTTTTCCTTTCAGTAATGTCAACAGAATAATTGGCAGGAGCTTCGCTTCTGCAATGAGACCCGCATTGGCAGCGACTCAATTTTAGATCGCAGAAGAACAGCTCGTCTCCTGCTTGTTATGGTTGAATCTGAGCCAGCCCTGGGACGCGGACATCTCTGAAGGGAGGGGTATGCTAGCAAGGAGTGAGAGAGTAGTGAAGTTAGCTGCCCAGCCCTTCTGGCAGTGTAAGGAAAAAATTAGATTTTGCCCAAACAGATTTAGAGAATATGGTGTAGGTAGAATGTTTAAATCATTCCTTGAATTTAGAAGAGTGTTTTTATGAATTATGAGGTTTCTTACAGAGATGAAAGCAAAAGGGGTGCTTTTGAATGGAAAATTTGTTTTTGCAAGATTGATGATGCTTGTTTTTCGTTTCAGATGACTTATATGTGGGGGCCCTGTATGAGTGATGTACTTTATTATTTTTGAGTGATGCGTTTTTCTTATTTTCGGAGTGAGTGCCCCTTCCCCCAAAAAAACCCAAGCCTGGACCCAGACCGGACAGCTGACGGTGGCTGGAGCTGATGATTGACGACCAGACTGGAGGGCGTGCTTTTTGGCTGAAGGAATACAGATGAAGATGGAGGGTCGTGGCCTACACGAATGAACTGTTTTTGCAAGAAGAGACCAACGATGGATTATGAAGAAAAATGCAAACAATATGCCTTGCCCTTTCCTATAGAAGAGAAATTTCCCCTTAAATATATTGACTGAACTTTTAAATTTAGTATTAGAATCTACAGTTGGCTGCCCTATAAGTCAGGTTAAAACTCTATAACATATCTGGATTTCCTAAAAAAAAAAAAAGAATTTGGGCAAAGCCAAGAGTTCTATATTTAAAAAAAAAAATTATTAATTGCATTTTTGCAAGTGATCTCTAAGAGAACAAATTTTTTATTCGGTTATGATAATGTTTCCTACAAAAGGGATTCTGCAATGTAATTCCTTGGCCTGCATTCTTGAGTCTTTCATTTTTCCCATGTTTCTATTTCAGATGGACATTCAGTTATATGCCCTTTGATGCCACTTTTGCAGTTACCAATCAATCAATCAATCAATCAATCAGTGACATTTATAGAGCGCACAACATACCCGTAGGGTCTCAAGGCGCTGGGGGTGGGCGGGGGGGGGGGGTGCCGCTACTGCTCGAACAGCCAGGTCTTCAGCTTCTTCCTGAAGGAGAGGTGGTCTTGGGTCAGGCGCAGGTCGGTCGGGAGGGAGTTCCAGGTCTTGGCGGCCAGGTAGGAGAAGGACCTTCCTCCTGTAGTCGTTCTTCGGATGCGGGGGACGGCGGCGAGGGCGTGGTTGGCTGATCGAAGGTGGCGTTTGGGAGCGTAGAAGTTGATTCGGCTGTTGAGGTAGCTCGGGCCTTGGTCGTGTAGGGCTTTGTGTGCGTGGGTGAGGAGGCGGAAGGTGATTCTTTTGTTGACGGGGAGCCAGTGAAGGTCTCTCAGATGTCCGGAGATGTGGCTGGTTCGTGGGATGTCGAGGATGAGTCTGGCTGATGCGTTCTGGATCCGCTGGAGTCTCTTCTGGAGCTTGGCGGTGGTACCGGCGTAGAGGGCGTTGCCGTAGTCCATTCGGCTGGTGACGAGGGCCTGGGTGACGGTCTTCCTGGTCTCGGTGGGGATCCACCAGAAGATCTTCCGTAGCATGCGTAGGATGTTGAAGCACGCCGAGGAGACGTTGTTGACTTGCCTGGTCATGGAGAGGGAGGAGTCCAGGATGAAGCCCAGGTTGCGTGCATGGTCTGTTGGTTTGGGTGCGGTGCCCAGGGCGGGAGGCCACCAGGAGTCGTCCCAGGCGGAGGGTGAAGAGCCCAGGATGAGGACCTCCGTCTTGTCCGAGTTCAGTTTCAGGCGGCTGGTCGTCATCCACTCGGCTACCTCTTTCATCCCTTCGTGCAGGTTAGCTCTGGCGGCGGCGGGGTCGTTGGTCAGGGAGAGGATCAGCTGGGTGTCATCGGCGTAGGAGATTATGTTGAGGTTGTGTTGGCGTGCGATGGCCGCGAGGGGGCTCATGTAGACGTTGAAGAGGGTGGGGCTCAGTGAGGATCCTTGAGGGACGCCACAGATGACTTCGGTGGCCTCTGACTTGTACGGTGGTAGGGGGACTCTCTGAGTTCTTCCGTCGAGGAAGGAGATGATCCATTCCAGCGCCTTGTCCCGGATTCCGACGTTGCTGAGGCGCTGTACTAGGGTGCGGTGGCAGACAGTGTCGAAAGCCGCGGAGAGGTCTAGGAGGATGAGGGCCGCTGTTTCTCAGTTGTCCATCAGGGCTCGGATGTCATCGGTGGCGGCGATGAGGGCGGTCTCGGTGCTGTGATTGGCTCGGAAGCCGGACTGTGAGGGATCGAGGGATCCATTCGTCTCGAGGAAGGCGGCCATCTGCTTGTTGACGGTCTTCTCGATGACTTTGGCTGGAAACGGGAGGAGCGAGATGGGGCGGTAATTCTTGAGTTCGGTGGGGTCCGCTGTGGGTTTCTTGAGTAGAGCGCTGAGTTCGGCGTGCTTCCAGCTCTCTGGGAAGGTGGCGGTGTTGAAGGATGTGTTGATGATGTCTCGCAGGTGGGGTGCGATGACAGCGTCGGCCTTGTTGAAGACGTGGTGAGGGCAGGGGTCGGTCGGTGATCCGGAGTGCATGGGGTTCATCGTGCGGATGGTGTCTTCGGTGCTGATCGGGGTCCAGGCGTGGAGGGTGGTGGTGGGGGGTGGTTGTTCGGTCTTGGTGTGCGTTGGTTGGTTGTTGAAGCTGTTGTGTATGTCCGCGATCTTGTTGTGGAAGTATGAAGCGAGGGAGTTGCAGAGGTCTTGCGATGGGGTGATGTCGTTGTTTCCTGCGCTGGGGTTGGATAGCTCTTTCACGATGTTGAAGAGTTCCTTGCAGTTGTGTGCGTTGTTGTCCAGCCGGTCCTTGAATGCAGTTTTCTTGGCGGCGCGGATCAGCTGGTGGTGCTTCCGGGTGGCCAGCTTGAAGGTGGTCCTGTTGTCCGGTGTAGGTTCCCTTCTCCAGACTTTCTCGAGGGCTCGGCAGTTCTTCTTGGAGCTCTTGAGTTCGTCGGTGAACCACGGGGTTTTCTTGCTGCCGGGTCTGCTGGGCGGGGTCCTCAGCGGGGCGAGCTCGTCCGCGCAGATGCTGATCCACTTCGTGAGGTTGTCGGCGGCCTGGCTGGGGTTTGCTGAGCTGGCAGGAGGGTGCTGGCTCAGGGATGTGGCGAGCTGGTCTGCTGTGATCTTGTTCCAGCTTCTGCGGGCGGCCTGTTGCTGGTGGTGGTGGGTCGTTGTTCTCTTGAAGGTGAAGTGGATGCAGCTGTGGTCCGTCCATTGAAGCTCTGTGGCGTGGCTGAAGTCGATGTCTGTGCAGGAAGAGAAGACTGCGTCGAGTGTGTGTCCAGCGAGGTGGGTGGGGGTGGATACCAGCTGCTTGAGTCCAAGATTGGCGAGGTTGTCGAGCAGGGTGTTGGTGTTGCGGTCGTTGTTGTTCTCCAGGTGGAAGTTGAGGTCTCCCAGGAGGATGTAGTCGGCGGAGGGGAGGGCATGCGGACTGACGAAGTCGGCGATGTCCTCGCTGAATTGGGTGCGTGGTCCCGGAGGTCGGTAGATCAGGGTGCCTCTGAGGGTGGTGTTCGGGTCGGTGTGGATCTGGAAATGCAGGTGTTCGGCGGTGGTCAGGGTGTTGTCGGTGCTGGTCGTGAGACGGATGGTGTTCCTGTGGATGATGGCGATGCCTCCTCCCATCTGGTTGGCGGTGCGGTCCCTCCGGATGATCTTGTAGCCCTCTGGGATGGCGATGGCGATGTCGGGAGCTGAAGAGGCGTTCATCCAGGTCTCTGTGAGGAAGGCAACGTCAGGGGCTGTGGCGTCTAGGAGGTTCCAGAGTTCGATGGCGTGTCTGTGGACGGAGCGGGTGTTGAGCAGGATGCACTTGTGGTGGGTGCTGCTGGAGTTCGACTTGGCGGGTGCTGGTGTGAGGCAGGTCCGGATGCAGGAGAATTTGCAGGCGCGGCAGCTGAAGGGACCGTGGGTGCGTCGTGGTGTGGCTTGGTGGCATCCTGGGAGTCGGCCGGTGTTGAGTGCGATGAGGGTGGCGGCGGAGTACGTCAGGCGGGTCGGTCGGGGTCTTTGTGGGCCAGGGGTCCTGGCGCTGGGCGCGATCCGGTCGCGGACGGGCGCAGACGGGCTTACCTTTGGCGCGCCTTCGGCGCACAATCGGCGCGCCCGCTGCGCGTGACCGCTGCGCGTTCGCACGGTCGCCATATAAGGCGAAGTGCGCGGGTGGGCGGAGCAGCTGGGAGGCGGGAGCGGGGAGGGTACAAAAGAGAAAAAGGGGCGGGGAAAGCGGCGGTGGCGGGAAGCGGGGAGGGAGAGCAGAGGGCGGCGAGGTAGGCGGACAAACAGGAAGGATAACGTATAACACAGGCACAACTATCCTAAGAAAAAACAGGCACAAATGGGGGTAAAAACAGGGCAAAAAACAAAAACTAGCAGCAGTTTAAGGAGAGCCGGCAGGCGATCACGGACCACGCCGGAGGAGGGGGCGTGGTCAGCGGCAGCGAGGCAGGCAGCGAGACAGAAGTGGCAGGGCAAAGGGGCACACGCAGCAGCTGGTGGCCGTGCGGCGCGGGGGTGTCCCACAAGTGGGTGGCCCTAATGCCAATTTTATTTTCCAATCCTGTTCATGGTTTTGATTTTCCAGTTTAAAAGATTCAGTGCCACATTAATGATTAGGCCTTTGGTTCAATGATTCCTTTTGATATATGTAAATGATACTGTTTGAAAGTCATAGGGTGCAGTATATAATTAGTGAGCTGCTTTAGTAATCTGATGCCCTGTGATACATGATGCTTTGATTTTAGTATGCTGTGCTATTCTATCATTGATACAGATTGACTTTGCACTTGTCTATCTCTTATCTATTTTATAGTTTTGCTGTTTTCTGTAAAACAGTTTTGCCAAAGAATAGAAAGCAGTGTTCTGAATGATGGTGCACGGGGAACGTCGTTTACGACTCAACTTTTAGCACGCAGTGCTATTACAACGCGGTTTTTAAATCGCATTCTATTACAACGCATGACTCTGGGGGGCGCTCAAGGATAGGGAATACTTTTAATTTACTTTCCAACACCTTCCCTAGTGTCAACGGGGACTGGTGTTGGAATAGTAAATTAAAATATTCACTATCCAACACCCCTTTCTGTTATGCGTTGTAAAACAATGCGTTATAAAAACCGCGTTGTTACAGCATGCGTGCTAAAAGCATGCGTTGTAACAACATAGATCCGTGGTGCACACATGTGTTCTACAGATTAATACAGAGGGATTAGGTGCAAACTGTTTCTTGAGTTAGATGACTTATGACCTTTGCCTATTGACTTTGGCATGGTCTCCTATCACTCAGTTTTCCAAGTTTAGGTCTATGATTTAGCTATTTTAGCTATAGTGATTTATGGACAGACAATTTATGTCTGGCTTATCTTGTAGAAGAATATATGCACCACACTTGGATCACTTTTTCTGATTTCTTGCTTGATATGCATAGTGCTACACCAGCTATTTCGTAGAAATGGGGCTGTTCTTGTTTCCCTACTATTACACTTCAACTTTGATCCATGAACTCTTAATTAGAACAGTGGGATTAGTTCCAAGGGTGGTCACCTTAGACTTTAAGTTATCCTGGGAGGTGTGTCTTTTAGTTAGGTTATGTCCTAGATCTATTAGTAATGGTTGCCCAGACTTTGAGGATCCTTTGTTATGTTTATTTGTCAGATTTTACCAAATCCTTTCATAAGTTGACCGAAGTAGTTAGGCCTCATGTAGGCCCTTTGTTGTTTTTATTTGACGGACATTTCCCCACATCAATAGATTTCATGAGTTATCACTAGAAGTTAGGGCACATTTAGTTCAAGGGTGCTTTGGTTAGTTTCTGTTGTTATTAGATCAATCTTAGTTATATTTCAACATTCAGATCAAGGGTGCTTTGATTAGTTTTCAATTGGTTGTCAGATTTACATTCCCTACATCAAGTATTAGGTGGTATTTTCTTAGTTGTCATTCACTTTAGGGATTCTTTTTGTTTTTGATTTTGTTGCTGTTTATTTGTTTGTTGTTGTTTACACATGTTAGCAATTAAAGTCAAGGGTGCAATGTAGTGACCGGGTTTTTGGTTCTATTTCTGAGTGATGGTGACTTTAGCTTGCTACCATCATAGATCCCTATTCTTAGCTTGTTTTGGTCCTTTTCAGGCCTCTTTTCAGACCTAGAAGCATAAACTAGAGGATAGCCGCTTTGTATGATGATAGATCCCTTATTTCTGACTCTAATCCATCTATTGCCTATTGGCTTTGACATAATTATGTGTCCTTTCATCATTTTCAGGCCTGAAGACCTATAGTAGAGGGTGGATCCTGTAGTTCTGACTTTATATTACCTATTGGTAGGGTTTGTGTATGTATCTTGATAGAGCTTTGTGTCTATTTCATCCTTTTCGGGCCTACAAGGCCCAGAACCAGAGAGACTCCATTTTGCTTTCTGCCTCTGCTGACTGAGGAGCTTGCAGGGTAAAGGTAATGTTTATAGTTAAGCCTGTTGTGTGCTAGGGGAAAGCCAGCGGAGACTGGTTCTTATCGATAGAATGTGTTTGTCTCTTGGGTCCAGACGTAACATGCAGATGGCCACTGCAGTTGCGCGGAGAGCCTTGGAGCTGGCCAGGAATCCGGTAGGAGGTAGTTTATGTTGGAAATTTCCATGAGGAGAGAGCATTCCATATTAGCGAAGTGCAGAGAGGCAGAGTGTTCAGATGGTTTTTGGAGCTGAAGAGAGCGGTCAGATGGATCTTGGAGCAGTCAGATGAATCTTGGAATGATAGAAGGCAGTTGGTCTTTGGAGCTGAAGAGAGAAGTCAGAGATGATCCTTGGAGCTGGGACTGTCAGCTGGAGCATGTATTGAAGCACTTGCCGGTCAGATAGAAGAGCGTTTGGAGCAGTTGGAGCCAGTGGAGTGAAGCCGTGGTGACAGAGGGAGAGAGTCCTGATTCCACCAGAGAGAGAGAGAAACATTCCTTTCTTATAGGGTGAGGTATTAAAAACTAGTTTGCTTTACACTTAATCATTCATTTTCCTTTATTTCCTAGGCTATATTCCCTACTGTATTGTTACACTGATTAATCCCTTTTCTTTCAGCGGTGTGCAGTCCTAATATAATCCATTATTTCCCATTTTAGCTATCTACAGTTCCTGTCAGCTATATGTGGATGTGTTAGTAATAAAGCTTTATGTATTCCTTAGATGTGTCTATTCCCCTTTACTTTTCAGGCTATGCCTAGATTGCTAGTAATTATGATGTTATAATTTGCTATTGTGTAATAAAGGTACCCCAGTTCTTAGTGAACAGCTGTGTTATTTCTTGATGAAACTAACCTTTCTTCTAGTCAGATGCTGTTATGTGGACGGATGTATTTCCTGTCCGGGTAAGTGGTAACTGAGCAAGGGAGCAGGGAGTGCCTAAATCAGGGAATAACCTTTGCCTATTGTAATTTGGCCATTCTTGTGTGAGAGGATTGAACTGTCTATCTAGCACATAAAATATAATATTACATCCCCAGTAGATATTAGATATATAGAGAAACTTCCCCAGAGAGAGAGAGAGAGAGAGAGAGAGAGTTAAAGGTATCAATAGGACAGTGATCGCCGTTGTGTAGCGGCGTTAGTGAGAGCACCGGGAGGACACGGTGTGTATAACCACAAGATTGTGGCTTGAGAGAGAAAAGGAGAGCACCGGGAGGACATGGTGTGTATACCCACAGGATTGTGGCTTGAGAGAGAGAGAGAGAGCACCGGGAGGATACGGTGTATATACCCACAGGATTGTGGCTTGCGTGAGCACTGATTGAGGTCAGTGTGTAATGGTAAATGATCAGAACTGCCCCCCTTCACTCTGAGAATGAGGGTAGCATAATCTGGGCCTGAGTTGCCGCGAGACTATAAAGTATAAGTGTGGTGTGGAATATGGAATTCCTTAGTAAATAGTGAGTATTCCTAGTAATCCTATAGATTTAGTGGTGTTTTTGAAGATATGAGCTTGTATATTGCTAATTCCCCATCCCCAGGAAGGTACCTAGGTACTGTGGCAAGTAGGCTCTGGGGAGGAAGATGGTTATGTTTCGGCTGGATTGGTGGTGTCTTGGTGAGCTGTTGATATCTGTTCTGAAAATCCGGTCGTTACAGCAACGACCTTGATGAACAGGCCCAGCTGGTCCAAAATTGCCTGAATATTAATTGAGTGTGTGTGCTTGCTGTATATATGAGCAGTGTCTACATGAGGCACAAGTTGCACATTCCCCCAACACATGCAGAAAGCCAGCAATGGCATAGAAGCCTTGCTTTTTTGCAATGTGCTCTTGTACAGTGTTGGGGAAGTGAAGGTGATGCGGAGTCGGGCTGATGATGTCATCTAACACAGTGGGGAGGACACTTGAGAAGGTTGCCTGGGACATTCCTCCCATGCTGGCAGGTGTGGGCTGAAAGGTGCCTGATGCCAAGATATGCATCACAGCAAGTAGCTTGGTCTGTGTTGGGATGTTCGTGCAGTGCTGTGATGATGCCTGCAACCTTGGTGCTATCTGTGTGAGTAGGCTTAAGACCGAGGTCCTTTTTAGCTTGTTGTGGGCTATGACATCCTCTGCCCGGAGGTGTATCAGGGTGATCCCACTGTCTTCTTTGGCGCTTCCTCTGTGGTGGTGCTAGTGGCGGCGGTGGCAGTGGTGGTTTTCTTGGGCTCCAAGCTGCAAGAGTAGCATCTCCATGGTGTCATTGATTATGTCATTGTGGTTCTGGAATTGTCTCCCTTATATACAGGCATGTGTGCAACATTTTTAGGTCAAGCCTATGACATTCCGCAGTAATGTAAATGGGGGAGAATTCTAGTGGCCAAAAAGTTCTCAAACCATCGGAGTATTTCAGGCGGATATCCAACAGTTCACGTGAAGACAAGCACACAAGCACGCGCATTTCCCCACAGGCTTCCCCATTGCATCACCACATCAAAGCCACCCATCTGTTGCTTCCCCAGCGTGGTGCCGTCAGCAGCTTCACTTCAGGCATCCACTCCCCCGCCCCCTACTTCACACTTCTCACGGCCGCCAGGCCGTGTCTCGGTTTTCCCCCTCCCTCCTGTTTATGCTTCCCTCATCCCTTTACTACTCTGCCATCTGCAGGCAGTTTTCAACGTGGTTGACAATATCTGCTTCCTCGTGCAAACCACGGCCAGTTTATGTTAGTCTGATCAGCAATCTCTACTGAGTGCCGGGCCCTGGCATTGCCTTCACTCCATCGAGGCCTGCGTACCTCACAGACAGCCCTGGCCAGTTTGACAATGCCCTTACACCCCAATCACTTTAATAAGTAGTACCTTATTATGTGCGATGCCCACATATCACCCGATACTGCTGAGCATTTTTTAACCTGGAGTTTTTCGCCACATTAAAACTCCTTGTGGCGCTTCATTCTCTGGTATGTTTTGCTTTCCCATCAAAAAGTTAGGGCTCACACAATAACAGACAGCACACCCTATATGCGTACCTTTTTTAGATTATTTACATACCGCTGGACATTGCTGAGCTTTTTGCGGTGCCGCATATTAGTTCACAGGACACTGCTGAACTATTCACAGTGCTATGTTCTCCATGATCCCCGTGCTGTGCCCTGGGACTGTGCATCTACCCCTGCAGAGAGCAAAGCTTGAGCTGTCGGTCACAGCGCCACGGGGTGGGGGCTCAGTGGTGCATCCCGGCGTCCAGCACAGGACGTCCTCTGGGCCTCCCCTTCCTGCAGGCAGTGTGTCTAACAACCCCAATAACGCATACATGCACACACAGGCACGCTGCATGCTTGTGTTTTTTGTCTCTGTCAATATTTTAACAGCTGTGACTTTTACACACTTTCCCATGAGGCCCTGATCACTGTAGGCACAACTGTGCATCATTCTTTGGGTTCGACAAAGAGGCCAAGGACTGGAGGAGCGGGTAGTTTGAATGCCTTTATTACAGTGACTGGCAATGTAAGACGCTTGACCACTTTTAAGTTCAACTCCAGAGCTCGCTCTCTATGTGCGTGCCCCCATGCACAGTGCGAACTGATGCAGGCACCCTGAGGCCTCCGCTGACTTGAATTACTTTCAGGATTCTTTGCAGTTTGTTTAGAGAGAGATCATTCTTTTTAGGTGTAAATTTCAGGACATACATTTAGAGCTTTAATAAGTTACTATTTACTGCCCCTGTTGGGGCCCACTGAGCGCAAGACAGACAGATTTAATTAGTTGTGTGTACATAGAACACATTAAATTAACACTGCAAGCTTCAGTAGGATGACATCACAAGAAAAGGCAAGCACATCCTGTGATTCTGGGCAAATCAGTTAATTGCTCCGTGACTATGTATGGTTGTGTAATGTGACATTATCGGTACAGCAGTTGCGCCGTTAATTTCATTTAAAATGCATTTACCGGAGGATACATTTCTTTTACTGCGAGGGCACGTGAATGATAGGAGGAAAAACTGGAAGGTTGTCAAATATGCAAAGCCGGCCTGCAGAGCGCAAGACAGGCAGATTTAATGAGTTGTGTGTACTTTGAACACATTAAATGGAAAGGGGCGACCACTCGGTCCCCCCGAACGTATGGTTGGGTGCCCCGATCCCCCCGGGAAACCATTTTGGGCGGGAGGCGTAGCTCGGCTGGTATGCCCGAAGTGGCGTAGCCCGGGCGCGCCCTTTCCCGCCCAGGAGGGGTTGTCCTAGACACCCGCACGGAAGACCACGCCCAGTAGGCATACCGGAGGAGGGTCCCCGCCCTCCCGCAGATGGATAAATAGAGCGGGAATCCGAAGAAGCGTCCTCTTGTTCTTGTGCTCTGAAGGCTGCACCAACTCGTTGCTCGTGAGCCCTCGACGGAACAAGCGGCAATTTTGAGAACTTGTAATCTTGTTGTTTCTCTTTCAGTTATTTGGAGTACGAAGGATCCAGCACCTCGTTGATCAACTAGAGCAGAATACTCGAAACCATGGCTGGCAAGAAAGCAGGAAAAGGCTCCGAGATGGAGAAGGTAGCATGGACCGAAAGCTCGGAAAAGTTGACTCGATCGGTCGAGGTTTGGCTGAGGTTAAGAAACAGTTAGCGGCCCAGAACAACTCAGGCCGTCCTAAGAAGGTAATAGGCCCGGCCTTGCCGGGAGTCGTCCCCGAGGGTAGGGAGAAGCGGGTTAAGAGGAGGGCGGTTTCTGGGGAGGTTCCGGTTCCTGAGGTACCCCCAGTTGCCCCCATCACACCGGCGGACAGCCCGGTACCAAACCCAGATTTAGGTTTGCCGATCCCGGTTGTAATTACTCCTGTTAACAATGAGGAGATGCCCCCCGAATTGGCCATCCAGTTAGCGGCGGTGTTGCCATGGCTCAAGAAGAAAGCAGGGGGGGCAGTGGCCGCGGGGGACCCGGCCGAGGAGGCCAGACTAATAATCGAGCAATTGCGGCAGTCGAGAGAGGCCGCAACGGTGAATGTTCCTCTTGTTCCCCCACAGGTGGCGCCGGGAGGACCTGCGGTTAGCCGGGAAAAGGCGGCAGACACAACGGCCGAACTTGGTAAGCACACATTGCCAATGGCAGGGGAGGGTTCATTACCCTCAAGGTGGGAAAGGGCGGCGCAGCACATCCCTATGGCCACAAAAGAACTGATATGGGGGGAGAAATATGTGAACATGTTTTCATTATTGACTGACCATCGCGAGATGGAATATGCAAAATCCCAGAAAGATTTGTGGCATCCCAGTGTATGGCGCGCCAAGATGGCGGAATTCAGGGTTGATGAGACGGTAACAAACTGGGTTAAGGCCTTTTCCATATTTATTGCAGTCATGGGGGAACGGAAGCCTGAAATTATGACCGAGTTGACTTGTTATCAAAATAGGATTATGGATTTTTATTTCATGTATGAGGGGGATGAATGGAAAGGTTACGATATGAAATTCCGGAAAGCAAAAGAGTTTGATGCTACATTGACTTGGGATTGCCTTGACTCGGTGTCATGGCACAAGCAGCTCTTGCCTGGGCGGCAGGTACGTCCTCGCCGGGCGGGAGCAGGTCGGGGTTCGCTCGCCAAAAGCCCGCGGTGCCCTCTCGAGCGGGCGCCGGTGGGGACTATCAGCCCAAGACCGGCGGGAATGGCGGCAAGCATGTGGTTTGTTGGGGCTTCAATAGAGGCAACTGTAACAGACCCCAGGGAACATGTAGGTTCAGGCATGCGTGTGCGGGCTGTGGGAACTCCTCACACCCGGAGAGTAGCTGTAGATCTAAAAACAGCGGGACGGGAGGAAAAGGGGGGTCTAAGCAAGAGTGAGGTAAGACTTTGTAACCGATTGCCCACACCTGTTGATATCATGGCTCTGACTCTTTGGTTGAACAAATACCCTGATCATGTATCCGCCGGGGTGTTGAGGAAGGGATTCCTATATGGCTTCAACATCCCGGCGGGGGATTTTCGGGGGGACTCCTTTTGTAAAAACCAGTTATCTGTCCAACACAACCCAAGCGTTGCGGCAAAGAAAATTGCAAAAGAAGTCAGCTTGGGGCGGGTGGCGGGGCCTTTTCATCGCCCGCCGGTGGCGGATTTCGTGTGTTCCCCGTTAGGGGTTGTCCCGAAGAAAGACCCTGGGGAGTTTAGACTCATTCACAACTTGTCTGCCCCAAGGGGTTCTTCAGTGAACGAAGCCATTGACCCAGACGTTTGTTCAGTGCGGTACGCATCGTTCGATGATGCCGTGGCCATGTTAAATCACCTGGGCCCCGGGGCGCTGATGGCGAAATCAGATATTGAATCGGCGTTCCGGTTGCTCCCGGTACACCCACAGGATCAGCGCTTGCTAGGTTTTGCATTTTAGGGGAGTTATTACATGGATAAATGCATGCCGATGGGTTGCTCCATTTCTTGCGCTTATTTTGAAATGTTCCGCTGTTTTTTACAGTGGGTATTCACCGAGGCCACGGGCCATAAGCATGTGATGCACTATCTAGATGACTTCTTGTTTTTGGGTGCAGCCGGCGATACGAGTTGTGCGCAGGCGCTACGGGACTTCTGCATCCTCATGCGGGAGTTCGGAGTCCCACTAGCACCAGGTAAGACGGTCGGACCATCTACTTCACTGGAGTTTCTGAGAATTGAGCTCGATTCGGTGGAAGGATGTTTCCATTTACCGATGGAAAAGGTGGCCAAATTTAGGGCTTCCCTGATACAATGCCTGGGCAAGGAGAAAGTGACCCTGCACCAGTTACAGCAAACAGTGGGTCAGCTTAACCTTGCCTTGAGGGTGATGCCAATGGCCCGCCCCTTCTCACGCTCTATTGCACAAGCTATGGTTGGTCTCAAGGAGGGACACCACCGTACGAGACTGTCGGCAGAGGTTCGCCAGGATATGAGCATTTGGTTGGCATTTCTGGCGGACTTCAACGGTCGAGTTGTGTGGAACAAGCCGCCAGCATCTTCAGATGAACTAGGTTTGTGGACCGACTCAGCTGGGAGCCTGGGATTTGGCGCCATTTTTGGTAACCAATGGTCGGCGCAAGTATGGCCGACGTGGTGGCACTCCAGCGGTCTAACAGGTAACATTGGGTTCTTGGAGCTATTTCCCATTTGGGTTGCTCTGATGGCATGGCCAGACGACTTCAGGGACCGCTCGGTGGTGTTTTGGTCTGATAATATGACTGTGGTTGAGTGCATTAACCAGCAGGCAGCCCGCTGCAAGTGGATCTTGAGATTATTGAAAGAAATCGTATTACGTTGCATGAAATTGAATGCACAGTTCAGGGCAAAACATGTGCCAGGTGTACTGAATTATGCAGCTGATGCACTCTCTCGTTCACACATGCAGGCTTTCAGGGGCTATTTACCCACAGCGGACCTAGTGGCGGCACCGTTCCCCGAAGCACTATGGCTAATCAGTGCCCCGGATTACAAGACCTCGTGGCAGCCAGCTTAGCGCCTAGAACAAGGAAGGCATACGAAAGAAGGGGCGTTTCGTTCCTACTGCACATTTTTGGGTCCATTAGGGAGACAGAGCTGGGGTCAGGAGGAATCCTTCCTGGGGTTCCTGGTTGCGCTGCACAGAGGAGGCCGATCAGCGGCAACGGCCAATAGACATAGGGTGGCCATTTCGTTCATGGCACAGGTGCATGGCATAAGAGATCCGATGGATTCCTTTTCGGTTAGGAAGGCACTCCGCGGATGGGAACGCCTCGAGGGTCGCAAGCAGGATACGAGGCACCCGATTGGTTTAGATAGATTGTCTGGACTCTTAGCGAAGCTAGAGGAGACGTGCTCCTCCCTTTACGAAGCAGTTTTGTTCCGGGCAGCTTTCGCCTTGGCATTCCACGGGGCTATGCGGGAGAGCGAACTGGCCGCAAGGAACAAGAAGGATATAGAGGGAGGCCTGGGCAGGGATCACATCCAAATAAGGGGTGATTCGATGGTAATCTCGATAGCCAGGTCCAAGACTGACCAGGGAGCCATGGGTGATAGTGTTATCGTGCAGCGCGCACAAGGGTCCCCCACTTGTCCGATAAAATGCGTAGAGGAATACTTGGCATTGAGGACGGCTACGTGGGGGGGGGGAGCTTGCTGAGGCACAAGGATGGCACCCCACTGACCAGGTTTCAGTTTCAGAGGGTGTTAGCACTGTCAATCGCTGCTGCGGGCATGGACCCGTGCGATTTTGGGACCCACTCATTTAGGATAGGGGCTGCCACTGAGGCTACAGCCCGGGGTCAGAGTGCAGAGAAAGTGAAACAGCTGGGCCATTGGTCCTCGAATTGCTTCAAAAGGTATGTGCGATTGCACATGTTGTAAAGATCAATTGACTTGCACTCACGCTTCTTGTGTTTTGTTTCCATTACAGTTTCGCGAGCCTGTCACGCGGGGCGGAATTGGAAGTCGACCCAGCACCAGGAGATCAGCGGTCGAGGATCACCGACTGGAGAAAGAGTGGTATGGGTCGTGGGCCACTCATATGTGAGGCGCGCCGGGGATGTATTCAAAGCAGGTGACGCGACTCACGCATCTGGGGAATACGGGTACAGAGTGACCTTCCATGGGAAGGGTGGACTCTGTATTGACCAATTTCAATTGTTCTTTGAAGGTCTTTTAGGGCGGCAAAGGTCACCACCATCTGTAGTCATAGTACACCTGGGTGGCAACGACTTAGTGAAGCTAGGAAGACGAGTGTTATTGGAACACATCCTGTCGGCAGTTAGCTGGTTGGCTAGGAAACTCCCGGGGTGCACGATTGCCTGGTCCCACATGATCCCCAGGAAGAGTTGGCGGGGGGGCATTTCAGTGTCAGCGTTGAACCACTCTGTGAAAAGGGTTAACAACAAAATAGGGAAATTGTTTCGCTCAGCTCAGTTACATAGCATTCCTCACGGGTGTATTCGGGGTGATCACATGTATCTGAATGATGGGGTTCACCTGTCCAGGGAGGGAAATGATTTACTCATAGGTGACTTCATAGCATGGCTAAGGGGTTCGAGGAAGCATGACCTTTAGGAGGATTGGGGGGGGGGCCGGATAGTCGGTCAACTATCCGGCCTGTGGCTGTAAGGTCATGATCGTGAGCAGTAATTTCAAGGTCCCTAGAGGGGGGCGCCACCCAGAATGGATGGGAGCGCCCGGGGGGAGGCGGCCATTGGCCCCTTCCACGGGGAGGCGGCACCCACTAAGGATGGGTCGCCTAGGGGGAGACGGCCATAGGCCCCTCCCAGGGGGGAGGCGGCTAGATGCCCCTCCGACGAATTTCCCGGGGGCCGGATATCCGCGACGGCGGATAGAGAGTGTGGGCTGGGGGGGAGTCCACGCTGTCCTTCCTACAGATACCTCACACGGGAACTCGGACGACCTTTAAGATGGCGTCGAGTGAAAAGGGGGCCCCCACGACAAGGGAAGTTACAGGTGGCAATGAGGGTAAAGTCCTCTGCGCATGCGCCACTCACACCGTGAGGGCGGGATTTTGGTAGTAGGGATCTGACACCGGTTAAGACCTTGCCGTTGGCCCTTAATGCTAGGATGTACAATTTTAATTTAGAATGCATGCATTTTCAGGATGCTAGACTCGGCTAGGAAACCTTTGTATTAGAGATTTGTTAAGGTTAGCCAAAGAACATGTCTTCATCGAAATGTAATAAATGTAAAATTGTACATAATTTATTAAACTTTTATTTAATGTTTTAAATTTTGTTACATATTTTAATAAATACGGCCGGGGGGGTAACTCCCCCCCACCTTCCAAAAGTTCAAACCTGTGTCTGTCTACTCCCATTGGGAATTGGTGTTGGGAGGGGGTGGCAGGCATCCCGGCCATATGGAAAGGGGCGACCACTCGGTCCCCCCGAACGTATGGTTGGGTGCCCCGATCCCCCCGGGAAACCATTTTGGGCGGGAAGCGTGGCTCGGCTGGTATGCCCGAAGTGGCGTAGCCGGGGCGCGCCCTTTCCCGCCCAGGAGGGGTTGTCCTAGACACCCGCACGGAAGACCACCCCCAGTAGGCGTACCGGAGGAGGGTCCCCGCCCTCCCGCAGATGGATAAATAGAGCGGGAATCCGAAGAAGCGTCCTCTTGTTCCTGTGCTCTGAAGGCTGCACCAACTAGTTGCTCGTGAGCCCTCGACGGAACAAGCGGCAATTTTGACCCACCCACCAGCCCCTTATGGCAATGTTTGTTTGAATAAAGTTTGATTAAGATAGAAATGTATAGGCCTTTTTTCCTTTGTAGAAATGTAAGGAGATGTGTCATATAATGATGTGGCTTCTGTTTTAGGATAATGTTTCCCTTTGCCGGAAAATGAAGTTGATGACTGATCAAGGCTATGTTAGAATTTTTCTTCTCTTAGTAGGTAAAACAACTGTCGTATTTATTTTTTGGTCGGGCGGTAAGGTCATGATCGGTGAGCAGTAATTTCAAGGTCCCTAGAGGGGGGCGCCACCCAGAATGGATGGGAGCGCCCGGGGGGAGGCGGCCATTGGCCCCTTCCACGGGGAGGCGGCACCCACTAAGGATGGGTCACCTAGGGGGAGACGGCCATAGGCCGCTCCCAGGGGGGAGGCGGCTCGATGCCCCTCCGACGAATTTCCCGGGGGCCGGATATCCGCGACGGCGGATAGAGAGTGTGGGATGGGGGGTAGTCCACGCTGTCCTTCCTACAGATACCTCACACGGGAACTCGGACGACCTTTAAGATGGCGTCGAGTGAAAAGGGGGCCCCCACGACAAGGGAAGTTACAGGTGGCAATGAGGGTAAAGTCCTCTGCGCATGCGCCACTCACACCGTGAGGGCGGGATTTTGGTAGTAGGGATCTGACACCGATTAAGACCTTGCCGTTGGCCCTTAATGCTAGGATGTACAATTTTAATTTAGAATGCATGCATTTTCAGGATGCTAGACTCGGCTAGGAAACCTTTGTATTAGAGATTTGTTAAGGTTAGCCAAAGAACATGTCTTCATCGAAATGTAATAAATGTAAAATTGTACATAATTTATGAAACTTTTATTTAATGTTTTAAATTTTGTTTCATATTTTAATAAATACGGCCGGGGGGGTAACTCCCCCCCGCCTTCCAAAAGTTCAAACCTGTGTCTGTCTACTCCCATTGGGAATTGGTGTTGGGAGGGGGTGGCGGGCATCCCAGCCATATGGAAAGGAGCGACCACTCGGTCCCCCCGAACGTATGGTTGGGTGCCCCGATCCCCCCGGGAAACCATTTTGGGCGGGAGGCGTGGCTCGGCTGGTATGCCCGAAGTGGCGTAGCCGGGGCGCGCGCTTTCTCGCCCAGGAGGGGTTGTCCTAGACACCCGCACGGAAGACCATGCCCAGTAGGCGTACCGGATGAGGGTCCCCGCCCTCCCGCAGATGGATAAATAGAGCGGGAATCCGAAGAAGCGTCCTCTTGTTCCTGTGCTCTGAAGGCTGCACCAACTCGTTGCTCGTGAGCCCTCGACGGAACAAGCGGCAATTTTGACCCACCCACCAGCCCCTTATGGCAATGTTTGTTTGAATAAAGTTTGATTAAGATAGAAATGTATAGGCCTTTTTTCCTTTGTAGAAATGTAAGGAGATGTGTCATATAATGATGTGGCTTCTGTTTTAGGATAATGTTTCCCTTTGCAGGAATATTGAAGTTGATGACTGACCAAGGCTATGTTAGAATTTTTCTTCTCTTAGTAGGTAAAACAACTGTGGTATTTATTTTGTGGTCGGGCGGTAAGGTCATGATCGGTGAGCAGTAATTTCAAGGTCCCTAGAGGGGGGCGCCACCTAGAACTGATAGGAGCGCCCGGGGGAGGCGGCCATTGGCCCCTTCCACGGGGAGGCGGCACCCACTAAGGATGGGTCGCCTAGGGGGAGACGGCCATAGGCCCCTCCCAGGGGGGAGGCGGCTAGATGCCCCTCCAACGAATTTCCCGGGGGCCGGATATCCGCGACGTCGGATAGAGAGTGTGGGATGGGGGGGGAGTCCACGCTGTCCTTCCTACAGATACCTCACACGGGATCTCGGACGACCTTTAAGATGGCGTCGAGTGAAAAGGGGGTCCCCACGACAAGGGAAGTTACAGGTGGCAATGAGGGTAAAGTCCTCTGCGCATGCGCTACTCACACCGTGAGGGCGGGATTTTGGTAGTAGGGATCTGACACCGGTTAAGACCTTGCCGTTGGCCCTTAATTCTAGGATGTACAATTTTAATTTAGAATGCATGCATTTTCAGGATGCTAGACTCGGCTAGGAAACCTTTGTATTAGAGATTTGTTAAGGTTAGCCAAAGAACATGTCTTCATCGAAATGTAATAAATGTAAAATTGTACATAATTTATGAAACTTTTATTTAATGTTTTAAATTTTGTTTCATATTTTAATAAATACGGCCGGGGGGGGTAACTCCCCCCCGCCTTCCAAAAGTTCAAACCTGTGTCTGTCTACTCCCATTGGGAATTGGTGTTGGGAGGGGGTGGCGGGCATCCCGGCCATATGAACACTGCAAGCTTCGGTAGGATGATGTCACAAGAAAAGGCAAGCACGTCCTGTGATTCTGAGCAAATCAGTTAATCGCTCCGTGAACCTTTCTGAAGTCTGCCAGCTGATCCCCTCACACTCATCTATTTTCTGCAAACAGCGCCGGGATGCCCCTTTGCTGGGGCAGCTGAGCGCTTTCCAAGATTATTTAACATAACACATAACATAACATTAATGTGTTGTTGTGTAATGTGACTGGTGTTTATGTAAAACGTTCAAATACATTCTGGTCGAGTTAGCGCAATATAAACAAGCACTTGCAATGCAATAGGTCTCACATTTTCGAAACTTTGACCTATTGGTATTGTAAATGACAATGCCTTTTATTATTGCAGGTTATTTAAACATAAATAAAAGGCATAGTCATTTACAATGCGAATAGCTCAAAATCTCACCAATGAGAGACCTATTGCATTGCAAATGCTTGTTTAGACCAGCTATTTTCTGGTCTTAGAAACCTGCAGCTAACTGGACTTAGCAGCAGTTTTGAGACGGGGGAGATGTAAGGAGGGGCAGGTATCACCGGATAGTAATTTAATTGAAAATATCGCAAAATCTGGTTAGAAGCAGTTTTTTCACGAGAACGTCCACCGTACATCTCATTTTCGTTACTTACCGCTAACAGAAGTCGCAATGCTGAAAATTTCCGTTTACGCTGAAAAAGTGCCCCTAGCTACAGTTAGCGGCAACTTACAAATACTAGAAAGAAAATGGGTAACCCAATATACACTTGTAGGCTTGGGCAATGAACGGTTAAGGTAAAGGGTGGCTACAAGGGATTTGATTTGTTTATTGACTTGTGATCAATTTATGAGTTAGTTAGCATGAATCTAACTCTAATGTATCCATAAGATAACAACGAAACTTTTCATTAGTGAAAACAGTCAATGATAAGTAAGGAAAAAGAAAGAAAAAGCTCACGGAAAAGTAATTTTATCTGAAAAATATTGTATTGAATGAATCAACAAATAAATATGTATACGGGGATATAAGGAACAAATCAAGTAAAAGCAAAAAGTGTTATGGACAGAGGTATGTGCAAATCAACAGGTCAGTGCATAACAGTTCATCAGCTCCTGTAAATTATAGGTAAAAAAAAAACAAGTCAAACAATGTACGATGGTTAATTTTTGGTGCAGGTAATTTGCTTATGGAGATGATGAAGATGAGTGCCTTAGTATCCCAGAGCGGAGTGAGTTTAGTTATGGTATCCTTCCACCCCAGCTTCGCCTGTGCTGCATGGCTCTGTGTTTCGTTAGCCGCCTGACCTCTGTTGTAAAGCACTGAAAGCATACTCTCTGCGCCCAGCTGGGTTCTATCCGCTCTGTATGCTGGGTCATCCCGTGGATCATGAATCTACTGGTTGATAATTTTGAGTTGGGCGGCCCAGTAATAAAGTTGCAGATTGGGCAAGGCAATCCCCCCCTCGTACCAAATTCTGTACAGCTTGACCTGGGCAATACGTGCCGGTTTGTTACTCCAGAGTAACTTAGACACCAATGTAGTCACCTGTCGGAAATAACTTGGCGGGACAGGGTAGGGTGAGTTTTCCAGTGCGTATAAGAACCTCGGGAGTGCCATCATTTTGTAAAGCGCCGCTCTACCAAGGAGCGTCAATGGCAACGAAGCCCAATGTTTGACGTCCGTCCGGAGCCGGGTCAAGGGTGGAGTTAGATTTTTCCCGAGGAAGTCAGCTTGGTTGTTAATAATGTGAATGCCCAGGTATTTCAAGGAGGACTCAACCAGTTGCAGTGGGCACTGCGCATCGAGCTGGGGCGCAGGTCCCCTGAGGACATAGACGATCGACTTTGACCAATTAAGGGTGTACCCCCGAGGTTGTTCCATAGTTGTCGCATAATGCCAGTAAGGCTGGCACACTCCTGGCCGGCTCCGTCAGATATACCAACATGTCGTCGGCATATAAGGACACACTGTCCTCCCAGCCCTCCTTCCAGCCAATGCCTCTCAGTAACAGTGTGGTCCTGATCAGCGTCGCCAGTGGTTCCAAAACAAGGGCGAACAGTAAGGGTTAAAGGGGACATCCCTGTCGGGTCCTTCTTGCCAGATGGATTGTATGTGAGATGTGGCCGTTGGCTGTAATGTGCGCGACCGGGTTTGCATACAGGAGACGCACCCAGGAAATGAAACTGAGGCCAAACCCCATCCGGGTCAGGACCGCGAAGAGGTGCCCCCATTCCACCATGTCAAACGCCATTTTGGCGTCCAACGAAAGAATCACTGCTGGTTCCGTCAACGACGGAGCATGTGCTAGTACCCCATGCACGCGCCTGAGATTAAGAGCTGTGCTCCGGTTCGGCATGAAGCCAGATTGATCGGGGTGTATCAACAGCGAGAGATGTGTTGTCAATCTCGTGGCAAGTAACTTTTCCAGAATTTTGGCTTTGGCGTTAAGGAGAGAGATCGGGCGATATGATGTACACGCCGAAGGTGGTTTGCCAGGTTTCAGGATTGCCACTATGGTGGCTGTCCGTTGGTCTATGGGGAGTTCCGCCCTTTCCCGGCTCTCTGTGTACATATCTAACAGGGGCGCACTGAGCGTTTCCGACATGAGTTTGTACCACTCTATGGGAATCCCATTCGGGCCCGCCGCTTTCCCTGACTGCACCGCCTGGATTGCTAATTGTATTTCCTCAACAGAGTGTTCGGTTTCCAACTCCTGGGCTGCTTCTGGTGTAAGTGTCTGGATCTCTATTTGGGTTAAGGAATCTATGGCTGCTTGCTCCGTGATCGCCTGACTTGGGGTATATACATCCTCGAAGTGGTCTGCCAGTGTATTTACGATTTCTTCAGGGTGTGTTTGTAGCTGGCCTGTGTTAGTGTATAACTGCTGAATGCCTCTTTTGCTCCCACCCTTCTTGTCCAGCCAGGCCAACATCTTTCCTGCTTTATCGCCCACTTCGTACACCTTCGGGGCCATAGCCGAGACACTCTCTACCACCTGCAGTCTGAGATGTTCCCTATAGCGCTGCTGGCATAACTGTAAAGTGGGATTTGTGTCTATCGTGGGATCCGCTGCCTCTGACGCAGTGGCCGCGTGCAATGAGCGTTCTAGCTCCACAAGTTCCTGTCTCTGTTTCTACTTATGCCCCGCTATGGATGTAATTGCCTGCCCACGAAGGACTGTCTTGTAGGCTTCCTACAGTGTTGGGGGAGGGCACAGAGCCTTTATTTTCGGCAAAGTACAATCTAGTCACCTTCTTCAAATCTCTCCTGATACTTGGGATTTTAAAAAAATTAGGGTATATGGGGTATATTCTCCTGCGTGTCTTTTCCCGGCGAAGGAATGTAAACATTATCGGAGAATGATTGAAATTCCTCTGGGCAATATGTCAATGGTGTCGATGTCTTGCATACCGTCTCCCAAACCCAAAAAGTAGTCTATTCGCTATAGGCTGTTATGTACGGATGAATGGTAGGTGTATTGGCTTGCGCTCGGGTGTCCGTGGCGCCAGATATCAATCAGGCCCATGGCCTCCAGGAAGCCGTGCAAGCTAGTGGGACTGGGCGTGTGTGGCCGAGCCGGAAATTTGTCTACCATCGGATCCACCACTGCGTTAAAATCTCCGCCGAGGAGTGTGTCACCCGTCGGGAGGCTCAGCAGGAATTCTCCCAATGCCGGTAGGGCTACTGTTTGGAGTGCTGGTGGGATGTAAAAGGTTCCTGGGATGATTTATGGTCCCTTGACAAAGGCTGTACTGTTGATACTACAATCGACAGCTAAGGAGGAGAATTATCTGATCAGCTGGTACGAGTGAGCATAGCTGATTTAGGCTTCATATTTTAAAGATGTCTGAAGTGGGTGCAGCAACAGAGTGTTAACCCTGATGAATCTGCCGTAAATTCTATTTGGCAGTGAAACATGTCGGTTGCAGGTAGTGATATGCGACAATAAGCTACCAGCCTTTTTAACTCAACAGTGCATACCTCATTCAGCAATAAAGTAGTTCAGTAGGTCTGCCTGTTGATTTTACTTTCACTCTGTACTGTTTTGTCACGTATAGGAGCTATGCTCTAAGCTCCTTGCTTTGCACCTTTTTCTTTATACTTTTCTCTCCTTCATTTTTTCACAAATTCTGGAAAAGGAATGGTCACCTATGATGAGAAAGGGGCTGAGTATTTGGTAAACATCTGACCAAATTTCCCCGAGGGTGTTCGCCCGTGAGGTGCCTTCCTCTCCGCCACACATTTTTTCCGTTTCAATTGTGTATGTGTGGGTGTGTGTATGGCCTTATTTGGGGCTGGCATCATAGGTTACGCCGAGTTGAATGTATAGTGAACCCCCAAACCAACCCCCCTTTTTTTAGTGTTCGCAAACAAGTTGTTTGGTTGGGACAGTGGGGCATTAGAGACAATAGATACCTAAACATAGAATTAAGAAGAGGTATATCCCGAATCTTATAATAGAAGATTCTAGTGGAGAATGTTCTCATGCCCGTTAGATAATTGCTAACTTGAGTCCTGGGTACAGGGATTTTTTTGGATTAAAGGGATGTAAATGGACACAATGTTTATAAGGTGGCCCTCCCACTGCCCATGTACCACCGCAAATTGGCCCTGGTCATCTGTTTTGTGGTGCAAAAGAATGAATGGGGAGGTCTTCCGCAACAGAATACCTGTTCCCCTGGACCCCTTAGAAAATTCCGAGGGAGCCACCATCTTGTAGCCCCTGCGATCCAGCGCCTGACATGCTTTTCCTGTGAGGTGCGTCTACTGCAGCAAAACCAAATGTGGGTTCTGACGTTTGAGTGCCTGCATCACTAACCCTCTCTTAATTTTGTCACCCAGTCCCCTTATGTTCCAGGTCAGTATCTTCAGGGGTGGGACCAAAGACTATTGAATTACGCCGCTAGCGGCGGTGTCGTGTGAGTGTTGTCACATAGTGAGGTGAGCTAAAAGGGAGCCTTTGTGTCTCCCCTGTGCTTGTAGTGGGCTCAGCGTCCCAGTGAGCGGTGTATGTGTGTTCCATGTCGTGTCGTGTTTTTTCGTGCAAAACCGAAATCAAAACAATCAAACTCTCCCTCCCCACGTGTAGTCCGGAAATATGGCAACTGTGGAATTTTGTATTTTGATAGGAGGTGAAATCCTTGCTGTTTGGAGTATGGCGTCCCTGTCTCGGAAGTTAAAGAGTCTGGCCAGTACTGGTCGCGGCCGTGCCCCCGGTTTCGGTGCTCCACCGGGGACTCTATGCGCCCTTTCAATGGAAAAGAAATGGGAGAGACCCTTCGGTTGCAACTTAGTCTTAATCAGATCTTCAACGTAGAGATCCATTGTTCGCTTGCCTTCTGACTCCGGTATTCCTAAGATCCGTACGTTGTTTCGTCGCGAACGTCCTTCCTGGTATTCCAGCCTTTCCTGGAGTTTCTTGGTGACTGCTTCCATTCGTTCCATTGCTTGTTGCAGTTCGGAGGTATCTACCACCAGGGATTTCGTGAATACTTCCACCTGCGCCACTCGTTCCATCATTTTATGCAAATCTGCCCTTAGGAGGCCAACGTCCGTAGAAATGGATCCCACCATCGCCTGCACATTGTATAACGTTTTCATTAAATCTTCTAACGTCACCTTCTTGGCGCCGTCTCCCTCAGGGCCTTTTCCTGTAGAGGTGCGGCCTTCTGGTTGTTGCGTGTTGGCCTTGTCGTAGGCATACTTGTCGAGTCTTGATTGCGCTGCGTTGTTTTTTGCACCTCTGCCCACCATGACTCTCCCTTCCACTGCGTCTCCGATCGTGGCCAGCCACTCGAGGTCCCAGTGTTGCTGCGGGTTGCACTGCTGTGGTGGCGCGTCTAATCAAGTTTCTCCCATGCAGGTACCCCCATGGTATCGCTTGTGCAGGTCCAGATCCGGCAATTATCCGGCGGCTCAGCCTCTGTGTAGTCCGCCAGGCGCGGCGGGCCCCCCTTCACTCCACGCACATATGGCCCGTCAGGGCTCCAGCATCCCCATCCTTCACTAGTGCCCTACAAGGCACTCACTGTTCCTGTAGTGGGTCTGCCCCCCTGCCGTTTGCCACCTTGTGCTGCTGTTATAGGAGGCAGTCTAGGAGGCCTATCGCAGATCGCCGATAACATGCCACCATCAACGCTATGGGCGTCCTATTATTCCACAGGGCTCGCTACTTATGTCTCTCAGGTCGCAGTCTCTCAATGATCACAATCGCACAAGGGGGCTGGGGGAGCTGGTAACTTGCGTGTGTAGCGGTATGAGCCCAGGAAAGGATTGTTCGCCGCCCTACCCCGAGCCCGGCAGTCGCGTTGTAATGGCGCTGATGCCGGGGCTGTTCTCAGCGTCCTCGCGACGTTGCAGGCGTGTGTAATGAGAGCCAATGGGGGCGCTGCTTATATGTCGTTGGGGCAGCGATGCCGGTTGCTCCGCTCCTTTGCCTCCACTGGTAACATGCACATGTAGCGTTAGGAGCCCAGGGAAGGATTGTCCGCTGCCTTACCACGAGCCCAGCAGTCGCGTTACAACGGTGCTGATGCCGGGGCCGTTCTCCGCGTCCTTCCGCCTTTGCAGGCGCTTGTGAGGGGAACCGATGGGAGCGCTGCCTATAGGGCGCTGGGGCAGTGATTCCGGTTGCTCCGCTCCTTTGCCTCTGCCAATGTTTCCGCAGATCGTAAGAGGAATCCGTAACTTCCGGCGATCCCCGCCGGTCCGCAGGCACTTCCGTCTGGACAGTGAACTACGCAAGGCCAGTGTTGTCTGGATGCAGAAAGGCCCGTGCCGTCACTTGCTCCCTGCTCGGCTTTCCACGTCGGATCCGCTCCAGAGTAATGTCGGACGGTGCCTCTTGGTCTCACCTCCCGGGGTCAGCTTCTGGAGGTAAAAATGTTAATTGTCGGATTTATGTAAAGGGTCCGCCTCGTTCACAGACCTCCTTAGCTACGCCGCCATCTCGTTCGGCTGCTAGCCACGCCCCCCTTCCTGCAGTTTTTGCACAGACTCATAAGGTATGCAAAGAAAATGCATTGGTTAAATATTATTCAATAGTGATTGGAGATCCAACCAGACTAGGTAGCAGCAGTAAAATCAACCAAGATTCTGTAAACAAACCTCTCGCTTACCATATGTAAATCATTCTTGGCCCCACAAAGTGACTGATTCAATCAATTTCAATCACAGATTTTTGATGTATTAATGAGACCTCTTCAGAATTGGTTCCAATGCTAGTGGAGCCATAGAAGGATGGGCTGCACCTGAAAAAAAGAGCACCAGTAGGGCTGAAAAGCATTTGCAGATTATTGTTTTCTAGTTAAGAGGTTAAGTGTTATAATAGCTGGGTAATAATAGGACAGTTTTGGCAAGGCCAAAACTGAATTGACTGAATGAAATGCTACAAATATTAATTTCCTGCAGTGAGATTAATTAGAGCATTTCAAATATTTGATATACTTTAAAAGAATTTTTCTTAATTGAAACTTGTCATGTGATGTTTTCAAATTAAATAAAGCTGTTCAACTTGAATAATGACATATAAGATATTTTTCCTTTAAATTGCAAATTAACTCCTTTATAATGTGAATAATATAAATTAACAGACCAAATTTTTTTAGGTTTTGTGATTTTTGTTTATATTGTGTTTTTTTTATTTCTACTCCCCACTACCTTCTAATGTTAATTAGCAGGAGCTGTCATCACGGCGATTTCTGTCAATGCTGTGGGACTGCATCGAAAGGACACAGCTCTGTAGCAAAGAGTATTCTTTTCTTCTTTTCAAAAAGAAAATCCTGAATTCCTCGTGGTGAGGAACAGTAAAACATTAATACATATTCGCCCATCTAAACTGGGCGAGCGGAGTTGTAGCCGATTCCCCGATAGCCCTGACTTCCCAGAGCTGTCAGATGGAATTAATCACACCAGAGACAGAGTAATATCTGCAGTGATTAACCCTATGGTCTGCCTGCATGTAAATACGGCAGGTGGACTACTATATTGGAGAGGAGGGAACTCCATTGCCACAGAGTACCCTCTCCTCCAATATATAAAACAGGCCCAAAATTGCTTCTGTGATGAGGCACTCCGTTTAGGGGCCCAGGTCATCTCTTTACTGTGTGACTGCACCAATCATCGCAATCATGAAATGAAAAAGAAACAAGGATAGTTTTCCAAGTCTTTTTAAAAGGAAGCAACACCTATATTCAAAATCAAATCAATAATCTTTATTCGAGCATATCAAAGTTGATCATAAAAGATAGACATATTCAAAATACACATGGATTATAAGACAATAAATAAACGGTACATTTTAGCAGAGAAAATTTTAAAAACAAAGCCACAATGTAAGAGAAATCTGTTAAAAACAACCCACAATATAAAACTATTTAAACAATATCTCACCAATGAACATACAATGGTACAGTTGTTACAAAAAACTAAGACAAATAGCAATAGAACTATGGTTGAGAACTCAGGGCCACCTGTTCAAAGCCAGGAATTGCAATACCCTATTAGCAAATCGGAAATAGGGAATCACAATTAGAGATGTTCGTAAGCCTCATGTGGTGAAAATGCAACTCACACACCTCTGACTGCTGAGAACTGTAAGCCACTGGAAACAACGCCAGTGCCAAACAACATGGCAATCCAGAAAGAAGAGAAGGAAATCGGGGCAGGAAGAGGAAATTTGTATTCAGTGAGAAGAAGATACAAATTCCTTTGGAAGAATGCTGCACCCACCACAACTTGTTGTTTGGAAAGACCCTCATGAACGTCCCAGAGGTTAAAAAAAAAAGAATATCTAATCTGACTTGAAGGCAAAAATAAATGCTTTTGGGGTCACACAGCGCTCTGTTGAGGAAATGCGCAGGAGGAGGTATGACCTCCAGTCGAGGAACAATGAGAATGTTGCCAACGCCTTGTAGAGAGCTGCACAACAGGGGTGGACCCTCCTTAGTACCCCCACCTACAATGGTGGAAGGCACCATTGGCCTGAAGCAGTTTCCAGATTCAGACAGCTGGACACCTCAACTCCTGGGCTCAGCCCAAGTAAGTGATGCATGTACATTGTACTGTTAATGCAAATGTCCCATACACTAAGACATGTTAAGGTAACACTTGCTGGAGCCACACCAGGGACAGCAACAAACAATTCAGACCATGACTACCATCGAAGAGGCCATGCCATCCATGTATATTGGGACATTGGCCGACAGCCAAGCAGGGCACAACTTGTGCTGCAAACACTATCAATGATCCCTCAGGCATCAGAGAGATAGATCAGTCCATGATGAGAATTCAATGCCTGCAACATAAACAGGTGCAGTGTGAGATAGTCATCCTTTTTCCCTGATCACTCCCATTATTTGTTTGATACTGGTGGTAACTGACTCTGATTGTGCCCTGGGTTATGATTATCAGATCCAGAGCCAGTGCTCTATGTTGAAGCTATATGGCAATTAAGTGTAATTACTATTGATATGACAACCTACCTGTAAGCCCCTGGTATATTGTCCAGCATGTGTGTTAATAGGCCTACCAGATGTAATGCACCTCAGTGTGCACTGTTGTGGTGCCTGCTGTCATTTTAAAGGCGATACCAAAAGGGGATGATGGACAGAGCATTTGAGCAAATCAAACACTCACCCCCAGTCAACAGATCGGGGTTTAATCCATCATCATTCTTTAGCTCACTCCACCACCCCAGTTCAGACATAGCCATATGCAAATCAGTCTGATCCTGTGCCTCATGGGAACAGTCCAGCCCGAACTGCAAAGCCATGTCTTCCCTGGACCGTAAACAAGCATCCTGGGACCGGTTTTGGGTTCATAACCCTCATCAGCCAGGCTATTCTGAATCCAGTGGCAAAGTGAGCAAAGGAACCACGTCTGGGCATACCCTGACGACTTAGGGCGAACAAAGCGATACCAAAGGGGATGATGAACAGAGTGTTTGAGCAAATCAAACACTCACGCCCAGTCAACTGTTCTGGATTTAATCAATCATCATTCTTTAGCTCCGTCCATCATTCCCTTTGGTATTGCTTTGTTCGCCCTAAGTTGGCAGGCTATGCCCAGACGTGGGTCCCTTGCTCACTCTGCCTCCGAAACCGGTCCCAGGATCCTTGCTTCCGGTCCAGGGAATACATGGCTTGGCAGTTCGGGCTAGACTGTTCCCATGAGGCACAGGGTCAGACTGATTTGCATATGGCCATGTTTGAACTGGGGTGGTGGAGTGAGCTAAAAAATTATGATGGATTAAACCCAGATAATTTGACTGGGGTGAGTATTTGATTTGCTCAAGCGCTCCGTCCATCATCCTCTTTGGTATCGCTTTGTTCGCCCTAAGTAGGCAGGGTATGCCCAGAAGTGAGTCCCCTGCTCACTCTGCCACTGGATTCAAGATAGCCTGGCTGATGAGGGTAATGAACCCGAAACCGGTCCCAGGATGCTTGTTTGTGGTCCATTGAAGACATGGCTTGGCAGTTCGGGCTGGACTGTTCCCATGAGGCACAGGGTCAGACTGATTTGCATATGGCCATGTCTGAACTGGTTTAGTATATACAATGGTTCTGTCGGGTATGCAACCTGATTACTTCAAAGTGAGAATAAATCCTTCCAAGTTTTGATTAATCATAGGTTACTTTATACAATACTCCACTGAAGACATGGTCAAAATGCAAATCCAAACCAAAAGGAACAGGGTAACAATATATTTTTAATCTATGAATTGTTTTCATTCATAAACACCCTGTTTATAATACATGAAGAGTAATCAAGGAATGAAAAATTACTTTATACAAAACGGCGCTTTAAATTGAGTGAGTGCATTGTGACATATTGTGCACTAGTGACATGAAATTGGTGATTTATATACAAGTGAGTGAGGGAGGGGGAGGGGAAGGAAAGGAAACAATCTATAGGCCAGTTTCAGTATTCAATTATAATTAATCCAGTATGCCACTTCAGTTGGCCTTGGTTAACTGAATATACTGTGCTGGTCCGATGGCTTTAGAATCGTCGATGTTTCGACCCTTTGGACGCCTTAATTCTTCACGACATGGGGCAGGATGGGGTAGTGATATGGCGCCTGTTGGTCAAATGGGTAAGTCATCAGGAAAGGATTTGCGGAGAGTTAATAAAAGAATTAAAATTGTTGTATGCAGTGAGCAACAATGGTTACTTCTGCACTCATCTAAGTACCCCTTCGTGGATTGGACCCAGGAAAAGGTATGTAGAATAATCACCAAGGGGCAGATGTATTAAGATTCCGATTTGCGAATTCTAAATAGCGATTTTTTGCGAATCGCTATTTAGAATTTGCAAAATGGAATGTATGTACAAAATCGCTATTTTTTTGCGATTTCTTAATATTCTTTATTTGCGAATTCGCATTTTGCGAATTCGCAAATAAGGAATCATTTCCAAATGCATTCCTATGGGCCAGAAGGCCCATAGGAATGATAGTGCAATAATTCTCAAATTGCGAATTCGCAATTTGCTAATGGCAATTTGAGAATTATTTCAAAGGTGCAGGGGTGTCTCAAAGATTGCGATTCCTTAAATGCTATGGTAAAATAAGGAATCGCAATTTTTTGCGATTCCTTAAATTGTGATTTTTTGATACATTCTAAATCATGCTAAAAGGCCGTTTGCGAGTCGCAAAGGCCTTGATACATCTGGCCCCAATTCTTTTAAGAAGTCAGGCTTTTAGGAGCTTCGAATCTGTTAAATAAAGTAAAAGAGGGAAGCGTATGGTAATGCATATTCCATACCGCTTTGTGTATTTTTGTCACTGCAAATCACTAAATTCATTGCCGTTGAATTATCAAACCAATCCAACTTGTTAGCACTAGGATAACACTCACCCTGATACTGAAACTAACAGGTCCCTGTACGATCTTAACCGCTGGTCGTGAGAATAGTAATCATGGAGCCCATTATTTCCTCAGGCGCTCCTTAGGTTGAATACCAGCCGCATTATTTGAGCGATCTGGAAGACAGGAGGGGAGGGGAGCGGTAAGGACAGCATTCCAATTGGACAATGAAAGCGTGCACTGTAAGACACATGAATTATTGTCAGATTACTGACTAGATGCGTGAACGCTGGGGATGTCTCACCTGGTATCCGATTCACAGTCTCTGATCCTAAGGCACGCACGAGATCTGATTCTATCTGTGCGCTGTAGAAATGTTCCGTCGGCAACCCTTTGACGTTTGTGCCGGTTGGGACTAGTTTACTTTCCTTGAGGACGTGCCGCCGTGGAAGCGTTGCCTCATCACTAGGCAACGGACGGGTTACGTTCACACACGTAATCGTCCTTGTGACGTCAAGCAGCCATGCGTTCCTTGTTGCCAGGTAACGCGAGGGCGCCTTGCATGTTATAAAACTATATGGTCTAAATGAACTGGGGTGGTGGAGTGAGCTAAAGAATGATGATGGATTAAACCCAGATCATTTGACTGGGGGTGAGTGTTTGATTTGCTCAAGCGCTCCGTCCATCATCCCCTTTGGTATCGTCATTTTAAAGGCAGCCCTGCTCTGCAGGCAGCTTTTAAAAGTAAATTATATGCAAATTCGACTTTAGAATTAAAGGTACTTCCAAATTTTTATCCTACCTTATTTTTACATATAAGTCACCCCTTGAGGTCCTGCCTAGGTGCCCCAGTGTCTTTCAAGCTTTAAGAATGGACATTATAAAAGATGCTTTATGTGCCCTTGGGAGGGAACAGTTTCATGTTCCCCTTTGTAGCACAGTGGCTCCATAGGCTAACATAGGAATCATTTATTAAAGTAAAATTATTGGCAGGAGCCACCTACAAATATCATTCAAATAATTAAAATGATACTAAGAATAAATCCAACAACTTGCCAAGGTTACATTTAGTATCACTATCACAGGAGGTAAGTTATAGAACTTTTTTCCTTTGATGAGCCAAAATCCAAACTTCCAGCTGCCTCTCCTGATTGGCCAGCCTTTGGCAGGCTGAGCCAAACTGTTCCTGATGAGGTGTGAAGTGGCCTCCATAGAGACAAAGGGCATCTGGTGGGAAGATATATGCAAGCTACAGAGCAAAAGGCAGGAAGGAGGTTGGGTAGCTGACCTGGTCTTTGTAGAGGGATTGACTTTTATGACAGGACACAGGCGCACCCCCACTTCCTTCACACCCAGTCAGACAGGAGCCCCAGTAATTGAATTAGCAGAAGGACTGGAAGGAGAGTGTTAGGGGAATGCAGTCGCACCAGTAAGTTGGCTTAGCTGGATCATAACCGGGAAGAGAATATGCCACACTTTGGAGGAAGAAATTGTCATACTTCTGGGTGTTACCCGGTACCCCATTGGTCAGGGGTGCCCTCAGCTTGTCGTCCTGGAAAACTGGATAAATATGGGAGAGCTGCCCAGAAACACAGATCTCTGCCTGAAACTATAAGAAGAAGAAGATTCGCCCTGCTGGAACCCTGGTCTGCACCAAGAGGATTGCACCCTGAATGACTACACCTGCTGCACACTTTGGAAGCTACAGCCTTAAGGACTTGACCCTGCTTTAAAAAGAGAAGGAGTGGGCTCCCTGAAAGCAACAGATTAAAAGAACTCCACCTACATCATCTCCAGCAATAAGAAACCAGCTCACCACCTTCAGCTGGACTTTAAAGTATTTGGCCAGGTGTTTTATGGGAGATGTAGTCCCAACATCCCGAGATGCAACTCACCGATTCTGGAAATTCAGATTGGTGCTGTGGACACTTTGGAATTCCAAAAGGACCACTGAAAGAAGATCCAGAAGTTTGGAGAATTTTTGGTAAAAAGCTCCATAAGGTGACATACCCGTCAATGAGGTTCAAACCACTGAAAGCTCTGGAGCTCAAGACTCCCAGGATTTCATCCAGGCCTCGCACTGAACCAAGCTGCCCTTGTCAACTCTAAACCCAGCCTGACAAGGAGCTTAGCTCGACATCGAGTGAAAAAGCTCCGACAAAGTGACTAATCAGAAGGTAAAAACATGCGCGAGCCCTACCGCTAACTGTATTCGAACCAGCTTCATTGCGCTCGATCTAAAACTTTGAGTTTGACCCGGTCAAGTGCAACCAGATGTCCCAGAGTGACGCTTTGGGCTGCTCCCTGGGCAGAAACAATGGCCTGGGTGTGGTGAGACATTTTTCTTTCATTTGCAGGATGACCAGGTGCTCTGGACCAAGTAACTTCATTAACATCTACATTCCCTGTCTTTTCCCATGTAAATGTACACTGAGACCTGGGAAAGGCAAATCGTTGTTCTCCCAGCCAGGCTCGCTTCTAAACCCAGTGGGAGGAAAGCTTCCCTCAGGACCAGTTTTGATTGACCACAAAAGAAAGGGCTACTCATTTCCCTGAGCTCACCTCTAGATTGACACACAGGATACCTTAATGCAGGGGTTTCCACACCGGTCCTGGAGGGCCGGATCCATGCCAGATTTTTAAAATAATTACATGTATCTCAATGGGGATATCCAAAAAATCTGGCATTGATCCGGCCCTCCAGGACCGGTTTGGATACCCCTGCCTTAAGGGCTGGACCTGCCCCCATATGTACCCAGGATAAATATTGAATCCAAGGGTCAGTTGGCTGATCTCCTGCTTGGCTAGAGGGACAAAACCAGCTGCAAGAAGACTTTTACTAAAGTGTCCATCTGACCAGTGGCAACTGTACCTTGTGGCCTCTGCTGGAGTGAGTACTGACCCTTAAATGGTGTCCCTGGGGACTTGGAACCATTTGTTGTGTCTAACTAGACTCCTTCAATTTCTTTAAAGCTGAGAGACTTTGAAAACATCTTACTTCCAGGCATGGAGCAACCTGAACAACCACCTAAGCCGATCAGGCTCAGTTGTGACTTCAATGGGCTGAAGAAGCAGGTTTCTGCTGCTTGGAGCTTCTCTGCAGTAGGAATTCCCTTTCAGAAGGCCCTCAGCGAGAAGGTATCTGGTCTCCTGGAACTCATTGCTGGATACAATCTGCAGACTTGCTGGAGGATTCTGAACTCCCCAAAAAAAACTGAACATCTACAGACTCTCTCCTGAGGCGGAAGCCGGGAGATTTTAGCCCACTATCACGCTGCATTTTTAAAACTGTAAAATTGAATGTGACTGCATTTCTTGTTGACGCTCGCTCGCTGATGACACCTGACCGCCCAGCAGATCCATTGCTGTAGCAGAGAGGGTTGCCACAGCAACGCCGCCCTCGGCCACAGGACACGCCCATCGGCGTTGACACGCCCACAAGCCAGCACTTAAATCGAATTGCGCTGCCTACTAGCGCTGTCTACAGACTCTCTCCTGAGCTGGAAGCCGGGAGATTTTAGCCCACTATCACGCTGCATTTTTAAAACTGTAAAATTGAATGTGACTGCATTTCTTGTTGACGCTCGCTCGCTGATGACACCTGACCGCCCAGCAGATCCATTGCTGTAGCGGAGAGGGTTGCCACAGCAACGCCGCCCTCGGCCACAGGACACGCCCATCGGCGTTGACACGCCCACAATCCAGCACTTAAATTGAATCGCGCTGCCCACTAGCGCTGTCTACAGACTCTTTCCTGAGGCGGAAGCCGTGAGATTTTAGCCCACTATCACGCTGCATTTTTAAAACTGTAAAATTGAATGTGACTGCATTTCTTGTTGACGCTCGCTCGCTGATGACACCTGACCGCCCAGCAGATCCATTGCTGTAGCAGAGAGGGTTGCCACAGCAACGCCGCCCTCGGCCACAGGACACGCCCATCGGCGTTGACCACGCCCTCTAAAATCCTCGAATCCAACACTATTTACATGTACAGGAACCGGAAGCGCAGCGGACGAGCGCAGCGGGCGCGACGATTGCGCGCCGAAGGCGCGCATAAGGCAAGCTCGTCTGCGCTCGTCCGCGCCGAGGATGGGCCCAGGGCCCCCCCCCCTGCTCCGCCTGGTCCGCGACCCATCACCAAGACACCTCTGCTATCCTACTCCTCCGCAGAACTCCGGGGTTATAAACCTTATGCTGAGATAGCCCATCCCATACCCCTCTTTAACCACGACTCCTGCATTGGACCGCTTAAATGTCCCACATGCACAGAGACACCGTCTACAGACACCACCACCCCCATACCCACAGTGTCTGCAGCTTTAATAAACGTTTGTTCCTTACCCAAACACAAAATGGAAATCGCCGAGTTCATTGACTCCCATGACCTGGACATATTATTTATCACCGAAACATGGGGAGACGAATCCTCTGGACCTGATTTCAGAGACGCCATGCCTAACAACTATTGTGTAAGCAAGCTAGACAGACCCCTAAGAAAAGGCGGAGGAATAGCAATTATACATAAAGAACACCTAAAATTAACAACATCAGAAACCACTCTTCTTGAGTGCGAAGCTCTCCTCTTTGCCATACGCACCTCCAGTAAAGCTACCTTTAGAGGTTTGTTAATCTACCGCCCCCCAGGATCCAGATCAAAATTTCTCTCAAACGTAGATAAAATCATCGAGATGTCTATTGGAGCCCAACACTTTACCGTACTAGGTGACTTCAATTTTCATCTCGAATCTCATGATAACCTTGATACAGGAACATTACTTGGTGACTTGGAGACAGTAGACCTCCTACAAATTGTCAAATCACCTACCCACTCAGCAGGGCATACCCTAGACGGTCTATTCACCAACGACAGAGATATTACAATTACAAAGGTCATTCCTCTAATATGGACAGACCATTCTGCAGTATGTTTTTCAATTCCCGTTAATCCTTGCCCACCCTCCCAGACAACTTCTGGATCAACGAAATTCAGAGACTGGAAAAACATTAATATCGACCAACTCACCGAGATCATACTTGACAGTCCTCTTCTAAACAATCAAGACCCTGTAGCTGCGTCAGCCATCTACTTGAACAATCTGAACGCAGCCTGTAACAAACTAGCCCCCACAAAAACCTCTCACAAGAACAGAAAGCTTCCTTCCGCCCCTTGGTTCTCGGAATCCCTCAGATTGCAGCGCCAATATTGCAGAAACTTAGAAAGGCAATGGCGCCGACATTATAATAACGCGGACAAGATCAGCTATAAAAATGCCCTTTCTAATTACAAAAAACTGATTACATCCGAGAAAACCACCTATTACACCAACCAAATTAATCAGGCCAAAAACTCATCAGGAAAACTGTTCCAGGTGGTAACATACCTGTCCAATCCTCTGCCACCCCCCTCAGAGGGATCTCAGGACCTCTCAGATGCACTAGCCAAATTTTTCGAAGATAAGGTCAGAGCCATTTTCTCCACCTTTGCACCAGACCCTTCCTTATCCCATACCGAGCACTCCACGACAAATAACACTCCACATTTTTCAGCCTTCGAAAAAATCACGAAAGATACGGTTCAACCCCTTATCGCCCGAACCAAATCCGGATCACCACTTGATCCATGCCCCCCTGCTGTTCTCAACCTCATCCCAGAAGCCGTTGCTCCGTCACTCACTACGATCTGCAACGCAATGTTCACATCCGGCACCTACCCTTCAGTATGGAAGGAAGCTATTATTAAACCGCTACTCAAAAAACCCAGTCTAGACCCTTCTCTCCCAGCCAGCTACAGGCCTATTGCATGCCTTCCTTTTCCGGCCAAAATCTTTGAAAAGATCATGAACCAGCAACTGTCAACATACATCCACAACAACAACTTACTGGATGACACCCAGTTCGGGTTCCGTCAGGGACACGGCACGGAGACAGCACTCCTGAAGGCGGTGGACGAGATTCGATCCACCATGGACAATGGAGGAGCTGCAATCCTCATACTTTTAGATCTGTCCGCAGCCTTCGACACGGTCGATCATACCACACTGATCGACCGTGTCGCGGCCATAGGAATAAGGGACAAGGCTAAGGAGCTTCTCGCCTCATTCCTGTCAAACCGCCCACAAACGGTGAAGCTGGGACAATACACCTCCCAGACTTTCTCCTTGCCTTGTGGTGTACCACAGGGATCCTCGCTAAGCCCGACACTATTCAATATATATGTGTCTGACTTAGCGAGGGTCATCAAATCCCAGGGGATTTCTCTCACCACATACGCAGACGACACACAACTGGTGTTGTCCGTATTTGATGATGGCCAAACAGTAGCGTCAAACTTCCAATCTGGCATGAAAGCAATAAGCTCCTGGATGTCATCAAACTGCCTCAAGCTAAATTCTGATAAAACAGAAGTGATGACATTCGGGAGACTACAACCAATCTGGTCTCCACAATGGTGGCCCCAACAAATGGGACAACCTCCAGAACCAGTAGTCAAGGTACGAAACCTGGGGGTCATCTTTGACAACAAACTTTCCTTCCAGCAGCACGCAAACTCAGTGGTCTCATCCGCCTTTCACACCTTAAAAAAAATCAAAAAACTCATCCCGTACCTACCATCTTCCGCAGGCAAAACTTTAGTCAGCACGCTAGTCTTTTCCAAAACCGACTATTGTAATGCCTTGCTTCTAAATGCACAACAAAAGGTCCTCAACAAACTACAGACGGTACAGAATGCAGCAGCTAGGACCCTGCTACACATTCCCAAATTTGCATCTGTCTCCCCCTACATCCAACAGCTGCATTGGCTGCCGGTAAGGAGCCGCATCAAATGTAAAGCCTTGTGCATAGCTTACAAAGCGACCCACAACCATGGCCCCCTATTCCTAAAACAAGCCTTTCGCCCGCTCGAACAGCAAAGAACACTGCGTTCATCCTCGGCCCATCTGCTAACAGTCCCCCGCACAAGAAGGGCCAACTGGGGAGACAAACGCTTCACCGTTGCCACAGCTAGACTGTGGAACACTCTCCCTCTCCACATTAAGTGTGCACCAACTCTGCTCAGTTTCAGAAAAAATCTGAAAACATGGTTGTTCCATGCCTAGTCCCCCTTCTCCGAGGAGAGTTCTGTGACACAGCGCCGAGACACCCTCGGGTATTTGCGCGCTCTAAAAATCGCCAAAATAAATAAATAAATAAATAAAATCTTGACAGGACGAACGACGAAACCCATTGCGGTGCCTTAGAAAAAGGCACTGCAATGGGAACACTACAACATTTTCCTGCATGGCATGGAATTTAAAGACCATGACATGCAGGAACTGGTCTGCATGCACACAGGGGGGCACATGTTATGCCCCCTGCCTGCCTCCACTTGCGGATGAGGCACAGGGGGCCCTTTAGGTCCCCTTCATTTCATCTCCTGCACAGTTTTCATGGTGTTGGAACTGCCATGAAAACCGTGGTGGAGAGTAACCTCGTAATATGCTTTGCGGGATCACGGTAATCACGCCAATCATACAGCAGCCTCAGGAAATTCCATGGTGGCGTTGGCTGTCCCAGGTAAGTCTTACTGCCCAAATTCCGACGGCCCAACTCATAATGGGGCCATTGGACTGCTGGTGCGGTGGTGGCCGCAGACCACAAGACTCTTAATCAGGGCCCAAGTCTGAATGTAGTAATCTTCACTGCAACTTCATCCAGTGCCTCCCCGACGTCTCCTCCATGGACACAAACTTCAGCCTTGCTTCGCTGATGGTCACCTTCTCAGAGCCTTTTTCCTGAAATTTCTTCTTAGTCCAAAGGTAAAAGCTGATAATGCCCAATCCACTTTTTGTATCCGACCACGCTACTTCGCGGTCAGCCATATTTTCAACATTGACCTGTCTCGAGTGATTAAATGTCTGCAGTTTGCTCTTTGATCTTATAGGTGCTAGTTCTTACCTTGAACTATACAAATGTATAACTCTGGTTCTACTAATTGTAATTTTTTTGTTTAGGTGTCAAATAATTTACTAAGGTATACTCTATATTCCAAAATTGGTGTGGAATTTTTCTTGTGCTGTATTTTCACTTGATTAATGTTTGTGTGCTGCATAAATACGTTAGACTTTGACTCTAAGTTAAGTCTCACTGTTTTCATGCTAAGCTACCAGAAGGCTAAGCACAGGTTAATTTAGTGACATTTGTGGTTCACTATGAAAGGGATTGTGGCTATTGCATGAGCAGGTTTAACAACCCACTCAATCAACAACTGAATGTATCACAATATTGTATTATGTTTTTGGTCATGTCATAGAAAATAACTACCAGATCCTTCATTATGTATAGGCTGCACTGTCTCACTCTGCTGCCCGCACACTCTTAAATGGGTGCACCGGTAGCAGACCGGAAGAGTGCACCCTATTACACTAAACATGAGGGGATTCATGAATCTAGCTAGCCGCCATTTAAGGGGTGCACAGCCAATACATTTTCTGACAGTTCCTTTGCCTTTGCACTCTCACCTGTAATACTGTTTGGGTGCAAAAGCAAAGTGTTTCTTCTTGTGCATGGAGCCATGACCCAATTCAAATGAGGGAACACTCCCTTGTGATGGCACCTGTGCACATGCAGCACTAGCACGATCTGCATTAAGGATGGGACTGTGCAAATGTTTGGAGCACGATCTGTCATATCAAAATGCCCTAGGATTGCAGAAAGCAGATGCACATGCATGTTGCGCCGGGATGCCCCTGGGTAACTGCGCGCGTTACAAATTTTATATAATAATAATAATAATAAGGGGCACTTAATGTTATACAGCTCCTGAGCTTTTGAATTCTCAATAATGCTGCACATACAATGCATCTCATTTTTTTTTTGCAAAGGTATTCCTGTTAGTAAAATCTTACAGTCTTATAAAATGTCTGATTAGTTCTCCTTTGTCTCTGTTTTTCTCATTGTGGCAGTTTCACAATGTAGAGAAACATAATTCACGTTAACACAGCACTGAACTTCAGGGGCTCGCACTCCACTTGCAGTCTGGTAGGGCCACCTCCCTTAACTCAAAACTGCTCAACAGTACTTCCAGTCTTACCTTTTCTAAGCTAATTGTCACAAATAATAGAAACAACAATTTCTGGGTGGAATGCAAACAGTTTTAGTGAACTATAACAGTACTTAACAGAAGCAAAGGGAATAGAGTACAGCAAGGTCATCTTAGGGGAAATAAAAGAATATAAGGGCCCAAACAAAACTCAAATACAAAAATACACTCAGCCATAGCCTTCAGCCTTTGCAAATTTATCTGAGTTTTTGTTTGTTGGCACTGTTTGGCTTCTGTGCATCCACTGGAGGACCAGATGTTGACTGGCTCGATGGCACGTTATCTTGGATTTGCAGCGATAGTCCGTGCGTAAACACATAAAATCAAATATCATAGAGTCTGCATCTTCACAACATAGTTTACAACCGGTGCAGTCTGCAAGGACATCGATTATTTGCACAAGCTCCAGCAGTGTTCATCTTACGAGGATAATTGTATGTTGATTCATATCAAAGCTGGAGTCCTCAGTCTCCAGAACTGTGTTGGCAGTCGAGGTTAAATTGTGACCCATGAAAGTACCACCAGTGCATTTGTGAGCTTTCCTTTCAGTCAGAATTGATGATTTAGACAAGTCACCAAATGACATGTTCTTACACGCAACTACTGCTAAAACCATTTGTCCTGACCTGAAGGTAGTTTTGGGTGCCATTGATTGAAGGCAATTCGTGTGTCAGAACTGTGGACCGCTTATTTCGAAAGGAGGACATTGAACAGCGGAAGGATCCTGTCACCGATGAAGGAATGTCATGTTTGGAGTTCATTTTGGCCCTGCCACAATACCGCTGCAGACCCTTGCGGAAGTGGATTGTAAACAGGCCGTAGGTGATGGGGTCCAGGCATGCATTGAAAAGTCCGAAAATGAACAGAATGTGGGTTAAGGACTGTGAGACCTTCCCCTCCATGGTGTCTGGATAGAACCAGTACCAGAGGCCCAGCAGATAGTAGGGGGTCCAACAGATGATGAAGGAGCTCACAATCACAATGCTCATCTTCAAGGTCCTCATCCGAGCCTTTGGGATATTATTCTTCGAACGACGGAGATAAACCTCCTTTGAGGAAACTGAAAGACAGGTAAAAAAAGAAACTGTAGTCTCAACACACCACAAATAAACCATTTACATGTTATTAATGGCTAAGATTCAATCAATACTGAATAGACAAGAATATCAGTGCTTTTTCTTTTCATTTAAGTAATATAATGCAACTTTTATTACATGGGTTATTGAATAGACAACTCTTGCCCATTCAATAAAATGTATATTTTTACTGAAATGTCATCTGTTCTCAAATCCATTATAAAAGTGATATCTTAAAAAAAAGTTACTTACCTGTAACAATAGTTTTGCACCTTAAAGCTGTTTTGGATTTGCATGGTGTGCAAGTTCACGTTAATTTTAGGAAAAACAATCTGTTTACTTAAATCTTAAAGCAGAGCGTTTTTACCATAGACATTACCAAAATTACTCATCAAGACACGGACCTGACTTCCACCATGCCCCACACCTTAGACACCACCTTCACATTTTTTCTTCCACCTGGTTGGGAAGCACGAGAATTTGTTTGTGTAACATTAACCCCCAAAGTTATTGAATATTTGCCTTCGATTCATTTTCGGATGTCGAGCGTGCCCATTTTGCCAAAATGTTTCCATGGATAGATATACACCGGGGGGGGGGGGGTCATGGTTAGACGTTGATGTAGCTGGAAGCGGGCTGAAGAGCTCTGCCCCGAGAATCCCCCATACAGCAAAATCCTGTGCCCCAGTCCCACTCAAAACTGACAGGAGCGGTGGGGGAGACATCCCGGAGCCTTTCCCCACCAAATCCGAAAGGCCATGTTCTGTGGACAAGCCAGGATTAGCGAAATACAGACACGAGACGCCGTGAACAAAATGGCGTCCACCCAACAACCGAATGCTGAAGCTGATCAGTTACTAGCTGAGCAGTGCAGGAGACTGGTGACCAGTGGCTCCACCCCAGGAGACCAGCCGCCGATTCTGGAAATACCTGTTGTGCCTGACAGAGCGGTGCAGGTGGGGCATGGAGGTGGAGGAGAGAGGCCCTGATACCGGAGGCATGGCTACAAGGGGCCGAGGCGACGGCGCGACTCCAGAAAATAAGGTAGGCTGCAGGGGAAGGCTAGCACAACTGCGCTCTCGAGTGGTGGCCGCCAAGGGGGCTCCGGGTCCTCCCGCAGCCATTAGGAGCAGGAAGTGCCTATAAGACTGCAGCTGGAATGAATTGCTGCGGAGCGGCCCCAGACGGAGAAGCGCTGCAGATGGGGCAATGACGGCCTTGAGCCCTGAAACAGCAGTGACTAGACAGTCCACGTAGGGAGAACTGAATGGGCTGTAAGGAGCGCAGCACCTGACTGGTGAGGCGGCAGAGACGCCTCGCCTGACAGGCAAGCAGTGGTGGAGTCGAGAGCGGTAGGTAAAGCGCACACAACAGAAAAAGGCACAAATAGAAGGTGGACTGCCCGGCTGCAAACGTCCCATGACCGCCAGGAGATCGGCGGAGAGAAGCCTGCAGGAGCCACAGTGGGGGCAGCTCAGCACCTGGATCATTGATGCAGGAGTGAGAAGAGGACCCTAGGGAATCATAGCATGGACGGCGGGCTGAAGGAGCACCCTCTGTACGGCGGGGGCACCGATTGAAGGGGCACCAGAGGACAGCACTCTGAGCCCTGTGACTGTCTCTGCAGGCTTCAAGTACATGGGGCAGTGAAAGGGGGGTGTGGAGAGAGGGCCCCCTGTGAGCACATAGGGCAGTCCGGGTACAAGGAAGATAGAGGAGTCCCCTGCAGATGCCATACCAGCCCAAGGCCAGGTGACGGCTGGTGGAGTAGAATCAGGTAGATTAGGCCGTGGAGGGCCCATGGAGCACTCTGAGCGCCAACGGCTGGAGATACGGCGATCACGGATAGGTGGCCTGTAGTTCCGCCCTGAGCCGCCAGGCATTCTGAGAAGCTCCCTACAACAAAGATTATTCCAGGGCACTAAGGTTAGTGGTTGAAGGTTGGCTGAGTGAGCGCAGCGAGTCCAGTAATCACGTTTCGACAGCGTGAGCCACTGGGTGTTGTGCCTCAGCGAGGAGAAGGGAACGGGGAGCAGTGAGGGACCATGGCCTACCCCCCCCATTTGTGAATATGAGGAAAGTACCAAAACGAATTGGGCACTGCACCCTTATCATGGTAGGGGGAATTGCCCAGACAGATGAAGACGAGGACAGTACAGAGCTGGTGAAGGATGCTCCTATCGGTATGTAACTGTTACCACAGATTTTTTACAACGCATACCATTACCACAGATTTTTTACAACGCAGGTCATTTTACAACGGAAACCTTTACAACGCAATACACTACAACGCAGATACTATTACAACGCATACCATTACAACGTAAGTATAATTATAGGTAAGTTTATCTTTTTTTTAAAACATTTATTAGTGGTATTTTGTTATGGGGTACAGGGGTATCTTTAGGTTTTAGGGCTGGGTTTGGGTTTTGGGGTACAGGGGTATTTTTAGGTTTTAGGGCTGGGTTTGGGTTTTGAGGTACAGGGGTATTTTTAGGTTTTAGGGCTGGGTTTGGGTTTTGGGGTACAGGGGTATTTTTAGGTTTTAGGGCTGGGTTTGGGTTTTGGGGTACAGGGGTATTTTTAGGTTTTAGGGCTGGGTTTGGGTTTTGGGGTACAGGGGTATTTTTAGGTTTTAGGGCTGGGTTTGGGTTTTGGGGTACAGGGGTATTTTTAGGTTTTAGGGCTGGGTTTGGGTTTTGGGGTACAGGGGTATTTTTAGGTTTTAGGGCTGGGTTTGTGTTTTGGGGTACAGGGGTATTTTTAGGTTTTAGGGCTGGGTTTGGGTTTTGAGGTACAGGGGTATTTTTAGGTTTTAGGGCTGGGGTGGGTGATAGCAGGTGTCCCATTACATTGCACTAAGCAAATAATTGACCCAAAGGGGCGATACATAGTCTTAATGGGCAAGCTTGATGGGAAAGATGTGATGATTGGTAGTGTGTAAAGGCCAAATACAGACCAGCAGAGAGGGATCAGATATCAACAGCAGGAAATCACCAGCATGTTCTGTGGATATTATACTGACTTATATAAAAGCAAGGTGTCCCCCACGGATGCAGAGATAAATGATTGGGAAATATTGAATAGCCAACAGTACAAGGGGAAGAGGCGGAAGCACTAGGGAGGGAGATAGAGCTTGGGAGGTGAGGAGTGCCATTAAAGCTATGGCCAGAAACAAAATGCCTGGGACGGACGGGCTCCCAGTTGAGTTTAACTCCACGTATGTCGAACTCTTGGCTCTCCCCGCTTAGTGGAGATGTATAACCAAGCAAAGCAGATTGGGAAATTACCAGGGTCCTTCAGAGAGGCAATGATTGTCCCGCTGTTCAAACCAGGGAAGCAGGCGTCTGATAAAACAGTGTACAGACCACTATCTATGCTCAATTTGGATTATAAAATCCTGAGCAAGATACTAGCCATGCGTCTCCTGCTGCATATGTCAGACCTCATCCAGCAAGATCGAGCAGGGTTTATACCATCCAGGAACACGGCAATGAACGTCCAGAGACTACTGCGACTACTTGAAGCAGACTCCTATTGCAAGGAAGAAGCTGCCATCTTTGTAGTAGATGTACCAGTTCGGGTGATGTGAAGGTTTGGATTGGGATCTGAGTTTGTGGCATGGATAACCTTACTCTACGTGGATTCTAAGGCCAGGGTTAGTACTCGTGAACTTATATCAGACAGCTGCAGGGGTAGACAGGGGAACACAGCAGGGGTTCCTGCTTTCGCCCCTTCTGTTTGCCCTGGCCATGGAGCCCCTGCCGCTAGAGCTCGGGAGGAGTCTGCCTTCCATGGCCTGGAGGTGTTGGCCTGACTTCATCACAAAGCACTGTACGCTGATGATTTATTATTATTCCTTATGAACATGGGAGAAGACCTTAAAGGTGCCAGGGAATTGCTGGTGGCACTGGGGAGGGTGGTGAGTCTTAAGGTAAATTGGAGGAAATTGTGCCTCTTCTCCAGCCACAGGCTGGGGAAAAAATGTTATGGGGAAATTGATGTCTTCCGTTCCTGGGGTCCAGATCTATTAGGACCAGGTGGACATGCTAGAGGCATGTATTGATTTCCGGGGGACCCTTCCCTTATCAGTGGCAGGCAATGTAGCACTACTGAAGATGGTGACTTTGCCAAGGCTTCTATACTTTTTCGGGGTGCTCCCAGTCTGGATCCCAGCGGTTATGTTTCTGCATCTCCAAACACTGATTAAATCAGTTTTATGGGGAACGTGGAGACGTAGATTGGCGCTCACAATGCTAATGAGACCAAAAATGGTGGGGGGATTAGCAGTGGCAGACTTTGAATATTATTACACAGCTGGACAGCTGCAATCGCTCACGAAACAGGTAGCAAGCTGGGTACGAGGGGCAGCGCCACAAGATACTTCCACACCAAGCCTGAATCTTCTCTCACGAGTGGTGTTGCGCCTCCCTAATAAGGGATGAGACACTATCACTGAATTAAAAGTGATTTGCAAATATTGGACCAGAAGCCTGCAGAGATCCAAAACCAAACATCCCTGTGCCCCAGATATCCAGCTGACTATTTGTATGGCACTGTCACATGGGGGGGACTGGAGAGGACTAGAGGACTGGATAGAGGCAGGGGTGACCACTGTTGGAATGCTGTATGAGAGGGGAGCCTTGCTACCCTTTAATGATTTTAGGGAGAGATATGATATACCCAGGGGAGACTTTCTGCTACACACTGTCCTCATTGCGGCGATACGCAAGCTGTGGGGAGGGGGACTCTCCGAACCGCCCCTGTCAAAGGGGTGTCAATCTGTAGTGTCTGCCGCTGGGACATATAAAGAGGTCACCTACCTATACAGACGTCTCAGTCATGCTACACTCCCAGCCCTTAGTGATCTGCAACAGAGATGGGAAGAGGACTTAGGGGAACCCATAGATGAAAAAACATGGGGGGATCTGGTAGAACGAGCTAGCAAGGGCACCAGAAACTCTAGATTTCAACTTGTTCATTTCTATGTCCTTCATAGAGCATACCTCACGCCAGGACGGATCAATAGATATTTTAATATAAGAACTGCAGTTTGCCCCCATTTTAATGAGGAGGGGATGGAATTTCTCCATATGTTCTATATTTGTCCGAAAATAGGAAACTTCTGGGGTGCGGTGGCCACAGTACTGGCAGAGGTGATAGAGAGGGAAGTGACCGCAACACCGGTATACTGTCTTTTACACTGGTTCCCCTACACCTCTAAAATAAAATGACATGTAAGTTTCAGGATCTGGGTCTTATACTGGCAGAAAGAGGTATCACAAGCCACTGTAAGGCGCGGGCGCCCCCAAAGAAGAGGGAGTTCATGCCGTGGGCAGACTGTGAGAGGGCAGTAATGCTATGAATAGCCAGAAATACTGGAAATGCGAAATCGCTAGAATCAGCTAGAGTAAGGGAAGCTCTAGTGGCATTACTGAAGAAACCGAAGGCTGAACCAGAGGGATAACCACAGGGGACATCGCAGGAGCTGGAGACAGGAAATAACCGCCTGTAAACTATTATGAGTAGCGGTGAGGAGGTACTGGGTGGAGGTGGTGGAGACCACCCAGTTCATGACGGTCGGTGGGCAATCTAAGGCTGTGATAGCCTTGATCCATAACTGCAACTTGGGATTGGTTTTTGGAGGGAAAATTAGGAGAAATTCTGTTTTCTTGGCGTTAAGTTTAAGTTGATTGGAGGTGAGCTAATGGACGGTTGATTTCAGGGCCTCGTTCAGGGAGAGAATATCCTCGAGAGAGAGAGAGGAGGCTTTGATGTAGAGCTGAGTGTCATCAGCATACATATGGTAGGAGATATTTGCTGTGCGTAGTACTTCGGCAAGTGGTTCAAGGTAAAGGTTGAAGGGGACAGGGTTGATCCTTGAGGATCTCCGACCTTGACCGGAGAGGGAGCGGATACGTTGCCGTTGATTAGGAATCGCTGCAATCGGTTTTGGAGGAAGGATTTGAACCATTCTAGAACAGAGCCATCCAAACCCATCCTCAGTTTGAGGCGTTCGATTAGTTTTTCGTGGTTGACCACGTCGAAGGCAGAGGATAGATCTAAGAGGATTAGCAGGCACATTTTCCCTTAGTCCAGGGCTTGGAGGGCATCATCAACGATGTGGAGCATGGTCGTTTCAGTGCTGTGCCCAGGTCTGAAACCAGATTGGAAGTCATCAAGAAGGTGGAAGTAGTTGATGTGCTGACTTAGTTGCTGTTGTACACCTTTCTCCAACACTTTGGCTAGGAGGGGGATGTTGGAGAATGGTCTGAAATTGTCGGGGATGGCTGGATCCAGCGATGTTTTTTTCAAAATGGGCAGGACTTGGCCCGCTTTCAGAGAGTCAGGAATGGAACCCTGCTGGAGCGAGGCATTAATTATTGCGGTCCAGATAGGAATAATGGATTTGACGACAACCGCTAGGCAGTTGGAGGGTAGCGGGTCCTTGAAATGGTTATTCGGGTTTAGGGACAATAAGATTTTAGAAATGGAGTCTTCGTCATAGAGCTTGAAGTCAGTCCAAAGTGCTTGATTTTTTGGTGAAGACTGTGGGGGCATTGCAGGGGGAGGAGTGGGCAGGCCAGGAAGGGATAGAGAGTATGTGGCGGCACTAAGTTCATCTTCTAAGGCTGCGCCTTTGTCCGCGAAGAAGGATGAAAATTCCAAAGCCTTGGGGGTTTCTTTCGAGGTTTTGACCAGTTTATTGGATTGGTGTTTGACCAGGTCGAAGAGCTTACGAGGTCTGTTCTTGGCGTTCTCAAGTTCGAATCTGAAAAATTATTTTTTTGAGTTCAGGATGTTCTTGTTGTAGGCGTTTCTGGTCTGGCGGAGAAGTTTTAGATGTGCGGCCGAGGGGTCCTGTCTCCAGATTCTTTCGGAATGGCAGAGGCATCTCCTCTCATTGTTGAGCGGTCCAGTGAACCAGGGGCTCCTATCTTTGGTTTGGGTTCTTTTTAGCTTTAGTGGGGCTAGGTCATCCATAATGTTCGAGATAGTTGCAGAGTAGTGGTTATTGAGGTCATTGACCATTGAGCAATACGAGTGGGGGAGGTCAGACTTGCAGCGAGCCTCCAGTTCATTGTGGTCCCGGTTTCTAGTGTCTCTAATCCAGCTTTTGGGAATCACCGGTTGAGGAGCCCTTATCTTGTGGGTGCCAGGTAGCAGGAATGCTATGGCGTGGTGGTCAGACCAGTTGCACGGGTCTATAGAGATAAGATTGACTGATGATTCCTTGTTGGAGATGATCCAGTCAAGGATGGCCCCTTTAAGTGTGTTGGAAGAGAGCAGGCTTGGGTCAGGGCTTGATCGGATAGGAGGTCTTTGATGGCATTGACATGAGGGTTCTTGGGGTCATTCTAATGGAGGTTGAAATCACCCAGGAAGATATCATTGGAATTGGAGGAGAACTTAGTAGTAATAAGTTCCATGAGGTGGTCAGTGAAGAAGTCGTTCGTGCCAGGGAGATGCTAGATGATGTGTAGGTTGCACAATAGGGCAGAGTTGCTATAAATGGAGAGTGCGAGGTATTCGCAAGAGTCGGTGGAATCAGCCAGATGTTCAGTGACACTGAGGTTAGAATGGTAGATGCAGGCGATGTCCTCTCCTTTCTTGCTAGATTGCCTTTCCAGCCTGGCAGTGTTATAGCCGGGAGGTACTAAGAGGTCCAGGCAAGAAATGAGGAATGGTTGAGCCATGATTCTGTTAGAATAGCTAAGTCGAAGTTTTGTTCAGGATGAGTGCAGCAATGTCAAAGGCGTGCTTAAACGCCGATCGGCAGTTGATTAAAAGGCCACACAGAGAGGAATCTGAGGGAATGTTGTGAGTCAGGATGGATAAGTGTACAGGCGCTAGGTTGCTCTTGACCACACTTCTGTTGCGGAAAGTAGCCGGTCTGTTAGTGTTGATAGAAACTGAGCGGATGGCATGTTCGGCTCTCATGCCTAGTGGGCAAAGGGTGGTTGGGTCAGGGTTGTAGACACTGAAGATGGCAATGATTTCCTCTTCAGTGAGGTCTAGCGGACTAGGGGTGTTCCTGCGAGGGCAAAGGTGTCTCACGGGTCGTGGTAGAGGGTGCTTGGGGACCTCTGTGGTGTGAGGGGGTGTAGTTCTGCTGGGTTTTGATGTTGGCGAGGGAGAGTTCAGCGAGGTGAAGGAGGCTCATAAGATCTAGTATGAAGAGGTGGACACTCTGAGTTAATTTGGCCTCTCTGGAGTGCAGTGTTTCGAAATCCCTATAGGAGGGAGACGTTAGCGGGCAGGGCGGCAGTGGCTCTGGGACGGTACTTTCGGACTCACTGTAAAGGGGAGGCATTAGGGGGCGGGAAGGTAGTAGATCTAGAGTCCTAGTAACGGGTGTATCGTGGGTTTCCGGCAACTGACCTGTCTCATGGTCTGTCAGGATCACGTAGCCGCAACTACCTAATTGGTTGAACTACATGTTCCATTATTCCGGTGTGTGTTTCTGGGGTATAAATAAGGGCGGGACCAGGAGACTTTGTGCGTCTTTTTGGTTCATTTCCGGTTTTCTGAGTTCCTGCGTTGGTGGATGATTTCTTGCTGTGTAACTGTCCTTTTAGGAGATTCCTTGGTTACGTGCTGATTCAGCTCGGTTTTCCGAGCCATGTGCTTGCCTAGTGCCTTTCCTCTTGGCCCCTTGCTTCCGGGTCGATACTCTTCGTCTCAATGGTCGGCTGGTGAGCTGGCTGATAGCTAGCTTCTTAAGGAGTGTGCGCAGGATTTCCAGACGTCCGAAGCGTGAGTAAAACGCCTTCTGACTTGTGCTGAACTTTAGTTAAAATATACCGTCGTGGGTCTTTCTACGGCCACGACGGGTCTTCATTTTTGTTTGCCTCGTGAGCGGAGCGCAGTGGCATTGCTACGCGCTACCGTTACGAAATCCCACATTAGCTGGGGGGAGTTGGAGGTTTCATTGCAAGTGCCAAAGCGGGAAGTAGTGGATGGCTCTACACTTTTCCGGATTTGGAGACTGGTGTTAAAGTACGTTTGTTTCTGAATGCAAAAGGATATATGCGCTGAACTAATACAACGGAAGATAGTAGTAGGAGGCTACATCTTACCATTTGTTTAACTGTTACTTTGTTACCTTCAGATCGGGTAATGGAACCCTTTTCTGATGACTTTGGATATATGTCAATTTAGAAGGGACAAGGAGAAGGATTTCTCTTTTTTCTGGGAACAGTTTTCTAAGGAGCATCATTTCAGTATGAATATTAATACTAGGGGGTATGTTTTTTCCCACTGATTTGTTCCTAATGAAGTATTTCACAAATACGTATGGGTCTGAGGAATAACCTGTCTTTTCTATCATTAGGGATCAGGAACGTGTTCAGTTATATATAAATCTACCTACAGCATCAGGAGGGCACTTTTGGAGGACCTGAGCCAGGTGAATAGAGAGACATTAGCGAGAATGAAATGAGAGTAGTATTTCCTACATGTAGTATAACCCGATGTGTTTTCTCTTTCAGCTATCCCTTCCCTGCTGTTCCATCCCGTCCCTCCCTGTTTTCTTTATTTCCCTCGCCCGATCACTCTAACACCCTGTGTATTTATATATCAGGGTGTTGGTGAGGTCAGGAGGTGGAGCCTACATTGCTGCAATTGGACCCTGCGGAGTGCACCCTGACATGGTCAGCGTGTGGGACTGGCAGAGAGTGGACCAAAGGTCTGGAGAGAAATCTATTGGCAAGGCTAGGAGATGAGTTAGCGATGTCGGGAGGGGCGGTGGTAGAGACTCTTAGAGAGGTGGTTTGTGGGCTGGGTGGGCAGGTTCGATCTGTGTCGCAGCTGGATGGAGGTGTATCAGGCTCACAGTTAGAGTGGGGTGCTGAAGGGGAGGAGATCAGAGGTGCAGGAATGATGATTCTCCTGGTACGGTCAGGAGCCGTGTGAAGGGGGATGGGATGATCTGTGTTGGGAGCCCAAGAGGGACTGGTTGGAGGCTGTTCCAGAGCAGTGCAGCGAAGGCAATAGGGAGTGGCGTCGGAGCTCGCCGGACCACAGGGGGTGTTGGGGTCCTGCCCCAGAGCAGTGCAGCAAAGGCGATAGGAAGACGGGTTTATGGGGCTCGGAGTCAGGTTATGGCTTCAGCAACTGGCTGGGCTTGGGAAGCTGTTAGTGCGTTGACGATTTCAAAGCTAGCCAGAGTGTGGGTAGTCATGTGGATTTACTATGCCGCCATTTTAAGGTCAGGCATAGGGAGGCCATTACAATGTCCACGTAGCGCCGCCATCTTAGAGTAAGGCAGCAAGCCGATTGCAGTGATAGTTGGGCCGGTCCTGGGTATGAGTCGCAATCACATAGGCATTAGTTAGACTGAGCGCCAATCTAGTGTGCGACCACAGTAATGAGGGAAAGCAGAGATCTGGCAAAGCGCCGCCATTTTAGTTCCAGGCAACCATCAGCCATTATTTGAGCATAATAATAATCCCAAAATCTCCATCTCTGGACCAGCATGAGTGAGCGCCAGTCAATCTGCGGGAAGCGCTGGCCGGGGGAAGCGCTGGCAGGGGTGGAGGCTGCTGAGAGATGCTCCACCGGGCTCCAGGCAGGGGCTGCAGGACTCAGAGATCCTGGAGATAGCGAGGTGCCGCCATTTTGGGTCCAGGCAGCCCTCATCAGCATTCGAAGTGCAAGGAATACTAAACTTGAACGCACCCACCTCAAGAGAATCTGTAACGCGCACCGAGTCAGTCAGAGAAAGCGCGGGCAAGGGGGGGGGGGGCGCCGCGTGATGCAGGCTTCAAGCGGTGCTCCACCGGGCTCCAGGCAGGGATTGTAGAGCTCGGGGGAGTCCGTCACAGAGTGCGCGGCCCCAGCCACATCCAGGAGATCGAATCACGCTGGCAACGACTCGTCGGCCACTCCGCAGAGTCACAGGGAGGTCCCAAGGGCCAGCGGCCGCTCAGCTGGGTAATAAGGGATCCCACGAAGGAAGGCTTCGAGATCGGGATACTCTGCGGGCCAGACTTCAAGTGTTCCCAGAGGCCACAGCGTCAGGCAGTCTCGGGCTCGCCATACTGCAGAAAGTCCCTCAGCAGCAAAAACAGCCTGGGAGGATCCGGTGTCTGGGCAGAGCAAGAGCAGGGCAAGAGAGGCAGGCAGCACCCCAGCCACTGCAGTGATCGTCCAGCAGGCAAGATGGCTGTGAGGTATATCTGCCGTGCCATGGTGGGCTCCCTGGTCCACAGCGTCAGGCAGTCGCGGGTTCACCGTATTATGGAATGGTCAATCAGCGGCAAACAGACCTGGGAGGATCCTGCATCTGGGCAGATTAAGAGAAGCAAGGCAAGAAAAGCAGACAGGACCCCAGCCACCGCGGCGATCGCCCAGCAGGTAGGATGGTTGTGAGGTATATCTGCCGTGCTGCGATGGGCTCCCCGGTCAGCTTCAGCAAAAGTTCGGTTTCGGGCGAGCAGGCAGGAGGGCCGGGGCCTGGAGCCGGAAGAGAGCCGAAGGAGCAGTTTTTACGGGGATAAACTACCAAAAGGTACTCCCCAAACCGGGAGCTCCTTGAGATGGCTCCTACTCAGCAGGGACTCCCAAATGCCCTGACCGCTGTTCTTATGTGGTATTGTTCAGTCTTGAGATTCCAAAGGGGTCACAATGCAGAAAAATACTCGACAAGATACTTTAAAGCCGCATCATTATATCATCTCATGCTATACTTCAACTGAGAACCAGTTGCTGCCAGGAAAATAATGTCTGCTATCAAGAATCCGCTGATAGCAATTTTGAGTAAGACTCCTTTTTAGGTCTCGCCTGTCAATGCGCTTGCGCATTGATCTTGCGAGAGATATTGGGGCTTAACGAGAGCTTAACCATCGGGCGATTTCATGCTGTGCCCGTGAAAAGCAAGGCTCAATGCGCAAGCGCATTGACCTAAAAAGCGCATGCACATGAAAGCCAGCCATCTGTACCTCACTTCTCCTCCCCCCTAATTGCTTGCACTTTCACGGCCGCCAGGCCGTGAGCTACATCAAAGGGTTCCGCTGCCCCCACATCTCTTTACTGAAAACTGTTATGATCTCAGATTACAGGTTATTCCGAAGGTTTTCATAATAGGTATTTCTTGGATTCAATGGGCACGCTTGTTTCTCTAAGACCTTCAAGAGGACAGGGAGTCGCAATATAAAACGAAAGTTGTTAAAATCATCTCTGTCCACAAAGGCTATTTTAGGTCTCGTCTACAGATGGCTTTACATTTCTCACAAGCTTGAACAGTTTTCCAACGCATAATATATGCTTTTCGTCAGCATCGTCAACCATGGCATGTTAAAGTGTCATTCACATTTCATTTTGTTTCTTCCCACCACATAAGGGAGCAGTGGTTCAGTACAATGAAACCATTGACACACTTCACAGAGAGTTGTGCATTTCCACCTTGGCTGCCCTGTGTTGGTGCCCACGTGGCGCCCTTTGCCTCCCTCCAACTTGCTCCCTTAGCACTGCCCCTCCCAACGCTGCACTGCAACTCCAACCACCCACCAATGGACACACCACATGCCCCCACCCAGACGCAGCCCTTTGACTCTCCTAGAGTCGCCCCCGCTGCCCTGTCCATCTCCTCACTTAATTCCGATCTCCGCCCACCCCATCTCAGCACCGCCTGCAACCCGCCTGTTCTGCTACACGGAAAACTTTATTTAATCATTTATTTTCTCTCCCCCCTGGATGCCTGCCAACCCCCCCACGTCCTGCACAAGAGGGCACTGCGTTGGTGCCACAATCCCCCCACTCCCCTTTACCTCGCCCACCTCTTGCTCGCCTTGCACTGCACCATCCCCAGAGCCATCGGGAGCCCCTTAATGGCCGTAACGTTCTATATTACAACGCTATGCTCCAGAGCGGCCCATGCGGCTGACACCCCACCCTCCCACCTCACAACCTGTATCAGCAGCCCTCTCTTCTCAGACTGCACCACCATTCAAGCCGCCACAAGCACTGCAGCTGCCCGCATATCCCCCACACCCGCACCTCGACTGCCCAGAACCAACCCCCAATCGCACCATGTCTGACCCCTACCGTCCAGCGCAAGCAAACCAAGGATACCAACTCCCCCTCCCATCTTTCGACGCCCCTTTCTGCCGTCAATAGTCAAGTGATAAATTACAAACGTTAAATCTAGTACCATTATAAATTACAACAAATATTATGTCAGTATTCATTATTTAGAAAAATTCTATGCCATTGAGAATTGTCAGATCAATACATGTAAGACAGGGAAAAACTAAACATGTACCTTTACTAATGCTATAGGTGTCACATTTGCTACTTTTATAACTATTGCCATTTCAAAGAACAAAATTTATACTTTTATTATTGGAAAAACATAAACATAACTCAAAAAATAATTACATTTCCACAACACCAATAGATGAAACTTTTCTAATGCGAGACCTATTGCATTTCCAATGCTTGTTTAGCCTTTGAGTTACACTGTGATTTTTGGATACATACTATCCAATCTCCTATAGTTTGTTTTGTTTACCATCTTCTTCAGCTATTTCTTCATTTACCATATCCTTCTTATTCTCTGGGAAAGAACATTTTATAATTTCATTGTCACCATCTCATTGTTAGAGTGTTTAACTCATGACTGTATGAATGCCCCCCAAAACCCCTTATTCCATCCCCCTCACCCTTTAAATCCTCAACCCTATAACCCACGCACTGAATACATATTACTATTACTCTCTTACTCTTAACTTTAATCTCTTACTCTTACTCTTAATCCCTTACCCTAATTTTGTTACCTTTGTAATTCAACCCTTACCCTTAAATCCTTACCTTTAATCCTTTACCCTTACCCCTTCACCCTTATCTTTTCACACTTACCACTGTACCCTTAACCCCTTACACTAATCCATAATCATTTATCCTTTCTCTTAACCTGTCACTTTTAACTAGTTCCCCTAACCCCTTTCCCTTAAGCACTTATTCTTAACCCCTCATCTTTAATCTTAACCTCACATCCACCCTCTGCCAGCAAAACTCTGATCACCTCACTAATCTTTTCCAGAACCGACTACTGCAACGCCCTCCTTCTCAATGCCCAAGAAAAGGTCCTGAACAAACTCCAGTTGGTGCAGAACGCAGCGGCAAGAATCCTACTCGGTATCCTCAAGTTCAAATCCATCACCCCGTTCATCCGCCATCTCCACTGGCTGCCCATCAGAAGCCGCACCAAATTCAAAGCCTTATGTATCGCCTACAAAGCCATCAACAACTCTGGCCCTCAGTTCCTAAAAAAGGTCTTCCGACTATACGTAACCTGCAGATCTCTACGTTCTTCCTCAGCATACCTCCTACCTGTCCAACGAACCAAGAAAGCCACCTGGGGAGACAGGTGCTTCGTAGTCTCCACGGCCAGACTCTGGAACTCCCTCCCTCTCATCATTAAAACCAGTCCCAGCCTTATCTCCTTCAGGAAACAACTGAAAACGTGGCTGTTCAACCAATAATCCTGAGCGTCTCCCTGTCTAATATCTATAATCCTTAAGCGCCGAGACACCCCAGGGTATTTGGGCGCTATACAAATCGCCCAAACATAAACATAAAAATAAACATCATTAATCCCTTACATTTTATCTTTAGCCCCTAATCCCTTAACACGTTATCCTTTACTGTTACCCAATACGTTTAACACCTTACACCCTTATCTTTAACCATTTTCTCTTGATCCCTTTACCCATTCTCTTTCACTTAACCTCTTACCCCTAATCCCTTACCCCTTTATTGCTAAATCTTATACCTTTTCAACCTTATTCTTTACATTTTGGCCTTATCCCACTAGCTCTTCAATCTTTACCCATCATCTATAACCGCTTACACTTAAACTTATGCTTAACCCCTTTCCTCTTTACCTTTTATGCCTTGACCTTTACCCCTCACCCTTATAATTAAACTGTTACCCTTAACCCCTTACCCCAATCCTCTCCCCTTATTTATTTGCAGGTAACCCATCCTGTTACCCCTTATTCCTTTTACTTCTACTTCTAATCACTTACCCTCAACAAACAAACACTTATCCTTACCCTTTTCCCTAACCCTTAAAACAATACCCTTAACCCACTAACAATACTCTTAACCATTAGCCCCTTAACCCTAACTCCCAATCTTGCCCTAAAAATATTACCAATATACATTGTCATTCTATTACTTACAAGGAAAAAACAGATGAAGTAGTCTAAGAGGAAATCACCACAAAGAAATTACCATGAATTTCATGCAAACAAATTGTATGTTTTTGATTGTTTTACTGCTTGTTTCCACCATCACTACGTTTTCCTTGCAGAAATCCATTATTGATGGATTAGGAACAGATTCTAGCCCTTCAAGTTTATTTAGATACCTTTATTTTGCTGGGAATTACTCCTTTTTTTAAGAAAATTCCATTTGGCTCAGTGTCAAGTGAGAGAGCATCTAAAACTACTTGCTGCACTGTGGCTGACACATCACTTAGTAGTTCCACTTCAACCCTATCGACTTCCAGACTCCATACACCAAACTCCATAACAGTGGCTATTATATACCCTTACAATAGAGTACCTGGCTACTGTGTACCCTTAACACATAGTACCCCGAACATGTCTGCCATTTCAATCACATCTTCTTCATTTCATGATGAAATCAACATGCTTCTCTAATGATAAACATAATGTCACAATTATGATAGTCAATCTGTGGAGTAATTCACTTGCCTGATCATATCCAAATCTGTGCAAAAAAGAATCTATGAGACTGTGAGTAATTCCTTTGAGAGTTCAAGGCCGTGTTTAAGCTTAGGTGCGTGTCATAGTTTAAGGGGTAGAATTACTACAAATACAACAAGGCAACCATACCTTGGTTTCAATTATCACTCACTGATCAAAAGTGTTGCACCTGGTGATGTTTCAAAGTGGATCGCGGAATGACCTACAAGATGCTATCATTCAAGGGGTATTAACACCTTGATAGGCTTGGTAGACCTAACCTTACAAATAAAACATGGCCAGCATGGAAGATGTTGTGACTGTAAAAGAACTAGTAGCATGTGATCTCAAAGATCATGAGCTGCAACCTGCACATCTGTGGCCAACACAAATAATACTTACAGTCTGAAAATCATGAGCCTGTCTATTTAGATGAACAAAATTTACGCCATAATGAAAGCTTGTGTATATACTCTGAAGTTAAGGGGCATTGTATTCACAATTGCTGTTTGTCAGTTTGAAAAAGCTGAGACACAAAAGAAGGTAGAAGGCTTTAGTATGCTATTCCTAACAACCTGGTGCCTTTTTGTTGCAAAATGCCGACAGCCCCAAACTTTCTCCGCCCCGTTCACTTAATGCGAGAATTGTAGTTTCCATCTATCAACATCGTTAGCAAATCAGGAGCTGTAAGTAATTCTATTGCCCACTAATTTGCTCAATGGCATTCTAGTACCATCGTATTGAAGGAACCCCGGCTTTAACCATTAGGTCAGTGGCAGATCTGAACTCATTTTGGGGTGCATTACACATAAATGTATAGCTCTGCATAAGCGCATTGAGAAGGCTATCAAACGTATTTGATCTTCTTGAAGGGCGACCCTGTACTTAAAACATGTAAATAGCAGTGCCTGCAACAAGACTTCATTTGCCATTTACCCGCCCCTGCGAGGCTATGAGGTTTTTTGTCAGAGGTCTTGAACACATACATAGAGAAAACACTTTGGGAAGGCTTTATCTCCCATGATTTATGCAGTATCAAATGTTGGCAGACTGAAAATTATGAGTATGTTAAATTACATAGGGCCATATGTATGAAGCTCAAATAGGTTCGCAAACGCCAAAATTAGCAGAATTTCTGCGTTTGCGAACTCATTTTCGGTAAATGGCATGTATGTAGCAAATTTGAGTGCAAAATAAGGAATCGCAAATTACGATTCCTTATTTTGCGATTGCATTTAAGGAATCGCAAATTTTGCGATTCCTTAACTGCAATGTATGAAGCACCCAAGTTGTGCAATTTCTCATTAAGAAATCGCAAATTATTACCAACTTCAAGTTGGTGGTAATTTGCGATTTCTTTCACAAAAGCACTTTTTTGCATTTGTGAAGGTGCCATGTGGCGCACATACATGTGAATTTCAGGGGTGCATCAGGGTGTCCTTATGAAACCCTTGCACCCTTGAAATTATTCTCAATTTGCGATTCTCGAATTGCGAATCGCAAATTGAGAATAACTTCACATTCATTCCTATGGGGCTCCTGGCCCATAGAAATAAATGGGAAATTATTCCTTAATTGCGATTCGCAATTTGCTAATCGCAATTAGGGAATTTAAAGAAAGCGCAAAAAAATGCGAATTTCTACATACATACCAATTTGCAAATCTCAAATAGCAAATTCTAAAAGAAATCGCTATTTGAGATTCGCAAATCTGGATGTTGATACATATGCCCCATAGTCATTAAAAACTGTCATCCACTGCAACTCATATCCACCCTGGTTCATCAACCTGGATTTGAGAGGTCTTCTAATCTAATGTGAGTGAAAGTGGCAGTGAATGTAAAAATGTGCTGGAATCAAATTTATACATTTTAAGCTCTCTGTGACGCCGTCATACCTGTGCAACACCCCATCTGTATTCTAAACATTTGTGACTCATAATATGACAGGACATATTTGATGTTTATGTCAAAGCATATCTAAATAATAATTCAAATGTTGTACTACAACTTACTGCATATGTACATGAGATCCAGTCTAGAAGTTGTTAGAGTTTGGCGGATGGCATACTCCATCACAAATGTAGTATTGCAAGTGCATAATAGCCTACGGCTCTTATAATGTGGCAAGTGATATATCCACCACATTTTAACAGAGTATCCTGTCTGTGAAGTAGGACCTCAGTTTTCATCACCTTTGTGCAAAAATACAGAACTCCTGAGATAAAAAATGAACCGAGCAGCCTTTGTGATAGAACGGGCAAGATTGTTCTCCTGTAAAGAAGTGAAATTGTTTTATTTTGGGAGTTATTACGAACATTATACATCTCACTTTTCCACACTCTTTTCCCCAGACACTCCTCTTACAAACAACGTTTTCTGTTTCATTTGCTAGCAGTGAAGTGGAAGCATCCATTACGTTCCTCAGAGATGAGTCGGTACTGATTCAGTACTAACATAATCAGAGGCCTGTAAACTCTACATTTTAGAAAAGGACACCTCCAGCCCAGCTACCTGCACTTTCCTTCCGCAATATGATGAAAACCTTCACCCCGGTGCAGGTCATTTGAAACCTGTCACTCTCAAGTCAAATTATATCATCTTCCAGTTGCTGGCTACATAGAATGGATTTTTACAGGTGAAACAGAATTTAGAAGCCATGAACCAGTCCATTGAAGTTGTCACTGATAAAAAGCTTTATCTTTTTAGGTCGAGCATTCAAGACCTTTTATATATACCTTAATATATACTTATATGTCTATGTACTTTGTGGGCTCAGGAGCTCAGCCCTCAGACTTATCTGCTTACGCTTAGGGACTTTTTTTCTGTTCACCTGCCTCTAATTAACTGTCTCGATAGAATACGACCAGTAGAGGTCAGTAAAATGCCAGACTTGCTTTCTGCTTATTCAAGTGCCTCTATTTAACTGTCTTGATAGAAACCGACCAGTAGAGGTCAGTAAAATACCAAAAGTGCTTTCTGCTGAGGGACTTTATTTTTTTTATTTGTCTGGCAACTGCCTCTATTTAACTTTCTTGACAGAAAACGACAAGCAGAGGTCAGTAAAATACCAGAATCACTTTAGATTCCAGTCCATAGTAAGCGTCTTCCACGAGCACCCTTAGACAATACATTTTTTTCAAATCTTGTATTTTCAGTGATATGACTACCGAAGGCTCTGATTTAAAGTTAAAAACAGAGTTTTGGACTATATCATTTCCTACTGAAAGACAATATTTCTCTCCATGTGTTCCCATACCTGTTGTGTCACGCATTTTGGTGCTTACTTTCCCTCCATGTTAATGAACAGTAGATGTTTCAGCACCCAGGCTAATGTGCTGCATAGCTAAATACATACGCTCTGATGTGCTTCCCCAGCGTAGACTGAAGCCAAGCACCAAGGCACACAAAGAATTTAGAGCCCATAAATGCCCACATTCAAGTAGTGGCATTTCTATGCGAACTATGAGAAAGCCACCTTTAACACTGCCGAAGGGTCTCCGTTGCACATCCAATGATATGAAACATCCGGAGGCTGCTCCATTACAGTCCACTATTGCAGCCTAAAGTGCTTTAACCCTTTCCCCATGTTAGCCTATGGGAAGAGCAAACCTCATAGGTAGTGAAAACACCCATGGGTATTCCTCACTATCTGGGCAGGGACACAAGCGTACCTGCCCTACCTTTTACTTCCACTCGTTTAACCCCTTACGATGTACCCTTGGGTACTCAGGTGGGAGTGAAAGGTCCTGTCAGGATGTCTAGTGACTTAAGCAGGCCAGTCTGAGTAAACGTGCAATTGTGTGTATCAGCCTACAATGGGAGGCTGGAGACGTCTTTAAAAGCACCATCGGGACAAAGCAAGCAACAGCGCGAAATGGCAGGCTGGACATATATTTAAGAGCACCATCGGTGTGACGTGCATACCAGCCTGCAATGGCAGGCTGAACAAGTCTTTAAGAGCACAATCAGTACATAGTGAATGTAAGCCTGCAATGGCAAGCCAGACATGTAGTTACGAGCGTAGCTCGTAGGAGTCACAGTTCCCCTAAGAGAGAAGTAGAGTAGATAGTGGGAGGATGGAGTCGTTCTCAAATTATACTCTATGGGGACAGTGTGTCCTTCTCATGGTGTCCTCACACACCCAAAGGATGTCATGCTTCATCATTGGGCACTGCTCCACATTGGGCTGGTGCTGCTATGCCCTACTGGTCCCCCGAAGGGTCACTTTATCGGAGATCTTTTAAGTAATAAAGCCGAAAGGATGTGTGCAGGTCCGAGTGGCAGTGGTGTCCTAGTGTGTAGTTAAAAGATGGCGGAGTTCTGGCTAGTAAAGTTAATAGGAAATAGCTCCTCTGTCATCAGTAAAAAGCTATCCCTGGGCAGAGTATGCAGAGTTGTGCTCCACATAGTTCCACAGAGTTTTAAAAAAAACCCTGTGGAACTACACTCTGCTCCGCCCCATCCCCCCTCCCGAGGGAATCAAAAATAATAAAAAAGGCATTGTACATCTTGCACGTGCGCATGCGCATTCACAAGACACAATATGTATCAGTTTATATAGCTGCGAGGATCGTTTCAACTAGCGTACCGCTGCCTGAACAGTCAGCGTCAAATTTATCCACATCACTTCTGAAGGGTCATTCATCATTCTAGTTAATGTCCTGAGGATGGTCTGGCTTTTGCACACAACATTAGACCAAAAGATTGACCTTCACACCTATTTCTCAGTACTATTGAATTGAAGGACATGTTGTCTGTGTAGTGAGTCACATTTCCTATGATTGTTGTGAAAAGGTGCTCACTGTTGTAACTAAGAAATGGTTGTTACATCAAAAACACTGTAAACTTCAAGGTACATTGTGTTTTTTACTGAATAATTGTATGCTTATTTTTGTACCCTTTGCAAATGATTTTGCCAATATAAATGTATTTGTTGAATACATATACCCGTGTTTAAAAATTTCTTTGAAGATTTGTACATGTGGAAATAACTGAAACTATATTAGAACACATCTAATTATAAGCTACTCGACAGAGCTTGTTAACATTTGAATGCAGAAATTAATATGAATTTATAGCTGAATGAATCCCTTGTAGGCATACGTACCTGATAATACTTCACTACACTAGCACTCACTGCACTTTTACATTGGTCCTGAAGAAGGGCAAGGGATCTCCTCCTGAGACCACGAGCTGCGGAAAACATGTTGATCTTCAACATGCCCATTATTGGTATGACACTGGTCTAGCTACTGAGGGCTATTGTCACCCACAGGCAGCACAACCTTCGGGTTTTTTACTGACGAAAGAGGGGCTATACCCTATTAAATTTACTAGTCACAGCCACTCAAACGCGCACATACCCTTACGGCTTTATCACTTAAAAGATCTCTGATAAAGTGACCCTTCGGGGGACCCATAGGGCATTGCAGCACTAGCCCAATGAGGAGCACTGACCAATGATGAAGCATAAGAGAAAAGAGTGTGTCCACATTGTCTAAGTTTGTTTCACTTGTCATTTTTGTCTTTAAATTTGCTCGTTTTTAAGTGGAATATAACATTGTGTTTAAATGTGTTTTTATAAATGTGGTGGTCTGTAAATGGAAGGTTTCTTTTCTAAGACATGAAAAATTATTTATTTGCTTCGCTAATCTAAATAATTTAAAATAAGCTAAATAAAGCAATAATAACCCTATAATTGATGTTCTAGGGTATTCTCTTTCAAGTGTGCAAACTAGTCCTTTTGGACACACTCTTTTCTCTTGTATTTACAGTGGTCCAGTCCAGGAGGTTTTAGGACCCGAGCCTTCTTTGTTCTCAACAATGATGAAGCATGACAGCCTTCGGGTGTGTGAGGGCACCAAGACAAAGACACACTGTCCCCAGACACTATAATTGGAGAACGACTCCAGTCTCCCACATCCTACGCTACTTCTCTCTTAGAGGAACTGTGACTCCCACGAGTTATAATTCAAGTTTTCAGGACCACGAGTCATTGGACCTAGATCCAGCTCCTTGTCCCCACTCCCCCATTTTTTATGACGTAGTTAGGAGCACCATCTTCGAAAAGTGCCAACCAGCCTGAAATTGCAGGCTGGACACGGGGTTCGGAGCACCATTGGTGCAGCACGCATACAAGCCTGCAATGGCAGGTTGGGCATGTATTTAGGAGCACCATTGGTGCAAAGAGCACACCAGCCTGCAATGACAGGCTGGTCACGTATTTAAGATCACCATCGGTGAGAGTGTGCACACCAGTCTGTAATTGAAGGCTGGACTCAGGTCTCAAAACATAATAGGTGCTAGTGTGCACCCACGGGCCAGCCATGGCAGACATATTCAACATTTTAGAAACCTCAGGTGAGCATCACTTCCTTCACTTTGTGTGTAGTAAGGGCATGCACACTTTCACACTGCAGTTACAGTGGGAAAGTGCCCCAGGCCCTAAGACCGTAACAAAATAATCAGAGAAATGTCCCATCTGGAAAGCCGACCCCTAGGTAGGGAAAACTCACATGGGGCGTTCACCCTTACCTGTGCACTGCACATGCAGCGGTACCTACCCGGCCACTCATCTACCTCAGTTTGGTGGTAAAGAACTGCACCCTCAGGGTTTGCTATGGAGTGAGACCAGCCACCCTGAGTATAAGAAATGTTGGCAGCCTATTCAGGTGGATGGCCCAATCAGTGTGGCAAACACCTAGTAGCCAGTGTCACATCTGCCCTCGATATGTGGTATTTCTTTTTACAGGCATGGCACCTAACCCAAACAAGTAAGCACACTATCCTTACATGTGTAGAATGGCACACACATTTTTGCACTGCAGTACAGTGGAAAAGTGCCCAGAGTCCCAAGGTCTAGAAAAGGGAGTTGGCAAAGACCATGTGGACAAAAAGCAAAACATTTTTTTAGGGAAATTCCCCTAACAAGGGCCATGTCCAAAATGACCACCTCCCAGCCTAAAACCAGCACAGTTTACTCATCGACTTGATAAACTTCTTGGCTCAGGGTGAAAGAGCTTGGACGATGGCCCAAAACTGCGGTGGTACCCCCTGAGCTATAGGCCCCATGATCCCAGTAGGATACTATTTGTTTCCCTCAGGGTCCACCATAGGGTGTGGCCACTCCGCCCCTTGAGTTGTACTCCCGTCTCTACTCCCGGGCCACCTTACTTCACTGGGAAAAACACAAGTCCCAGGGTGCCAACAGCCACCAGCATCCCCAACCAAGCTCCCCATCAACCCAGGAACTCTGCCCTGGGGGCTCCAGGAAGTGGGACCAATGGGCCCAGAGGTTTTGCCCCTTTTTCCTGCTTCCCCTTCACCGAGGTCAGGGATGGCTTTCTGCACCTGGTCCCACAGCCCAAGGTATGTTTATGTTTATGTTTGGGTGATTTGTATTGCGCACAAATACCCTAGGGTGTCTCGGCGCAAAGGACTGTGGTTCCAGACGAGGAAGCGCTGGGGAGGGCTTATTGATTAAAAAGCCAGGTCTTCAGTTGTTTCCTAAAAATTGCGAGTATGGGACTGATTTTGATGGAGTGGGGAAGGGTATTCCAGAGTCTGGCCTTGGCTACTAGGAAGAGTCTGTCCCACCAAGAGGAAGTTTTTGTACGTGGGACTGGTAGGCGGAAAGCAGTAGAAGAGCGGAGGGACCTGGTAGGGGCATGAATACAAAAAGTGTCTATGAGGAACTGTGGTCCTGATTTGTGAATGGGTTTTTAAGGAATACAGAGTGCCTTAAATGTAATACGGTTTCTGACACGCAGCCAGTGAAGATGCCGTATGGCCGTGGTGATGGAATTGTGTTTGGGGGTACCAAGCAAGATCCTGGCTGCTGCGTTCTGAATGGACTGAAGCTTGTTCAGGACATTCTCTTGGGCATTGAGAAGGAGGGCATTACAATAATCCATCTTGGAGAAAACTAGAGTGGTAACGAGGGTCTTTCCTGCCGGAGCCGGCAGGAATGGCATTATCTCCTTAATTTTTTTTAGTGTGTAAAAGGAGGATGATACCACATTGTTTACATGATGATGAAATAGCAGTTTATCATCAAACATTACTCCGAGGTTTCTGACCTTGGCCACCGGTTATGGGGGGGGGGACATTTCGTTAGGCCACCAGGTGGCAGACCAAGCAGGGGATAAGGTGCCCAAGGTCATGACCTCTGTTTTCTCAGAATTTAATTTCGGGCAATTAATTCAATGGCATCCAGGTGCTTATAGCTAGCATGCCCTCCTGAAATCTGTAGGCAACTGCTGCCCCATCTTTATGCACAGCTAGCACCAGCTGGGTGTCGTCAGCATAGGTGGTTAAACTCAGGCCGTATGATTTAATTACCCTCGCCAAGTCCGATACGTATATATTATATAGCGTTGGACTTAGCGAGGATCCCTGGGGCACCCCGCACGGGAGAGTAAAGATGGGCGAATAGAGGGTGCCCAGTTTTACTGTTTGCGTGTGATTGGAAAGAAATGAAGCAAGGAGATCCTTTGCCAAATGGTTGATACCTAAGGTTGAGACACGGTCGATCAAGGTGGAATGATCGACGTGTCAAATGCGGCGGAGAGATCTAGAAGTATGAGCACCGCCGACCCGCCTTGATCAAGAATTGCCCTGAGTTCATCCGTTGCTTTTACCAAGGCCGTTTCAGTCCCGTGGCCTTGCCTGAAACCAAATTGGGTGTCATCTAGCAGATGGTTGTGATGGATATACTCAGATAGCTGTTTATTCATGAGATTTTCTAAGGTCTTGGCGGGGAACGGAAGACACGCTATAGGTCTATTGTTAGCTAACGCAGTGGGATCAAGGGAAGACTTTTTGAGAAGCGGTTTTATTAATGCTTTTTTCCAGACGGGGGTAGGACCCAGTGAGGAATGTGGAGTTAAAAATATCCATAAGCGGAGGTGTAATGACCTCCGGCATCAGTTTGAGTATGGACGGTGGACAGGGAAATCCTGACCTGGTGGACACGATTAGTTTACTAATTTGTTCCGGAGAAACATTGTGAAAATTGGAGAATGAGGGAGAGCAAGGCGTGGGGGGGGGACAAGGGCTAGCGGCGTTGTGGTGAGGAAAGAAGGTGAAAGCTGAGTATATCTTTGTGACCTTGGTTGCAAAAAAGTCTGCAAGAAAGTTACAGAGACCTTGGGATACTTCTGTAGCTTTGCATATTTTTGGAGTAGAAAGTGTATTGACTACCTGGAACAATTTCTTGGCGGAGTTCTGGGCAGCCTCGATTTGAGAGAGGTAAAAGATACTTTTTTGAGTAGTGATCGAGCGCTTATATATGGACAATGCGTCCTTATAGGTTTGTCTGTCCTGAGGGTTATAATGCTTCCGCCAGTGTCTTGAAATCGGATAGCCCTGATATACTATTTGTCACTGAGACATGGCTAACCACAGACTCCTTGCCAGATATACTCTCGGCCTTACCATCAGACTATTACATCCTGTCCGCAAATAGAAAATCAGGAAAAGCTGGTGGAGGTGTTGCCGCCATTATTCATAAAGACCACACGTTTACCACCTTATCTCCCCTAGACTTACCAGATACGGAAAACTTAGTCATCAAATCTGACACCGATACAGGCACCTTGGCACTAGCATTAATCTACCGACCACCTACATCCATGCCTTCCTTCCCTGCTTCCTTGTCTGTGCAAATAGCAGGTCTAGTCGTTGACTATGACAAGGTCATGGTCATAGGAGATTTTAATTATTGGTACAATAACTCAGAAGCTGGACCTCACGCCACAGAACTTATTCGAACTCCTCTCTAATCTAAATCTCCACCAACACGTCTTGATCCCCACCCATGAAAAGGGACATATCCTAGACCACATCTGGTCTTACAACATCTCTACCTCTTGTCCCACGGCCTCACCATGCATATGGTCTGACCACTACTTATTGCAATTCTCTATTACCACTCAGAGCCACCCAAAAAACCAAGCACCCACGGGGGGGTCAGTCAGGAAATGGAGATCCCTAAACCTCCAAGACTTCCTCTCCACCCTGACCAACTCCATCCCTACCCAGGGACCAGACATCAATCTGATGGACAAAGCGCACACCGAGTGGCTCCTCTCTGCATGCAACGAACATGCCCCCCTCACCAAGTTCTCCTGCGCCCGCCGTATGGACGCACACAAATGGTTTACCGCTGACCTAAAAAAGCAGAAACTAGAACTCCGTCAACTAGAGAGGAAGTGGAGACATGGCTACCACGCCATAGACAGAGCACTATACAAGATAGCCCGCAAAAATGATAACAACTCTATCTTATCCGCCAAAGCTACTTTTTTCTCAGACAAAATCTCCAACGCCAAAAACAAATCACGGGAAATCTTCAGAGTCGTAAACGACTTATGCAATGACTCCAGAACCTCTCCCTCTCAACCTGCATCACAAATGATGTGCAACCGACTTAACGATTTCTTCAAGGAGAAGATTGATACCATAAAAAACAGCATCCAGACCAACCATGCTGCAACAGACGATCCGGACATCTGCATAAATCCTAATACCCTTCAGAACATCCCCCCATTGACCCACCCAAATTACTGGAACTAATGAACCGAGTAAAATCTGGCTCACCTAACGATCCCTGCCCCCCGCATATTCTGAAAGAAGTCTATGCCGCACTCCCTCAGGGCATACTTCCCATTTTGAACACCTCCCTATCTCGAGGAATAGTTCCCGATTCCTTCAAAAATGCCACCCTGGTCCCTCTAATCAAGAAACCAGGTGCCGATCCCTCTAACCTCTCTAATTACCGCCCCATTTCCCTCCTCCCTTACTGTGCGAAACTGCTGGAAGCCTATGTAACCAGCTGCTTATCTAATTTCATCGAAACATCAGACTATCTGGAACCCAACCAAGCGGGATTCCGCCAGGCACACTCCACTGAAGCAGTGATCCTCGCCGTGCAGAACACTCTAAGGGCCAACGCCGACAATGGAATTCACCAGGCCCTCGTACTTCTTGACCTATCGGCCGCGTTCGACACGGTGGACCATACCATTCTTTTACACCGTGTCGAACAGGCCGGCCTTAGCGGTGCGGCTCTCTCCTGGATTAAGTCCTTCCTGACGGACCGATCCCAGGCTGTAAAGCTGGAGAACTTCACAGCCCCCACACTCCCAACCACTTGCGGTGTCCCACAGGGCTCCTCACTGTCTCCCCTTCTTTTTAATCTGTATCTTAAACCCCTACTGCACTCCCTGAAAAATAGGAAAGTCACTATATATAACTACGCAGACGATCTGCAGCTGGTATTCCCTCTCAATTCCCCGGACTCCGTTGAGGAATTTCAAAAGACCATGCTGCGCATTCAGAGTTGGATGGATCAGAACCACCTTAAGCTAAATCCAGGAAAGACTGAGTTGGTACTCCCTTGCAACAGCGCACTCAGCTGGGGCCCCCACTTCTGGCCATCCTCAATGGGCACTCCCCCTTCCCCCTCCCAGTCAGCTAAAAGCCTCGGGGTTACTCTCAGCGCCGATCTCTCACTGAAAACCCAGGCCGGAACAGTGATCTCCTCCTGCTTCTTCCAACTAAGAAAGATCAAATAAATCGCCCATCTGCTGACCCATTCTGCCCTCATCCAGGTAGTACTTGCACTGGTACTCTCGCGATTAGATTTCTCCAACTCTATCTACCTGGGCCTTCCCCTCACCATCGCTAAACGCCTGCAGATTGTTCAAAATCAAGCAGCCAGACTAATATTCAAGAGCAATCGCAGGAAGTCAGCCAAACCTTTGTTGGCCTCCCTCCATTGGCTCCCCATTTCCCATCGGATCACCTTTAAGACAGGCTGCATAATTTTCAAGGCTCTCCACGGAAAAAGCCCCAGGTTCGTTAACCAACTTATAAACAAACACGAACCTACTCGCGAGCTCCGCTCTGCCCATCTGTCCCTCCTCACGGTGCCGACATTCAAAAAGAAACAACTTGGCGGATCCAGCTTCGCATACCTCGCCCCAAAAACCTGGAACTCACTGCCCTTGTCTATCCGGAACTGCATCAAGCTGACAGAGTTCAGGCGTGCATTGAAGACCTGGCTATTCATACAAGCGTACGGTTAGAGCACGACTCCATCTGCCCCTTCTCTTACCATCCACCATCTGTTTTCTTCAGCGCCATGAAACCCCTGGGTGACCGCGCGCTTAACAAATTCAGCATAAGATAAGATAAGATAAGTGTCTCTCCAAATTTCTGCAATACTGTCTGTGGAGTCTGAGATCCTCTGTAAACCAACGGGCGGAGGGGGTAGTGCGGTTGGATAAGGTCGATTTAGTAGGTACTATGAGATTACAAGCATCCTGGATCCAGTCCTGATAAAGGTTTGATGCTATGGCTGGATTAGAGGTGCCCTTGTATAAGGAGTTAGCAAGAGTCTGGGTGAGAAGCGGTATGTCAGCGTTGTTCCATGCTCGGGTGATCTTAGGAGTATGGGTCTTAAACTGTGGAGGATTAGGATTCTGGGCCTTAATAGCAAACATCACTACTGTGTGATCCGACCAAGTCACGGGGAGGACCGCTAGCAGGGTGATGTCGCGGTCATTGGTGAACAGACCATCAAGAGTGTGGCCAGCTTGATGGGTAGGGGAGGACACTATCTGATGGAGTCCCACCACTTGCAAGTCGGTGATGATATTAATGGTGTCTTTGTCTTTAGGGGATTCGAGATAGAAGTTAAAGTCTCCTAATATGGTGTACTGCGAGGTTTCCACAAGAGGCTCAATGAGATCGTTTAAGGCTGAGAGAAAGCGTTTGCGGGAGCCGGGGGGGGGGGGCGATACAGAAGGGCACCTCTAAACACTTGATTGTTGTTGAGTGAGAGGGAGTAGGTAAACGCCTCGCAGTCTGGAAGATGGAGTGGTTCTATTTTTGAGGCATAAAGGGCTTTGTGGATAATGGCTAGACCGCCACCCTTCCCAGTGGGTCTATCCTGTCTGGAGACACAGTAGCCCTCTGGGGTAGCTGAACAGAAGTCCGGTCCGGAGGAGGCATCGCCCCAGGTCTCTGTAATAAACAGTATATCTAGATCTTGGTTGGCGATGAGCTCCAGAATATCTAGATTGTGTTTGGGGAGGGAGCACACATTACTGAGCACCGCACGAAAATGGAGCCGATGGGTGGAAAGGGCTGAGATGGAAGAGGGGCAAGGAGTAGGATGGCCAAAGGAGCATGTAGGACATTGAGCTGATCCCGGTAAAGGTGTAGTAGCAAGCGACAGAGGGGAAGAGTGCACTTCCTTGGCACCGGTGTTGAGTAACTTTTGATGCTTACACTGGATTTAGAGTTGTAATGGGTAGGTTCGAGGGGGGTGGCCCTAGGCCCGGTCCAGGCGTGGACTGGCGCAGACGGTGCGCCCGCGGCGTGCCCGCTGCGCGTCAGGGGGGGCATGTGGTTTTTATACTGGGGGAGGCGAGCAGCTAGACTGCTAACCTCCGTGGTAGCCGGAAGTGTGATGTCTCACTTCATGTTCTGGCGATCGATCCCTCCACAGCAAACTGAATAATCAGTGGTGGAACGGGGAACATGCCAAAGACACAAAGTTAACTTTTAACTCAGCATACAATTGTGACAAGCTTAAAACGTAAAGTGAAGTGCAGATGAAATAAAAACGCTAGGAGCCATTAGGGTCGAGCCTCCGTCGGCGATTTTTTTAAAACACACCTCTGGGTAAAAATGTCAGCATTTAGTACAGGACCTGACTGGTCAGTAAATCAGGAAGCGTGCTCACGGCACTCCGATGTCCAGAGAGTCCGAATGCTATCGGTATAACACAGGTTTTTGTACCGGTGGAAGCGAGCAGCTAGACTGCTAACCTCCGTGGTAGCCGGAAGTGTGATGTCTAACTTCCTGTTCTGGCGATCGATCCCTCCACTGCAAACTGAATATTCAGTGGTGGAACGGGGAACACGCCAAAGACACAAAGGTAACTTTTAACTCAGCATACAATTGTGACAAACTTAAAACGTAAAGTGAAGTGAAGATGAAATAAAAATGCTAGGAGCCCTTAGGGTCGAGCCTCCGTCGGCGATTTTTTTAAAACACAGCTCTGGGTAAAAATGTCAGCATTTAGTACAGGACCTGACTGGTCAGTAAATCAGGAAGCGTGCTCACGGCACTCCGATGCCCAGAGAGTCCGAATGCTATCGGTATAACAAAGTTTTTTATACCGGTGGAGGAGAGCAGCTAGACTTCTAACCTCCGTGGTAGCCGGAAGTGTGATGTCTCACTTCCTGTTCTGGCGATCGATCCCTCCACAGCAAACTGAATAATCAGTGGTGGAACGGGGAACACGCCAAAGACACAAAGGTAACTTTTAACTCAGCATACAATTGTGACAAACTTAAAACGTAAAGTGAAGTGCAGATGAAATAAAAACGCTAGGAGCCCTTAGGGTCGAGCCTCCGTCTGCGATTTTTTTTAAAACACAGCTCTGGGTAAAAATGTCAGCATTTAGTACAGGACCTGACTGGTCAGTAAATCAGGAAGCGTGCTCACAGCACTCCGATGTCCAGAGAGTCCGAATGCTATCGGTATAACACAGGTTTTTATACCGGTGGAGGCGAGCAGCTAGACTGCTAACCTCCGTGGTAGCCGGAAGTGTGATGTCTCACTTCCTGTTCTGGCAATCGATCCCTCCACAGCAAACTGAATAATCATTGGTGGAACGGGGAACACGCCAAAGACACAAAGGTAACTTTTAACTCAGCATACAATTGTGACAAACTTAAAACGTAAAGTGAAGTGCAGATGAAATAAAAGCGCTAGGAACCCTTAGGGTCGAGCCTACGTCGGCGATTTTTTTTAAACACAGCTCTGGGTAAAAATGTCAGCATTTAGTACAGAACCTGACTGGTCAGTAAATCAGGAAGCGTGCTCACGGAACTCCGATGTCCAGAGAGTCCGGAGAGTCCAGAGAGTATGTACTGGACAGGGGACAAGGGGACTTTTTTCCCCTGCCCCCTCTATGAAGGCCCATACCCCTCACTTAGAATGGGTACGCCCTGAATCCTGAACTGGGGACTTCCAGTTCTAGTTACACCCCACCCTCCTTCTACTAGGGGATCCCTCTCATTGGATTTCCTCCCGGCACAGGCCAGCTTACTCTCCTGAAGTTCCCATTGGGAATACACCAGCCCTAGGAGCTGGTTGTAGGGCATCCTGGATGTTGGCCTGCCCCGACTCCCCCTTTCAGAAGAAACCCGGGACTTCCTTGCCATCAGCCCACTCAACTCCCCTCTCACTTGGGGATGGATCATAGTACCCCTTCTTCACCCGGTCCTCGGGGAACTGCCTATATCAACATGACTTTCCCCAACTCATGGTGGGGAGATAGCCGGCCCATCTGACTGAGGGCCATCCCCCAAAGTCTTCCCAGCATTGAGCAAGGAATCTCTTCCCTTCGGTTGGACCATTTGGGTCATCCCCCAAATGTCTTGATCAAAATGGCTTTCTTGACAGGGTATCTCACCATGCCCTTCTGTGCTGGTGTAAGGAGGGTGTCCCTCTCCACCTTAGGTACAAACCTTCACAAGTTACCTCCTTAGAGTTTCTCTGGAACCTGTGCACTAAGAGATGCCGTCTCTTAGGTTGCCAGCCATTTTTTGATGGACCCCCAGAGAAACTTTGGTACTATTGTTTTGGGGAACAGACTTCTCCTCTCACTGTCTGACACAGCAGATATGCTACCACCATTACTACGATTGGATCCTATCTGTAGGGTTCTAATATCCAATTATTTGAGGCTAAGCTCATGGGCCATCTTTTTCTCTTCCATGGCTAGCTTATTTTCAGCCAGGGCTTGTTCAGTTCCCAATCTGGAAACAACCTGCTCTTTTTCGAATTTAGCATGGGCTGGGCCTTTTCCTTGTCCTGTCTGGCAAGCTTTTAATCTAGCATCCTTTCTTCCCTTCTGTCTTCCAGCTCCTCGGAGAACAGGCCCCTGGAAAAAATACTGCAGCCTGTGGGCAAGAAGATCCCCGTCCCAAAAGACAGCGGCTGCCTCCGTCCACAGGTAGTCCATTTGGAAACCCATGTGCTCGGTCTGATCCTTCCTGACACTCAGAATCCTCCCCACCATTCACTGATCCTTCTGGGTTGGCATCAGCCCATGCTCACAGGGTTTTTGGAAGATGAGCCTTTGTGGCACTTCCCCTGCCAAGCACCCCCTCTCCTGGCAGAACCCCTTGAGTTGCATCACTCAAAACAGATAAATACAGATCTATATCAGCCAACTCGAATAAGTCTGCCTTAGGCATGGTGGCAAACTAGCAGGAGCAAAAAAATAGAGATCTATAGGGAACAACAATCATCGACCCAGAGGTCAATCAATCTTTCAGGCACCCTTCAGGAAACAAAGGAACAGTTTGCCTCGGTGACGTTTTGGCACTCAATTAGCTACAGTGCAATGCTATGCAAATGAAAGTACTATCCCACTGCTTGACTACCAAATGATGGAACTAGCACTTTCTGGATCGCTGAGGGACTACCCAGCAATGCAGAAAATACCACTCCTGTCAAGGGTTTGTGATTACTCACACTGTATACCCTGCCCTCACCCTTGGGTAGCTTGGCACTGAGGAGTCAGGCTTACCACAGAGGCAGTGTGTAAAGCATTGGAACAGAACTCATTCACGATGAATACCTTGAGCAACAACGAAGAGACTTCACATGTGATAAATGTAAATAAAGTTTGCATTCAACACAGATGATAATCAACATAACATAAGCATCATGTAAATCACATTGGGAATCATTACCAGCAATACTAGGCCCAGTCGTGTTCAAATGGCATTAGTAATATGCACACTTGGGAAAGATACTAATCTACACTCCCATCAGCACCTTTATGTGGTGAAATATGTTGTCCACCCTAGCCCTATCCTAGCAATACTTCTAATTCAATACCACACATTTATAGGATGCCCCCTCAGGTCACAACGATATCAGAAATATGTACATACCATAAGCTATAACCATTTTTAGCAACATTTTGGGCAACGCCGCATGGGTAAAACTAAGGTCACGCGTAATGCTATTATTGCAAGAAATCAATGTATCAGCCCGCCCGTTCCAGTGTCATGAATCACAGGTTGTTCCCCACTGTCACTCCCCCAAAGAAACTCACTCCACACTGCTCTGCGGTGCAACAGTTGGCAGACAAGTCAGTACTTAAGCGCCCTAATGTGGTACAATGATACCAGCATGGCAAGTGGTTACACACTGCAGACCCCGTGGCTCCAAGCATCCCTCTACCCTCCAACTTTCCCTAACCATCAATCACCCACAGATTGGAGACACCCCGTCCTCACCCTGCCCCGGAACTAGGCTGCACACGGTTGAAGTCACTCTTGGTCAGGGTCCCAGGAAGCACATGGGAGTAGGCAGCAAGGTCACTTAGGAGACAGTTGAAAAAGGGGGTTTGGAAACCACACGAGAAGTTCACCCACAGGATACGGAGCAGACACAGGCTAAGGGAAATAGGTGGTCACATCAAACAGGTCCCTGAGGGCCTTCCAACACCAGTCCAATTCTGCTAAGCATATGGGGGGTCACACAGTGGATGTATGGAGAATGAAGCAGGGGGAGGGTCTCCCCAAAAGAGGATGCACCATATCAGGTACACATTGATCAAAGTTGCACCCAGGCAATCCGGGCACAACGCAGTGGGCATGATGATACGGGTCTCTCCAGACCATTTTGGTCACACACAAATAAGACTTGAAAATGAGGCACAACATCCAGTGCACACTGATGTTAGCCACACCAGACAGCTCTTGTCATACAAACAATGAGGAGTTGTAAAATATGGACCTCATTGGAAAGGAGGCATAACATCTGGTGCAAGTATAAAGGTCTTAATCTTTAGTGGGGCCCTGATCTGGATCCAGAATTCAAGTGTCAAAACCTCTTCCTCCAATCTCCAATGGAAGAAGTCTGTCATTCCAGTTGCATGCCAAGTGGTTTATTGCTGTTGCTGGGGAATGCCCAGATGTGCTCCCCCAACCTCCAGTGTGGACTGAAGGCAAGCACCAAGGCACACAAAGAGTTTAGGGCACAGAAAAGCCCACATTCTAGTAGTAGCATTTCTGCTCAAATTACAACAAAGCCACCTTTACCACTGGCAAGGGTTGCCACTGCGTATCTAAGGATATGAAACATCCTGAGGCTGCTTCACGGCAGTCCTCTTTTGCACTGCAAAGTGATTTCAATTATTCCTCTATGTTAGCCTATGGGAAGAGCAAAACTCAAAGGTAGTGAAAACTTGCATGGGAATTCACTACCTGGGCAGGGGACACGCATGTAAACCTGCCCTGCCTTTTACTTTCCAATGGCTTCACCCTTTTTGATGTACCCTCGGGGTACTCAGGTGGAAGTGAAAGGTACTCTCAAGATGGCTAGTGACTTAAACAGGCCAGTCTGAGTAAATACGCAATTGTACGCTTCTGCCTGCAATGGCAGTCTGGAAACGTCTTTAAGTGCAGTATTGGGGCAAAGCACACACCAGCCCGACATGACAGGCTGGACATGTATTTATGAGCATCATTAATGCAAGGTGCATACCAGCCTGCAATGGCAGGCAGGCCATTTATTTATGAGCACAATCAGTGTCAGTTTGCACACCTGCCTGCAATGGCAGGCCAGACCAGGGGCCTTATTTATGAAGGCCTTGCGCCACCGGTGCGTCACTTTTAAAATGGGAAAAAGTGACGCACTAGTGGCGCAAGGCCTTCATAAATGAGGCCCCAGGTCTTTAAAAATAATAGGTGCAAGTGTGCACCCACCGGCCGGGCATGGCAGACTTGACCGACGTTTTAGAAACCTCAGATGACCACCACTTCCTAACATGTGTAGAAAGGGTTCGCACACTTTCACACTGCACTTACAGTGGGAAGTGCGACACACCCAGGAAGTGTCCCATCAGGAGAGCCGACCCCCTAGATAGGGAAACCCACATTGGTATTCATCCCTAACCAGGCCATGCATACACAGATGAGTCTACCAAATCAGTCACCTACCCTGGTTTGGTGGTAGTGAAAGGACCCCTAAGGGTTGGCTACAGAGTGAGACTGGTCAGCCTGAGTATGAACCACAGTTATAGGCTATTCCGGTGGGTGGCACAATCAGTGTGGCATTCCCTTAGTAGCCAGTGTCGCACCTGCCCTGGGTATGTAGTGTACCTTTTTACAGGGCACTCACAGGTACGACACCCAAAGCCAATCAAGTAAGCGCCCTATCTTGACATGTGCAGGAAGGGTGCGGACACTTTGCTGCTGCAGTACAGTCAGGAAAAGAGCTGGCAAAAACCAGGAGGACAAAAGGTTTTAGGGAAATCCCCCTAAAAAGGGCCATGTTCAACAACGACGAAGACCAGCTTCCACAACAGTATAAAGAACGTCTCAGCCTGGATAAAGAACAACTACCTGAAGCTTAACATGAACAAAACGGAAGTACTGATCTTTGGCAGACACACCTCCCTCTAGAACGACTCCTGGTGGCCATCGGAGCTTGGACCGACCCTCACTCTGAAACACCATGTCTGCTACCTCAGCAGTATCCCTGACAGTGAATTCTCCATGAAACATCAGGTCAATACTGTGTCCTCAGCCTGCTTCCACACTCTTTTTGCATTCTACACAAAGTCTTCAAGTGGCTCCCCAAAACCACCTGGAAAACTGTGATGCAGGCCCTCATCACCAGCCGGCTATACTACAGCAACACGCTAAATGCAGGCACATCACCACCAAACTCATTAAAAGATCCAGATGATCCAGAATGCAGCAGCCAGACTGATCCTCAACCTGCTAAAGAGGACTCACATCACCCAGCACCTGAAAGACCTCCACTCGCTCCCCATCCAGGTACGATGACAATTTCAGCTCCTGACCAATTCCTGCAAAGCCCTCCACGACCAAGGACCCAACTACATGAACCAACGCCTGAATTTCCACATACCTCTAAGCAACCTCCGCTCCACTCATCTCACCCTCGCACTGATACCACATATCCTCTACTGCCGCACCGTAGGAAGTTCCTTCTCCCTCTTTGCCGCCAAGTCCTAGAACACCCTTCACGTCACCTCCAAACTTCACCCTGGCTGACCCACTTCAGGAAGGGACTCAAGACCTGGCTCTTCGACTGACACCACAGCACAGCTGTCAGGTGATTAGCAGAGCTATATAAATATAGCCTCGTGGATTGACGTATAACTGACAGGTAATATTATCACATGTTTTGCTATTTGCAAATTTATAAGGCGCAAACTCGACCAGAAGGTATTAGAGCACTGTACATGAGCACCAGTTGCATTACACAAGGATACATTCATTTTGTTTTGTTAGGCTCGGGTAGATTAAGTTTGCCCAGAATCTCAGGATGATGAGCTGATGTTGTAGCGTCCTTCCCAGCCTGGGTTCTCGCCAATGGCTACACCACACATAGAGCTTAGAATTACATCTATTTATTTGTGTGCTTGTAACTTCAAGCTCAAATTTCAAACCATCCTTCAGTGCATTCCGCTCCAATACGTATGTCACAGTTCTACGTAGTCCATAAGGATCCAAAAGGATTCCATCATTTATCATCTTTCAAGAATAGATAGGTATATACAATTAAATCTCATCAATCAATCTTTTTGCCATTTTAATTGTTTGACCTGATCTTGTTCTTGGAAACTGGGAACTGTCATTACCAATGTCCAGGATCTGTGTCAACGGTGAAGAGGCAACAGCAGTCTATGATGTTTCAGACCCAATCTCTCCTTCAAGAGTAGGATAAGTGCCTAAGATGGAAGCGTTTCTGATAGTAGACTTCCTAGGGTGCTGGGCAGTCACCATGTGTCCATTGGTAGACATCACTTGAAAAGGTTCTGCATCAAATGGAGAATCAGATTTTCTTCTCTGCTTCTGTGGTGTGAGTACTTGATCTTCTTTCTGAAAGACAATGTTCTTCACTCGTCGTCTTTGGTAAGCATATGCTTTCATCTTTCATTTGTTAACCAAGTCCTTCTCATGCTTTCTCATCTTTCATTCTCTGATTGGTCCATTGAGATAACTTGGTGTTCATTAGCCTCCTGAAAATCAATGTTGCAGGACTTTCATCTGTCGTCGAGTGGGGTGTTGAATGATAGCTCTCAAGGTAGAATTCACCACATTTTCAAATTGAGCTTCTCAAGAGTAGCACCCTGCACTGATTTCTTTAGCATACTCATAAAAGGTTCATCAAGTCAATTGGCTCATGTCCACAGAGGTCTGCTCTTATAATGCTTTAGATTCACATTTTCCAAGAAATCTTTAAACTCTCAACTGTTGAAAGGCAGACCATTGTCAGAATTCACTATGGCTGGAACACCTCATGTCATAAAGATGCCACCAGGTTTTTCAATGACTCGTTCTTGAGTAGTAGATCAATGATCTTCAATTAATGGAAACTACGAATATTTGTCCATAATCACCAGCAGGTGATGGCCATTGTCGAATGGACCAAAAAAGACAAGCATGTCTATTCTCTTCCATGCATGCTTTGGGAGTTCTGACATGTTCAAGATGTGGTAAGTAGTTTTTGTAGAAAGGCAGTTGCATAGATGATATGCCTTTAACTCCTTTTCAACCCAGTCATAAAGATAAGGAAACTAGACTTGGTCTCAGAGAGCTCTTTTTCTGGCAACGATTCCACACTGTCCTTCATGGGCCACTTCAATTATTTTCTGTTGCAGATTCTCGGGAATCGGAATTCTCAACCCTCATAGAATAACTCTTTCCTGAGTTATGGACAGTTCATCCTTGACATTTTTGTATTTTCAATATTCACCAACACTGGTGAGCGGTTGAGTGTATTGGTTACATGACTGATGTGTAAATATATCCTTCAACTTTAGCATGTCACTATAATGGCTTGTGGCAGTGATAATCTGGGCTAACAAAATGGCAGCTAGTGTGTTTGATTTTACCATCTTGGAGGGAGTACCATGACCAGTGGCGGCCTGTGCAGGTAAGCGCAGTGGGGCATTTAGGGGTGGAGTGGGGGATGAAAAAGACAAACGACGGGTTAGGGAATGTAAAATAAATAAATAAAATCACTTACCTTGCGCACACTGCATCGCCGAGTCAGCGATGTGACGAGCGCGAGGTAAGGTATTTTTTTATTTATTTTAGATTCCCTATCCCATTGTTTGTCATGTTCACCCCCACCCCACCCTTTACCGCCTTGTCCCACACCGCTGTCCACTTACCTGCATGGGCTGCCACTGACAGTGACCTTGTATAAGCACTCTGAAAAGTAGTCAGCAGAGTTTCAATCCTTCCCTGGAAGCCGTGCAATGGTATAATTATACTCAAGTAACCGTAGTCTTCATCGTTCAATGCAAGGATGCATTTTGGCCTTTGGATTTTTGGATAATTAGAGAGCAACACTTGATGATCAGTTACAATTGTAAAAGGTTTTCCAAACAGGAATACATGGAAATGTTCCCAAGCTCATACCATGGCTAACCTTTATTTTTCTGGTTGTGAGTAAGCACATTCTGTTTGGGACTACTTCCATATGCCACAATGTGCCTTCCAGCATTCGGATGTCCGCTGTGCTGTGCAAGGATAGCACCTATCCCAACTGGCCTAGTATCAACAACTTCTGTATGAACCTTTAGATTGAATTATGCCATTTCAGTAGCATTCTCAATGGCTTATTTAATTCTTTTAAACTTTTTCTCACATTCATGTGACCAAGAAATGAAACATTCTTTTTCGTCAAGTCGCTCAATGGATCACTTACAGTGGCGAATATAGAATGTATCTGATACAGTACCTGGCCTTATCAAGAAACGAATGCCCCATAGAAACATTTTGTGGGGGATCAGCATTTGACAGCGCTTGTACTTTAGCAAGATCTGGTGTCATACCCCTATCAGAAAAGATATGGCCAGAGATTGTTATCTTTGTCTTACGGAATTCACACTTGTCTGCATTCAAGGTCAAACCAGCTTCAGCAAGGAAGCAACATACTTGTGAGGAGCATAAAGTATTCTATTTGTGTAGCTCTGAAAACTATTATGTCATCACTGTAATTGATTACATTCATGAAAATCTGTATGTTAAGTCAATGACATCTTGAACCAGTTCTGCAGTGTATGACACACCAAAGCATAGTCTTTTGTATCGAAACAGGCCAACATGTGTACAAAAAGTTGTAATGTACCTGAAATCTTCTTACAGTTCTAACTGATGTTAACCTTTAGTTCAATCAAGGCAAGAGAAAACCTTTGCACCATTTAATTGCGGTTACCAAATAATCAATGTGTGGACCTCTATGTTGTTCTCTTTAAATTGCCTTGTTTGCCCCACGCATTTTAAATGCATATGCATACAGCTCCTTTACTGTCCTTTTTTAGGTACTACTAATATGGGAGAAACCCATGGAGCTGGACCAGTGAAGCGGTCAATAATATCAAGCTTAAGTAATTATTCAAGTTATTTTTCAACAGCTTTGTGCAGATGAAAAGCAATCCATTTATGTCTCTGAGCAACAGGAAAGGTATCATTATTAATAAGTAACTCTACTTTCATAGTATTAAGCTTTCCCAAACCATGAAATGAGAAAGGGAATTGACATACTATTTTGTGGTGAGCATTCATGTAATTCACGGAAATCAGTCACATATCACCGGCTGTGCTGAAACTGAGTAAACTGACACTTGACACTGTGCTTTGAAGCACATGGATAGGTACTTCCCCCTTTGTTTCTTGTGTTTTATTGTCACTACAAATGAACCTTGAATTTTTAAGGTTGTTGATGTAGCCCATGTATACACTTTGGTTTTTGATGGTGTAAGTTGCGGCAATGGAGATACTTCATTGTATTTCTCCTTAGGCATAATGTTTAGGAATGCACCACTGTCGATGATAATAGGTATTAAACAACCATTTACTTGCAGTGTAATCTTCGGACAATGCATGAATGACTTTGGTGCTTTGGCCTGTCGATATTTCTTTGACTGACATTTTTATTCACAAGCTGACAAACCAATAAATCTATGCTTTTCGGAGGTAAACATCGACATCAACCGATATTGATACAGAATAACTATTTGACAATGATTTAGGTGACGATTGACTTTGTTCAATGTTGATTTGTGCTAACTGATGTCGCTTGGCCTTGTGGGTGTGCGTTGAACGTTGCTTCTGGAATGTTCTGGCAGCCATTTTGTCTTCACGCTGTCATGCACTTACTTTTTCCTTCACCTTTCAAACCATCAGAAAATGGTTCTCCTTTCCACAGCCTTTTGTCCAATAACAGGATGTTTACCTTTGTGTGGAAATGAAAATCCACATCTAAAAGAAAACTTCTTTTTACGTATCTAGACTTCACATTGTGTACTTCAGTCCTTTCATTTTGACCTACTTTTCACACTCCTGATGGATTCATTCTGGGCACCTCCATGTCAGCAGCTTGTCTATCAACACTCTCTTCAGCTTTGGCAGCCATTAACACTCGCTCCAGACTAAGAGTTTCTCTCAGCACTCGTCTTCTGAATGAATTTTACAAGCATTCATCAATAACTCTCAGACGCATAGATCTTTATCATTGAATTCATTGAACTTACAATGTCTCATGAATGTGTCTAGTCTCACCGCATATTCATCAGTGGGTTCATCAAATTCAAATTCATATCAAATTAAATCAGCTTTATTCAGTTAAAATGCAAAACATAAAAGCATTCTAAAATGTATCAACAGTAGATGTACATTTTACATTAGTTATCCTTACCACATTTTAGAGAAAATGGAATTAAAATTAGATAAAAAGTTGTATAAAATTCCTTAAAAGAGTTTTACAATAAAACAATGGAAAATAATACTGTACATGTGGTTAACAACTCGTGTTATCTTTCATTTTATCCAACAGTAGTCTAAAACATGGAAACATAAAAAGTTACCCTAACAGTATATATCCTATACAGTTTCATAAATCAGGACCTCAATATGTGAACTAGTCTTCCTTCTTTTAATTGCTAATTAAAGATAGGAGGCTACAGTGTAACATACTCTCTCATTTTCCAGACTACAAATAAAATTAAATGTAACTTTATAAGAATATACTTTCTCACTGGAGAAAAGTGGACGCAAAATTCTCTTCCTAATATCTCTAAAAAAATTAGAAAATAGAATAAAGTGTAAAGTTGACTGATGTGACCGACCGTCGCAAGGGCAGTTTGGTAACTTTTGGTTCCGTTTGCCCATGTCGGGAAAAGCTATCAGAAAATTGAGAGTGCCCAAATTGAGTTTGGTGAGATAAAAGCTATGTTGTAAATTTAATGCCCAGAGCAGATATTTTTGTATACCTTTCTCAATTGGCCCTTCACAGTAAGCCTCAATTGTTGGCTCTGCGCATTCACAAATTTCTCATAAAGATTCTCTGGTCCCTATAAAGCCTATTTTCAGTTCCTTCTGTTTATAACATAAAACTTTCATTGGGTCGCTAATATCAATATTCTTATCAAGATCATTTAAGAGACTGTTGACATGTGCTAGCCATGGGAATTTTTTGCTATAGTCAAGAATCAAACAATCAGCTAGAATAGCTTGAGTAAATTTAGTTCCAGTTTTACTCCAAATCCCATGCCAGACAATCAGTGGGGTGATGCTTATTCAGTTCTCGATATAGGGAACTGCAAACCCTTTGCATGCTATATAAGAAGGGATTGAATTTGCAATGGGTAATAGTCATCTTAGGAAGATGTTTTTTTGAATCTCAAGTGAGACACAATTGGTCATTTTCCATAATACTGAGATGCAGCAAGTTCCGATTAAACACTTTCTCTAGTAAAGGGTCGAGATCTCTCTAATTGGCTTGTTCCACATCTTGGCGTAAAATCTAAAAATGACCTCTATTGACCGTAAAAAGTTTAGTTTACATATTTCTATCTGCGGCCCCCAATTCCCTTTGTATGTAAAATGCATGCCCAAGTATGTAAAAGTGTGGGTTTCAGCTATTGGTTCCCCTTTGACATAGTGTTTTCTAATTTTTGGTTTCCATTTCCCATATACCATTGTAAAAATGTTTTAAAGATTTAACTTAATCTTTTTCTTTCATGTACACAGAGAAATTGTCGATTGGGCACTAAAGGCCATTTCAGATTGTGGACACCAGGACTGCATAATCTGTGTACAATATTACAGCGGTCACAACTTTAGGAGCATAAGCAGTTAACTTTTGCAAAGATTCGTCAACCCTGTTTACACAGAGGGAAAACAACAACAGAGCATGGACACAGCCTCGCTAATGCCATGTGTGTCCCTAAAACCTGACGTACTCACCTCTTATCCCATAATGCACCCTAGCAGATAGATGTTTATATATCTGTGATAAGTAAATATTTATCTCCTATGGGGCACTCATTTTATCCAGTGTCAGTCATAATTTTGTGTGATTGACCAGGTCAAACACACTTGTTAAGTCTACAAAACATAAGTGGAGGTGACCAATCCTAGAAAGGGTATATTTACTAACAAATAAAGGCAAGGTTTAAACAGTGCTCTATAATCCATACCTCTCTTCTAAACTCATATTATTTATTTATTTATTTAATTAAAAATTTTGTATAGCGCTAGTTGGACCCAAGGGTATCAGAGCGCTTCACAGCAGGTACAGTTATGAGCAATTTTTGGCAAAGACAAACATCTGCAGATTACCAACTTGAGAGCATTCAAAAACAAAGTTACAATACAGATCTTCAGGCTGAGGGGTATCAGGAGGAGGAGTTAGTTCTCTTTCCTAGAGTTAATAGTGGAATTCACGTTGCGGTCAAAAGCGCTCAAGGAAGAGGGCTTTGAGAAGGATCTTGAATTTTGGGAAGGAGTTGGTCGTTCTGATGTGGGGGGGGTGGAGTTCCAGATCTTAGGTGCATTTCCCGCAAAGGATTTGTTTGCGGTTTTGAGTTTCCGTGATTTCAGTGGGATGAGTAAAAGCGTGTTAGAGCTTCTGAGGTTCCTGGACTGGCCAGCCCTTTTGAGTTTTGCAGCCAGGTATTCTGGTTTACCAGTGTGTAGGGCTTTGTGGGTAAGACAGGCTGTACGGAAGCTGGCTCGTTGGTCAATGGGGAGCCACTTCAGTTTCTTGAGTGCCGGAGAAATGTGTTCGAATTTCTTAGTTCCTGTGACCATTCTTGCTGTGGCATTGAGGGTGGTGGTCAGGGGACCTAGGTGGGATTTTGCTGTCCCGGTCGGGGCTGCGATTCCGTAATCAATTCTGGAGAGCACTAGTGCCTGGGTGGCTTGTTTAAGATCTTTCGGGGGAGGAAGGGTTTTATTTTGTATAGCAATTTCAGATTTAGGAATTCACTTTTGGCGGCTTTTGAGATGTGATTTTTCTTGTCCAGTTTGGGGTCAAGGGTAATACCTAGGGATTTCACTGAGTCCTTTGGCGCAAGGGCACCAATGAGGGCATCAATGGCTTTGAGCCATTCTTCGATTTGGGGGTTTTCATCTTTGTTAGAAATGAGGAGAACTTCTGTATTCTCTTGGTTGAGTTTGGGGTGGTTCGCTGAGAGCCAATGTTGGACCTCTTTGAGCGTGACATTTAGTCTGTGTATGTCTTTGATCGTGGTGATTTCCAGATAAAGTTGTGTGTCGTCTGCATAGAGGTGAAAGGGGATGTTAGAGTTCCTGAGAAGTGTGGTGAGGGGTTCCATGTAGATGTTGAAAAGTTGGGGAGAGAGTACTGACCCTTGGGGAACTCCTCTGTTGGCGGGAAGGGGGTCAGACTCAGAGTTATTGATTTTTATTCTTTGCGTGCAGTTAAAAAGAAAGGAGGTGAACCAGTTTAGTACCGTCAATTCAATGCCTGCTCTTTCAAGGAGGACTTTGAGGCGCAGGTTGTGATCAACAGTGTCGAAGGCGGCCGATAAATCTAGGAGAATGAGAAGGCTCCATTGATCTGAGTCAAGTGATTTGTGGAGATCGTCGAAGACATTTAAGATTGCGTTCTCGGTACTGCATCCCTTTCTGAATCCTGATTGAAGGGGGTCGAGAAGCTTGATATTCTCTAGGTGTTGGGTTAGCTGTGGGAGAACACATCTTTCAAGAGTTTTGGATAAAAGAGGAAGGTTCGATACCGGTCTGAAGTTGTTCATGTCCTCCGAGTCTAGCCCGGGTTTTTTTAGTAGCGGCGTGACTTGTCCTACTTTGAGGCAGTCTGGAATGATTCCGGAGCTCAGTGAGCTATTGATGATCTTGCACCAAATTGGGGCTAGGGTAAGCTTTAGGTCTTTAGCCAGGCTCAAGGGCAGCTGGTCTAGAGAGTGAGATGAGGGTTTAGCAGAGGCGATCAGATTGACTATGTCTTCTACCTGGATGGGGAGGAAGGAGGACCAGTGAGTAGGTGTGTTCACTGGGATGTTGCTGTGTGTTGTTGGCCTCAAGTTCTCCATGGGAGTGGCGGGGAGTGTGCTGAGAGAGAGATCAATTTTGGACATTTTTTTGCTGAAAAAGTTGGCAAAATTGTTGCAGTGATCTTTGGACGCCACTATTTTGGATGCTGTCGGTTTGGATGTTTGGCTCCTAATGATGTTAAAGAGTTATTTGGGGTGTTTTTTTGCATTGTCTAAGGCGGAGCAAAAGAAAGTAGTCTTTTTGTTCCTAATGTGTTTGTTGTAGTTTCTACGTGCTTCCTTGAGTTGATCGCGGTGAAGGGAGGAGGGCTTGTTCCTCCACATTCTTTCTAATGATCCGAGGTGTCTTCTTTCGTCATTGATCTCTGTGGTGAACCAGGACCTGGAGGGGGTATTTCTGGGTCTTTTTAGTTACAGGGGCGCCAGAAGGTCCAAGGTGGGCATCATGTTTGAATGGTAGAGAGGGGTGAGTTTGGTGGTTGAGAGGTGTTCTGTTCTGCTTGGGAGGAGAGTGCTTAGCCCTTCTTTTATTGACGTCCGGGGGACTCGACCTGTGTTCCTGACCCATTTTGGAGGGGCCTGCATAGGGGGTTGAGATACGTCCAGTTGGTTGATGTGGAAAAGAATAATGTGGTGGTCCGACAAGTCCATGGGAATGATATAATCCATAGTGATTGTGGTTCTGTCCGAGATGATTGCGTCTAGGATCGCTCCTCTGTGGTGTATTTCTTCTGAGCAGTGTTGGGTCAAACCGTTATCCAGCAGGTGATTGTTGAAAGATTGGATGAGCGGGTTTTTTGTTTCGTTCCAGTGTAAGTTGAGGTCGCCCAGAATTATACTATTGTCGTCGCTGAGTGCGCATTGGGTGATCAGGTTAGAGAGCTGTGTTCCAAATTCGTTGGAGTTGCCTGGATGGTGGTACAGGAGAGGCAACGAGGAGATCTGTTCGTGAGCTATTTGATGTTGACCGACAGGCACTGAAAGGTTTTATAAAGGCACGAGGAGCATTCTGAGATGGAGAGATCACTTCTGTGAATGATTGCTATGCCACCGCCTCTATGTTCATGTCTATCTTTGTGGATAATTGAGAACCCGGGTGGCACCAGCATGTCCATGTTGGGGTAGGACAGGGTGTTGAGCCACGTTTCCGTGATGAAAGCTACATCTAGGTAATGGGCGAGGATGGCTTCTGCTATTTCAGTTGCATGTTTGGAAGCAGATCTACTGTTGATGAGCATGCAATTAATGGAAGGTTCTTCTTCGAGTTTCAAAATGCTGGGCTGGGCTCTAGCTAGGAGGATAGGTGCGCTGGGGGTCTGGTATCTCCCCATGGGGAATGGTCCCCACCCACTCCAGTGATGACTTGGATCGAGGATTTAGGGGTAGAGTTCATCGGCAGGCCCTGTGCTAGGATGGGTGGAGTCACATTCTGTGAGCGGAGTGTGAACTTAGGGAGGGGGTATGTGGGATGGTTGTATGATGCGGCAAGTGTGGTCGCTTCCTGAGGGGAGAGGTTGGGGTTAGATCTTCTAGGCCCATCTGCTCTTGACTCAATCCACGATTTGGAGGGTGACGGGCGAGATCTGTTGGGGGCAGAGGTTTGGTTGGGGGTGGTGGTTCACTCTTACTAGGTTGAGATAGGGAGGGGGTATCTGCGGACTGTTGGGTGGGCCGACGGATTTTTGATAGGGAGGATAGGGTTTCCTTCAGGCCACAAATCAGGATTTCGAGTTGTGCTTCCATAAGGTTGAGGCGTTGCGTCATGTTGTTAGCGGGGGAGAGGAGGTGAGGCTGGGGGGAGCTGGGCTCTGAGGGGGAGGAGCTGCTTGATATATTGCTTCTAGTGGGGTTCCCGGGAAGCGTGGTTGCTGACTCAGGATTAATGTCCCTCAGCAATATGACTGAAGGGGGTTGTGTTCCCATTGTGGGTGGGAGTGGTGTTCTTCTCTGGGCGGGTGGCCTTGCTCTAGTTGCATTGGGGTTGACGGTGAAGAGGGCTGTGGATCGGTTTTGGTTGGGAGTTGGACTTTTCTTTGAGCGGATGACTGTGCTCTGGGTGTGATTGTGCTGGTGGGCTGTGGGTCAGATGTGGATGGGGCGAGGCTTGTCTCTGGGCGGCTGGCTGAGATGGGTCGGGGGTATGGTTGGGCGCTAGGAGAAGCCATGGTTGAGGAGGACGCGCGAGGGTAGAGTCACGGTCTGGTGAGGTACAGGGAGAGGGTGCGGGCGTGATCTGGTGACTAGATGTTTGTTCGAAGCCTCCCGTGAGGGGAGTCCGTGAATGGTGTGTGTTGTGGGATGAGGCCTTCTTAAGTGAGGAGAAAAGGGAGTCGAAGAACTGGACGTTCTCGCTTTTTGCCTGGATTAGGATGGTGCCGTTTTCAAAAATGGTAATGGATATGCATCCGATAAGGGTCAGGTGTTTCGAGAGAGAGATTGTCAGTTTACGGTTGTGGGCTGTGATGGTGGTTTTGGAGCTGATGAGGTGAGAGTTGAAGATGGTGGCCCAGGCTTCGAGCCTGTCAGTGTGGAAGATGAAGTCCATTTTACATTTTACGTTGCCCTCTCAATGGTCAGTGGTATGTGTCTACAACTAGCGTTTCGGGATGTTGTCTGATTAATCTGTGTTTAAGGTGTTTTTTTGCTTTGAAGGAGAGTCTGTGGGGTAAATTTATTGCGAAGGCATTCTGTCCGTGGGGTGTCAGGTAGTTAGGTGTAGGACTCAGATATGGGTCCAATTGTATGGCCGGGGGCATCTTCGTTGAGCGGAGGGGGAAGTTCCTCTCGCGCGAGGAAGGGGGAGGGTGTCGCGTCGGGTGGGGGATGAGCTGCTCGACGTGGTGTGTAGTGGGGTAGTAGGTAGTGAAGTCTCTCAAGTGGGGTGGGCTATTGCCATGGCGACAAGGGGTTTACATGTGTGGCCTATTTGTGTGAAGGGGGAGAGTGTTGCGCCGGGGGGGAGGGCGGGAGTTGATTGACAGGGTGGAGTGTGGAGGTGCTAGAGGTGGGGACTGGAGACCTCTCTGAGGGTGGGGGGTTGGTGGCCTAGGGTGAAAATAAGTCTTGGTTTCGCTTGGTTGTGGGAGGATGGTGTGACTGGGGTGACAAGCTTTTGGTTCCCTCGGTTGTGGCTGCAAAGCAGTTTGAGGGATCCCACTAACCTGGTGTTGCTGGTTCAACGGGAGACTGTTTGGCTTGGGAAATCCCGGTCAATAGCAGTGCTTCCTGACCGTGGGCTCAGTCAGGCGACTTTGTTTTGCACCCCTCTAGTTTGCCGCAGTGGGGGGCAACTTAGAGTCAGTGCCCCTCTCGTGCTTTGTTGGGGGTGGTCGCTCCAGCCCCTTGGGGGGGGTCGCTCCGGTACCTTGATGTTGGGGTGGGGCACCAGTGCACCTCCAACCCAGTCTCTAAGAAAGCAGAGTTAGTGACTCTGAGTGGCGGCCATTTTGGGGTCAGGCGGCCCCTTCGCAAAAGTGTGAGTTGGGGTTAGAAGGCTCTGTGAGTCTCTTGATTTGGGCTCTCTACTCGGTCGCTGCAGGGGTCAGCTCATCTCGACCCGAAGCTGGCATCAGTTTGGGCCGTTTCTGCTTTGTGATGTGTTACTAGACTGGTTGGGATTAGCGGGCGACCATGTTGGGAGCAGGCAGCATTCTTTAAGCATCAAATTATCGTTCACCCAATTTTCTAGCCTTACCAAAAGGACTCTGCTCATCAGTTTGGAGGTTGAATCAAGAAGGGATATGAGAGGGTAGCATCTTGCGTTTCCCTGTCTCCCTTCTTGAAGATCAAAACAGTGACACTCTCTGTCCAGGTTGTGGACAAAAATCGACCAGATGATGCATTACACACCCAAACAAGATTTGTGCCTAAAAGTGGATATCCGATTTAAAGGTATCTATGGGTAACCCATTGGGACCAGGTGCCTTCCCATTGGCACATTTCTCTAGAGCAACTGTTAACTCATTCAGGGCAAAGGACATCGAGTTTGGGCAACCTATCATTACTGGTTTTTTATATCATAAGCTAGTAAACTATTATTTTTTTAGTTAAATATCTCACCAATTTGACTTAGCCAATCTGAGGGTTGCACTATAGTCTCTGCCTTAACAGAGGTTTTATCTTTAAAAAAGGGTTGATTTATTTTTTTCCAAAATAGTGTTGCAACCCGGGTATCTGCTGCCTGTACTAGTTTCCCCCAGGATTCCTCCTGTATCACTTTTCTTCTTTTGTTTAAGGCCTGTTTATAAGAATTCCTTAAGGTTTAATCATTACACTAGTTCTAGGTTTGTCTTCCAGAGCTTTTTTAAGGTCTTGATTTGCTACTGTGCACTGGTGGTCAAACCAGCTAGACTTTTTCCTAAAGTTCTTCTTATCGCTAGTTTTTAGCTTTCCTGCAATTGCAGATGTAATTTTACAAAAGGCCATACTAATATGTGGGTCGCTGGAATTCCCCTCCATACATATTTTAATGTCTCATGATTATGTTTCATATGCTATTTTATCGAGAAAGGAGGATGGATTAACACACAACCATTTCAATGCTTCTGCCATTATTACCTTGAGTTTCAATATATGTGGCTAAGCAGAACCCATCCTGATAAATTGCCATGAGTCTAAGAGTAAATAATCACGGATGGCGATCACTAAACGGGCTTTCAACAACCTAAACTTTCTCTATCAATCCTAGGCCAGTTTCGGACACCAAAGTATGATCAATAATCAAACAATAATATATGACCTTCATACGCTGGGGCAACAACTTTTCCTTCTGCACAAGATTGCTCCAAGAGCTCTAAATTATGCTTGCACATTATCCAAATATTTGTCTTATCATTGGAGAAAGTGAGGTTGGACTTCGCTATATTCATCCCAATATCCACACTTTTCCCTTCTAGAACATCACACTTCCTACAAATGAAATCACCAGTCCATATATATTATATATATATATATATTTCGTGGTGTGGTTCTATGTAGAACGCCGGCGCTCTTAGTTGTAGCGTGGTGCCCGTGATCCCGTGATCCCGTGATCAAGCCTTCGGCTGAAGGCGAAACGCGTTTGGGTTAAGACGAATATGCTGAAAATAAAGCAGTTGGTCTAAAACTGAATATTGCCTGAGTGAGTGCCTCCTTACCGGTTTCCAGCCGGTTTCTGCGTGCATATATATATATATATATATATATATATACATATATATATATATATATATATATATATATATATATGTATATATATATATATATATATATATATATATATATATATATATCTCGCTCCAGTGTCAAAAAAGATTGACCAGAACAGCACACACAGTAGATAAAATCTTCTTAGATTTATTGCACAATATATACATATATATATATATATATATATATATATATATATATATATATATATATATATATATATATATATATATATATTACCTACTGGCGATAGCCAGTAGGTATATATAGTTAGGATTTTTTTCCTATGGGACTTTTGAAAATTCTATGTCTAATAACTTTGGCGTTTGTGGACGGAATCGGCTGAAATTTTCAGGAAAATGGCACATTTTGTTTCTGAGCAGCCCTTGAAAATTTGGGGGGGTTTTGTCAAGGGGGGGCTGAGAAAAAAGGGGGGTCCCAAAACGCGTTTTTCCCATGTTAATTTCCATAGGGCGTTTGGCCTCACTTTTAGCTCGAACGGCTGAATGGATTTGCACGAAACTTGGCAAAATTGTAGGGACTGTTAGCCCGATGTGCCTTTGCTGGGTCTCAATATATGTGCTCCAGTGGATTTTGAGAAATGAACGTTTTAAAAAATGTATATATCTGTGACAGCGTCCCAGATAGCGCTCCAGATCGCGTACTTTTCGCGTCACGGAGCTTTGCGAAGCGATGCTGATTGGCTCTCCGGTGTCTGTCAACATTCTAAACAGTCCGGAGCGGCCGCCATCTTGTCTCTCGGTAGGATCGAGAGACAAGAAGAGGTGAAAAACGAAGGGGGAATTTAATGAAAGGGGGCAAGGTAGACCCCTCTTGACCCCCTAGGAATGATGTTGGGGTTATTAAAGGGTCCCGTGGGGAAAATTAAAAAAAATTGATTTTTCACGGTAGAAGCGCTTCTCGGTTCGCAAATTAACGGCTGAATGGATTTGCACGAAACTTGGCAAAATTATAGGGACTGTTAGCCCGATGTGCCTTTGCTGGGTCTCAATATATGTGCTCCAGTGGATTTTGAGAAATTAACGTTTAAAAAACAGGTATATCTGTGACAGCGTCCCAGATAGCGCTCCAGATCGCATACTTTTCGCGTAACGGAGCTTTGCATAGCGAAGTTGATTGGCTCTCCGGTGTCTGTCAACATTCTAAACAGTCCGGTGCGGCCGCCATCTTGTCTGTCGGTAGGATCGAGAGACAAGAGGAGGAGAAAAACGAAGGGGGAATTTAATGAAAGGGGGCTAGGTAGACCTCTCTTGACCCCCTAGGAATGATGTTGGGGTTATTAAAGGGTCCCGTGGGGCAAATAATAAAAATTTGATTTTTCGCGGTAGAAGCGCTTCTCGGTTCGCAAACTGGTAGCGAAACGTGAATTCGCCATTTTGTGTTTCAATTTCATTAAATTACTAGGTATAAGGGGGTACGGGAGACGTATCCTGACCCCTTTTGTTTTCTGAGGGTGGCTGAGGAGGCTCATATATGTTGATACATGTCTTCCAGCGGCTGTGCGTGAGCGGTTTTTTTTTTTTTGCGTGACGTCTGTTAACGTTCGATTCGATGGAAATCAGGAAATGTTGACCGCCATTTTGTCACTGCGAGTAAATATTTTGTTTTAAATAATTGTTATAAATTAATCCTTATTGATAAACATTCTCTGCGCCATCTTGTCTTTTTTGCAATGCCACACTTTTGTTGAGCACGGCAGCCATTTTAGATGCCATGACCAGACCCACTCTCTGCACGCCGCCGATCCTCAGCATGGCTCCTCACCCTCGCAAGCATCTCCCCCACGCACTGGTCACCCCCGCTCTCTCTCTCATGCATGGGCCAGAAACCTCCTCCCATGTGCGCTGCTCTTCCCTGAGAATCACACCCTGTGCCCGCCCGACACCACCCTTTCACCCTATTCACTACCGCACCCTCTGACACTCTTCTTCCTCTGTGTCCGATTGTTCAGGCCGGTCCCAGGCTATCACCTAGCCCTGCAGATGTAGTTTATGGCCCCAGCTGTAGAGAATCACCCCTCTTCAAAGGAGTTACAGTAGATTTGTCACACCACACGCGTTCCTACTATCTGATAACCATCTGTATTGTGCTTGGGGAGGGGATTCTCACTGTGAGGGTGTGTGGGACCGAGCCTGAAGCGGAAGATTCCAGGGATGCCTCTTTGTACATCAAAGTTTTTACAATTAAGTGTCACATTATAAATATATAGTACTCCAACAAAGTAGGATTATAACACTTTAATAACTTTTAAATATATAGAACGCAACAAAAACAGTAAATACATTTAAACATTTTTTTGAAAAAAGAAGCAACAATGGTCAGTAGCTGTGTTTTGTGCGAATAGTCCCAAGGCAGCACAACGTGCTGAGTTCTGGAGGGCACCCAGGTGATGTTACCTGGGTGCCGCACTGGTTTTTGGTATCCTACAATGCAGCTCCGAAAAACGGTGTGGGGCGTCCCGGGTGGTGCGCGGGGAGGCCTCGTCAGTAGCGGTCTGTTGTGCGAATAGTCCCAAGGCAGCAGAACGCGCTGAGATGTGGATGGCACCCAGGTGATGTCCAGTAAGTTGTCGCACTGGTTTTGGCATCCTACAATGCTGCTCCGAAAAACGGCGTGGGGCGCCCCGGGGGGGGGGGGGGGAGGCGGCGTGAACGGGTCTCCCCAGGTGGAGGCTCGTCGGCTGTACTGGGGCGCCCCTTTACCGTTTCAGTTGCCATTCCGCCCGCTTTTGCTACACTGTGCCTCATCCGCCATTCAGCTGTTTATCGCCCACTCTTGCGGCTACAGCGTCTCGCTCACCATGTAGTTGAGTTGCGCCCACTCTTGCGGTGCAGCGATAGGCGGCTGCCACAGGACTCTTAAAATGGCGGACGGCTCTTCGGATTTGGGCCTGGTCCACTAACATGGCCCTGGGACACCTTGGAACTCAGACGTCCCCTGAGCCTTGAAGATTTTACAAAAGTCTTGGGGGCTCCCGACTCCTGCAGGCTTCCGGTGGGGAGCAGCTGCCATGATTGCTCGCGGAATGACCACGACGGAGCCACGAGATGGTGGTGCTCTCAGGCTGACGCCAGCTTTAGTCTGAAACATCTAGAAACAAGGTGGGGCTTTCATCGTTTGGGAAAAAAAAATGTTTTAATCCAATGAAAAGTGATATTTTTAGGTCATATGATCAAGCCTTCCATCATTAGGAAACCAAAAGTAAAATGAACCAATGAAAAGTTTTATAAAGAAGTCACATGACCTGTTATGCTTACGTTACGCGCTGCTATAAAAAGCGTAGAAAATCCGTTGGCACGTGAGGCGGCGTCAGTAGCGGACCGATGTGCGAATAGGCCGAAGGCAGCACAACGCGCCGAGATCCGGATGGCACCAAGGTGGTGTCCAGCAAGTTGCACTGGTGTGGCCATCCTACAATGCTGCGCCGAAAGTCGGCGTGGGGTGCCTGGGGGGAGAGGGGAGGTGGCGCAAACTGGCCTCTCTCGCCTCCCCAGGTGGAGGCACCTGATGTGCAGTGCGGCGCCCCTTATCTTTTCACTCGCCGTCCAGCAGAGTTGCGGCCGCACTTGCTGCTACAGTAGGCCGAAGGCAGCACAACGCGCCAAGATCCGGATGGCACCGAGGTGGTGTCCAGCTAATTGCCGCACTGGTGTGGCCATCCTACAATGCTGCGCCGAAATTCGGCGTGGGGCGCCCCGTTGGCCTGTGAGGTCGCGTCAGTCAGTGGGGGCTGTTTGAGAAAGCAATGTGATGCTGTGCGTCGCCCCCAAGATGGAGGCTCCTCGGCTGCAGTGGGGCGCCCCTTGGTGTTTCACTCGCTATCCAGCTGAGTTGCGTCCGCACTTGCGGCTACAGTAGGCCGAAGGAAGCACAACGCACCGAGATCTGGATGGCACCGAGGTGGTGTCTAGCAAGTTGCCGCACTGGTGTGGCAATCCTACAATGTTGCGCCGAAAGTCCCATGGTCCGGCGGAACTTTTTTCCTTTTCCTTTCTGCATCTTGTCCCACAATCCGTTTAACCTTTAGACACGACCAGGTCCCTGAATGTGTGCAGGGGGACGCTATTGATTGAATCAAAATGGCGGCTTCACACAAAGCTGACTCAAGCGTTGCTGGTGATGCTATACAGTCAAAAATGGTTTTCAGTTTGTACATTCTTCAGGATTTTTCCATCCAAGTCTGCTTGAGAGTTTCTAGAACAATGGCTTTAGATCTTGCCCTCCCCTCTTTTGACTGTTGGTCTTGTTGCCTATCTCTTCTGTTGTCATTTAACTGAACCTTTTTTGACTGCCGAAAGGGGTTCTGGTCCGACCGCTGGTTGGTGGAGATATTTTGACTATATCCTGGACCTGCCCGGCCTCGCCCAAAATGGCGCCGGTATAAATGGGACTCGTAACTTCTTGTTGTGTACTGGTTGCACAACCTTGATATCACGAGATACGTATGCAGTTTTGAAGCACATGGCGGGTGGGAATGAGAATTGATTGAATATTTCGACATCCCTATTGATATTAAGTTCTGATGTGTTATTGATTACTGTACTATTGAAAGTTCGAATTAACGTCACCCATGGTACTTGCCCGCAAATGTATATCTAGATAATTTTATTGTAAGTGGCCCTGTCGTATTTTAATTACAAAATGTACGTCCACCGATTCCGCAACTGTTAGACACCTTAGTTCTTGCAACCTAATGGCCCGCTCGTTGCGTTCCTCTACAGTGTAAATGTCTCCTCATCATATACGATTCCAGTTTGCTCCGTGGCCGGCTCACGTGGTTATAGGCCCGTATTTGTATACTGACATTTTCACAATAAAGGTTTTTAAAACAAAACATGGTAGTAGTATTTACATTGGTAAAGTTTTTAATTTTAGTTACTGTTTTCGAATCAGTAAAAGGCAAGTGAAATAAAGCAGTCCAATTACATGACGGATAAAAGATATAATACGCAGGAACGCAGTAAAGATAAATGGTCAAGGGCTGTTGTGTTTTTTACTCCTGCAACATAAAGTGATCGATAAGAATCTGATATTCAGGCGTATCGGCGACTAAGACAGCAGGCCGAGCATCTTTTGCTCAACGGCTCCGTCATAGGACGAAGAAACGCCCTTTTGCTAGAAAAAGGAATATATTTTACTTGCAGGACAGTTGTAAATTTTCCGGGAAAATACATTAGCCTGGAACATTATAACATATATGTTTAAGAAAAAATAATGTTCGAAAGCAATAAAAAGCGTAATTTTTAGGTCATATGACCAAGCCTTTCATCATTAGTATAACAAAAGTAAAATGAACCAATGAAAAGTTTTATTAACAAGTCACATGACCTGTTATGCTTACGTTACGCGCTGCGCGCCGCGCCCCGGATCCCTTCCGGGAAGCTGCGCTTCGCGCACTGGAATACTTCCGGGTGCGCTAACGCGGCGTGTCATATAACGCATTACGCGACAACGTAGGTCCAGAATATAGTCAAAATGTCTCCACCCACCAGCGGTCGGAACACAACCCCTTTCAGCAGTCTAAAAAGTTCTGTTAAATGACAACAGAAGGGACAGGCAACAAGAACCATCAGTCAAAGAGGGGAGGGCAAGTTCTTCCCTACCGGGTCACGTTGGGGTGCTACCGGAACTGATAGAATTGGTATTCTACAGTGTTTCTGGATGTTTCAGACTGAAGCTGGCGTTAGCATGAGAGCACCACCATCTCGTATCTCAGTCGTGGCCATTCCACGAGCAATCATGGCAGCCGCTCCCCACCAGAAGCCTGCGGGAGTCGGGGGCCCCCAAGACTTTTGTAGAATCTTCAAGGCTCAGTGGACGCTTTCGAGAATGGGGCCCAAGCCCTAGCAGACAAGCGTCCGAGTTCCAAGGTGTCCCATGGCCATTTTAGTGGACCACGCCCAAATCTGAAGAGGCGGCCGCCATTTTGAGAGTCCTGTGGCAGCCGCCTATAGTTGCATCGCAAGAGCGGGAGCAACTCAACTACATGGTGAGCGAGACGCTGTAGTCGCAAGAGCGGGCGGTAAACAGCTGAATGGAGGAAGAGGCACAGTGTAGCAAAAGCGGGCGGAATGGCAACTGAAACGGTAAAGGGGCGCCCCACTACAGCGTGTCTTCAGGTCAAACGGATTGTGGGATAAGGTCCAGAATGGAAGAGTCATCAAAAGGCAAAAAGTTCCGCCGGACCCCGGGAGCCGGCCGCCTATGTCGGGGGCGATCTTAGGCCACGCCAGGGCAACACGACTTGGGGAGGGGGCAGAAGTCAAGCGCACCCTCCCAGTCCGCGCCACCACACCGTATGTTGAAAATCTGAAGCCATCGTTCTACAAACTCTCAACCAGCCTTGGATGAAAAATCTTGAAGAATGTACAAACTGAAAACCAGTTTTTGTTTGCATAGCATCAGCAGCAACGCTTGCTATCAGAATGCATGAGTTTCATGCTCGATCGATTGAGCTAGCCGGATCAGGCAACAAAAAGTATAAAATAGTTATGTAAATAGTTATTTAATAAAATGTTTTACCCTGTTACTTTGCTGGTGTGTTGTATATATTTATAATATTTGCATAGAGTTTATCGTTATTTTGGGCAGGGTGGGTGGCGGAGCCGAGCTGTCTTGCAGCCATCATGGTGTGGAGCTCAGTTCATCTCACTAGTTTCGTATTTCTCATGAAGGGTTGTTCCTAATGTTTCTATTTTAGCGAGGTCAAAAAGAGATCCCATTAGTGGCCTACTGATTTTGCTCGATTTTTTTTTTTTTTTAACACGATTTTTCACTATCTGCAAAGACTAAACAGAGTATTGCGGCTTTGTGCTTGTTAGTAAATAGAGAATGAACCAAAGAGAATAAATTCTAAAATAGTAAATGCTTGGATAACAATCAATCAAATGGAGAGACAAGCAGGCACGACGGATTACAATGGGGGCAAAGGCCTGCGTTAACTACCCTTCACTATCTGCAAAGAGAGAGTACTTCTAAGAGAAAAGAGGGGGGGGGGCAGCGTTTAAAGCACATCAGCGTGCATAAACACGAAAATGTTTTTACCTATCACGTACTTGACATTTGACAGCTTTTGATATTTGTTATTAAAAAACCATTGAAATTCAATGAAAAAACCATAGGTTTTAGCCCATATATAGTTAGGGATTAGCATTTTCAAAACCTTATTTTACTCGCATAAAACCATTGAAATTCGCATATATAGTTAGATGCGCTAACTATATATCGCGCACCCGTAATCCACTGCTGATGATGTCACATATTACATCATTCATGACATGCTCAGTGACATCACTGATGACATCACTGATGACATCTCAAATGACATCACTGATGACATCACTGATGACATCTCAAATGACATCACTGATGACATCACTGATGACAACATCCAGTGACTGTATGTTTCTGTAAAGTTAAAATATGTCTTACATATTGAAGAATGAGTGGATGTATAAGTGTCTGGATGAAGGATTTAGTAAGTGCATGACTGACTGTATGAGTGAGTGATTAAATGTGTCTCACTGAGTGAATGGGTTAGTGACTAAACTGTCTTAATTTGTGCATCATTATGTCTGTTGTTCTGTAAACTGCTGCATGTGTTGATCAGTAGCTATATGAGTAACTATATGGGTTATTGATTGGTTGCCCAAGTATTTGTATTGGAGACTGAGTGTGTGTGGGTGGCTGGGAGGTGTATGACTCTGTGCATAGATGTGTGAGCAGTTGATTCACTAGATGTATGGGTTCAAAAGTGCATGTGGAAACAGCTGTATGGGCGGTTGACTGTGTGCATGAGTGTATTGGTGAGTGAATGGACATCTCAGTGCTACATGTCAAAGTAAGTACATATGTTAAACACAGTACATGTGAGAGTTGACATATATAAATAACTGTGCATAAGAGCCAGTGAATGTGTGAGTGGCTGTATGGATCATTGTGAACTTGTATCAGGGATTGTATAAGAGAGTAAATATGTGTTAGTATATGTTTGAATAAGTAAGGTGTGTATAACTGTATAGTAGAGGAAATGGAGGTGTGATTGATTCTTTGCATGACTGACTAGGTGTGTGAGTAACTCCATGGATGAGTGACAGTCTGTGAGTGTCTGTTTACACTGAGTGTATCTAAGGTTATATTAGAGTCTGAAGAGGTTCATCGTATTATCACATGAATGATGTCATTAGTGATGTGCTCAGTAATGTCAAATGAGATGTCATCAGTGATGTCATTTGAGATGTCTTCAGTGATGTCATCAGTGATGTCATTTGAGATGTCATCAGTGATGTCATCAGTGATGTCATTTGAGATGTCATCAGTGATGTCATCAGTGATGTCACTGAGCATGTCATGAATGATGTAATATGTGACATCATCAGCAGTGGATTGCGGGTGCGCGATATATAGTTAGCGCATCTAACTATATGTGCGAATTTCAATGGTTTTATGCGAGTAAAATAAGGTTTTGAAAATGCTAATCCCTAACTATATATGGGCTAAAACCTATGGTTTTTTCATTGAATATATATATATATATATATATATATATATATATATATATATATATATATATATATATATATATATATATATATATATATATATATATATACATATGTATATGTATATATATATTCCACGCACTTCTAACTCGGTTGAGTTAACAAATGGCAAGCACACGGGTATCCGTTTTCAGATGTTTATTTCACAAACCCCTCACCCCCGACAGACGCATTTCGCTTTGCAGCTTCGTCAGTGTCGATTAGTGTACACACCAGGTCACCATTTTAACCCTTAGGTCCATCCCACAATTTCAACAAATTAGAAGATGGTGCACAATGTAACTTATGTGAACGTGGAAGACATCTTTAAATGCATATTAACTTATACATTTCCAGGGTTGTCATGGACTATAATAAAGTGCTAAGTGCTCATTTAAAAACATGTGTCCATAACTAATTCATAAAGTGCATACGTGCTCCGGACATTGCAAGGGAATATTTAACATGGTCCTAAATAACAACGAGTCTCCTTTTATTCTGCTTATAATAGCATTTTCTCATGCTTGTGTTAATTAAGTATCCCTTACTTTGTTACTTTGTATAGCCCTGTATGGGCAGTTATTGATATTCAAATACGAGAACATGACGGTCGAATCACACATTGGTATTTCAGATAAGTGCACCTTTGCCGCCTACTTATGTAAGCTAATACCCAGAATGTTTTCCCGCATGATCCCATGCAGGAATTAGAGGTGTACCCACATTTCCTCATCGTTGTTTAGTTCCCATGGGGCCATTGTTTTGAGGTCTATAATGTATTTTGATTCAAGCACTCGGAGTGCTTTAGTCCTGTCTCCTCCACGTTCTGAGCGAGCAATCTGATCTATGCAGTAAAAACTCAAAAGGTCTCTTTTGCTTTGATGTAATTCAGCGAAATGGCGTGCCACCGGGTATGATTTATCATTTTTAGTGATGGCACGCAAATGCTCTAGAACATGGGTACTCACAAACTTTCTCTCGGGGGCCAAATTTACAGTTTGGTTTGTGTCAGAGGGCCGCATCGGTGGGGGGGCAGGGTCAGTGGGGGAGGGGGAGGGGCTAGAGCAACAACATAAAACTGACCATGAGGTTGATCATAGGTCCCTGTAGCGGACGCCTTCGTCCACTGAGCCGTCCCGGCATACACACATCTCTCTCGGTCTCCCTCCCTCTCTCTAGCTCTCTCTCCCTCTCACCCTCCCTCTCTCCTGTCTTTCTCTGTCTCACTCCGACTGTCTCACTCCCTCTCTCTCACTCCCTCTCTCTCACTCCCTCTCCGTCCCCCTCCCTTTCCCTCCCTCTCACTCACTCTCTGTCTCACCCCCTTTCCCTCCCTTTCCCTCCCTCTCCGTCTCCTTCCCTTTCCCTCCCTCTCACTCCCTCCCTTTCCCTCCCTCTCTGTCTCCATCTCACTCCCTCTCCCTCCCTGTCCGTCTCACTCCCTCTCCGTCTCACTCCCTCTCCCTCCCTCTCCCACTCATTCACTCTCACTCTCTCCCTCTCTCTCACTCACTCCCATTCACTCCCTCCCTCTCACTCTCACTCACTCACTCTCACTCACTCACTCCCTCCCACTCCCTCCCACTCACTCACTCACTCCCTCCCTCCTCTCACTCCCACTCACTCCCACTCACTCCATCCCTCTCACTCACTCCATCCCTCTCACTCACTCACTCCCACTCACTCACTCCCACTCACTCACTCCCTCTCACTCACTCCCTCCCTCCCTCTCCTCACTCACTCCCTCTCTCTCTCTCTCTCTCTCTCCCTTTCTCTCTCTCCCTCCCTCTCTCTCTCTCCCTCCCTCCCTCTCACTCTTTCACTCCCTCCCTCTCTCTCTCTCTCTCTCTCTCTCCCTCCCTCTCTCCCTCCCTCCCTCTCTCTCTCCCTCCCTCCCTCTCTCTCTCCCTCTCTCCCTCCCTCTCTCTCTCTCCCTCCCTCTCTCTCTCTCCCTCCCTCCCTCTCACTCACTCCCTCCCTCTCACTCACTCACTTCCTCCCTCTCACTCACTCCCTCTAACTCTCTCTCATTCACTCCCTCCCTCTCCCTCACTCCCTCTCCCTCACTCCCTCTCCCTCACTCTCCCTCCCTCCCTCCCTCCCTCCCTCTCACTCCTTCCCCTCCCTCCCTCTCACTCCTTCCCTCCCTCCCTCTCACTCACTCACTCCCTCTCTCTCTCTCTCTCTCTCTCTCTCTCTCTCTCTCTCTCTCTCTCTCTCTCTCCGTCTCCGTCCCCCTCCCACTCCCCCTCCCTTTCCCTCCCACTCCCTCTGTCACCTCACCCTGCCTGTGCGCCAGCCGGGGCACACACACACAGCCCACACACAGCCGCACCCGAGCACTTCACAGGTCATTAAAAGACCATTTGCATGTTAATGATGCCTTTGTATTTCACCTCTCCTTAGGCCCCTGCAGCTTTGCTCTGGCCATTCCTAGGATCGCCCGGCCGGCAGCCCCCACAAAGCAGCAAGAGTCTCTCTCGCTGCTGCAGACACTTTAAAAAAAAACTCGGGAAACACTGGTATGATGTCTCGGGGGTCCGCGGGCCGCCAGGGAAGGCTTGCCGGGCCGCCACTGGCCCGCGGGCCGTACTATGAGTACCCCTGCTCTAGAATATGCAGTTTTGTGGGGTTGATCGTACTCCCTATGTATCTTTTTTTTGCAGGGACAGACTGGACAATAAATCGTGAACTCCGAGTTGCAATTGAGGAGTTTTTTAATCTCTCTATTGGGTTTACCCTCATTAGTTCACCCTGGATAGCTGGCAACTTTTTTACTGTTTTTACACCCCTTACACCTAAGACATGGAAAGAATCCTGTCGCTTTAGACATTTTCGTTGGCTGTGTTTTAGGGGAGAAGTGGCTGTGAACTAGGTGATCTGCTAATGACTGGCAGGACCAATATGTGATTAAAGGCTTTTGTGGGAGGTGTTTCCTCAGCACATTATCGGTGGTTAAAATGTGCCAATTTTTCTTAAAAATCTGTACTAGCCCCCCTGCCCTCGTGCTGTAAAAAAAATGTATATATATATATATATATAGTCATGTTTAATGCATTTTGTAAATATATCCACCTCCTTTTATAGAGCCATGACAGCCGGGCCTATTGTGTTCTCAAAAATATGATTATAGAAAGTAATTAACAATATGCTCAACTTTTCAGTGGGTTGAAATCATATTAGCTGGAAAAATGTGACTTGGTGTACATTTTTTTACGACTCAATGGGGATTCAATAGAAATTAGGGTGGCTAAACCTCCCTTTGCCTTTCTATTTCGACATTCATGTGTTGACAATATAAGTCCGCTTTGGGTACAAGACACAGAATTTCTTCCCCATTTGATAATTCGTAATCACGAACTGTATGATTCTCTCCCCTTTTGTGACACTTTAACTAGGTTATGATCAAAGGTTTGGATAGATTCAGACCCAGAATACCAGAATGCATCAGAATGCCCCATCCTTAACTCATATTAGAGTTTATTGGTTTTCAGCATTTATAAGTACATATTTTGGTTACGGAATTAAACAATGTAATTTATCATTAGATAAACTGTGTATCTAAGGGCATAACAACGAGACAACTTGTTTTGCAAATGTTTATGGACTTTGGAAACCATTCCATGATGGCGGACGCAAGTGAATTCCGCTTTCTATGTCGGTGAATTGTAAATATCCATGTTATCCATAAAGCACAAATTGTTTACTAGAACGTTGTGTGAACAAGCGCTGTGTGGAGCGCGAAATGCGTCACAAGGTTTATGACTTCAATAAACCTCTTGATTTTGGCATAAAGAACCCGGATCCTGTGTTTTTTATATGAACCGCTTGCTCGGCGGTATCCCGTTTTCTTTTTATTACCGGCGGCTCCGCCGGCGGTGAGCAACCCCACGAAAGGCGAAGGACTATCAGAAAGAGCAGCTTCGTTTGGAATATTGATGGAGACAATCTACGCAATTGTGGAAATTTGAGCTGTATTGGATCCGTACAAGAAGCCCACCGAAGAGCTACAAACCTCACGATCTCCCAGGAGGGAGACTACGTGAAGGTAAGAACATTGCGGGGACTTTTAAAAATATTCACGTGTACCTGGGAGGTCCAATACCAGTGTAACAACTGAGACACTTAATTCTTGAGTGCAAAATTGAAATTAAAAAAGTGGCACAAATTGAAACCAACTAAAAACAAATTTGTTCCCTCCAATGACAGAGATGCTGCCAATGATGAGTTGATAATAGGGGACATAGACACTATAGTGGTCTTTGATGAACTGAGCAATGAGGACACTGGCTTAAATATGAGCTCAGATGCTCTTCGCATCTTGGATGCTATGGAGATAAGACATGATTTAGCAGCTTGCACTGAGTTCAAAACTAAATCTTCATTTTTACCCAAAATCAACCATGATAACATTGATATGTTTCAAGAAATTGTTGGCAAAGAATTACTTGAATTTAGAAGTAAAAATAGGTCAAAACGAATGAAAAAATGTAAACATATTTTGACTTTGGCACAAAGAAATGCAATGTGTGAATTAGCCAAAGACACGAGTGTGCTGATAAGACCCGCCGACAAAGGCGGGAATATTGTTATTCTTCCAAGGGAAATGTATATTAATGAAGCGGAATGCCAACTAAATGACAACAGAACTTACAAAAAATCTAACCGTATTAAATACAATCTCAGTATCAATTCTATCTGGGACAAATTAAGCGAGTGGAAGGATAGAGGACTCATTGAATGGGAAGAATACTGCTTCCTAAAAAAAGACCATCCTGTGTTACCCATTCTCTACCTACTGCCTAAGATCCATAAATGCAGAATTGACCCACCAAGCAGACCTATAATTTCATCGAGAGGAAGCGTATTAGAGAATGTGTCACGTTACGTAGATCATTTCCTTAGAGACTTCGTGACATCTCTACCTTCGCATATCAGGGATACCAAAAATATCCTGGACAAATTGAACAGTTTAACTTGGGAGAAAGATTGTCTCCTAAATACCATGGATGTTAACTCCCTGTAAACGATCATTGAGCACCAGCAAGGGACAGAAGCCTGTGCTAGATTCTTAAAATAAAGAAAGTTGTGTTATCTTGAACATACCACCATGATTTTAGATATGATTATGAATTGTCTCACTAACAACTTCTTCCTTTTTAATTTTTTGTACAGTCACATGGGACCGCGATGGGAACATGTTTTGCCCCAAGTTTCGCAAATGTATTCATGGGGGCATGGGAGAATAACATCAAATCCGAGTAATGATCTCCCGAGAGTCAAAGTATGGCTACGATACATTGACGACTTTTTTGTCATTTGGAGAGGGACGAAGGAACAAGCCCTAGAATTCATAGCCAGACTTAATCAGAATCGTCTTAACATCTCACTGACATGTAATATAAGTGACACAGAGGTAGATTACCTAGACACTAAAATGTAGATCAGAGAAGACAGATTACATACCATTTTGTATCAAAAAAGCACAGCAGGAAATACTCTGCTCCATGGTCTGAGCAGCCACCCGGAAAATCTTAAATGGAGCATTCCTTACGGTGAGCTGCTCAGAGCCAAAAGGAACTATAGCTCCGAATCAGACTTCCTCCTTGAGGAGAGTGTAATGACCAGTAGATTCTTAGCTAGGGCATATCCTAGGTGGGTCATCCAGAGGGCCAGCGACAAGGTCAAATTGGTTAAACAGGAGTCTCTTTTTGACACCAACTCACCCCCACAAGTCGAGAATAGTGAAACATCTGAGACGCGTATCATTTTGAATTTCAATGGCAACTCTGAGCAAATACGCAAATGTATAATGAAAAATTGGAACATCGTGAAGGGGGGCCCCATTATAGGTGCTAGCCTACCGAATAGACCTAGCATAACGTACAGACATGGGAAGAATCTGAAGGACATGTTAGTACGTAATGACATAGGTAACAACAAATTGAAAAGAGGTATTGATCTATGTGGCTTTTATCCACGTGGACACTGTAAAGCCTGTAACAATAGTCACATGGTAAAGGACTACTGGTGTCCTAGTTCCAATAAGATGATTGAGATCAAACAATTTTTGACCTGCACCAGCATGTTTGTCATATATGTATTGGTCTGTCCATGTGACCTTAAGTACGAGGGCAGTACCACGCTCATGGCCAAAAAAAGAATTTTTGAACATTTAAGGGCCATCAGCAAAATTGACAAACAATATCACATAGCAAGACATTTTGAGGCTTTGCACTTTTCTGACCCAACCAAACTGTCTTTTTTCATCGTAGAACAGGTGATTTTGGAACAAAGGGGTGGGAACCGTACCTTGAAACTAATATAACAAGAATCAATCTCTGTACTCGTTACCCAAATGGACATAATATGGATGAGGAGATGGCTATACACTTACAGATTGAGTAAATGTTATATATTTCACAAACACATGTGGGATATAACAACAGTGCCTCTTCTCCTTAGGATTATGGTCCTATTGAATCTAGACACATGTATATTTTAGCAAAGTAGGGGAAGTCTCATATTTGGAGCAATGTATTACATGATGATGAAGTTTATTGTGTTAAATTTCAGTATTTCTTCTTTCATGTGATCTTATTTTCTTCTATCTCTCTCTCTCTCTCACAGGAAGGAAGGGAGGGGCTCTGTCACAGGCTTGCGACACTGAAACCCTAAACCTTTCTCAGTGATTCATTTTCCATCCACTACCACAGGATGTAATGTATATTTCTCTATAAGAACATGGTTTTATTATAGCTTTATCATTATTATTTTAAATGCACTTTAGTTTGATTGTTGATGGTATGAGGTTTTTTCTAGTGCCTAAAGATGGATGTTGGACACCGGGTAAAAACGTCCTTGAAGACAACCTAAGAACACACATGATGAAGTAGTAACCAATGGAAAGTACAATATAGTTATATGAAGCTGTTTGGCACTAACCAGCCGTCACTGGAGTTCTCAACTCCACCACAATATGTTATGTTATGTTATGTTATGTTATGTTATGTTATGTTATGTTATGTTAAAAGGGTGCTTCTATAGCGCACGGCTACTCCGAGGAGTGTCCCGGAGCTGTTGGAGCCTCACAAGACGAGGAGAAGAGCAGAGGAAAAATCAGGCAGTATAGGTCCTGAGAAACAGAGCAGGGATGGAAGAGACTTATTGCTGAAACAACCAGGTTTTCAAGTCCTTCCTGAATGTCAGGAGATTGGAACAGGACCTGAGCGCGAGAGGAAGATCGTTCCACAGTTGGGGCGCCAGATGTTTAAAGGCGCGGCCGCCGATGCCAACTCGATGAATCCTAGGGGTGACTGCCCTAGCTTGTGACGACGAGCGAAGGGATCTCGATGGAAGGTAAAACGTGATCCACTTTCGAAGGTAGCAGGCGCCATGACCATGCAGGGCTTTAAAGGCGATGGTCAGGGCCTTGAAAGCGATCCGCTTCTTAATAGGCAGCCAGTGGAGGGTTCTGAGGAGCTCCGTTGCCCTGGCCCTTCTGTTAAGGCCGAAGATGGCTCGGGCTGCCAAGTTCTGTACTATCTGTAGGCGTGATATAAGATAGTCCGGGAGGACAAGGTACAGAATGTTGGCGTAGTCCAGGCGAGAGCCAATCAGGGCCTGCACTGTGGTCCTTCTGTGTTCGATGGATAGGAGGGGCAGGAACTTTCTCAGCATCTTTAAAATCGCGAAGCATCTACCGGCCAGGCCCGACACTTGTCCCCTAAGAGAGAGGCAGTTGTCGACCTGGATTCCTAGATTCTTCGCCGACCCTGAGTCACTGTCAGGAGGGAACATCGTGGCCGGCCACCACTCCTTCCACCTGGGATCGGCCGGGCAGCCGAAGAAGAGGACCACCGAATTGCACTTGAGGCAGTGTCGGTTGAACCAGTCAAACACCACCCGAGGCAGTTCCGTATGGAAGATCCGTCAAAGTCGTGGTCCTTATCATAGGTGAACAGGAGCTGTGTATCGTCAGCGTACGATACGATCTGGGCCCCAAAACCCTCCGCGAGTGCCACCAAAGGGGTCATGTAAATGTTAAAGAGCGAAGGGCTCAAGATTGAGCCCTGCGGAACTCCGACCTCCAGAGGTGGCATCGCGGCGGAAAAAGGTGGGGCCCAGATAGTTTGTTGTCGGTTAGAGAGGAAGGAACAGAACCAGTTGAACACCGTCCCCCTCAAACCCACCTCCCAGAGTCTTGCAAGGAGGAGGTTGTGGGGGATGGTGTCAAAGGCCGCAGAGAGATCGAGCATCACCAACATGACTTTTCCTCCCTTGTCCAAGGTGGACTTAATCACTTCGGTGACCTCGAGAAGAGCGGTTTCAGTGCTCAGGTTAGAGCGAAAGCCTGACTGGGATGTGTGAAGAATATCATTAGCCTCAAGAAAGTGGGACAAAGAGGTGTGGACATGTTTTTCAACCACTTTCGCGAGGGCAGGCAAAAGGGAGATGGGACGGTAATTAGCGTCCGGATTCAAATTGGATTTCTTTAATAGTGGTAAGATCAGTGCATGTTTTCAAGGCTGCGGGACTTCCCCTGTGCTCAGTGAGAGGTTGAGGATCAGGTTGATGAGATGGTTAAGGGTGGGGGCTAGTTGGGCAAGGGTTTTGGCGGGGCAAGGGTCCCAGGGAGAACCTGATTTCAGCTTAATTAGAAGGTCCAGAGAAGTCTGCAAAGACATATCCGGGAAGTTACAGAGGGAAGGTTCTGACGTGGGAGATGACGGAACCAGAAAATCGGGAGAGGAAGTATGGATCATATTGGGGACATCAAAAGAATGCTGGATATTTTTAATTTTGTCAGCAAAGAAGGCAGCCAGCTCGGTGATCCAGGACTCGGAGTGCATGATTTTGGGGTTCGTCCAGGAGGGGTAAATAAAGTCCTTGACAATCCTTGAATCCTTAAAGGAGCTTGTGGCCTCCTCAATACGGCTGGCCAGATATAATTTTTTATTGGCAATGATGTCGCGATGGTAGTCTCTAATCTGAGACCTGTATGATTCCTTGCAGCTGGCGTCGTAGTGTTGGCGCCACTTCCTTTCGGCTATTTTGCACTACCGGCGTTTGTCTGCCAGGGCCGAAGAGAACCAAGGGGCAGAAGATTTTACCGAAGATGACTTGGCGGGTATAGGAGGGGCAAGGTCTGAGAAGCGTTGGGTCAACCAGCCCTGTAGGAGGTCGAGGTCCGTATCCAGCGAGCCAGATAGCCTGCAAGGATGTGTCTCAAGGTCCTTCAGTATCATTGCTGGTGAGAATCGATGAAAGGCTCTCGAAGGCAGGACCTTGTCCCTATGTCCACAATCAGAGTTCTTTCTAGAGGAAGGGATTTTGAATTCTGCCAGGAAATGGTCAGACCAGAGGACCGGGGCAAGGGCAGTGACAGCTACTGGGACAGTTGAAAACACTTGATCTAGTATATGACCTTTAGAATGGGTGGGGGACTGGAGGTGGGGGACCAAACCTAAGGATAAAGTGATGTCATTGAGTTTAATACTATGAGGGTCATCTGATTTATCTAAATGAAAATTAAAATCGCCAAGGAGCAAGCAATGGTTCGATCTCAGGCATAGAGAGGAAATCAGAGAGTGGAGATCTTCAAAGAAGGTGCCTATAGGGCCAGGAGGCCTATAGACCAGCAGTCCTATACAGGACTGCTGGGGGGATAGAGATAGGGAGAAGGCCAGTGTTTCACTCCCATGGATTTTATCTAAAGGAAGGATAGTACAGGCGATACGTTTATTAATAATGAGAGCTACTCCACCCCCCTTCCCGCTGGCTCTATCTGCCCTATAAATCACGTGGCTCGGGGGGATGGCGTGGCTATATCTGGACCGGAGCCCTCTCCCAGCCAGGTCTCTGTCAAAAACAGGCAGTCGGCTTTAGAATCAGTAAGGAGATTGGAAATATCAAACGCGTGCTTGGCTAGGGATCTAGTATTCAGCAGCAAGCAGCTGGTGCTGTCGGAAGGGGGGGTAAGGGAGGCAATCTGACCTAGGTCCGGTAGCCAGCCACAACCCGGGCATCTGATATTGGAACGTGGAGGTTTAGGAAACACTTTAGTGCAGGAAGTGGGTGGGGAGTAGAGGGAGATAAGGGCATCTTTGGGGTAGGTTAACATCTTGCTAGCAGGACGCCCGTCCTGGCCAGCGCCCGGACGCCTCCGGGACGCTGATGGGCGCAGACGGGCTTTCCTTCGGCGCTCCTTAGGCACCTCTGCAGCGCGCGTCCGCTGCGCGGAGAGAAGTGAACTTAGTTTTAAGGCGGAGCTTGCCGTCCGTGGCAGGACTGCGCCACTAGACTGCAGCCCGACTGTCTGCCTACCCCCAATATGGCCGCCACCAAAACGCGTGTCTGCGGGTCCCGAGGGAAACCCCTAGCAGCCAGCTGAGCCGTCAGGAGGCTGGAAAGACCGCAGGCAGGGCAGCGCGGCGCCAACAGAGAAAGTGGCAGAGGTAGGGGGAAAGCGGAGCAATTTCAAAATAAACTCAGGTCACCCGGCTTTCCGCCTCAGTTGCCTGCCCAGAGAGAGATGTGCAAAGTGCAGAGGGAAGGATAAAAGAGCACAGAGGCTATTAGTCAGCCAAGAATAATCATCAATAGTAAAAACAGTCACAACACGATTAAGGTGTAAAAGCAATATTTAAAACGCTATTGTTCAGCACAGAGTAGGGCAATGTGTATAACGGTATGTCCTGGTCTGATCTCTGGTCAAAGGCACTATCCAGCCTGCACTCGGACATTCATGTGTTGACAGAATAAGTGGGTACAAGACACAGAATTTCTTCCCCATTTGATAATTCGTAATCACAAACTGCATGATTCTCTCCCCTTTTGTGACACTCTTACTAGGGTATGATCAAACGGTTGGATAGATTCAGACCCAGAATACCAGAATGCATCAGAATGCCCCATACTTAACTCATATTAGAGTTTATTGGTTTTCAGCATTTCTAAGTACATATTTTGGTTACGGAATTAAACTATGTAATTTATCATTAGATTAGATAATTTATCATTCTAAGAGCATAACAACGAGATAACTTGTTTTGCAAATGTTTATGGACTTTGGAAACCACTCCATGATGGCGGACGCAAGTGAATTCCGCTTTCTATGTCGATGAATTGTAAATATCCATGTTATCCATAAAGCAAGAATTGTTTACTAGAACGTTGTGTGAACAAGCGCTCTATGGAGCGGGAAACGCGTCACAAGGTTTATGACTTCAATAAACCTCTTGATTTTGGCATAAAGAACCCAGATCCTGTGTTTTTTATATGAACCGAGTGCTCAGCGGTATCCCGTTTCCTTTGCATATATATACATATCTATATTATACGAGGGCTGTTTGAAAATACATTTTTTGGTCAGCACGCAGTCTCGTCACCTAGTGGTTTTACTGCCTGAGAGGTGAAGTGTTGTAAGGACCTGACTTCGGAGGTCCTTTTCTTGACGAGACACCCGCTGTTCTGGCAGGCGGCAGTTCCAATCTGAAGTGAGGAGGAGCTGAATATATATATATATATATATATATATATGTATATATATATATATATATATCCATAACTCCAAACCACCTCCTGCCGCTCCACTTTACTCCGGGTGCCTCCTCAACGCGCGGTGGAGCGCGTAATATATTGACAACACACAGTTCCCATCCGTGGAACTGCTACGTAAATGAGGACACTCCAGCCCAATTTCTCGATCTCCGCTTATGTTTATTTTCTGCGCACACACACAGCTAACAAGCAAACGCGTTTCGGCGTTGCCGCCTTCGTCAGTGCTCGCCAACGGAGCCATATTTTTGAGTTTAAATAAAGTTAACATTCACAAAAAAACATCACATGTTAAAATAGTAAACATAAAAGAGGCACACTAAATTCATTTACATTTGGCAGCCATCTTTAAATGGTTAGTTCACCATCCGCAATCTAATATGCTGCTAGGGATATACCCTCATTAACTAGAATTGCATTATTTTATACAGCGCGTTTTCATTAATCTCCATTTTTTTAATATTTACAAATTTAGTTTACAACATTTTGTCCATGTCGCTCTCCATTCATATCCGCTGTATATTGCATTATATTCCCTTGCCTAGTTTGGGATATGGTCTCATTGTTTCAGCCCTGGATGGGCATACTCACGCATTCTTAATGCAGAATGTGTCAGTGAACAATTTAAGGAATGTGCCTCAGGGTATCTGTGTAGTGCCCTGGATGGGCTTCTAATTGTCTCCATATATTTCGGAGTGATACCCTTATATGGGGTGGTGGGGACAGCGTGCAGTGTCATAATTCTTTTAAATTTCTTCGTAGAGTATTCGGGTTGGGGTTTTATTCTATATATATACAGTTGGTGGCATTGTTGGACCTTTCCTATAAGTGTGCCCACATCTCCTCTTCATTGTTCAGGCCTGTCGGGTTCTTGGTCTGCAACATAATAATGTAGCGAGACTCCAACATTCTCAACTTTCTGACCCAGTCTCCTCCTCTTTCAGTCCTCACCAATTGATCCAATATGAAAAAGGATAGCAAGTTGTTATTGCTTTGATGTTCTTTTTCATAGTGGCGAGCCACTGGGTATGCCTGATCTTTCAGATTGATGGCCCTCATATGCTCCAGGACCCTCAACTTGGTCTGCTTGATGGTACTGCCCACGTATTTCTTTCCACACGGGCATACCAGGCAATAGACCGTAAACTCGGAATTGCAGTTCATCAGTTTCAGGATTTTTTTCTTTTTTTGCCCCCTTCCCGGTACCTCATACTCTTTCACTTTCTGGGAATTTTTGAAGGCCTTGCATTTCATGCACGGGTGGGAACTGTGTGTTGTCAATATATATATATATATATATAAACAGCTTCCAGACACCAACCGGCTGCACACAGTTTAATTCAATTTACGCTTCAAACATCAAACAGCACAATTTGACGAAGCCCTAAGGCGAAACGCGTCGTTGCTGTTTGGTTCTCGCAATAAAATCTTTGTGGAACCACCCCCTGTGTGTGCTACTTTCCTGAAGGACCAACGATCCCGGGATGTTTGAAGCGTAAATATATATATATATATATATGTAGAGAATAGAGAGACGGGCGTTTATCAATAAAGGGTTAACATTTATTGAACAGTCTTTCTTCTCGTACAAGAGAAATGTATTGCCACAATTGCAATAACTGTTATTATAAAAAGTACGTACAGTAAGATAAGGATTGCGAAATAGAACTGTAAAAGCATTGATATGGTTTCTTAGCCATACAATGGTTTAAAAGTAATAAAACATATATACAGTCATATATACATTAGGCTAACATACTCAACTGGTGCTTCTAACTAAGCCTACCCCAGTGTGCCTGACCTAAGCCTAACACGTGAGAAGGGGGAGTAAGTAAGTAGCTTAAGTTAAGTTGGTTTTGCCAAGGTTTGTTTCAAGAATTCTCGTCTAAGGGTTTAGTCAACACCATACCTCTGAATAGAATGATGGAGGATTGGTATCTCCTTCAGGGGTCTCTCTCGATATCCCAGTCACCCGCGAGGGTAAACCGGAAGCGCCGGGACTGGATTTCTCTGCACGAGAAATGCAGCGGCTTCTCTCAGCGCGTCGAGGAAGGAGGGGGGACAGCGTCCGCGGGCAGCTGGGCTGGATGTCTTCGCAGAGGACGGCTGCTCGGCTCCTCAAGCGTACTGAACCACAGTTCGCGCTGTAGCGGCGATAATGGTAATCAGTAGCTTCACCACCACAGGATAGCAGGCTGCAGCGACAGATTCGCTCACAGCTAACAGCTCACAGCTTCGCATTGCTTAAGGCAACGTTGGTAATATTTATACCTGACAGGTGCCGGGTTTGACGCAAGTTTGCTGGACATAAGACGTCAATTAAAGATGTCACTAGGAAGTGACAGTTATCAGTTGCTCATTAGAGTTCCATTACTAATCAAAACATAGCAAGCGGGGATTTCCAGGTTTGCTAAGTTTTTATCTTGTTGAAGAACTCGGAGTGTTATCTAGGAATATCAGATAGTGGCTGCTGCTCTGTCATTGCACTAATTGGTCGCAAAGGAAGTAGCAGAGAGTCATGCTGGAATGTGGCTCTGTTCGTGTGAGGCCAGAGATGACTTTTCAGAAAATCGCACTTGAACGGTTATGCCAATATAGGGAATAAATGGATTTATAGCCGAATAGGGGCATAAGGTCACAGTATCGATCAGGAACCTAGATAAGCACGCAATACTGATTTCTGCTGCACTGTCCAACATTGTCAATGCCCACTCCCCGTTTTTCAACTGTTTTTCAATATATATATATATATATATATATATATATATATATATATATATATATATATATATATATATATATATATTCACTGAAAAAACCATAGGTTTCACACCAGTTATAGTTAGAAATTAGCATTTAAAAAACCTATTAAATTCACTGAAAAAACCATAGGTTTCACACCAGTTATAGTTAGCTGGAAATTTTACTGACATAAAACCATTGAAATTCCCACGTTATAGTTAGTTGGACTCACTATAACTTGCGCGCCTGCAATGCACTGCTGATGACGTCACATATTACATCACTCATGACATGGTCAGTGACATCACTCAAGATATCACTGATGACACCATCCAGTGAATGTGTGTCTTTCTGAAAAATAAATATGTTTTATATATGTATTTGTAAAGGTCGATGGAAGAATACATGTTTAAATAAGTGTGTAAATGGATGTTTTTTAAATAAAAAAAATGATTGTTTAACTGGCTTATTAAGTGTATCTTAGTGAATACATATATTAGCAAGTAATTTTTAAATATTTAAATATATGTATCAGTGTTTCACTTTGTGTATAAGTGGCTGCATGGGTTGGTGACTGACTCACTGTTTGTATGTGTTTTGAAGACAGCATATGTGCAGGACTGTATGTCTGGATGAGTGTGTATATAAGTGTGTTAGTGAGTGAATGTCTGCCTCACTAGTGTCTTTATGAGTAACTACATATGTTTTAATCTAGTATATGTGAGTATTGATGTTTATAAGTGAGTACATGTGAGAGTGAGAGATTGTAAGAGTTTCTGTTTAAATAAGTATGTCTTTCTATAAGTGATTGTTTAAGAGAGTAAGTATGTGTAATTTTCCTTAGAAGTAATGTGCTAGTGTGTGTATAGCTTGTAGTGTAGTTCCTAGTTTCCCACTAGGCCCTGCGCATTGGAATAACATAAACAGTAGTATCGACGTGGAACTGCTTATATTCCAGGCCTCCACTGACTATGCTAAACTTAATTGGGTTGTGTTACCAACTAGCTCAGAGGTCACTGGAAACTTTCTTCTCTGCATAGGAAGTGATCAGCTTCCTTGGCACAGACAAGAAGGGATTCAGCTTTCCAACAACCGTGCAACATGACAACTTTGCTCCTCAGATCAAGAGTCGATCTCTAGGGTCGTGTGAAACAATAGACATAGATTTCACTCAGTCAGTCTAGTGCAGTTTACTTTCACAGTATGTAGAGAATAGAGAGACGGGCGTTTATCAATAAAGGGTTAACATTTATTGAACAGTCTTTCTTCTCGTACAAGAGAAATGTATTGCCACAATTGCAATAACTGTTATTATAAAAAGTACGTACAGTAAGATAAGGATTGCGAAATAGAACTGTAAAAGCATTGATATGGTTTCTTAGCCATACAATGGTTTAAAAGTAATAAAACATATATACAGTCATATATACATTAGGCTAACATACTCAACTGGTGCTTCTAACTAAGCCTACCCCAGTGTGCCTGACCTAAGCCTAACACGTGAGAAGGGGGAGTAAGTAAGTAGCTTAAGTTAAGTTGGTTTTGCCAAGGTTTGTTTCAAGAATTCTCGTCTAAGGGTTTAGTCAACACCATACCTCTGAATAGAATGATGGAGGATTGGTATCTCCTTCAGGGGTCTCTCTCGATATCCCAGTCACCCGCGAGGGTAAACCGGAAGCGCCGGGACTGGATTTCTCTGCACGAGAAATGCAGCGGCTTCTCTCAGCGCGTCGAGGAAGGAGGGGGGACAGCGTCCGCGGGCAGCTGGGCTGGATGTCTTCGCAGAGGACGGCTGCTCGGCTCCTCAAGCGTACTGAACCACAGTTCGCGCTGTAGCGGCGATAATGGTAATCAGTAGCTTCACCACCACAGGATAGCAGGCTGCAGCGACAGATTCGCTCACAGCTAACAGCTCACAGCTTCGCATTGCTTAAGGCAACGTTGGTAATATTTATACCTGACAGGTGCCGGGTTTGACGCAAGTTTGCTGGACATAAGACGTCAATTAAAGATGTCACTAGGAAGTGACAGTTATCAGTTGCTCATTAGAGTTCCATTACTAATCAAAACATAGCAAGCGGGGATTTCCAGGTTTGCTAAGTTTTTATCTTGTTGAAGAACTCGGAGTGTTATCTAGGAATATCAGATAGTGGCTGCTGCTCTGTCATTGCACTAATTGGTCGCAAAGGAAGTAGCAGAGAGTCATGCTGGAATGTGGCTCTGTTCGTGTGAGGCCAGAGATGACTTTTCAGAAAATCGCACTTGAACGGTTATGCCAATATAGGGAATAAATGGATTTATAGCCGAATAGGGGCATAAGGTCACAGTATCGATCAGGAACCTAGATAAGCACGCAATACTGATTTCTGCTGCACTGTCCAACATTGTCAATGCCCACTCCCCGTTTTTCAACTGTGTCCTCAGTATTTTCGGCATGGTTGATTACTCTAATACTGGCTACCTTCTTTTTCTGAAATTGAGATTTCTTATTTTGAGCAGGTTCCTTGTCTTTGGACTTGGTGTGCTCTCCTGGGTCTGACCGTCCTCTTCTTTCCGAATTCTGTGGAAAAGATCGAGAGGGACGTGTATCAATACTTTGATATCTGTCAGGTTTTTTTATATTATCCCTATTTCTAAGGTTATATCTTTTCTCAGAGGGCTCCCGTTGGGGAGACTGGCGTTCTCGAGTCGGAGTTCTTTCCCTCCGTCGAGGAGACCTTCCTCTGGACTGGAAAACTTTTTCCTTGGGACTGGATTGTTTATTTCCATCCCAGCTCTTTTTAGGAGTATTTGAATTATTTTTAATAAATAATTTTTCAGGATTTTCGAGCAGTTGGGGCTTAACTGGTTTCCCACCCAAGCTGTCTCTACCTAATTCTTCATAGCATTTTTCTATGATTTTTGCAAGTTCAACAGGATCTTTTATATCTGTTTCCCTCAACTTCTGGCGAATCGCCACAGATGCTGCTTCTCCCTTTACGTTGGCTAATAATCTAGCCGTGACCTGCTTGAAATCTTTCAGTAATTTCATACCTAGATTTAAAGCGGGCTCTGGACCGAATTCATTTTGAATCTGTTTTAGCACGTCTGGTATTACCGCCATAGACGGAACACCGTGTGTTTTTGTGTAAATGGAAGCAAAGACTGTACCCCAAGTGTCACAGTCCTCCACGTGTGGTGCGATTCCCATAGGAAGGCAGATGGTCAAGATTCTGTGTTTCTCAATAGGGGTAGTATCAGGAAATACTGCCTCTATTTGAGTGATTTTCTGGGCTAACCAGAAAGGAATTTGTTCCCGTTTTACGGGTGTTTTACCAAGACATGACTGTATGTTCTGTGGTGTAATTTTATTTGTGTTCCCCTGATGAGGGGTCAGCTGTGGTGAATTAACAGCTGGCTGGACTGTTGCAGTCCGTATTACATATTGGACTAATTGCCTATGTATTTTTATTAATGTGTTTAGCTGTGCTAACAGCTCTTCTCTAGACATTCTTGCAATGTCAGGATGTGGTGTGTAGCTGGCTAGAACCGGCCACGTGGCTCCTGGTCTACCTAGTGGACCGAGCCTAGTTATGTGATCATTGTGTTTTAGGGCGCCATTAAACCAGAGCAGGTGCTCTTGAAATTTAAGTGGGATTTCAATCTCCTCGAAAGGAGCGTACTCTCCCGGAGGTTCCTCTATTTTGTAATAGTGAAACTCTTGTGTTATAGCGTTTACCGCTGGAAAGTTTATCCATGAATAGAATACCTCTGTCTGCCGATATTCGTGAGCCTCTATCACGAAAATTACTGTACCACCTTGAGGTGTCAGTCCGTGTTCTATAAGTTTTAAAGTTATAGATCTTCTTAACTGGACCGGGATGATAATGGCATCCGGGTCTGTTTCTAGGAGACTCGTGTCTTCCTCTATTAGTATGGAAGCCAGCCTAGCTGCTTCTTCATTGTCTGACATTGTATAAATGCAGTTTTTGCAGAGTAGGTCTCCAAGGAGACAAAGATTAGGTGCACAATATTTTGGAACACTGTATCCTTCAACGTTGAATAAACCAGAGCTTTACATAGGAATCTCTTCCTACTAAGGTCGGGCGGATTTTAACCTTTCACCCACTCCAGACGTCTATTGGAGTATTTACGGGAGAAAGGGGTGTGAAATATGCACGACTGAGTTACTCTATAAGTCTTGCGTTAGTTTATCGCCTTACCAAACGTTGGGCGCCATGTAGTGTAGTTCCTAGTTTCCCACTAGGCCCTGCGCATTGGAATAACATAAACAGTAGTATCGACGTGGAACTGCTTATATTCCAGGCCTCCACTGACTATGCTAAACTTAATTGGGTTGTGTTACCAACTAGCTCAGAGGTCACTGGAAACTTTCTTCTCTGCATAGGAAGTGATCAGCTTCCTTGGCACAGACAAGAAGGGATTCAGCTTTCCAACAACCGTGCAACATGACAACTTTGCTCCTCAGATCAAGAGTCGATCTCTAGGGTCGTGTGAAACAATAGACATAGATTTCACTCAGTCAGTCTAGTGCAGTTTACTTTCACAGTATGTAGAGAATAGAGAGACGGGCGTTTATCAATAAAGGGTTAACATTTATTGAACAGTCTTTCTTCTCGTACAAGAGAAATGTATTGCCACAATTGCAATAACTGTTATTATAAAAAGTACCTACAGTAAGATAAGGATTGCGAAATAGAACTGTAAAAGCATTGATATGGTTTCTTAGCCATACAATGGTTTAAAAGTAATAAAACATATATACAGTCATATATACATTAGGCTAACATACTCAACTGGTGCTTCTAACTAAGCCTACCCCAGTGTGCCTGACCTAAGCCTAACACGTGAGAAGGGGGAGTAAGTAAGTAGCTTAAGTTAAGTTGGTTTTGCCAAGGTTTGTTTCAAGAATTCTCGTCTAAGGGTTTAGTCAACACCATACCTCTGAATAGAATGATGGAGGATTGGTATCTCCTTCAGGGGTCTCTCTCGATATCCCAGTCACCCGCGAGGGTAAACCGGAAGCGCCGGGACTGGATTTCTCTGCACGAGAAATGCAGCGGCTTCTCTCAGCGCGTCGAGGAAGGAGGGGGGACAGCGTCCGCGGGCAGCTGGGCTGGATGTCTTCGCAGAGAACGGCTGCTCGGCTCCTCAAGCGTACTGAACCACAGTTCGCGCTGTAGCGGCGATAATGGTAATCAGTAGCTTCACCACCACAGGATAGCAGGCTGCAGCGACAGATTCGCTCACAGCTAACAGCTCACAGCTTCGCATTGCTTAAGGCAACGTTGGTAATATTTATACCTGACAGGTGCCGGGTTTGACGCAAGTTTGCTGGACATAAGACGTCAATTAAAGATGTCACTAGGAAGTGACAGTTATCAGTTGCTCATTAGAGTTCCATTACTAATCAAAACATAGCAAGCGGGGATTTCCAGGTTTGCTAAGTTTTTATCTTGTTGAAGAACTCGGAGTGTTATCTAGGAATATCAGATAGTGGCTGCTGCTCTGTCATTGCACTAATTGGTCCCAAAGGAAGTAGCAGAGAGTCATGCTGGAATGTGGCTCTGTTCGTGTGAGGCCAGAGATGACTTTTCAGAAAATCGCACTTGAACGGTTATGCCAATATAGGGAATAAATGGATTTATAGCCGAATAGGGGCATAAGGTCACAGTATCGATCAGGAACCTAGATAAGCACGCAATACTGATTTCTGCTGCACTGTCCAACATTGTCAATGCCCACTCCCCGTTTTTCAACTGTGTCCTCAGTATTTTCGGCATGGTTGATTACTCTAATACTGGCTACCTTCTTTTTCTGAAATTGAGATTTCTTATTTTGAGCAGGTTCCTTGTCTTTGGACTTGGTGTGCTCTCCTGGGTCTGACCGTCCTCTTCTTTCCGAATTCTGTGGAAAAGATCGAGAGGGACGTGTATCAATACTTTGATATCTATCAGGTTTTTTTATATTATCCCTATTTCTAAGGTTATATCTTTTCTCAGAGGGCTCCCGTTGGGGAGACTGGCGTTCTCGAGTCGGAGTTCTTTCCCTCCGTCGAGGAGACCTTCCTCTGGACTGGAAAACTTTTTCCTTGGGACTGGATTGTTTATTTCCATCCCAGCTCTTTTTAGGAGTATTTGAATTATTTTTAATAAATAATTTTTCAGGATTTTCGAGCAGTTGGGGCTTAACTGGTTTCCCACCCAAGCTGTCTCTACCTAATTCTTCATAGCATTTTTCTATGATTTTTGCAAGTTCAACAGGATCTTTTATATCTGTTTCCCTCAACTTCTGGCGAATCGCCACAGATGCTGCTTCTCCCTTTACGTTGGCTAATAATCTAGCCGTGACCTGCTTGAAATCTTTCAGTAATTTCATACCTAGATTTAAAGCGGGCTCTGGACCGAATTCATTTTGAATCTGTTTTAGCACGTCTGGTATTACCGCCATAGACGGAACACCGTGTGTTTTTGTGTAAATGGAAGCAAAGACTGTACCCCAAGTGTCACAGTCCTCCACGTGTGGTGCGATTCCCATAGGAAGGCAGATGGTCAAGATTCTGTGTTTCTCAATAGGGGTAGTATCAGGAAATACTGCCTCTATTTGAGTGATTTTCTGGGCTAACCAGAAAGGAATTTGTTCCCGTTTTACGGGTGTTTTACCAAGACATGACTGTATGTTCTGTGGTGTAATTTTATTTGTGTTCCCCTGATGAGGGGTCAGCTGTGGTGAATTAACAGCTGGCTGGACTGTTGCAGTCCGTATTACATATTGGACTAATTGCCTATGTATTTTTATTAATGTGTTTAGCTGTGCTAACAGCTCTTCTCTAGACATTCTTGCAATGTCAGGATGTGGTGTGTAGCTGGCTAGAACCGGCCACGTGGCTCCTGGTCTACCTAGTGGACCGAGCCTAGTTATGTGATCATTGTGTTTTAGGGCGCCATTAAACCAGAGCAGGTGCTCTTGAAATTTAAGTGGGATTTCAATCTCCTCGAAAGGAGCGTACTCTCCCGGAGGTTCCTCTATTTTGTAATAGTGAAACTCTTGTGTTATAGCGTTTACCGCTGGAAAGTTTATCCATGAATAGAATACCTCTGTCTGCCGATATTCGTGAGCCTCTATCACGAAAATTACTGTACCACCTTGAGGTGTCAGTCCGTGTTCTATAAGTTTTAAAGTTATAGATCTTCTTAACTGGACCGGGATGATAATGGCATCCGGGTCTGTTTCTAGGAGACTCGTGTCTTCCTCTATTAGTATGGAAGCCAGCCTAGCTGCTTCTTCATTGTCTGACATTGTATAAATGCAGTTTTTGCAGAGTAGGTCTCCAAGGAGACAAAGATTAGGTGCACAATATTTTGGAACACTGTATCCTTCAACGTTGAATAAACCAGAGCTTTACATAGGAATCTCTTCCTACTAAGGTCGGGCGGATTTTAACCTTTCACCCACTCCAGACGTCTATTGGAGTATTTACGGGAGAAAGGGGTGTGAAATATGCACGACTGAGTTACTCTATAAGTCTTGCGTTAGTTTATCGCCTTACCAAACGTTGGGCGCCATGTAGTGTAGTTCCTAGTTTCCCACTAGGCCCTGCGCATTGGAATAACATAAACAGTAGTATCGACGTGGAACTGCTTATATTCCAGGCCTCCACTGACTATGCTAAACTTAATTGGGTTGTGTTACCAACTAGCTCAGAGGTCACTGGAAACTTTCTTCTCTGCATAGGAAGTGATCAGCTTCCTTGGCACAGACAAGAAGGGATTCAGCTTTCCAACAACCGTGCAACATGACAACTTTGCTCCTCAGATCAAGAGTCGATCTCTAGGGTCGTGTGAAACAATAGACATAGATTTCACTCAGTCAGTCTAGTGCAGTTTACTTTCACAGTATGTAGAGAATAGAGAGACGGGCGTTTATCAATAAAGGGTTAACATTTATTGAACAGTCTTTCTTCTCGTACAAGAGAAATGTATTGCCACAATTGCAATAACTGTTATTATAAAAAGTACGTACAGTAAGATAAGGATTGCGAAATAGAACTGTAAAAGCATTGATATGGTTTCTTAGCCATACAATGGTTTAAAAGTAATAAAACATATATACAGTCATATATACATTAGGCTAACATACTCAACTGGTGCTTCTAACTAAGCCTACCCCAGTGTGCCTGACCTAAGCCTAACACGTGAGAAGGGGGAGTAAGTAAGTAGCTTAAGTTAAGTTGGTTTTGCCAAGGTTTGTTTCAAGAATTCTCGTCTAAGGGTTTAGTCAACACCATACCTCTGAATAGAATGATGGAGGATTGGTATCTCCTTCAGGGGTCTCTCTCGATATCCCAGTCACCCGCGAGGGTAAACCGGAAGCGCCGGGACTGGATTTCTCTGCACGAGAAATGCAGCGGCTTCTCTCAGCGCGTCGAGGAAGGAGGGGGGACAGCGTCCGCGGGCAGCTGGGCTGGATGTCTTCGCAGAGGACGGCTGCTCGGCTCCTCAAGCGTACTGAACCACAGTTCGCGCTGTAGCGGCGATAATGGTAATCAGTAGCTTCACCACCACAGGATAGCAGGCTGCAGCGACAGATTCGCTCACAGCTAACAGCTCACAGCTTCGCATTGCTTAAGGCAACGTTGGTAATATTTATACCTGACAGGTGCCGGGTTTGACGCAAGTTTGCTGGACATAAGACGTCAATTAAAGATGTCACTAGGAAGTGACAGTTATCAGTTGCTCATTAGAGTTCCATTACTAATCAAAACATAGCAAGCGGGGATTTCCAGGTTTGCTAAGTTTTTATCTTGTTGAAGAACTCGGAGTGTTATCTAGGAATATCAGATAGTGGCTGCTGCTCTGTCATTGCACTAATTGGTCGCAAAGGAAGTAGCAGAGAGTCATGCTGGAATGTGGCTCTGTTCGTGTGAGGCCAGAGATGACTTTTCAGAAAATCGCACTTGAACGGTTATGCCAATATAGGGAATAAATGGATTTATAGCCGAATAGGGGCATAAGGTCACAGTATCGATCAGGAACCTAGATAAGCACGCAACAAGCTGTATATGCAAATAAATGGATGTTCAATAGTTTATTTGCATGTGTGAGTTTGTGTGTGAGTAACTTTTGGAAGACTGTCGGTGTGTAACAGGATGTATATGTGTATCACTACATATGATGAGTGAGTATATGTATGAGTGACTATATAGAACTGTTGGTGAATGAGTGGATGTGTATATAGATGGTGGTATTACTGGATTGGTTGTTGTAACTGGTATGGGTATCTCTATTTATGTGAACATTTTAGTTTCTATTTTTGAATATGTGTTTCAAGGGTTACATTACACTGAAAGGAGGTCTGTTACTCTGTCACAAGGATGGTGTCATCAGTGATGTCATGAGTGATGTCACTGACCATGTCATGAGTGATGTAATATGTGACGTCATCAGCAGTGCATTGCAGGCGCGCAAGTTATAGTGAGTCCAACTAACTATAACGTGGGATTTTCAATGGTTTTCCAGCTAACTATAACTGGTGTGAAACCTATGGTTTTTTCAGTGAATTTAATAGGTTTTTTAAATGCTAATTCCTAACTATAACTGGTGTGAAGCCTATGTTTTTTTCAGTGAATTTCAAGGGTTTTTTAAAAGCTAATTCCTTCCTATATCGAGTTTCTAACCTACAATTTTTTTATAAATGTGCTGTTTTGTGTAAGTATTATTTATTATTTTTTATTTTTTATAATATTATTATTTTTTTTAATCATTTTTTCCTAGGGTGCTCTGGGTGCGCGCACCGGTAAGCTCTCCGGAAAGCGCACCCAGAGCGCTACTTGCGTTCATGAAAAAAAATATGAATGAAAAGTAAATAATAACGCAAGACATTTAGTACCATACATATAAAAACAGTTTTTTTGAATAAGGAAACGAAAATGATTTTGCATTTCCGTGAAACCATCAAAACGTCACTTAGGCGCGCCGCGTAAGCTCCCCCGGAAGCGCCTTCGTTCAAGCCGCGTATGCGCCCCCGGAAGCGCCTACGTTCACGCCGTGTGAGCGCCCCCGGAGCGCTTCGGTGCACGCAGCGTAAGCGCATCAAGTCATGTGACCTTAAAATAACACTTTTCATTGGTTGCTTTACAAAGAATTAAATCCCCACCCATTTCCTTCACTTCTTCTTTCACTTTTGTGACTGAAAGACCTGCCTTTTTGCTTTCGGTTCTTTGTTGGATATCTTGGATTATCATGGCTGCCAGACCATCCAGCAGTGAAGATGACTCCAATGAATTCCTTGATGAAGAGCCTCCTCAGCCGAAGGTCAAAGAACATTTCATCTGGAATTTGTTTTCCATACCTGATGACCAGAAGAAGGTAAATGCTCCAAAAGTGGAGTGCAGGATCTGTCACACAGTCCTGTCACGGGGTGACCCCACTAAAAAATGTTCTTTTGGGAACTCCACAATGATTCGCCATGTGGAGAGGAGGCACCCCCAGGATTTTTCCCGGGAAAGTGTCAGGGCTCTGGCACAAGAGGTTCCCAGTGATGGGGCCTCTACATCAACCGGAGGACCAACAACATTGGTGAGGGGGAGATCACAAGAGCTGGTTCCGAACATTCAGCCTGCATTTAACAAAGGCGTCCTTAAATGCAGATACTGTGATCAGTTACTTTGCTTTGGGGAGCAAAGTGTTCTGCTCATGGTTCGATCATTGGAGAACCATCGCTGCCGTTCCCAGCCCCAATTTTTTTTTTTGCTCATGTTGAGCAGTTTCCATTCCCTGTTTTTGTTTATGTTTCCTAAAAAAGAAAAAAGAAGAAAAAAAAAGTTCTTTTCAGAACTACCTGCAATTCTTGTCAAAGAGCTATATTCTTAAAAAAATGAAAAAGAGTAAGTGAAGTGGAGTGCATTGATAAAGGAAAGGAAAATGAGTAAGAAAGAACAGAAAGGTATGAGAGGGGAAAGGAAGTGAAGTAGGGGGACTGAAAGAAGGTGAGTGTTGGGAAGAAAAGAAAGGAGAAGGAGAGTGAACATGGGGAATGTAGATATTCAAAGAAAATGTAGAAAAGGAACAGTGGTGTGGAAGGGTAAGAAAAGATGCATTGCTGGAGTTGCATCATTTTTGTGACACACTCCAGCAATGCATCACTTTTGCGCTTACAGATACATCTGAAATACTGACGTAATACGTCATATATTTAATATGACGCATGAGTAGAAGACTGAAGGCCTTATTTATGAGGCCATGCGTCACTTTTACGCCACCGGTATGTCACTTTTTGTGACGCACCAGTGCTGTTAAAAATGCACCTTATTGAGTCATATTTACAAAGTGACGCATCTAGGTAGATGCGTCACTTTGTACTTTTACGCCACCGGTACGTCACTTTTTTGTGACACATCAGCAGCGTAAATCATGCACCTTATTGAGTTATATTTACAAATTGACGCATCTAGGTAGATGCGTCACTTTGTAAACCCCGGTGCCACATTATACCTACGTCAGGTGTAATGTATGCAAAAGGGATGTATTGACGCAAGAAAGGGTCGTAGAGGTGACGCAGTGAATAAACTGGGTTTCCCCATGCTACGCTCCCCGGTGCGCGTACCGGGCGCTCCCCCCGCGAAAAATGTTTCTCCCGTGGAGCCCTTTTATAGCCCCCACATCAAACCTAGGGGATCAGGGGGGTCTACTCTGCCCCCTTATGGTCATTTCCCCCCTTTTTTTTTGCCACCTCTTGTGTCTCGATCTTACCGAGACACAAGATGGCGGCTGCTCAGGACTGTTTCGAATGTTTACAGACACCCGAGAGCCAATCAGCTTTCCACGCGCAAGTCGCAACAGCTTTAACTGCAAAGAGGTGACTGTTCCAAGCACTGGTAGGGTGTTCTCAATACAGAAGAATGTAAACTGTAATAAAATGTACTGTGTGTACCTACTTATCTGTCCATGCGATAAGTGGTATATAGGAAGCACCACGCTCAAAGCAAAGGAAAGAGTGCTGCAGCACCTAAGGGCAATTAAAAACCACAATATATAATATCCTGTAGCCAGACACTTTTTCGAACACCACTTCCAAAATGAAAATTTGCTTAGAATGGTAGTGCTAGACAAGATCGACCTAGGGATACGTGGTGGGGACAGGACTATGAGTCTTAGGAAGATGGAATCGAGATATATTATTGACTTTGAAACCACCTTTCCTCAGGGTCTTAATAATCATGAGGAACTTTCTGTACACCTTGAATATTGAGAAAGAAATGTAAATATGAATTAGCCTGAACATAAATTTATAGATGAATACTCAACTGCTGAACGTAAGTCGTCTCTTTTAAAATAATTTTTTCATGTTTTAATTCACAGAATGTGTTTGTATGATGGTGGAAATTGGAACCCTAACTCACAGAAGTGTCAGGTATAACCGGTAAATCAATGTGACAAGGAGGAAATACCCCTCTTTTCCTTTGGAGGATTAAAACAGAATAAGGAATAGTCTGGAGAAAGAGAATTACGAACACAGTTGTTTTGGATTCACCGTTAGTATATGCACAAGAGTCAATAAACTACGGACTTAGCCCACTGGGGCGAGACAATGTAACTACACATAGAGACAGATATGTGAGACACCCTGAATGATGCATTACTAGGGAAAGTCCGCAAAGATCCAACTATGGACTCGGATCTTCTAAATGTGTTGTAATCATATGCATAAAACTAATAAGACTTTTTGGCTTTGCCCACTTGGGCTTGATTCGAGAACTATGTTTGAAATAATTATGGTTTGAAAATTATGGGCTCAAACAAACTCCAAGACTATGCCCACTTGGGCAGAAGTTGGCATATTTGTCACAATCATATAAGGCATTATGCTTATGCATAGAATTGAAATTTGACATGCTTACTTAGCGAGTAATGGATTTATCAACGCAAATGGTGCGATGCTTATTGTTTATTGTAAGCACTCTAATGCCTTAAACATGTCATGTTATATAAGAGATATTTATTTACTTTGGCTTATATTTGACACTTACTAAACCAAAAAGAAATGAATATGTTTCCAATTCCAAAATGTCCCCCACACTTTGCACTTTGGGTGTTTATGTGTTAGTCCTATTTCTATGATGAATGTATAGAGAATGTAAAAGGACTACGTTTTAGAATCCACAGCAAACGTGAGCAAGCCGTGAGGTGAAACGCGTTGTTTGTTTTTGCTGCCAATAAATCTCCACAGCACAGCAGACTCTTGGTGTGTCGTCTACGTATTTTCTGGAATGGAAAGCGTGTGGTGAAATATATTGGGCTTCCGGGAGCGGGTACTAGCCTGTACCGGGAATCTGGGCTTGTCATATATATATATATATATATATATATATATATATATATATATATATATATATATATATATATATATATATATATATATATATATATATATATATATGCATGTTTAATGCATTTTGTAAATATATCCAACTCCTTTTATAGAGCCATGACAGCCGGGCTTCTTGTGTTATCAAAAATATTATTATAGAAATGAATTAACAATATGCTCAACTTTTCAGTGGGTTGAAATCATAATAGCTGGAAAAATGTGACTTGGTGTACATTTTTTTACGACTCAATGGGGATTCAATAGAAATTAGGGTGGCTAAACCTCCCTTTACCTTTCTATTTCGCCAACGGATTGCTGGTGTTATAACAGAAAATGCACCTCAATTTATTAAGCTTCTATATTCCAAGTTTCTTTTAAGGTAATTAAATGGAAGTTTTTACCCATATCTAGCCAGGCTTCATCTTTCACCTAATTTCCAATCTTAGGTATGTTCCATGTTGTAATAGTCAGATTTGTATTCAACTGGGTCTTTTTTGTGGCAATCTCGAGACTGGTTATAATTCTTGAGTGTGTTTTTGGACTCATCTTTGTGTTACTTGCTTGTACTGCACTCTTGTGCAGTCAGTCCAGGTCACTACATCTTCTGAGTGGTGCAAATCTATTTGATGTTGATAATGGTGTGTACTAATCTGTTTGGGGTGTCTTGTTCTAGTATTGGGAGGTTTTTCAGCACCTGGGGGCAGATTTATGTTAACTGGCGCATCCCCAGGGATGCGCCAGTTAAGATGCGCCACAGTGCGCCACAGCTCCGCCAGCCATAGTGCGCCGCATTTATAATGCGGCGCACCATTGTGCAAAAACGGCACAGATGCGTGACGCATCTGTGCCGGAATTGTGTCGCATTGCTGGAGTTGCGTCACAAGCGCGACGCAGCTCCAGCAAGGCTCGGGGGTGCCCCATTTTAACAATGCTGCGTCAAGACCTACGCCTGCTTCAAGCAGGCGCAGGCTTTTGACGCAGCATTGGCTTAAAAGTGACTGAGTGAAATCTCATAGATTTCACTCAGCCACTTTTGCGAGGCGCACCTGCCCCGGAACGCCCACCCTGCGCCAGAACGCCCACAAGCGGCGCAGGGCTTTACAACGTGACGCATCTACCTAGATGCGTCACATTGTAAATTGTTCGTAGGGATGCGCCACGTTTACGCCACCTTGCGTGACGCAACAGCGGCGTAAACGTGGCGCAAGGGCCTCATAAATCTGCCCCCTGATTTCTAAAAGACCCTGAGTGGTATTGCAACAATAACCTCTGGTCGGTTTGCAATCATCCTTTGCCTATGGTACAACTCCCTGAACAATGCTTCAACCATCAATGGCGAGCAGAAATTTACAACACAATCCCTTGGCACAGTTTCCTTGAAAACCCAACCCAATTTTCCCTCCATTATTCGTTGACCTTAGATGCCAGCTTTTGTACGTCTTTCACTACTATTGTGTATGGCGTTGCCTGAGGTAATAGGTGCAAAGTGTCTTGAGCATACCTCATAGTACTAAAGATTGTGACTTCCATATCGCCAATAGTTTTATTGATGGTATTAATACGGGCAGGCTTGGATTTTCTTATACACATAGTTGTATTCTCCCTAGCTGAACCAAATAAATTATTATAGGCTACTCCACTTGAGGACTTTCCCGTGAGCTCCATATTAACAAGTTCAAAAGCATGATTTGCGCCAGAAAACTTAACAGGGAATGTAAGGTCTCTAACCATTTTCCCGATTAGGTTAACATCTTTCTTAACCCTTTTTATTTCAGACATAAGTCTTATTTCAGTAGTATGTATTATGCCATCTAACTTTTTGAAGAAACCCTCTACAGTTTTTTAAGTTATTTGGCGCTTATTTGTTATCCAACTCTTGTGCTTTTACATGCTTTGTTTTTGGCTTAACCGTTTAATCCTGAATATTTGGCCTAATTGATACTACTTCTGTTGGCTGCTTACTTTTTTGGCAGGAGGGGAAATACGTTTGGTGCTATGTGACAGGACAGTTATCTCTAATGGAGATGTCAATAAGAAAGTCAGGTGTGCCCTGGGACCACAAGTCCCACCAGGGCAGAGCACAAACAACAACAGCAGAGTCCCGCGCTGTGGAGTGAAAGGCTTCGCTATGCAGCACAATGTGAAGGTATTTCCCCCTCTCAACAGCTGCGGCCGATTTGAAAGTCAGGTGAGCCCAATGCACAATTTATTAGACAAAGGGGAGCATGCTGCTATGATATTCAGGGGAAGCAGGCTTGCAAATGATCACAGCCTACCTCTTTTTTTCCACAAAGTTTCTTATAGAGACTACACACTCTGAAAACGTGAATTTACATTCTTAATAATCACACAGATTTTGATAAACCATGCTCAAACATGATATTTGGAGAGACAGAAAACATTACTATATTAATTATTTGAAAAATATTAAATTGTGCATTATATAATAATATAACACCGCATAGCTTATCAGTCCTATGAAAACATTGTAGCTGCTAATTTAATGCACCCCTTCTTTTAGGCAAATTTAGTGAAATGGATAAATTGTGCCAACCACTCTCCTCAAACCTTTCCCTCCCTCACCCTTGAAATCAGGTTATGCTGCTTGGTCTACTTGTTTGTGGGGAAGACTCACTTGTTCCTTTAGTCATTCGCCTGGAAATCTCCACCAGGATCCTGGAGTAACAGAAGATCATGATGAGAAGAGGCAGGAGGAAAAGGCAGACAAAGCTCACCATGTTGTAGCCGGTCTCTTGCCAGTGTTCTGGGAAACTGCCCCTGGTAGTGCACTGCGTGAAGTTCTGTGGAGCGGTAATTGTGACAGTGTGGAACAGGAACAGCTAAGGCAAAGGAAACCAAGAGTAACTGTAAATCAGCTGCAAAATTTAACTAGTTTCACCCATTTTGTTTTTTGTTTAGGAAAATTTCCCACAAAAGTGGCTATTACACATGTACAAGTTTGCTCTTACACTTTTAAAGAAATGTACTACTTTGGCTATTCACCATTTATAAGCGTAAAGTTCTAAAAAACAGAAGACTCACATGTCTTAACCCCCTGAAATTGAGTGCAAGCTGCCACAGCCAAAAAGGAGCAGTAGGACGTTTAGCACCACACGTGTCCAGCCACTAACACTGCACCACCCTTGCACACAAATTAAATGTAATGTTAAAACATAATTTATGTTTCAAAAATAAATATTATTTCATGTTAAAATAATTTTTACTTTAAAAAATGATGCAATTTTTATTTAATGTATGTAATAATTATTTAAACCATAGGGTAATAGTTTAGAGTTTCTACTACTACCTTTTCACATGTAGGTGGAGGTCTGTGCCACTCCACATGTTAATTAAATGAAAAAACATAAAAGGTTGGAAAAATATTTTAATGTAATAGATTAATGTTTCATAAATTTACTTTAAATGTTGAACAGTGTAAAAGAGCATCATTGATAACTTTAAGATTTAAATAAAGACATATATATATATATATATATATATATATATATATATATATATATATATATATATATATATATATAGTTTTTATATATTTTTTTTTATATATCAAACAATCCAAACAAGGAACCACCACACACCAGGAGAATGTAATCTTTTCACTTTTTATTTGCAAACGTGCATATTCCACCACTACCACCACCTGGTGGTAGCATTGGTGGTAGTGGTGGAATTTGCACATTTGCAAATAAAAAGTGAAAAGATGACATTCTCCTGGTGCAAGGTGGTTCCTTGTTTGGATCGTTTGATATATAATAATTAAGAGAGGAAGAGTCCACCCTCGACAACCGCACCCTCTGTGAGAAGAGCGTGCTACTATGGACGAATTGGTGTTGGAAAGATATATATATATATACACTTAGTAAATCGCTGCAGCCCAAGCCTACTTGTAACGGGAAGCCCGTGGTGGGGAAGCGATCCCATATATCTCCAATCTTTGGGGAAATCTTCTGATTTGGTCTCTGAACCAAATCTCAAGAAACTCACACAGCGGCTCCAGTCTTTACAAAGCGTGTTTGTTATTTGTGCAACAATGCTGCCCAATGCGTTTCGAAGCTCGAAGTCCTTGGTCAAACCCAAGGAACGGCGATGGGAACTTGCTTTGCCCCCAGTTTTGTAGTTTTATACCTGGGTTGGTGGGAGGTGCAGGTGGTGAGTACCATCAGTCATTTTGACAACTACATCATTCTCTGGGTGTGGTACATTGATGATATCTTCTTTATTTGGAGAGGAAGGGTTGATCAAGGTTCTAAATGTGTGAATACTCTGAATGACAATTAGCTGAATCTCTCATTCACTTGTCAAATTAATAAAACCACCATCACATTTTTAGATCTGAAAGTGACAGCTAAGGGCAGCAAATTAGAAAGCAATCTGTTCCGAAGAAGCAAGCTTAGAACAGTCTACTACATGCAGAAAGTTGTCACCTGAAAAATCTGATTCAGAGTATCCCATTTGGAGAATTATTAAGAGCAAAAAGGAACTGTAGCTCAGATGAAGGGTTTGACAATATAATTAAAAGATTTGGAGAAAGAGGATACTCCAAAAAGGTGTTAAACAGGCATGTAAGAAAGTGAACAAACTGTCCAGAACAGAACTGCTAAACCCCATCAAGGAAAGCCCAAAAGAAGGACAGGCAGTTAGGTTTATTACCTCCTTTCATAGCCAGGCAGGGGCTGTCAGGCGAAGTATCAAAAAGTTTAGGAAATTTTTGAAAACAGATCAGGATTCAGTGAGCCAGATAGGAACAAACCCACAAATTACATTCAGAAAGGCCACATCTATAAAAAACACTTTAAGTCAAAGTTTAGTTACACAAAACATTAAACCCAATATTATACAAGAATTTTATACATATGGCACATGAAAAGCTTGTAAATAAAGCCACAATTGTGAGACAATAAAGTTATCCAAAGACAAACCCCCTTTTAAGATAGCGAAACATCTTACATGTAATTCTGATCATATTGTATATGCACTAACATGTCCATGTAATAAACATTATTGTGGGAGTACCATTAAAAAGCACAAAAGTGTGTCCTAGAACATCTGCGGGCAATTGAATAATGACAAGCAGTATCCAATTGCAAGACATTTTAGATGCAACATAATCAGAATACCATTTTACTGTCCTTCTGTGTGTTGGGTAGAATCCCCATCAGAGAAAGGGTGGAACAGAGTACAGGAATTAAGACGGTTGGAATCTTCATTAGATACAACACACTTCATCCCACAGGTCTCAATCTTGACGAGGAACTAGCTATATATCAGGGATAAATTGGTTAAACATGACTTGAAAACCAGAATAGTATTATTAAAACCAAGGCCTCACTACATACTAGGTAGAAATAAATGTTGTTTTTAACTAAGTAATCTTGTAATCATGATGAAATGATGATTTTTTAATAAGTTTCATTTGTGAGCCATTTGCGACAATTTTTATTTTATGCCCACTTGGTCAGAATACAATGCAATGTAATAGCATGTGCCGGCACTAGTACTGAAAGCTAGAGAGTTAGGGTTATAAAAGCCCACTGGGGCAGAATTGTACATAAGAAAGAGAAAATCATGCTAAAATGTATTATGTAAAGTGCAATTGACAAATCAAATATTTTTTTCTGTCTTGGCTATATGAAGACTCATATAACGATAGATGTGAACATGTATTTTTATATATATATATATATATATATATATATATATATATATATATATATATATATATATATATATATATATATATATATATATATACACACAAGGAACCTTCGGGTTTCGAAACGCGTCAGGAGTTGTTTGCCATTCTTTAGGAAATTTTCCAAAAAGATTCTCTTTTTTGATCACTTCCTATCTTGAAAGTTATGGGGTGATTGGTTATGAGGGGCTGAGAAAAAAGGGGGGTGATAACGTGTTTTCTCAATAGATTTTTCATAGGAAACTTTAGACAAGGCTACAGGTCAAACTGCTGAATGGAATGTCGCCAAATTCGGCAGGGAGAAAGGTTTTGGTCTAGAAAGTGCTATTTTGTTGAACTGGTGTAAATCCGTTCAATAGTTTTTGAGCACGAGCTTGCCTCTGATTGGCTGCTAACTTTTCAAAGCAGGAAGTGTCCTCTGATTGACTACTAATACTTGAAAACAGGAAGTGTTAGCAGCCATCAGGTGCCTCGCATTGAGTGAAAATATAATATAGCGGAGCTCTGTGTAATAATGATTTGGAGGCAGTAAAGGTTTAAGATTTATTAACAATAAAGGAGAAACAGGTGAGTGCCAGGCAGCACGACTTCAACTCCACAACACTACTAGGAAGATAACCCTTTCAAGCTCCCAGTGCCCAACATCACTACTTCAGAGGTATGTCTTTAGAAGCTAGTCCGTTGGCTCGCAGCTCTCCACTTTTGCGAGCTGGTACGGTGCTGTGCCTGTATCTCTGCGAGCTGCTACGCTGCTGTTCCTTTGGGAGTGGATGGCTCGTAGTTCTGCCTCTGTGAGTTGAGCGGATGGGCCACAGTTGTCTCTCTGCGAACCTGGGTACGAACTGTTCATAAGTCTCACTATATGAGCATTGAAAAGCCATTTTGTGATTCAGTCTGTCAGCTGGCATCTGTCTGAGGCATTTCTGAAACAAACCGGAGCTCTGTCTGTGAGAGATGCCCTTTCACTCTGCCTTTCCCTACATCAGCAGATAACGCACCTTCTTCCCACATCACCAGCATACCGTCAACTAGGGGTGGGCGGAAGTCGCGTAAGGGACTTACACAGAGAGGCACGGAGATTGAACCAAACTCTGTGCCTCTCCGCATATTTCTGTTACGCGCCGCCCACCTGACGCCCGCCTCCGGCCCCCAAATATTAAATGACATCAAAAAGCCTAAAATAAGATTTAAATAAAACTTACCTTATCGCGGATGCATCCTTGTCCATCGCAGCTTCTTCTTGGAAATGTGCATGCGCGGAAGCCTGCGCATACGCATTCCTCACCAGGAATGCGCATGCGCAGGCTCCCGCGCATGCGCAGTTCCAACAAGAAGGGGCACAGTGGACAAGGATTCGCCTGCGATAAGGTAAGTTTTATTTGAATCTTATTTTAGGCTTTTTAATGTCATTTAATACTGCTGACAGGAGGCGGGCGGGAGGCGGGCGGCCAACTTCTGTTACACCCAGAGTGTGCGGAGATTTGCCCCGTTTCTCCGCCTTCATTGCGAAAGTCGGAAGGGGCAAATCTCTGCACATTCCGTGGGCGTAACGGAGATGTCCGCCCACCCCTACCGTCAACAACCTTTTTGGGCCCGCAAAACTCCCTCTGCGAACCACTGGTGGGCTCGCAGCTCTTCCGGTGCGACTTCTCGGGCCCGCAATTTTACGAGCATCCCACCGGCTTGCAGGTCTCTGAGAAGAGATGCAATGGAGGCAACGGTGACGCAGGTCAGACACCCAACGCTACTCCGACATCGCCCAGCAGCAGCTCCTTGTCCGCCATCCCCGCTCACCCCACACAAACAAATGTGACAGGAACGTTTTTAAATGTGGAGCCTAAAAAATTGGCTGGTGTTGCAGTTTTAATAAAAGATATGCTTGTGAGGTTCGACAAATAAGAATCTTAGTCATTTATGGGTTTACATATAAAACAGTTTATTAAAACAAAACAACAACAAATAAAACTATGATTAGCCATGGCATGTCATCCTTGTGAATCACAGCCTGCAAGACAAAAAGAAAAATAAGATGATGCGTTATGAGTCCAGTAAAGGAGAGAGATAAAGAGGAAGAGTTAGATACAAGGAAGATAGAAAGAGAGAAACAATGTGAGAGAGATGAAGAGAGAGACAGAGTGACAGAGAGAGAGCGGAAGAGTAAGAGATAGAGGAAGACAGAAACAAAGAGTGAGACAGAGACGAAGACAGAGAAAGAGTAAGAGAGAGAGAAAGAGAGTAGTACAAGGAAGATAGAAAGAGAGAAACAGTGTGAGAGAGAAAGAGAGAGAGAGAAGAGAGAGAGAGAAAGACAGAGAGAGAAAGAGAAGAGGAAAGAGAGAAAGAGTGAGAGTGAGAAAGAGTGAAACAGTGTGAAGAAAGGAAGAGAGAAAGAGAAAGAAAGAAAGAAAGAAAGAAAGAAAGAAAGAAAGAAAGAAAGAAAGAAAGAAAGAAAGAAAGAAAGAAAGAAAGAAAGAAAGAAAGAAAGAATGGAGGAGAGTGTTGACACTGGAGGATCACAGCTCACCTATGTGTCACAGGTGTGTCTCCAACAACGTACCGGGACATACTACACCTTCAAGTTTAGTTATCTGAAAGATAGTATAGAATTAGTAATTGCAAACTATATACAACTGCACATGCGTAATTCACTGTTTCTGCTTTGGGCACCCAGGCTGCTGTATCCCATCCACTTCCACTGCCCAGAGGTGTCTAACAGCCGCTGCGCACCCAGGGCCATATTATCAAGAATGAAAGTTTCGATATCTTGGCAGAGCCCAAGTCCCGTGCACGATAGTGTTTGATGTCCTTCACACCAGAACCTGGGCTTCTATGAGAATTCTCAAGGGCATATTATCAAGCCCCTTATCGCCGCTTTAGCTGCAATTTCCTGCTGCTAAAGAGGTGATAATGTTATCGCCGTTCTTGGTATTATGGTCCCCAGTCTGGTGTAGCCCATACAATTGCACTGCCCAGAGGTGGATAATAGTCGCTGCGCACCCAGGCTGCTGCACCCCATGCACGTTCACTATCCGGAGCTGACTGCCTGCCACTGCGCATTCAGGCTGCTGCACCTCATCCACTCCTACTGGCCGGAGGTGAGTGTCCGCTGTTGCTCAAACAAGCCTCCCTGCTCACCTTCTGCCACCGGCGTGTGTCGAAGAGAGTTGACCACGCGCTGAAGGAACCTCCTCAGCCTCAGTACACGCGGTGAACGGAGCTCACAATTCAAACTGGGTGTTCATTGTCAGGATGGCCACGCATTATCGCAGGTTCTACAAGTGTTCAGCTCTGGTAGTGTTTCGGCAGGGACGTCAATTTGCGAATCAGAGCGTGTTAGTTAAAAAGCAAGAAAAGATTGTGCGTCATGCGTCCACCAAAAGAGAGAGAAAGAGAGAGAGATAGAAAGAGTGAGAGAGTGACACTGGAGAAATTCTGCAGCTCACCTTTGTGTCACCGGTGTGTCTCCTACAACGTGCCGGGACATAGGGGACCCTCAAGCTCCCACATCTGAAAGATAGTACCGAAATAGTAATTGTAGGAAAACTAGTATGCAGGAATGAAAAGACAGAGACGGTTATTCTCTTGATTTATTTATTTATTTATGTATTTAGAAGTTTTATATAGCGCTGGCTGGACCCAGGGGTATCAGAGCGCTTTACATTTTGAGACAAGGTCAGTAAGACATGGGTCATACATAGCATAAATGGATATAAACAACATAATAAGTCTCCGCCTGACAAATTTCAAAATGATAAATATGGGAAATAAGAACACCGAAATGTGGGAGATGTCAAAAAATCAAAAATAGCCAGGCATACATTGAAAAGAGAGCCGGAAAATTGCAGAGGAGGATAGGGAGGTTGGTGGTAAGATTGGGTTTGTAAGGAAGAAGAGCAGGAGGGGCAGAACTGAGGGCAGAGGGTGGACAAGGGGGAGGGGTGCAGGGAAGAGTGAAGGTGGTAAACAGGGAGGTGGAAGTGACGAGGGGGAAGGGCGGAGTAAGGCTGAAAAGAAGGGAGGGCGGATGCATCTGAGGTCGGACAGATGTGGCCAGTGGAAGAGAGCAGATATGGATTATGGTCCCCAATATTTATTGAGGAGATGTAGTTTGAGTTCTTTTTTGAAGCTAGAGTAGGAAGGGTTGCAACAAAGGTCAGTTGGAAGGGCATTCCAAATGCATGGAGCGTTGCCGGAAAAGGACCAAGACTAACTTCTACCTCCCAACCTTCTCACATTCAAAACATAACATTCCCAAAGCGACGCAAGGTAGCCACGAGCTGTGAGAGCCCATAGTTGGAACTCAACACCTGCCCCTCGGGCATTGTACCAGTGCTCGTGTTACCAATCCGACGCTGTGCCAGAGTATACACGAGTGCGTATGCCTAAATCGCTCTGCTTTCTTTCTGCATTCAGGGTGCTGTACCCCATCCACTCCCCCCTCCCAGAGTTATCTGCCCAACGCTGCGCACCAAGGCCTCACTGCTCACCTTTTCCTGGTCACGGCACCCTCCACATCATGCAGCTCCGTTATGCAAGGTGATAGGTCTAACATTTGCTACTGAGTCTTGATATGGCCATGGCAGAGGACATACTAGTGCACCTTTCACCATCGTAGGCTGCACACCCGCTCAGTGCTTGCGGTGCTACCAACTCAGTAAGAAGTAAGGCCACATACTCCAAACTCGAAAATGGCGCAGAGCATGTGCGCCTGGTCTTTTATATCAGCAGGGTCACGTGTCCTGTGACGCCTGTGCTGGATGGGTGTGGTGTGGGTGTATACCAGCCGTGAGGGAGTTGCTGTGCCATCAGTGTTGCAGAGATTGGGCTAGATTGCGCACAAGTGGGCTATATTTTTCCGGTTGTGAGGTAAAATTTTAGTTTCTGCTAGTTGCCAGATTATAAATATATATACAAAGCTCCAGCAAAGTAGTATGTTAAAGCGCTTTATTAGACAAATATTTACTTGGCATACTGCTGCAACATCAATTCCAATGCATTCGCTGCCTGCTTGACGCTGTCCTTGCACCTCCTTCCTTAGAGTAGCAATATGGGGCTATTTTGGGCTACTTTTTATTTATCTTTGAACTATGGAAAGCTTGAAAAATCTGACAAACCTCGATGCGGGTGTCCGTGTTGGAGAGCTACTGTCACCCGGGTTGCAAAAGTCAGTGTCACTCTATGAGCCAAGTCCAACAATATGGCCAACATGTAAGGTACGGGCAATCACTGACCCTATATTCATCCATAGTTCCACACAAGAAATATGGTGGACATGAGAGATATGTGTAGATATGAATGCTTATTGAACATTCAGTTGAATGTTGCAGCTGTAGCAATACAGGACAAAGGAAAGTTGAAGTTTCAGTTTTTGGCTCATGGAGGGCAGCCAATTAGAGACAAGGTTGTTGAAAGAGTTAGACTGCATCAACATATGTACTTATACAATCACAGCGACGATCTTCACGCACATAAAAATTCAGTATACGCTCTCCTTGCAGTATAATGCAGTCTCAAAGTACGCACTTGTACAATGAGCGAGACAAAGTTACATAACTGAAGATTTTCCCCACTGTCAAATGTAAGATGGTTGCATACGCTGTCCAGAGCACTAGGTAAGGTGGTAGGGCCTAGGGGCAGCATGTTGCATATATAATGAACACATGGTCACAGATAGATAGCAGAACTGGGCACGTGCACTCAACTCCTTTTTATTACTAGGGCCAAATGCTCAGTGACGTCTTTCTTGGATGCGTGTGGGATGATTTTAAGCCAACCCTCCGGGAATGATTGGTGCTGACAAGAAGTACAACAGTAATTATTGGATCAGACACAGAAACTCAATTATAAAGGGTCAATGATTTGTGCTGCACTAAGGTACGGGCACTAAATATGAAATAATACAGAAAAGATTCTATTGTAAAGGGTTCATGACTTGTGTTACACTGAGGTAGGACAGCAGATGTGAAATTATACACAAAATATTGTATTATAAAGGGTTGTAGTGACAACTCGACAGACGTATTTATAATTTCAGTGATAAATTACTGGGAACTTCGTCCAGCTATAAAGAAAGGTGCAAGTACAATCTCTGCACATCATATCTGTCATCGTAACGTTCTCCACCTCTTGGGTGCAATAGTCAGCACAGACATCGAGGAATGTTTTTAGTCACTTCCTTTTGACATAGTTTGAGGAGATAGAGTACAATTCTCTCTGTAATAAATAAAACGTCTCAATTTAAATTGTGAGCTCTTCTGACAGAAGTGTAGGTGTATGAAACAAAAGATGAAACATTTATGGAATACACTGTCGAACTTTGTAGGTTTCAGGGTCCATCAAAGGATCCCATTTCTCGATGTAAAAGCATCTTCAAGCTGAAGCTGTACAATTTTTTGCTAAGTGTCTTCTCCTGTGAAATTTTCTCCCACATTTCTTTCAATTCTGTCTTCTCAGACTTGGTAATTATTTGATGTGACATTGCGAGCAACAGCAATTGAGTTATCTGCAACAGATTGTATGTCCACATCTTCAAAATCACCGGATTGTAATCATTAATCTAGTTTGATTCTTCTGTTCATTTTATATTATAAGTATTTTTGGGTGATTTTCGAGTGATAGTATGCCTCACTGCCGAAATAAAACTGATCCCTCTTCCTTGCGATGACTTATGGTGCACTAAGTTAGTAGTACTTTTGGTGCTTCGCGTGTACGTACCCTACGAGGATGCATGGTCCGGGGGAGTCACGCTCGATCAATGTCTTTTTGTCTAATGAAACCTGCCTCAATACCACCATGTGGAAATGACTTACGGGGCACTGAGTTAGTTAGTAGTACCTTTGGCGCTCAGCGTGTATTACCGCTAGTTGTTGGTCTCATTTGTGACAAATTTTTGTGTGGAAGCTATTGCTGGAAAACTGGAGATATAGGCTGTTTTCACCAGGTTCATAATGAAGTGATAATTTCAATGCAACTTGCTAACGACGCCAACTATCCAATTTACACCAACGTTCCATGGAAGAGGCGCCCAAACATTAATTGATTACATCCTAATTTCCATTAACAGCGCCACACGCATAAAGCACTTTGCAGTGGATAACAATGCACTTAGCGACCACCATCCACTTAGACTAATCTACTTAGAGCCTGACCATCATAAAATGCAAGCTAAGGACTACACCGGCCTCCTACATCAAGAAAACCTCACATTAAACAGACTGAACGGTTTCACCCTCAAATGGGGTAACCTAGACCAAGACTTAACCTGCACAAGTATAATCAAAAAATGCAGGACTCATATTGACAACTGTCTAAACCCTCTGGCTACTCCAATGGAAATTCTGACCAATTACAATGAGATAGTGAAAACCATCGGTACAGAACTAACCAAACCTAGGAAACAAAGCAACACTCTAAGAAAAGGTTGGTTTAACACCCAGTGCACAAAAACCTACTCAGAATTAAAGAAAGCCTTAGCAAAGAAAGATCGAAACAGAGAAGAGATTGTGCAATTAAGGAAAACATACAAGCTCTCACTCAGGCAGAGAAAAAAAGAGATACAAAGTAATCTCTGGACCCAACTCTTAAACAGCAGCACACAAAAGGACAATGTAGCCTTCTGGAAAATCGTAAAATCGCCATTCTTAAATGGAAACAATGACGGTCCTTTGCTGGATGTCGCAATTAACGCCGAGGACTGGGTGCAACATTTCTCAGGGGTCTTCGGTAAGGATAAACCCGGAGACTTGGTCCCTACTCCCCAGCTCCTACCTCCGGTGAACTACCCGATTGAAATTCACTTCACTATGAACGAAGTAACAAAAGCGATAAAGACTGCAAAAAATGGCAAAGCCCCAGGACCGGACTCAGTCCCAATGGACCTTTACAAATCACTTCCTGATCTCTGGTCCCCTCTTTTAACCAAGGTTTTAAATGCAGCCAAGGAAATCAGCCTCCCGAACTCCTAGTCTACATCGATCCTGGTCCCCATATTTAAGAAAGGCAACAGAGACTCTCCTACTTGCTATCGTCCCATTTCCCTCCTGGATTCGGTCGGAAAGATGGCAGGGAGGATACTTCTAGACCGTCTCCAGGAGTGGTCAACAGAACACGGGGCATTATCAGATCTTCAATATGGGGTTAGGTCAGGACTGAGCACTGTGGACCAAGTTTTGAACTTAACACTACTGGCTGGAAAATACACCTCAGCAAAAAAATCAACTCTACACATGGTCTACGTTGACCTTACGGCAGCGTTCGACTGTGTAGAACATTCAAAACTTTTGGCAATAATGCTGCAAATGGGGATCGAGCCTGCAATCATAGATTTCCTGCGTGAGTTATACTCTGGAGCCACGGGAAAGGTTCGATATGGATTGGAAGGCCAACTCACAGACAGCTTCCCAGTACAGAAGGGGGTCAGGCAAGGGTGCGTATTGGCCCCCTTCTTATTTACGCTCTATACTAACTGACTCGAAGCTGCTATGCTACAGGGCGTAAAAGACCTGCCAGAAGTGGGTCGGCGACCAATCCCAGCATTGTTATATGCTGACGATGCGGTGATCCTCGCACGAACCCCGATCCAGCTACAAAAAGCACTAAACAACTATTGTACATTCATGGCAAGTCTTAACCTAAAAGTCAATATAAAAAAAACCTTTGTGATGCACGCTGGTACCAAAAGGAAAAAAGTAAAGTCAATACTCGTGGATAAAATCCCTCTTGAAAGAACTAAAACTTACTCATACCTCGGCATCACTATTGACGAAGAGTTTAACTGGAAACAAGCAATCACTTCGCGTAAGCTGTCTCTCACAAGAACAATTGGTGCTTTAAAAGCGTTCTCTCTCCGTCTAGGAAAAAGACCTATAACAGAGATGTTAAAAATTTATAACGCAAAATGCATCAGCACGGCCATCTTTGGTGCAGGAGTCTGGGGAACAGCCAACGCTGAACAAATACAGAAAATTGAAAATCTCTTTCTAAAATTCTTACTAGCAGTCCCTAAAACCACAACTACGTTCGGGTGCCACTTGGAACTTGGATTGGATCATGTTTCAGATCTCATCAAGATTCAACCCATCATGCTGTGGCGCAGAATATGGGCAACAGATGAATGCCACCTCACAAGAGCAATCATCGAGGACTGCATGGAACTAGACTGTATGAATAAGATAAAGTGGCTAAGTTATGTAAAATCCTTCCTTGCGGATATCGGTCTCTCGAGGTTCTTCGAAGAACCACAGTCAGTAACAGACATAGCAAAGAAAGATTTAAAAAAGCTATGCCTGTCTCATTTAACTCAACTGCGATTGATGTCCGAAATAGGAAAGCCATCAGTTCAACACTGCCTTATGATACAACTGATTCCATCTATTCAACCGTATCTGCAGTATGACCTGACGCAATTTGAAAAGTTTCTTCTCACCCGCTTCAGGTTCAATCTCTTTCATATTATGTTTTCATTTCCGTCACAGAATATTTGGACACCCAATACGACACCATGCCCTTGTGACTCTATTTCATCTCAGTCCATGATACACGTTCTCTTCTTTTGCAGATTTTACACGCCACTTCGCAAAAGGTGGATTATACCAATTTTAAAAGCCATGAAGGTCCGCAGATGCCACCCAGCGTACCTGGCGCTACAGTTCCCTGAAAACATCTTAGCCACGAAATCTGTCGTACACTATTTAAAACTGTGCCTCAGGCATCGCACAAACTTATGAAAACCATATAGCTGCATTGAACACGGACTTTAGAGACAGTACAGTGCTCTCTGTGAGAGATTAATTTTAAATACATTATGAATCTAATGTTATTAATAACTTTCCTTCTTTTTTACTGTGTATATTTGTACTTTTATGGCTTTCACCACGAAAACCGAATAAAGTTCTTTTGAATTTGAATTTGAAGTGATAATTTAAAATCTCTGAAAAAACTATAGGTTTAATGAAGATTATAATTAGAATTTAGCATTTAAAAAAACCTTTGAAATTCAATGAAAAAACCATAGGTTTCAGGGACGTTATAGTTGGTTTGACATTTCACTCATACAAAACCATAGAAATTCCGCCGTTATAGTTAGTTGAGCTAACGATAACTTGTGCCCCCACAATGCACTGCTGATGATGTCACATATTACATCATTCATGACATGGTCAGTGACATCACTGATGACATCTCTCTTGACATCTCAAATGACATCATCCACATGAAAATCGAATGCACCTCTTCACAGTCTAATATAATCTTTGATACTCCCACTGTAAAATACAGACTACCATTTTCGAAACTATCAACACACCTATGCCAGTTACTACATACGCACTCACTGATTCCTAGGTCTACACACACATCCACACATTCACCCATACAATCACTCATAATACAGTCACTCATCAATATAACACTATCACATGCACTCATACACCTATACAGACACTCACACACCACCACTCATCCATGAAGTAACTCACACACCTAGTCAGTCATGCAAAGAATCAATCACACTCCCATTTCCTCACCTATATAGTTATACACACACCACCTCACTTATTCAAACATATACTAACACATACTTACTCTCTTATACAATCACTGATGCAAGTACACACTCATACATAGAGCCACTCTCACAATCACTGACTCACATGTATGGTCATGTATATACTCAAACTCTTGCATACACTGCCTTTTACAAATGTAGTTTCTTGGACATGTGCCACTGAGGAAACCAATCTCTCACACCCATACACACACTAACCGGCACATACAGCTGTTTCCACATGCACTCTTGAATCCATACACCCAGTGAATCAACCACTCACACATCTATGTACAGAGTCACACACTTCCCACCCACCCACACACACACTCAGTCTCCCATATAAATAATCAGGCAACTAATCAATAACCCAAATAGACAGTCATGTAGGTTCTGACCAACACATGCAGCAGCTTACACAACATCAGACATACTGATACAGACATTCAGACAGTTTAGTCACTAACGCATGCATTCAGTAGGACACATTTAATCACTCACTTATACAGTCAGTCACGCACCTACTAAATCCTTCATCCAGACACTTATACACCCACTTATTCTTCAATACACCTTGGCATATATATAAAACATATTTTAACTTTACAAAAGCACACAGTCACTGGATGATGTCATCAGTGATGTCATTTGAGATGTCATCAGTGATGTCACTGACCATGTCATGAATGATGTAATATGTGACATCATTAGCAGTGCATTGCGGGGGCGTGGGTTACAGTTAGGTCAACTAACTATAACAGCAGAATTTCTATGGTTTTGTATGAAAATGTCAAAGTGAAATGTCAAACTAACTATTACATCCCTGAAACCTATGTTTTTTTAAGTGAATTTCAAAGGTTTTTTAAATGCTAATTTGTAACTATAACGTCCCTGAAACCTATGTTTTTTTCAGTGAATATATATATATATACATATATATAAACACACACAAAAATATAAATAATTTATTAAAAATTATTACAATTGATGTATAGAAACAATGACAAGTCATTTCGTTATATTTCACTCAAATTAAAGTTATTTTAATTTAAAATGTAAAAAAGGCTATTAAAATATGTTAAATTAAAACAAAAATGATTTTATATTTAGCTTTTTACCATCAAATTCAAATTTAATTATGCCTTTTCTGGGAGAGGTGTGGCGCCGCCGCCAGGGCGACTGACGCTTGCATCTGGGGATCATGGTTCGATCTCCAGCGGCAGATTAGCCCAGCACCATTTGACTCTGGACAATAGCTTGCTTAATCTTTCCGACGGCCCCCAGCGCCTGGAGACCCTTACGGGTGATTGTTTGCACTTCACAAATGTGGATTATTATCATTATTATTATTCTGAGTTGTAATGATGTAACCAAAATCAACATTATTTCCTTTGGGGTTTTATTTTAAGCCTTACCTTCACTCACTTTTATAAGAAGTTTGTTGCTGTATTAGTGGTTTGCCATGATTTTCTCCTGCTCTAAGCCAGCACTGCCAAGTGTCACATATCACATTTGTTATTTTCTCAGCACTGCCAGTGACTCTGTTGGTAAGTGAAAGCAAATGTTCCTGCGAGAGAGAGATCGGAGTTTTGTCCAATGCACATTGAGAGTTACCAGCAGGTAGCACAAACGGTTAATGTGCCTGCTGTAAAGAACGTGAAGCATGCATATCACAGAACCTAATGTTGCTAAAAGGTGTTAGTTTGGGTACAAATGAATTCTTATTTGTAAAGCCAACCCCAATTACTTTGGTACATTTTAAATCTTGAGTTTGTGCTTCCCCACACCTCTTAAAATATACTGTTTACTAGTATGGCTGACATGGGATTCCTAAACTGATTTACACATATGGTTCATTGTCTTTGTGTAATGTTTCTGTAATGTAGTGCTCCGACACCCTGCCCTGGTATGAACAGCACTATAACATGAATGAAATGTTTGTGAGAGAGAGACAATGGAGAGATGAGTGGCACTGTTGGACAGTGGTTGTGATGGACTCCATGAAAAAGAAGGTCACAGAGTGCCACAAAAGATTGTTGCCCTGGGCACCACCTGCTGGCCCTGAGCAAAAGTCATTAATCTATCACTCTGCTCTTTGAGATTGATAGTTTTGTCCAGGTGGGAAGGTTTTGTAATCGGTCTTGACTGTATGTATGGACTTCAGTAGTAAATTGCTTGTTTTATAATGCAAGTGACAATTCATGAGATCTAGGGCCCGATGTAGGTAGCCCTTTACCGATCGGAATCGGCCAAAAATACCGATTTTCGGCCGTTTCCGATCGGTAAAGGGCTATCGAGATGTAGGGGCACATTTTCGGTAATTTTACCGAATCGTTATCATTACCGAATCGGTAAATTTACCGAATCGGTAATATTTACCGATTCAGTAATGATAACGATTCGGTAAAATTACCGAAAATGCAATGTAGGTAGCCAATGTTCCATCAGCACATGGCTTACAGGATCGGTATTTTACCATGGAATACAAATCCAAGGTAAAATACCGATTCCTGTGTACGTGCACATCTGTGCATGTACACATGTGCCATGTGGCAGACAGACGTGCCCTTAGGGCATGTCTGTGTGCCACATTGCACACATGCCCGTTTTGGGGGTGCTAGAGGGTGTCAAAGTGACACCCCCTGCACCCTTGCCAAATTCGGCATTTATCGATTCGGTAAATACCGATTCGGTATTTGACTTTAATCCTATGGGCTTCAAAGGCCCATAGGATTCAATACAAATACCGATTCGGTATTTACCGAATCATTAAATACCGAATTTGTAAGAAATCGGTAACGATTCCAGATGTTGGGACCTACATCCCATTTACCGATTTTGAAATACCGAATCGGTAAAATTCGGTATTTCAAATTCGGTAAATGGGATTTACCTACATCGGGCCCCCAGTGAGTATTTTTTGCATTTAGCTGTGTGTGTTTGCATATGTGCAAAACACTTTAATAAAGTACTGCCTCTGAAAGACATGTTTACTGTTTAATATCACAGTTGCACAATTGTTAACGTCCATTTCAGGTGCTTTGCAGCAGTTTCAAGATCTTATTACAGTTTCTTGTTGCTCAAACAGGTGCAACATTTCTGTTATTTAAAGGTTTCTCTTGTCTTCATTGTTTGATTTTGCTTGCAATACAGTGTCACTCATAGTCATTGGATGTTACTCATAATTACACTGAAATTATGAACATGTCACATATAAGCAATCTGAAACCTAGGCAGCTATGTCTTAGCTGGAGTACATCTACTAATGTTTTTTTTTTTTTGGTTGTAGTAGCTGTAGAAGTGCAGTTTGTGACTAGCATTGGGCCTACTCTTTCGTCGGTGGATGCATGCTCCTCCCCAGGCTCCTCCCTAGTCCTCCTTAAACCCCTCCTTGCTCCTTCCTTAACCCCTCCCCTTTAGTCATAAGTATTACCCAATTTACAGCCACTCCCTTTCCCTCCCACTTTTACTATAAAAATTTAAAAATGAATACTTATGTGTGTTGAGATCCTGCAGCCAAGGCAAAGGTCTCAGTACAGACAAATATAGGGAAGGAGATGGCTGAGACTTCCGCATGTAGGTTTCTGGGTGGCATTTTGTAGTTCAGTGGTAGTATTAGTGTAATAATACTAAATATGCTACAAAAGGAAGTTTTAGAGTAGCCTACCATGATTTTCTGATGAACTGGTGTTAAACATTAACATTAACATTAAAGTGGGTTATCTCTAATTGGCATATTTAATTTACTTATAAGTCCCTTGTACAGAGGCATACCATGTACTTATAAGTCCCTTGTACAGAGGCATACCATGTACCCAGGGCCTGTAAATGAAATGATACCAGTGTGCCTGCAGCACCTATTGTGCCACCCACTTAAGTAGCTCTGTAAAACATATCCCAGGACTGCCATTGCATCCTGAAGGCAGTTTTAAACTGCCATGTTGACTTGGCATTAAAATCTCCGATGCCTGAAACTTCCCCTATATTACATATAAGTCAATGTAACCCGAGGGTCAATTCAGCCCCTTTTGTGTCTGTAGACTGTCTTGGGTTGCATAACCGGGTGTAACTGACAGTTACACTTTGTGAATTTCACCCAGACAGGATCACAGTAGAGAGATTAGGTGTGCCTTGGTAGGCCATCTGCTAACAGGATGGGGGGAGGTGGAGCTGAGCACAGCCCAATTTACAACTGAATAGTGTGTGCTCTGCCTTCACACAAAGGGCCTAACAACCCCACGTTGTTACTGCAGTCAGCTTAGAGACAGGGTGGGGCGGGGCAGTGAATTCCATACACTTTAAGGCCTCTGTCAAGAAGTTTCTCTCACCTTCCAGAAACAGAGCACCAGGGAATACAAATGGGACTTCAGCAGGGCCAGACTGGGAACCCAAATTTTGTCAGACCAGCCCCTGTACAGTGCGTAGTAAGCAAACACAGTGAATGAGAGTGACCACATCAAGGGGGCTTAAGAGCACTCTCCCCACAAGAAAATTTGGAAAAAATGTTGCATGCTAAAATACATTTTTCATTATATATTCAAATGTATTATCTTGGAAAGTGCAGTAAATTATGGCCTTACAGTGCAGCAGTCTACCCAATCATATCCACAGACATTCATACAGAGAACACCAATAAAAGATAAACTAGGGATTATAGAATCAGACCACAAAAAATAAGAGAGGCATGTTCTCATTTGGTGAGGTGGGCACTCACATAAGTAGCCTTCCACATGGCTGTGGCATTTGGCCCCATTGCGACACTGATTTGGCTGCCACTGGTCCACCTCTACCTTGCAGTAGCTGATTGTGTAACCTTCCATGCAAATGCTCTGGTGTGTGCTCCCAACACTAATGTATTAGCATCCATGTTCACTAGGACATTTCACTCTCACCCCTCTCTTGGCAGCTGTCATGATGCAGGACTCACTTGGGATGTCACAGTATTTGCCAGTTAATCTCCCAGTATATTCACACTTTACAGAGAGATCTGCTACACTAGTCGAAGTAGTTCTGGCACAGGTCACCTGTAAGAGAGCAGAGTATGCCCTACTTCAAGACCGCCGGGGGATTATGTGCTGGCACTAGTCGACTACAGCGCATCCCTCTGAGGCCCTGACACAACACCCAGCATGTCTCTTTTGTTGGCAGATGCATTGCCCCAGAATCTATGGGCAAGCCAGAGACAGGATTGATTGCCGTCCCTGCCCAATCCTTGCTGAGGACAACACCAGCTCCTCAGCTGGATTGGTCAAAGTTGATTTTCTAGGCAGAGGCCCTGGTCTATTTCTGTGTACTTACGTGTACTTACAGCCATTGGAATGCTGTTCCCTAATCTAATTGCATTACCTACCAAGTGTTTATCGGTTTCAGATGCCATTTGATATTTCCTGTGCTTCCATCATCAGCAGATTTGCATCACATGAGCTAAGTACTCACTACTGTTACAGGTGTGCTTATGGTGATCTTTGATTGATGTGTTCTGCATCTAACCTGACTACTGCATTCTATGCCCTGATATTATAACGTATGTGGTTTTGATTTTTGCACTTTCAGGATAGAAGGATTGGTATAATATACACAGTATTTCGTTTTTTATGTCATTTTGGTCTACGTGTTATGTACAATATAATACATATTTTTATACAACTCTGTGTGGGGTCTCTTTTGTGATGTGTTCATTGTGAAACTGATGTGAGTGTGTTGTGCAAATGCTTACATATTGCCTCTGGAGATAAGCCTTACTGCTCTGTGCCAGGGTACCGGAGGGTAAGCGCAGAATGTATGTGGTGTGTAACTTATCCTGACTAGACTGGTGGGTTCTGCTTGGCTTAGGTGCATACTGTAATAAAGCCAAATCCAAAAGGTAGATTATCCAGGTACATTCTTTATTATGAGCCCCCCCATCCATCATATTCAGTGGCAATTGACCAAGGTGTTATGATAAAACAGCTGCTTTAGAATACAGCACGTTCTACATTATTCCTTTTGTAAGTAAACACAACCAGCACATGTATAAACAAACATTGGAGAAATTAACTTATAGTAACAATAGAACTACCACACACCTTCCCCCTTACAAAAATACAAATAAAGATAATCAAATAAAACCTGAACAGGAACAAAAGGAAATCACATGTTTTCTTCACCATTGAATCTCACTCCCTGTTGAGGTTCCAGACTCTACCATCTTCCATCTTGACCGTGTTGCAGAAGAGTTTAATGGTTTTCAGAAGACCCATTAACTTGGAACCATCCATTGACAACACAGGTTTTTTATCAGCACCCTATCACCCAACCTTTTTCACACCTTTACGGATATCATAGTAAACTTTGCGCTTTCTCACACTGTGCCTCTCTTTCTCACTTCCACCTTTCATTGATGCTCATGATACACAAGCATCTTTAACCCACCGCAGCCTTCCAGGAGATAGTTAGGTATTTGCTTTCCTTTCCTTCAACACCTCAAAAGGAACTTCTCCTGTTGTAGTATATGGAGAAAATCTAGCAAAGGAAAGAGGGAAAAAAGAAGGCAATGGAGGTTAGAGTAGAGGGGTTGTAGATAGGAGAGCAATAAACAGAGGTTAGGAAAGTAATTAAAGGTAGAGGACGAACTTCATCGGAAGGGAGGTCGATGGATGTGGAAAGGAGGGGAGTCAGGGAAGGGCAGAGGGTGGAGGAAGAGAGATCCAGAGATGAGGAGGGATAATGGCTGCAGGAGAAAAATAAGAGCAGTGCTAATAAAACTGTTTCAATTTTTAATCGTGACGATCTGGATAGAGGTTGAGGGGTGAAGGAGAAGAAAGGTGGAACGAAAGTAAAAGGTGGATGAGGGACATATAAGAAGAAGATGAAAGGAGAGGATAACGAGTGGAGAGAAGATGGGTACGAAGATTTAAGAGTGTTGATGGAGGTTGAAGAAAAGAGGGCTGGGATGGCATGTGGTAAGTGGCAAGTGGCAAAGGAGGGACAGTTTAGGATGAGCAATAAAAAGGAGTGAAGAAGAGCAGAGAATGGGATTTAGGGGCTTGAAGGTAAGATTACAGGTGAGTGGCAGGAAACAAAAAAGAATTAGGAACAGGAAGAATGCAGCAAGGAAGGAGGCATCAGCAAAAGAGACAAAAGCACATGAAAGATATTTCTTGACTGATCACAGCTCTGGCAAGGATCTTGCCCTGGTGAACTTATGTTACTTACTCTTTTGTGTATATATTTATCTTGTATGATGGTGCACTTTATCACGCAATGTTTGTACCCTTTTCTCTGTACCGCAATCTACTGCAGACATCAGAGCAGAATAAGTCCACATTTCAACAAAAGCACTAGACATTTTATCGTGTGTGCCTTCAAATATCCTCTATAAATACTCAAATAAAGAAATTAATACATAAGTAGAATAACCTAGACAAATGCATTTTCATATAATCCTCCATTGCCAAGTATGTTGCTATAATTTTAGCTGTGGCCTGTCCTATTGAAGGATGATATAGGATACCCTCCATTGTATCCTTCACTGATTCAGAAGTATTCTCGGAAGAGACCTATACTTTTTCATTTAAAAGGAAATGGGAGATAATGGTATTATAAACCATAATTATCAAACTTGGAGTCTTCAGGGACTATCCAGCCCAATACAGTCTCCAAGGACCCAAACATCCTCTTCCAGAAAAGTTTCAAGGCCGGGCAACACAAAAATGTATGTAGCAGGTCTTCAATGGGGTCTCCACAGAGCAAGCAATCTCTTGAAGCAATCAACCCCCTTTTGAACAGCTGTGCCCTGGTGAGATACGTTCAGTGTAGCAGTTTGAGTTGAATCAAGCGAAATTGGAAAACGAACACAGCCTCCCTGGAGGCGGCCATCACTCCAAGCTAGTCCTCATGGTCTATTTATTTATTTAAATTTATATGTCGGCGCAACAGCTACCCAAAAAGGGTTTCCCGGGGCCATGAGGAACAGCAGAAAGAGTGGCGAGACCGATTGGCTGAAAAGCCAGGTTTTGAGAGATCTACGAAACAGAAGGACATTAGATTGTATGCGAAGGGGCAGAGACAAAGCTTTCCATAAAACAGGACCCAAGTATGCAAAGCAGTGCCCTCCCATTCGAGAAAGTCTGACCTTAGGAACTTGGAATTTCTCTTGAGTGGAAGACCGAAGCGTGTGAATTCAAGTCCTGCGTCATGGCCTCCTGCACCCCCCCCCCCCCCCACGCTCCCCCCCTCAATTCGGTCTGACAAATTGCGCAACAGAATCTGATAGAGAATGGATGATTTGTGCTCCTTGATGTCGGTGAGCAGAATTTTCGCATTAAGGGGACAGTATTCAAGGATGACCACATTATGCGGCAAGTTTGGCATGAGTGCATGTCGGAGCTGGAGGTATCGGAAGAGTTGGATGCAGGGTAGGTGATACACGATTCCTAGCTCTTGAAAGGACTTGAGGGATCCCTTTTGGGGCATATCTCCCAAGGTCGATATGCCAATGGTATCCCACTGGGAAAACCCGCTGAGTGACGAGACCTGCAGGAGCCTGGTCCCCCTCCGCAGTGGAGTTTCTAACGTGTGCCTGCCTGCCCACCCCATAGTCTTCATGGCAGCTGCCCAAATAGACAGCACCACTCATGTGGAAGAGGGCAGGCAGTGCGGGACTACACCACTGTATAGTAAATGCAGGATGTTGTTTTGGGCCATAATCCATCCCTTTTATGTGTATGCCAGGTCACAAAACCCTCCCGAAACACTAGTCATTGATCATTAATATGGCCACCCTGTAATATGACAGCAGATCTGGGGTTGCTAAATCACCCTCAATGTAAGGTCAACAGCACTTCTTGAGGGCAATCCTGGGGACCCCACGAGTCCACAAAAGGTGGTGTATCAGAGAGTTGGCTCTGGTGCAGAATTCAAGCTTTATTGGGAAAGTGTGGTTCTGGAGCTGGAATAGCAACCATGGGGCGGAAATTATTTTAAATATGGCAGAGCGGCTGAGAAAATATAGCAGTGGTGTGGCCCAAAACTTCACGTCTTTCGCTAGGCCCATCATCTGGGACTGGGGTGCTAATGGTAAATCTGGGAATGTGCCAAAATACATGGGTGGCAAACAACCAAGCTCCAAACAAGGCATGCCTCCCTGCCAAGAGTAACGCAAGGCAGTGATTTGTACTTGCTTGCTTCTCTCTATATTTATTAAGCCACTGAAGACCACACACCCTGTGAGACTTGATAAATCTAATTTGTGTCGCCATGGCTCCCCCTTACATAGCGATGCATAACCTTGATAAATATGCCCTATAATCTTTAAGCAATCTATGAAGGGGTTAGACAGAACGCCCCATTACCCAAATAGATGAAAATAACTTTTCCCTTGAAGCATTTCTTTCATGCTAAACCAGGGGAACGGAACTGAAAGCATTCCTTACTCATAACCTGCTTACTTGAATTCTCTAGAGGTGATTCCTTTTTGATTAAATCTGCTTTCTCTCATCTCTAATTGTGGGGGTCATAATTGAAAATGACGTCAGATTTTTCTTTTAAGCATAAACTAATGAACACTGATACATTTGGTACTTTAAATTGTCGGTGCTTATTGGCTAACTGAACTCAGTAGCAGCCTTCTGATGCCGCATTGGGAGGAGAGCAGGGGCCAAAGCAGACCTGGATCCAGTCCACACGCTGGTTTGAAAACCAGGGTGTGCAAAATAATATAATTGTATAATAGAGGACTTTAGACTATTTGACCAGGAGGTTGGCAGGGTGGCTTGTGGTGGCTACATTGATATGGTATTGTTATAATTGTTGCTATAACAACATTGTGCACATGCCAATGAGTGCTTTGGATTGTGTTCTGAATTCCATAAGAATGTTTAGTCAAGGAATGCAGAAGGCACTCTTACTCTTGGATTAAACATTGTTACAATGGCGACAATTTAAGTAGCTATTGTTGTAGCGGTGATTTGGGCATTAGGAGCTCATTGTTAGCACGTGGACAATAGTCACTATTCCTTGCTGAAAAACTGGTGACTATTTAGGCAACAGAATTTCTTCTGAAGGGATTCAGCCCAAAGCTGATCTTCTTGAAGCTCTCAGAGAGGCCCCAAGTCCTAAAGGTAAGGATGAACTTGGATCATTCATTGGTCTACTCTAAGGGACTATTATTGAAGATTTTTTTTATGAGTATGCCACTTTAATGGAACCACTCAATAGAATGCTCAGAATAAATGAAAAATATGTGTGGGGTGGTAATGAGCAGCGAGTCTTCTAAGAAATTAAACTGTTGTCATTGCCAGTGCCAGCACTGAAAACATTTTGCAGTACTTTGAAAACTGTTGGAACTGTGGATGCAAGTGCTGTGGGTCTTGGAGCAGTGCTGTGTCAAAAAGAAATGGTGTAGGACATGCAGTTGCATATTCATTCGAAATTTTCAAAGATGCGGGAAAAAGATACAGCATGATTGAGAGAGAGGTGCTAGCCTGTGCTTGGCCCATTGACAAGGGCAAACTTTTGTATGGGGTATGAAACTTACTCTTCGAACAGATCACACACCCTTAACTTATCTTTTGGGAAACAAAGGTGTGACATCAGACTCTTTCCGTTTGATGAGAATACTAGCCAGGTTGCGAGAATATAATTTGGAAGTACAATATCTTACAGGGAGAGTCAATTGTAGAGCTGATTGCATGTCTCTGTTGCTTGTGGAAAAGAATATCAAGCATGGGGGTTAGAGTGATGAATAGTGTGTGATTGCAACGGTGGACATTGAGAGACATTGTCAAGGGGTGATTTAAGAAAAGGAATGGTTGTCAGCAGTTAGTCAAGATGTGACTATGGCTAAAGTTATGGAGTTTTTGTAAAAAGGTTGGCCTACTTTTAGACATCCCAAAGCGGAATTATTGAATTTTGTGGAGGATGAGCTATCTGTTGAAAGAGAATTTTTGTTACATTTGGCATAACGTGTATAGTAATTGATTTTCTCTCAAAATGTATATTATTGTTCTTATTCATTCTTGTTTTATTGTTCTTATTCATTCTTGTTTTGGGGTTATGTATTTTTTGTTTTTTTTAAGGGGGAAAGATGTAGCAGTGATTTGGGCACAAGGATCTTGTTGTTAGCACATGGTCCATAGTCACTATTAGAGGCAGGAATTTCAGAACTGGAATCCAAACTCCAGGAGAACTATTGGTGGGTTGGAGATCAGATCTCAGTGCTGGTGGACATGTGTTGGTGGGCTACACATATATACTGGAAATAAAGAAGATTTACATTTGAATTTACAAATGAGTCTTGGCAGTGTCATTTATTACACCAGGAAAGTATCCCGTTGTTTTTAGCAGATTATCTCTGTTGAACCTATTTATAGTAGGAATTATTTCAAGGAATACTCATGAGGGTCTTTGGATTTACATAAGCATTTTTTTTAAACCTTTACTGTACAGTTCAATAAAATTACAAGCACGAGCCAACAACCGCAGGGGCCGGCCGCAACACAAGAATAAGACCCACTATATTATCAAAAGACACAGCTCTTCAGCCGACAACCCTGAGGTCCGGCAGCGAATCAGGATAAACATTGTATTGAACTCACCACACGTTACAGGATAAGACAAATGTTTCATTTTATGTTTAACCCCCCCCCCCCAACCTAAAAAGCGAGGAAAAAGAAACAGACATATCTGGTGCCATACATTCAAACACTATGATAAAGTGAGCAGGTACAAAAATAGAATAATCACAGATCAATTTAAAGGGAACGACCGAGACGCCTGCGCTAGCAAGCACAAAACAGGATGTACGACAAAGCAATCTATAACCCAACGCAGTCGCCCGCACACCGACCCCGCCCACCCATCGACGCCAGGATAGAAAAAGAAGTACGGTTACCAGATACTGGAATACATACGAGATCAGGATAATACCCCAACATTATGAAAGGAGAGGAAAGCGTGAGATAAAGAAACCATAAAAACTAAACTAACTAACAAAACAATAGAGCCATCCCCCCACCCTGCACCCCTGCATGTGGCTTTCGCCTAACCCCAACTAGCAGTGGGCCTGTCGCCCCGACTAACTAAACTGCAAAAAGTAAAAGAAGAATGGAGGAGGAGAATGTCATACAAACTCCCGGTCACCTTTCCCCCCCGCCTGAAACAAACAACCCCTGTCCTAAGACCACAGAGTACTCAAAAATATTATAGACAGAGCCAGACAGGGGAGACGTTAAACACCGCCCAACCTCCCGCAAGCATTACGTTAGCGAATCCCTTGTCCTCTAAAGCCCCGAAATCAGACCCAGACCAACAGTCTCATCCTTGACCCCTCCGATCTTTCATGCGGACTCTGAAACTGTTTCAATTTTTAATCGTGACGATCTGGATAGAGGTTGAGGGGTGAAGGAGAAGAAAGGTGGAACGAAAGTAAAAGGTGGATGAGGGACATATAAGAAGAAGATGAAAGGAGAGGATAACGAGTGGAGAGAAGATGGGTACGAAGATTTAAGAGTGTTGATGGAGGTTGAAGAAAAGAGGGCTGGGATGGCATGTGGCAAGTGGCAAGTGGCAAAGGAGGGACAGTTTAGGATGAGCAATAAAAAGGAGTGAAGAAGAGCAGAGAATGGGATTTAGGGGCTTGAAGGTAAGATTACAGGTGAGTGGCAGGAAACAAAAAAGAATTAGGAACAGGAAGAATGCAGCAAGGAAGGAGGCATCAGCAAAAGAGACAAAAGCACATGAAAGATATTTCTTGACTGATCACAGCTCTGGCAAGGATCTTGCCCTGGTGAACTTATGTTACTTACTCTTTTGTGTATATATTTATCTTGTATGATGGTGCACTTTATCACGCAATGTTTGTACCCTTTTCTCTGTACCGCAATCTACTGCTTTTCAGAGACATCGGAGCAGAATAAGTCCACATTTCAACAAAAGCACTAGACATTTTATCGTGTGTGCCTTCAAATATCCTCTATAAATACTCAAATAAAGAAATTAATACATAAGTAGAATAACCTAGACAAATGCATTTTCATATAATCCTCCATTGCCAAGTATGTTGCTATAATTTTAGCTGTGGCCTGTCCTATTGAAGGATGATATAGGATACCCTCCATTGTATCCTTCACTGATTCAGAAGTATTCTCGGAAGAGACCTATACTTTTTAATTTAAAAGGAAATGGGAGATAATGGTATTATAAACCATAATTATCAAACTTGGAGTCTTCAGGGACTATCCAGCCCAATACAGTCTCCAAGGACCCAAACATCCTCTTCCAGAAAAGTCTCAAGGCCGGGCAACACAAAAATGTATGTAGCAGGTCTTCAATGGGGTCTCCACAGAGCAAGCAATCTCTTGAAGCAATCAACCCCCTTTTGAACAGCTGTGCCCTGGTGAGATACGTTCAGTGTAGCAGTTTGAGTTGAATCAAGCGAAATTGGAAAACGAACACAGCCTCCCTGGAGGCGGCCATCACTCCAAGCTAGTCCTCATGGTCTATTTATTTATTTAAATTTATATGTCGGCGCAACAGCTACCCAAAAAGGGTTTCCCGGGGCCATGAGGAACAGCAGAAAGAGTGGCGAGACCGATTGGCTGAAAAGCCAGGTTTTGAGAGATCTACGAAACAGAAGGACATTAGATTGTATGCGAAGGGGCAGAGACAAAGCTTTCCATAAAACAGGACCCAAGTATGCAAAGCAGTGCCCTCCCATTCGAGAAAGTCTGACCTTAGGAACTTGGAATTTCTCTTGAGTGGAAGACCGAAGCGTGTGAATTCAAGTCCTGCGTCATGGCCTCCTCCCTCAAGGATGACCACATTATGCGGCAAGTTTGGCATGAGTGCATGTCGGAGCTGGAGGTATCGGAAGAGTTGGATGCAGGGTAGGTGATACACGATTCCTAGCTCTTGAAAGGACTTGAGGGATCCCTTTTGGGGCATATCTCCCAAGGTCGATATGCCAATGGTATCCCACTGGGAAAACCCGCTGAGTGACGAGACCTGCAGGAGCCTGGTCCCCCTCCGCAGTGGAGTTTCTAACGTGTGCCTGCCTGCCCACCCCATAGTCTTCATGGCAGCTGCCCAAATAGACAGCACCACTCATGTGGAAGAGGGCAGGCAGTGCGGGACTACACCACTGTATAGTAAATGCAGGATGTTGTTTTGGGCCATAATCCATCCCTTTTATGTGTATGCCAGGTCACAAAACCCTCCCGAAACACTAGTCATTGATCATTAATATGGCCACCCTGTAATATGACAGCAGATCTGGGGTTGCTAAATCACCTTCAATGTAAGGTCAACAGCACTTCTTGAGGGCAATCCTGGGGACCCCACGAGTCCACAAAAGGTGGTGTATCAGAGAGTTGGCTCTGGTGCAGAATTCAAGCTTTATTGGGAAAGTGTGGTTCTGGAGCTGGAATAGCAACCATGGGGCGGAAATTATTTTAAATATGGCAGAGCGGCTGAGAAAATATAGCAGTGGTGTGGCCCAAAACTTCACGTCTTTCGCTAGGCCCATCATCTGGGACTGGGGTGCTAATGGTAAATCTGGGAATGTGCCAAAATACATGGGTGGCAAACAACCAAGCTCCAAACAAGGCATGCCTCCCTGCCAAGAGTAACGCAAGGCAGTGATTTGTACTTGCTTGCTTCTCTCTATATTTATTAAGCCACTGAAGACCACACACCCTGTGAGACTTGATAAATCTAATTTGTGTCGCCATGGCTCCCCCTTACATAGCGATGCATAACCTTGATAAATATGCCCTATAATCTTTAAGCAATCTATGAAGGGGTTAGACAGAACGCCCCATTACCCAAATAGATGAAAATAACTTTTCCCTTGAAGCATTTCTTTCATGCTAAACCAGGGGAACGGAACTGAAAGCATTCCTTACTCATAACCTGCTTACTTGAATTCTCTAGAGGTGATTCCTTTTTGATTAAATCTGCTTTCTCTCATCTCTAATTGTGGGGGTCATAATTGAAAATGACGTCAGATTTTTCTTTTAAGCATAAACTAATGAACACTGATACATTTGGTACTTTAAATTGTCGGTGCTTATTGGCTAACTGAACTCAGTAGCAGCCTTCTGATGCCGCATTGGGAGGAGAGCAGGGGCCAAAGCAGACCTGGATCCAGTCCACACGCTGGTTTGAAAACCAGGGTGTGCAAAATAATATAATTGTATAATAGAGGACTTTAGACTTTTTGACTAGGAGGTTGGCAGGGTGGCTTGTGGTGGCTACATTGATATGGTATTGTTATAATTGTTGCTATAACAACATTGTGCACATGCCAATGAGTGCTTTGGATTGTGTTCTGAATTCCATAAGAATGTTTAGTCAAGGAATGCAGAAGGCACTCTTACTCTTGGATTAAACATTGTTACAATGGCGACAATTTAAGTAGCTATTGTTGTAGCGGTGATTTGGGCATTAGGAGCTCATTGTTAGCACGTGGACAATAGTCACTATTCCTTGCTGAAAAACTGGTGACTATTTAGGCAACAGAATTTCTTCTGAAGGGATTCAGCCCAAAGCTGATCTTCTTGAAGCTCTCAGAGAGGCCCCAAGTCCTAAAGGTAAGGATGAACTTGGATCATTCATTGGTCTACTCTAAGGGACTATTATTGAAGATTTTTTTATGAGTATGCCACTTTAATGGAACCACTCAATAGAATGCTCAGAATAAATGAAAAATATGTGTGGGGTGGTAATGAGCAGCGAGTCTTCTAAGAAATTAAACTGTTGTCATTGCCAGTGCCAGCACTGAAAACATTTTGCAGTACTTTGAAAACTGTTGGAACTGTGGATGCAAGTGCTGTGGGTCTTGGAGCAGTGCTGTGTCAAAAAGAAATGGTGTAGGACATGCAGTTGCATATTCATTCGAAATTTTCAAAGATGCGGGAAAAAGATACAGCATGATTGAGAGAGAGGTGCTAGCCTGTGCTTGGCCCATTGACAAGGGCAAACTTTTGTATGGGGTATGAAACTTACTCTTCGAACAGATCACACACCCTTAACTTATCTTTTGGGAAACAAAGGTGTGACATCAGACTCTTTCCGTTTGATGAGAATACTAGCCAGGTTGCGAGAATATAATTTGGAAGTACAATATCTTACAGGGAGAGTCAATTGTAGAGCTGATTGCATGTCTCTGTTGCTTGTGGAAAAGAATATCAAGCATGGGGGTTAGAGTGATGAATAGTGTGTGATTGCAACGGTGGACATTGAGAGACATTGTCAAGGGGTGATTTAAGAAAAGGAATGGTTGTCAGCAGTTAGTCAAGATGTGACTATGGCTAAAGTTATGGAGTTTTTGTAAAAAGGTTGGCCTACTTTTAGACATCCCAAAGCGGAATTATTGAATTTTGTGGAGGATGAGCTATCTGTTGAAAGAGAATTTTTGTTACATTTGGCATAACGTGTATAGTAATTGATTTTCTCTCAAAATGTATATTATTGTTCTTATTCATTCTTGTTTTATTGTTCTTATTCATTCTTGTTTTGGGGTTATGTATTTTTTGTTTTTTTTAAGGGGGAAAGATGTAGCAGTGATTTGGGCACAAGGATCTTGTTGTTAGCACATGGTCCATAGTCACTATTAGAGGCAGGAATTTCAGAACTGGAATCCAAACTCCAGGAGAACTATTGGTGGGTTGGAGATCAGATCTCAGTGCTGGTGGACATGTGTTGGTGGGCTACACATATATACTGGAAATAAAGAAGATTTACATTTGAATTTACAAATGAGTCTTGGCAGTGTCATTTATTACACCAGGAAAGTATCCCGTTGTTTTTAGCAGATTATCTCTGTTGAACCTATTTATAGTAGGAATTATTTCAAGGAATACTCATGAGGGTCTTTGGATTTACATAAGGCATTTTTTTTTAACCTTTACTGTACAGTTCAATAAAATTACAAGCACGAGCCAACAACCGCAGGGGCCGGCCGCAACACAAGAATAAGACCCACTATATTATCAAAAGACACAGCTCTTCAGCCGACAACCCTGAGGTCCGGCAGCGAATCAGGATAAACATTGTATTGAACTCACCACACGTTACAGGATAAGACAAATGTTTCATTTTATGTTTAACCCCCCCCCCAACCTAAAAAGCGAGGAAAAAGAAACAGACATATCTGGTGCCATACATTCAAACACTATGATAAAGTGAGCAGGTACAAAAATAGAATAATCACAGATCAATTTAAAGGGAACGACCGAGACGCCTGCGCTAGCAAGCACAAAACAGGATGTACGACAAAGCAATCTATAACCCAACGCAGTCGCCCGCACACCGACCCCGCCCACCCATCGACGCCAGGATAGAAAAAGAAGTACGGTTACCAGATACTGGAATACATACGAGATCAGGATAATACCCCAACATTATGAAAGGAGAGGAAAGCGTGAGATAAAGAAACCATAAAAACTAAACTAACTAACAAAACAATAGAGCCATCCCCCCACCCTGCACCCCTGCATGTGGCTTTCGCCTAACCCCAACTAGCAGTGGGCCTGTCGCCCCGACTAACTAAACTGCAAAAAGTAAAAGAAGAATGGAGGAGGAGAATGTCATACAAACTCCCGGTCACCTTTCCCCCCCGCCTGAAACAAACAACCCCTGTCCTAAGACCACAGAGTACTCAAAAATATTATAGACAGAGCCAGACAGGGGAGACGTTAAACACCGCCCAACCTCCCGCAAGCATTACGTTAGCGAATCCCTTGTCCTCTAAAGCCCCGAAATCAGACCCAGACCAACAGTCTCATCCTTGACCCCTCCGATCTTTCATGCGGACTCTGAAACTGTTTCAATTTTTAATCGTGACGATCTGGATAGAGGTTGAGGGGTGAAGGAGAAGAAAGGTGGAACGAAAGTAAAAGGTGGATGAGGGACATATAAGAAGAAGATGAAAGGAGAGGATAACGAGTGGAGAGAAGATGGGTACGAAGATTTAAGAGTGTTGATGGAGGTTGAAGAAAAGAGGGCTGGGATGGCATGTGGCAAGTGGCAAGTGGCAAAGGAGGGACAGTTTAGGATGAGCAATAAAAAGGAGTGAAGAAGAGCAGAGAATGGGATTTAGGGGCTTGAAGGTAAGATTACAGGTGAGTGGCAGGAAACAAAAAAGAATTAGGAACAGGAAGAATGCAGCAAGGAAGGAGGCATCAGCAAAAGAGACAAAAGCACATGAAAGATATTTCTTGACTGATCACAGCTCTGGCAAGGATCTTGCCCTGGTGAACTTATGCTACTTACTCTTTTGTGTATATATTTATCTTGTATGATGGTGCACTTTATCACGCAATGTTTGTACCCTTTTCTCTGTACCGCAATCTACTGCTTTTCAGAGACATCGGAGCAGAATAAGTCCACATTTCAACAAAAGCACTAGACATTTTATCGTGTGTGCCTTCAAATATCCTCTATAAATACTCAAATAAAGAAATTAATACATAAGTAGAATAACCTAGACAAATGCATTTTCATATAATCCTCCATTGCCAAGTATGTTGCTATAATTTTAGCTGTGGCCTGTCCTATTGAAGGATGATATAGGATACCCTCCATTGTATCCTTCACTGATTCAGAAGTATTCTCGGAAGAGACCTATACTTTTTAATTTAAAAGGAAATGGGAGATAATGGTATTATAAACCATAATTATCAAACTTGGAGTCTTCAGGGACTATCCAGCCCAATACAGTCTCCAAGGACCCAAACATCCTCTTCCAGAAAAGTCTCAAGGCCGGGCAACACAAAAATGTATGTAGCAGGTCTTCAATGGGGTCTCCACAGAGCAAGCAATCTCTTGAAGCAATCAACCCCCTTTTGAACAGCTGTGCCCTGGTGAGATACGTTCAGTGTAGCAGTTTGAGTTGAATCAAGCGAAATTGGAAAACGAACACAGCCTCCCTGGAGGCGGCCATCACTCCAAGCTAGTCCTCATGGTCTATTTATTTATTTAAATTTATATGTCGGCGCAACAGCTACCCAAAAAGGGTTTCCCGGGGCCATGAGGAACAGCAGAAAGAGTGGCGAGACCGATTGGCTGAAAAGCCAGGTTTTGAGAGATCTACGAAACAGAAGGACATTAGATTGTATGCGAAGGGGCAGAGACAAAGCTTTCCATAAAACAGGACCCAAGTATGCAAAGCAGTGCCCTCCCATTCGAGAAAGTCTGACCTTAGGAACTTGGAATTTCTCTTGAGTGGAAGACCGAAGCGTGTGAATTCAAGTCCTGCGTCATGGCCTCCTCCCTCAAGGATGACCACATTATGCGGCAAGTTTGGCATGAGTGCATGTCGGAGCTGGAGGTATCGGAAGAGTTGGATGCAGGGTAGGTGATACACGATTCCTAGCTCTTGAAAGGACTTGAGGGATCCCTTTTGGGGCATATCTCCCAAGGTCGATATGCCAATGGTATCCCACTGGGAAAACCCGCTGAGTGACGAGACCTGCAGGAGCCTGGTCCCCCTCCGCAGTGGAGTTTCTAACGTGTGCCTGCCTGCCCACCCCATAGTCTTCATGGCAGCTGCCCAAATAGACAGCACCACTCATGTGGAAGAGGGCAGGCAGTGCGGGACTACACCACTGTATAGTAAATGCAGGATGTTGTTTTGGGCCATAATCCATCCCTTTTATGTGTATGCCAGGTCACAAAACCCTCCCGAAACACTAGTCATTGATCATTAATATGGCCACCCTGTAATATGACAGCAGATCTGGGGTTGCTAAATCACCCTCAATGTAAGGTCAACAGCACTTCTTGAGGGCAATCCTGGGGACCCCACGAGTCCACAAAAGGTGGTGTATCAGAGAGTTGGCTCTGGTGCAGAATTCAAGCTTTATTGGGAAAGTGTGGTTCTGGAGCTGGAATAGCAACCATGGGGCGGAAATTATTTTAAATATGGCAGAGCGGCTGAGAAAATATAGCAGTGGTGTGGCCCAAAACTTCACGTCTTTCGCTAGGCCCATCATCTGGGACTGGGGTGCTAATGGTAAATCTGGGAATGTGCCAAAATACATGGGTGGCAAACAACCAAGCTCCAAACAAGGCATGCCTCCCTGCCAAGAGTAACGCAAGGCAGTGATTTGTACTTGCTTGCTTCTCTCTATATTTATTAAGCCACTGAAGACCACACACCCTGTGAGACTTGATAAATCTAATTTGTGTCGCCATGGCTCCCCCTTACATAGCGATGCATAACCTTGATAAATATGCCCTATAATCTTTAAGCAATCTATGAAGGGGTTAGACAGAACGCCCCATTACCCAAATAGATGAAAATAACTTTTCCCTTGAAGCATTTCTTTCATGCTAAACCAGGGGAACGGAACTGAAAGCATTCCTTACTCATAACCTGCTTACTTGAATTCTCTAGAGGTGATTCCTTTTTGATTAAATCTGCTTTCTCTCATCTCTAATTGTGGGGGTCATAATTGAAAATGACGTCAGATTTTTCTTTTAAGCATAAACTAATGAACACTGATACATTTGGTACTTTAAATTGTCGGTGCTTATTGGCTAACTGAACTCAGTAGCAGCCTTCTGATGCCGCATTGGGAGGAGAGCAGGGGCCAAAGCAGACCTGGATCCAGTCCACACGCTGGTTTGAAAACCAGGGTGTGCAAAATAATATAATTGTATAATAGAGGACTTTAGACTTTTTGACTAGGAGGTTGGCAGGGTGGCTTGTGGTGGCTACATTGATATGGTATTGTTATAATTGTTGCTATAACAACATTGTGCACATGCCAATGAGTGCTTTGGATTGTGTTCTGAATTCCATAAGAATGTTTAGTCAAGGAATGCAGAAGGCACTCTTACTCTTGGATTAAACATTGTTACAATGGCGACAATTTAAGTAGCTATTGTTGTAGCGGTGATTTGGGCATTAGGAGCTCATTGTTAGCACGTGGACAATAGTCACTATTCCTTGCTGAAAAACTGGTGACTATTTAGGCAACAGAATTTCTTCTGAAGGGATTCAGCCCAAAGCTGATCTTCTTGAAGCTCTCAGAGAGGCCCCAAGTCCTAAAGGTAAGGATGAACTTGGATCATTCATTGGTCTACTCTAAGGGACTATTATTGAAGATTTTTTTATGAGTATGCCACTTTAATGGAACCACTCAATAGAATGCTCAGAATAAATGAAAAATATGTGTGGGGTGGTAATGAGCAGCGAGTCTTCTAAGAAATTAAACTGTTGTCATTGCCAGTGCCAGCACTGAAAACATTTTGCAGTACTTTGAAAACTGTTGGAACTGTGGATGCAAGTGCTGTGGGTCTTGGAGCAGTGCTGTGTCAAAAAGAAATGGTGTAGGACATGCAGTTGCATATTCATTCGAAATTTTCAAAGATGCGGGAAAAAGATACAGCATGATTGAGAGAGAGGTGCTAGCCTGTGCTTGGCCCATTGACAAGGGCAAACTTTTGTATGGGGTATGAAACTTACTCTTCGAACAGATCACACACCCTTAACTTATCTTTTGGGAAACAAAGGTGTGACATCAGACTCTTTCCGTTTGATGAGAATACTAGCCAGGTTGCGAGAATATAATTTGGAAGTACAATATCTTACAGGGAGAGTCAATTGTAGAGCTGATTGCATGTCTCTGTTGCTTGTGGAAAAGAATATCAAGCATGGGGGTTAGAGTGATGAATAGTGTGTGATTGCAACGGTGGACATTGAGAGACATTGTCAAGGGGTGATTTAAGAAAAGGAATGGTTGTCAGCAGTTAGTCAAGATGTGACTATGGCTAAAGTTATGGAGTTTTTGTAAAAAGGTTGGCCTACTTTTAGACATCCCAAAGCGGAATTATTGAATTTTGTGGAGGATGAGCTATCTGTTGAAAGAGAATTTTTGTTACATTTGGCATAACGTGTATAGTAATTGATTTTCTCTCAAAATGTATATTATTGTTCTTATTCATTCTTGTTTTATTGTTCTTATTCATTCTTGTTTTGGGGTTATGTATTTTTTGTTTTTTTTAAGGGGGAAAGATGTAGCAGTGATTTGGGCACAAGGATCTTGTTGTTAGCACATGGTCCATAGTCACTATTAGAGGCAGGAATTTCAGAACTGGAATCCAAACTCCAGGAGAACTATTGGTGGGTTGGAGATCAGATCTCAGTGCTGGTGGACATGTGTTGGTGGGCTACACATATATACTGGAAATAAAGAAGATTTACATTTGAATTTACAAATGAGTCTTGGCAGTGTCATTTATTACACCAGGAAAGTATCCCGTTGTTTTTAGCAGATTATCTCTGTTGAACCTATTTATAGTAGGAATTATTTCAAGGAATACTCATGAGGGTCTTTGGATTTACATAAGGCATTTTTTTTTAACCTTTACTGTACAGTTCAATAAAATTACAAGCACGAGCCAACAACCGCAGGGGCCGGCCGCAACACAAGAATAAGACCCACTATATTATCAAAAGACACAGCTCTTCAGCCGACAACCCTGAGGTCCGGCAGCGAATCAGGATAAACATTGTATTGAACTCACCACACGTTACAGGATAAGACAAATGTTTCATTTTATGTTTAACCCCCCCCCCCCCAACCTAAAAAGCGAGGAAAAAGAAACAGACATATCTGGTGCCATACATTCAAACACTATGATAAAGTGAGCAGGTACAAAAATAGAATAATCACAGATCAATTTAAAGGGAACGACCGAGACGCCTGCGCTAGCAAGCACAAAACAGGATGTACGACAAAGCAATCTATAACCCAACGCAGTCGCCTGCACACCGACCCCGCCCACCCATCGACGCCAGGATAGAAAAAGAAGTACGGTTACCAGATACTGGAATACATACGAGATCAGGATAATACCCCAACATTATGAAAGGAGAGGAAAGCGTGAGATAAAGAAACCATAAAAACTAAACTAACTAACAAAACAATAGAGCCATCCCCCCACCCTGCACCCCTGCATGTGGCTTTCGCCTAACCCCAACTAGCAGTGGGCCTGTCGCCCCGACTAACTAAACTGCAAAAAGTAAAAGAAGAATGGAGGAGGAGAATGTCATACAAACTCCCGGTCACCTTTCCCCCCCGCCTGGAACAAACAACCCCTGTCCTAAGACCACAGAGTACTCAAAAATATTATAGACAGAGCCAGACAGGGGAGACGTTAAACACCGCCCAACCTCCCGCAAGCATTACGTTAGCGAATCCCTTGTCCTCTAAAGCCCCGAAATCAGACCCAGACCAACAGTCTCATCCTTGACCCCTCCGATCTTTCATGCGGACTCTGTCCGGTAACACCATCACGGCCCCAGGAGAGTCAAAGTTCGTAGGAAGTTCAATGAAGATTAATGTGTGACCAGTCGAACACATTGAGTCTCTGCAAGCATCCGCCACTGGTAAGATCTCCCTCACCGACATGCAGTCCAGATATCCTTTCCTCCGTAGATTTAAAAGAACCACAAGGGCGGGAAGGGACGGTAGTGACTTTCGGTTTTTGCTAGTCGTAGTCTCAAGGTGTGAAGAACCAGGTAGCGCCACAATAATCGGCTGCGATGGTGAATGCAGCGATACCCCCAGAGAAACAATTCTGCAAGTATTATGCAAACAGGTCAATGGCATCAAAACTTTATCGCGCACGGGGTCTCCATCCTCCTTTACTACGGGCATCGTGGGGGAATCAGTTCGTTGAAAGTCATGCAATAGAACAGAGCCCAGACTCAGTCGCCCATTTTCGCCCAGTTTCGATGTTACCAGCGATCATTTTATGGACAATGGTCTCCAGATGCAATTGAAGTGCCCCGATGGCGGCCATTACGGTCTTCAAGAACGGCTCACAGTTCGTCAAATCCGCCTCCCCACTCGCTCGGTTCCAAGCATGGGCGGGTTCCTCAGAGAGCCGGGTATCTCCGAGAGAAGAGGCAAGAGCGGAGGGGACGGCAACAGAGGGTGCATTATCGGTCAGCAGTAAGCCACCGTGAGCGAGGGCCCCGGCCCAGCAGACCCAGGAAGTGGCGACCGGGTCGCCGGGGACGGGGACCCCCCCCCCCACAGCCACAGACGAAGCCTATCACCACTCCTTCAGTATAAAACAGACCAGACGCTCGCCACCAAAAACAGGCCAGGATAACCTCCACTGCAAGAGACCGGACCCTGTTTGAGTCCCACGGCCAATGTTATTCAACTGAAACCCGGCTGGGCAAGTACTCGAGGCCCCGGCTCAGAAGCTGGGTTAGGCCGAGATCTTAAACACGACACAACTCCGTCAATCTGGGCGATAAAATTCTCGGGATCGCACCGTCAGATTCAGTAACAGTGGGGTCGGGCGTAAAATTAGGATATCTGGCAGTATCGTCAGGCAGCAGACGGAGGTCGGCGGAGCCGGGAGCCAATGCGGCCATCTTGGTTGCTGCATAGCTCCTCAACCTACATAAGGCATTTGTGCTGGATTTCTCTTTCCTTGGCAAGAGGGTGCTTTTAATTTCTTTGGAAATTTGTGTGTTACTAGACTTTAAGGAGCAATTTATTTAAATCAAGCTTGCGGTTCAACTTGTCCAGTCGCAAGATATTAAGGAGCTTTTGAATGTCAACTCATGCTCTTAATGGACCTGAGTGGCAATTCAGCATGAGGCGTGTATGCCGGCACGCATGCAACATATCTTCATGAAGACAACGCAGAGTTCCAGTGCCTCTGCTCTCAAGCGTATGCCACCAGCTCACTAAGCAAGTCATTATATGGGATAATCATCATGTGGGAGCTGCATGTGGTGTTGCATCATTGCGCTGAATGTGGTGGCCATAGCCTCAAAATGATGTTCTTGTGGGTGCGGTTGTTTTTTATATGTGTAACAACATATCGAAGATTATACAAGCCTCAGATTTATGGATTTCTTCTAGGCATTCTTAACTCAGCCTTGTGTGGTCAGTAAATTCATTTACATTTTCTTTCTTGCTATAGTAATGTCATCAAACAACATATATTGACTGTGGAACATGTTTGTTTCACATTAAATAACAGTATTAATGGGCATAGACACTATGCAGTTTAATCCTCCAGCAAAATGTCTACAAAACAAAGGGAAACCTCCTATTTCAGGGATAAGGGGACAGGAGAAGTTCATTTGGTGCACAAAGGTCATTGATGGAGAACACATGGTGGCAGAGAGGTAAAATAACATATTTTTGCATAGTATTTGTTCGGGAGGCCAAGTTGTATTTAGGACATTACCCCAAGTTATGCCTACGAAAGGCCAAGGAGACATTGATATTTATAAAGAGCCACTTCTGAGGATGGAGCTAAGGTTCGAACCCACTACTAATATCACTCTGAATAGGTTCAAGTTTTATACTAGAGCATAAAAGTAGGTACAATCATTGGACGAACTTTTGACAGCTTCAAGAGCGTTGTCTATGACTTGCAATTTCGGTTCTATGACAGATGAAATGGTCAGGCACCAAATAACATTGCATGTGAACATTCAAGAAAACCTAAGAGCAGTTATGGGTTATGGACGATCCAAAGTTACAAGATGCTATATCCACAGCGAAGGCATTAGAGCAGTCTAAAAAAATGGATGTCAATAGTGAAGAGCACAAGCATACACGTGGGATGTGCTGGGGATGTGTTTGTTATAAAACGTCCAGATGAACATCGTGCTAATGAATTTAATGCGGGTGAGTCTTGTGCAAAGAGTTCGAGTGGTTTTAGAAAATCTGAAAAAAGAAGAATGATACTTTCTATAGATGTAGTAGTAGTGCAAAGTTTGCTTTGTATGCTTGGTATCTTGCTATCAGCAAAGATTTCAAGAAGTGTGGTAGAGTGGGGCATTTTGAATGCATTTGCAGGGGTCTCAAAAAGAATCCTGGTCAAACATGTCATAAAGTCTCGTACACTGCTGAAATGGTAGACTCTAAACTGTGCTTGAATGTGGAAAAGTAACTGGGAGCAGTAAGGGAATTGTGTTATCCATCCAAGAGGGTGGGGAAATGCTAACAATCTGTGAAGAATCCGCCTAGATGAATTGTTTGCATTATTAAGATGTTATCAGATAAGGATTTATTACTGGTAGCAATGAGACATAATTAGATGTAATATGCATATAATCCATGAAAAAAGGATATCTATTTTATATCCTTTAGCTTCTTCTTCTGATATTAATCCTTATTAGAACCTATAATCAGGACTGGAGCCAATTTATAAAACAAAGACCTGTTTCTTTTTCTTTACACTTCTTTATAAGTCAGAGAGTCACTGTGATATTTCAAATCATGGCAACCATTTATTGTTACAAAGCTCTTTGACAGGTCTACATACGATTGAATCCAAGGACTTATCGCAAGTTGGGTTTGGCACATCATGAAATCCATGCCTTTTATTATCAACTTGTGTTAAATTTTGCTTATCTCAAATTATGTGACCTGGTTCTTTCTAATGGGGAACAAGTATAAAATATAGACATATTGGTGGACAAAGTGAAGCGGATAATAAAGAACAAATGTAATTCTCTTCTACTAGCTCTATAGTTAAGGGTGTACCTGCACACATACTAACTGAAGCACATGTGCATAACCCTCAAACTGACTCGACCCCTCCCCCCTCGAGTTGAAAACTGGAGTTGTCTTCTTTAAAAGGTTACATATTGTATGACTATTTACCTCCTCCTGGACTGATGGGAGGCATGTTTATTGCTGTAGCAATTAATCTATGTACATATTCCAGGGTTGTTATATTATCAAAAGATGTTAGCATTTCTGATATCATGGCTAGGTCTCTCTTTAGTCATTTTTATTGTATATTTACTGCTAACTAATTTCTCTTTACTGAACAAACACACACAATCTTCCTGGGGAAGATTTACAAACGTTTTATGCAGTGCAGTGCAGCAACCAAAGTTGCTGCTTTTTGTGACAGGGAGAGAGCAGAACAGCACCATATCTACTATGAAATGTTGCTGTTGTCTTCTCTCTCTGAGCTGGTGCACTTTAGGAAAGGGTTCAAAGGTGTTTGGGTACTATCAATCCTACGCAATGTACTGGAAAAGGACCCGTCTTGTAAAAAAATATGCTTTAATTATTTTCCCAGTTGGTATTGGTGCCACACAGAGTAGCACACATGAAATGTTGGAAACATGTGGAGACTTTTAATCTTGCTCCAGAGTTACACTAACCTCCAGTAGGAGTTGGTTATTGGTGCAAATCCCTATCTATCAATGTTAGTAGATAGGGATTTGTGTTTAAACCCATGGGTGGGGTCCTGAAAATGCCCATGTATCGCCCATTTAATGCCATTTTGATGCATAAACTCTCACTTTTGCAGTTTGTTTTTCTAAAAACAAAAAGTTTGCTGGGTTTCATAGGTGGCCTTTAAAACTGATGACAGCCATCTATCAAACATTTGTATCTTGACAAGAACCACAATGACTGTTGTTTCTGTAAAGGTGCAGAACAACTGCTGGGCAGTGGTGATCTCTAAATTTGGAGGATGGTAATGCCAGATGTAATGACCTTACCACCCTGATGTACGAAGTATTGAATGACAAACTCTATATCTGGCACAATTTCGTAGAACCATACACAATTTTGCTGCTATTTGTCAAGGTAGGCAAATTTATTGCTGGCGTCTCTCAGAGCTGTCCTCCATCCATGGTACATAAAAGCAGTTGGTATAGTTATAGAGTGCTTCAGATTAGTGAGTTACAGCAATAATTTAGTTTGGTGATCACTGTTATCACATCTATGTGGTTATCTCGAAAAGAAATTGCTCATAATCAAAACTTACACAGAATGGAAATGCATAGTTTAATCACAATTCTGCAAATGTTAGACGGGCACCCATTAAAGCTGGCAAAATGGCACTTAAAGATAAGAATAGTTTGTCCTTGAAACCTGAGCACATAAAGTTAAGCAAGAAATATAGATCCTTTGTAGATACATCTAAAGCAGTACATGAAGAGAAGTAGTGGGATAAAATTATTGTAGCTGTTACAGAAAACAATAAGCATTCATTTTAGATATAAAATGACCAACAAAGAGCCATACTAACAATGCTCAGTGCATCTAGTTTATAATGAAGTTATATGGCAATGATCTAATTCTTTAAATTTTTGGCCTTCAGTCTTCATTCTTTCTCTATCAACAGATAGGAAATATGGGAATTGTTTAAAATTGATGAAATATTCAAAGTGCTCAAGAGCCCTGGGGCCCAGCAGGATTTTGACAGCACTTTAAAAATCAAACTCCGACTTTTGGATGATTAGCCTTTTCCATTATTTAAACTGACCTTACTGGTAGAGATAACTCTCTATCCTGTTTGGGAGTAAGCTGTTTCCAGTCTACGAGAAAGCGGATATGAAGAATCAATTATCACATGATACCTCTATTATATTGCAAGGACAAGCTATTTGCCAGGTATATTTAATGGGATCTATTTATTTGGATATATAAAAGCAGCATACTGCCAATAGAAGAACCTGGCTTCAGGTCACATTTATGTATGACTGACAACAGTATGGCCCAGTGCTCCTTGGCAACTAATAGTTTTCACTTGGGCAATAATTTATATTGTTGCCTTGTGGATTATTCTAATGATCCTGATAAAGCCTGGAAAAATTGTCTGTGCTAGAAGTTGGTGAATTATGGAATAAAACCTGGGGTTGTTGCTTTAACTAGGAGACTTCATCATGAAACGTAGGTAACGGTGGATCTCAGCGAGTTTGATGAATGCACCAATATAATAAATAACATGAATGATATGAAGCAAAGATGTGTGTGTAGTATTGTGTGATCATGACTACTTTCTCCATGGGAGTTTGCTGAGGTCCAGCAAACTGCTTGTGTGTGCCCTAAGAAGCAAGCAACTATTGGCACATGTGGAGTCAAAGTGTCTCTCTAGCTAGTATAAGGCCTCAAAGAACTTGAAGGCCTTACGAAGTAGCAATGTCAGAAAGCCCCCCAGAAACCTACTGGGAAGGCAGAAAGAAAAGATACTGAGTTACAGCATAACACAGAACCTTGTCCATACAAATCAGAAGCACTAAAGGCAGCAGCAGCTAAGTGCAAGAAAGTGTTAGAGGCAGAGACAATCAGGCACAAAGTCTACTCACCGTAAAAAAAAAACAGATAAAGAACCACACAACCTCAAAATCTGATGAGGTGACTCAAGCACAAGCATGCAGGTTGTGCTTATGAATCTGTTGTTCCCTGGAGAAAAGACCAACAAGGCAGTTGGGGGAACTCACCACAACTCAAAAGGTCTTCAAGAAAGTTAGGATCTCCAAAGGCTGCTGAAAAGAGTGCCAAATATGGCACAGCCGTTCCTGAAACCACCACAGACATTTAATACTACCAAAAATCTGAATATTGGCGACAGATGGATTGTATGGCTGGAAACGTTCAATGACTTTATAGATTTCCTGGTCGAAATAGATGACAAAGGATGATCAAATACTTAAAGACCAATGTAGGTAATGGTGTCAAAGAAGTGATAGAGAAAATATCACAAGCTAATGAAATATTGTACCTCCAAATCAAAAAAGCATTGGAAGCCAAGTTCATCCAAAGCTGAGTATCAACTATGAAAGATACATTTTCAATCAGGCAAGACAACAAGCTGGTGAAACGATGAATGAGCTTGTTGAACGATTTGATACCCTCATCAAACATTGCAAGTTCAGTGAATTCAATGACGAAGAAGCCATGCGCCTTAGAGTCATTGATGGTTGCCGCTTCGATTCATTTAGACGTTGCATGCTGAGAGAGACACTCAATCTACAAAAGGTACTGATGGCTGTGGGAGCTGAGGAATGTGCATATTGCAAGGCTGCTGATATGGAAGCTGGAGCAACCCAGAATGAGACAGCGTTGACCATGAAAAATTAGCAGAAACACAAATGAGAGACCCAAAAGACGTTGTCTACGAGGAAAAATAAATTGTGTTCCTGATGTGGATTCTCATTTCCAAACAAAGGTAAATGGACAGATATGCAAGGGATGTGGGAAAGAAACCATTTCATAATGGTCTACAAAGCAAAAGAGATACTAAGTGCATTAAGACGAAAAGCATAAATGTGTGCCAGAAAGTTTCAGAAGCACTCTAGCCACACTCACAAGGCCAAACAGCAAAATCAACTGAGGTAAGTAGGGACAAAGCAAAGTTGATCGTCATCAAACTCATCTTTCAAAAGTTCTTCAGTGTCATCATTGAGTGACAGTGAAGGATTTTCTGCTTGCAAAGAAGAATACAAATTAAAGAGAGATCGCCATGTGAAATGACCCAAATTATTTGGCCAATGCCCAGGTTTAGTCTAAAGGTGAATGGCTGCCGTACACCTTTCATTATAGACAGTGGGGCATCGATCAACATCATGCAGGCAGAAAAATACAATAAGCTGGAAGAGAACTGTAGTTACATTACTACTTTCCCAAATTATGTTTCGGCTGCAGAAATCTTTCAGGATGTCTTTCGCTGAGTAAATCAACCTGTCACACATGCTTTTAATGACAGTCATAATATATTAGTGTTTGAGGCCACACTAACAGAACATGACAAAGCACTTGTGCAAGTGTGTTGTGTTCTCGCATATGCAGGTTTCATGTTAAATGTGGAAAATTGTGAGTTTCACAAAACCAAACTCGAATTCTTTAGGCATATTTTCTCTGAAAGGGAGATGAGTCCTGACCCAGCAAAAGTACAAGTATCATCGTCCACCTGTCCCCCACAGGACATAACCATTCTGTGGTCTTTCTTAGGCACGGCCAGTTATTGCTCCAAATACATTTGAGATTTTGTATGTTCACTTCCAATGGTCTTCGGAATGTGATCAAAGTTTCAAGAAAATCAAGAAAATCAAACATGTAATTGAAAAGCAAATGAAATGGATTACTTTGTTCCAAAATTAATTACTGAGACTGTAGATGCAAGCCCGGTGGGTTTGGGCATGGTCCTTGCTCAACACAATGGACATCCAAATACTCAGAGAAACATTTTGACCTATGCCAGCCGAAGTCTATCTCAGACTGAACGTGTCTATTCTAAGGCAGACAAAGAGAGCCTGTTTGTAGTGTGGACTTGTGGACATTTTAATGTGTTTTTGCACGGAAAGCCTTTCACCCTTCTCACTGACCACCAGACATTGCTCACCATTTTTGGAATTCCAAGATACCCCCTCGCATCGAAGGGTGGGGGTTGAGTTTGCAAGAGTCTGACTGCACTGTTGTACATAAGCTGGAGAAGGATCACAGCCCTGCAAATTACTTCTCATGAGTAACGTTACAGCGCCACAGTGCAACTTCTAAAGTGTCTGAAGCATACAATGTTTTCACAGTAAATTTCAGCACCCCTGCAGCTTAATGCATTGAGCAGATCCTTGCTGCTACTAATACAGACTAAGGCATGCTCCCACTCAAAGATATAATTACAGCACAATCATGGAGAAAACATACACGACTTCTCACAAATTATGCTGAAAATCAAAAATTCAAGAGTGTGCAGGAACCTTTTCTGTCACACAAGAAGGTATCATACTAAGAGGTTTGGGAATTGTCATACAAGCTTGAGACAGCAAGTTATTCAACTGGCACACAAAGGGTATTGTCACCATCAAGAGAGCCCTCAGAGACTGAGTGTGGTGTCCTCACCTTGACGAAAGAGTCGAGAAGGAAATGAGAGTATGCCACTTGTGTAACTGGTTGTAACCCAAGACAACACAGCATGTGCTAAATATGTCCTTACCTCCTAACTAAGCATGGGAGGAAATTGCAGTTGATTTTATTGGACCTTCAAACAATTGCTATTATCTCGTGGTAGCTATTGATGAATACTTACATTTCCCTTAGTAGAAGATTTATCATTGACCACACATGACAAAGTCATCAAGAGACTGGATGGTATTTTTGCAGTGTGGGGTGTTCCCTCCATCCTCAAATCTGAGATCAGTCCGCCCTTCAATAGCAGAGAGTTTAAGGACTTTCTCAGTCGTTTGAATGTCAATCATCTGAAAAGTACCCATCTGGCCACAGGCAAAATGGAGCTGTTGAACAATTTATGGGTACTGAACTCAATTCAGTTTTGTGTTCAGCCTTTTGTGCTATCTGTACACTCCCCATTCTACAACAGGTGAAAGCTCTGCCTCCTTGCTGTTTGGGGGAGCCATTAGAACACTGATACGACATTGGACCATGAGCCGAGTCCTAGACACTGATGAGACTCATGTCATGAACGCTTCTTGCAAAAGAAAGATGAAGGCCTATGCAGATAAGTGCAGGTGTGCTAGGGACACGATTTGCGAACAAGGAGACAGCGTCCTAGTCAAACAAAAACACAAGACTGACGCTACATTTGAGGCTGATCCATTGGGAGTCATAACAAGTAAAGGACATATAGTGTTTGCCCAGAAAGTCAATTAGTAGAAACTCATTGCATTTCAAACATCTGCCTCGATGTTCATCGGCTCCAGAGCTAACGAGTGAAACAAGTCCACCTGAGTGCCCAAGTCAAGCATCTACAGCTACCCTAACAGTGTAACTCCTTCACCTTATACTACTCAATCTGGAAGATTGTGAGCACCTCGATGACTAATGTATACATGTTGTCTGTATTTCTTATCTAACAGAGAGGGAGATGCAGTGTTGTGTGATCATGTGCAGTAGGTCCCCTGTAGTTCTAGGTGGACTCCTTGCAAAGTTACATAATCAGTTGGGAGGTATTTAGCTGTGTCTGGGTGTGGTCAATAAAGTCTAAGAGGCAGTTCAGTTAACAGTTGCAAGTCAAAGAATAAAGATTTGTATTGCTGAGCTCTGTGTGTGGCGTAGTCATTAGCATGCTCCAGGGCTGGGATGGATGCTGCAGGGTTCATGCACTTACTTTGTTCAATTTATAATTAGCAGGTCAATATCTTTATTTAAACAAAGTGTTGCCTTTTGCAGCTAATCATGGGGGCACTCAAGAGGGCCCAGCTGATCTCTCCTTCCCAGCGATGTCTCTCCCAATATGATTGCTTCTTACGAATCAAAGGTGTGCCACGATCCACAAGCAGGAATCACCAACAGGCCATCAGAGGGCCTGATGCACAAAGGCAAACATACACTTTTGTGTAAGTTTAATATTTTTATGTTATTTACAAATTACAAGTTTTACTTTAGAAATAGCAATTTTATAACAGTGAAGGCCCTGCAGCGGGGTTCAGAACTCCTCATATAAAAAGATAGGACAGGCCTATGTTTTCAGGTCTAGAGTCCTTTTAGGAGAGGGTGGCCCCCATGTACTGGAGTCAAACCCCCACCCCCCAGTGTGGTGGTGAGCCTTAGCAAGGCCTACCAGTGCAAGGGATTCGCCCTTCTCTGCACAGAGTCCTCAGACCAATAGGAAGAAGTTGCCAAAGAAACTGGAATAGAAAAGACAGAGTTTATTAAACCTCATGAGGTGGAACTACATTCACACAACACCCTTCAGTAATATATGAAGTAGCACACTGACTGGAAGGAGAGTGGTCCTTTTATACCCACACTGGGGCTTAAATGAAGGCCGTACAACTACAGAATGCTGGTTTTAAATACATACAAGGTCATACAGAGAGTGTGTTGGCAACAAGTGGGAGGGGCTGACAGCTAATTCTGGTGGACACATCCTAACAGTTACAAGTAGGGGACAGCTGTAAGCTCAACTGAGCATGTGCAAAGCAGAAGAGGCTAAATATATCTTGTCTCTAGGCAGATTTGAAGAGCAGTTGACAGGAAGGTAGGACAGAGCACATGGTGAGCACATGGCAAACAAAATGGCTGCCAGAAATACAAAATGGATTCCACACAATGGAAAATATAGTCTCTAAATACAAGATGTCTTCTGCTAATGCTTAACATAATCGCTGCTAAATTACAACACCAGGGGATAATAGTTTTGATATATTTTGACAATCAGCTTATGATCAAGAATCTATTGCCACCCCAGGTAATGAACAAAATATGGTGGCTACTTTTTGGGGTCGCACGTTCCTGTGGGCTTTCTGATTCCTTCAAGACAGCAATTCTGACATAAGAGGCACCATTCGAAAGCTGAGGGTTTCCCCTTTTCTAATGGTGCCATTTTTCTCATGGATTCCTGGTCAGGGATCCTGCTGGAACCATGATGCCAGTTCCTGAAAACTGGGAAGATGATCATCTTAGCACAGCAAACCTTTTGTTGATGCCACATTTAGAAAACAAAACACATGCTTTCTTGCACATCTATACTACTATTATAAAGTAAGAACTTTGAACCTTTGAGACGGGTAAACTCGGGAACCACAGCGCCAATCCACACACCCGATACATCATTGTAATTGTCAGGGTGTGCAGATGGACATAGGCTATATAAACTATACAAATATGCATTTAAAAAAATTACATAAAAAAAGTAGTCCCTTCGAAGTAGCGCCGGCCGCGACCTGCGTGCTGACGTCAGGAGCGCGGGGAGGAGCGTCGTCCAGGAGCGCGAGGAGGAGCGGCAGACATGGCGTGGGGGATGAGCGGTGAGGAGCGGCGGACAGGCGCTGAGGAGCGGCGGACAGGCGGGAGGAGCAGTGAGGAGCGGCAGAGCAGTGAACTGAGGAGCGCAGGGGAGGAGCGGCGGCTGAGGTAAGGCTCCGGGGGACTCTCGCACAATGTCGGGGCAGGCGGAGGTCGGGGCAGGCAGGGGTCTGGGCAGGCGGGGGACAGGGCAGGTGGGGGCGGGCGGGGGCCCGCGTGGCTGGTCAATGTCGGGGCGGGCGGGGGTCACGTCATGGATAGAGCCAAACAGCAGCAATGTCACATCGCTCCAAAAGAAAAGTACACTGTGCTCAATACCAAGAACCCCAAATAACAAAGGCACTAATGATCGCAGCGGGGGCCCGGGCTGCTGGACAATGTTGGGGCGTCGGGGAAGCCTGATTGCTCCCGGACAAGGTCGGAACGGGCTACTAGTAACTTATAAACTTTTTCCAAAACCCCTCAAAATAGTGGTATATTTTGTCTGTTTTCTCCTTAGGTACAGGGGAATCCACAAACCCTGCAGGGAAGCTAAAGCTTATATTTCCAGGTTCTGTCATTTGACTATCAGAGTCAGTCCTGTGCTGTTTAAATATCCAGCTAGGAAGAGCCAGACTTCACTCTTCAGCAGACTTTCTGTAAAGAGAACCTATTACCACTGAACATAATACACTGTGATGGTTACTGCCAATGTGGAAGTGTTAAGGTACAAGTTGAAGGGGTCTGCGGGAAACCTGTGTATTCCCCCAGACAGTTCTTGAAGACAAATAAAAAGGAGAGGCAGTAGAAAACAGAGGTAAGCTGTCTTTGTTGTGCAGCAACCATTCTCTTCTTATGAAGGCCAGTGTCAATACTATAAAGGTTTTTGGGGCATATTAACAAGAACAGGCGATAAAATTATCGCCACTTTATCGGCAGGAAACTGCCGCTAAAGCGGCGATAATGGGCTTGATAATATGCCCTTGTGAATTCCCATAGCAGCCCAGGTTAACACCAGAACCTGGGCTGCTATGGGAATTCACAAGGACATATTATCAAGCCCATTATCGCCTCTTTAGCGGCAGTTTCCTGCCAATAAAGCGGCGATAAGTTTATCGCCCGTTGTTGATAATATGCCCCTTTGTTCTCAACTTAGGATAACCAGAATGACAGCACACAGCAAATGATCGTAACTATTTTATGTGAGCAAATGTACAAATGTATGCGATCCTCATGGATAATGCATAATGTTGAGCATAATGTTTGTGAACGTTTTCACTCCTAAAAAACATAGCTACGAAGGGATCCCAAAACTTTCATAGGCTTCTGGGCGTAATTTAGATGGGGATGCCCGTAAAGCCTCACCCTCTGAACATTTGTGTATTGCAAATACAGCTTTTGCATTTACACTGTCAAAGGAATTTACTAGTCTCGCTACATACCAAGATACATCAGTTAACCGTGCCATGGTGTCCTTCAAATGGAAGGTGTTCTTTTTTTGCCCAGTTACTGAAAGGTACGTATTTCACTGTGGTCGTCTTCTCTCTGATGGGAAAGTTTGCATTGAGTAACTCTGGAGAAAATGTTATCCATGTTTTGAATGCTTGTCCTAAATGTTCAAATCAAATCAAAATATCTTTATTCGGGTTCCATATGTGAAAACCATAAAAGTACATAAAAACACAATAAATATTAAAAATCATTATTCATTCATTGTAGAAAAATTATTAAAACTATTACACATCATTACAGGTTCGTACGGTGCCTAATGCATAATTTTAGATATTGTGCCACAGATTTTGTCATCAAAGAATTTTCCAGAAGTTGCAGGGCTAAATAGGCAGGGCGACATCTACGGATGTTCATAACTTTTAGTAGTGGTAATATCCACCTCCTGCGTAGTTCCATATAAAATTTACAAAAAAATGTGACATGTATTGTAGACTGTGGGGACATAGAGTCACACGGACACACTGCAGTGTTATGAGTCCATACATTCTGAATGGGAAATAGAACCAAAAAATGATATATGTTAAGCCTGAAACGAGTGAGGAGTAACTTTTCATATTGCGACAAATGGTACTGTAAATAAGGTTGGATAGTTGGGACCAGCTGTATCATTAAGCATTGTTGTACTGAGGGTTTACCTATTTCACACAGCATTCGGAGTTCAGATAAATGTGACAGACAAAGTGTTTTTAGATCTTTTTTTGAAATGTCTGTTACAGATGGTGGGTCTTCAAAGAAACTCGGACGGCCGATGTCAGTGAAAAAAGATTTTACATATGCCAACCATTTTATCTTATTCATATGGTCTAGTTTCATGCAGTCCTCTATTATTGTTCTTGTAAGGTGGCATTCTTCTCTGGCCCAAATTCTACGCCATAGCATGATAGGCTGAATCTTAATGATGTCCGATATATAGTGTACTCCGAGTTCAAGGTGACAACCAAATGTGGTGGTGCTTTTGGGAACAGCCAATAAAAACTTTAGGAAGGAGTTTTCGATTTTTTGGAGTTGCTCTACATTAGTTGTACCCCAGACTCCTGCTCCAAAAGTGGCTGTGCTGATAGATTTTGCATTGTATATCTTAATCATTTCGTTGGGTGGTCTTTTTCCCAAACGAAGTGAAAATGCTTTTAAAGCGCCGAATGTTCTTATGAGAGCTAACTTTCTGGAATTAATTGCCTCTCTCCAATTAAACGCCTCATCAATAGTTATACCAAGATAAGGATAGATGTTAGTTCTTTCAAGAGGCAGGTTGTCCACAAAGATTTTTTTCTCTTTGTTCCCTCTGTTGCCAATGTGCATTACATAAGTTTTCCTTATGTTCACTTTTAGATCGAGACTGGTCATAAAGGTACAGTAATTATTTAGGGCCCTCTGAAGCTGGACAGGTGTTCTTGCCAGTATTACCGCGTCGTCGGCGTATAGTAACGCTGGAATCTGTCGACGACCGGCTTCCGGCAGATCTTTAACGCCCTTAAGCAGTGCAGCCTCTAAACCATTCGTATAAAGTGTAAATAGGAAAGGGGCCAGCACGCACCCTTGTCTGACCCCTTTCTGAATTGGAAAGCTGTTAGTTAGTTGTCCTGCTATTCCATATCTGACCTTTCCCGTAGCGCCAGAGTATAGCTCACGGAGGATGTCTACTATAGGTGGTTCTATCCCCATTTGTAGCATTATTGTCCAGAGCTTCGAGTGTCCCACACAGTCGAAGGCTGCTGTAAGATCGACATACACCATGTGTAGGCACGATTTCTTCGCTGTTACATATTTTCCTACAAGTAATGTTAAATTTAGGACTTGATCCACGGTGCTTAGCCCGGCTCTGAAGCCGTATTGGAGGTCTGAGAGTACCCCTTGCTCTTTTGACCACTCCTGAAGTCGATTTAGAAGTATACGCCCTAGCATCTTTCCAGTTGAATCCAAGAGGGATATGGGGCGGTAGCAGGTTGGACTGTCTCTGTTGCCTTTTTTAAAAATGGGGACCAGGATCGAGGTTGACCAAGAGTCAGGAAGGCCAGTGTCTTTTGCTGCGTTTAACACTTTAGTCAGAAGGGGAGCCCATAGTTCAGGTAGAATTTTGTAGAGGTCCATAGGAATAGAGTCTGGTCCCGGTGCTTTGCCATTTTTTGCAGATTTTATAGCATTAGTTGTTTCTTTGAGTGTGAATTGTATCTCTATCGGGTATTGCACCAACGGGAGAGGATCTTGAGAAGTTAAGTCTTCGGGCTCAATCTCCCCAAAAACCCCTGAGAAGTGCTGTACCCAGTCTTCTGCAGTTATAGCAACATCCAAAGAGGGGCCAGCATTATTATCAGTTAAAAAAGGAGTTTTAACTGTTTCCCAGAAGGATGTGCTGTCTTTTAGGGTACTGCTTTTTAGGAGTTGTTTCCTAGAGGTTTACTTGTAACTCCTTTTTCCTTTGTTTAATTGCCTGTGCGTAAGTTTTCCTTAATTCGGTTACCTCTGCTCTGTTTCTTGGTTGTTTTGTTAAGGCTTTCTTTAAATTTGAGTATGCTTTTGTGCATTTTGTGTTAAACCACCCATTTTTCGAAGTATTATTTTTTTTGATGGGTCTGGTTAATTCTTGACTTATTGTATTTGCTATTGCATAGTAGCTACTCATGATCTCTGCTGAGTTTGAGGAAGGGTCTAGACATTTGTCAATTTCATTCTTACATGTTTTAATTATTTTCACCTTAGTAAGTTCTTGATCTAAATTGCCCCATCTGAGGGTATACCCGTTTTTTCTGTTCAGTGTTAGTACTTCTTGGTGTAGCAAGCCGGGCTGAGTCTTTCCTGAGTTCTTTTGAGAATCTAGTTCTTGAAATATTATTCTGAGTGGAAAATGGTCGCTAAGTGCATTACTCTCCACTTCAAATGATTTTATGCGATTAGCTTTACTGCTAGATATCAGAATATAGTCAATTACCGATTCACAGCCTCTGCCATGAAAGGTAGGAGAAAACCGAGAAATGGGCGTTTTTAACATATTTGCAAACCCTATGTCTAGTTCAGCCATTGTGGCCTGCATATTGGTGCCTTCGGGGGTGTGAGAGAAGTGAGGTGTCGGGTTTTCATATTCGTCTGTAATCCCGCAAATGTGGGCGTCACTATTTTTACATAAGTGAAGATTGAAATCGCCTCCCCAAATTATTGTATGTGGAGTTCTGGCATATTTTATCTTTAATTCATTAATCTCCTCTATAATTTCTTTTAAAGCTTTGGACTGCTCGATTATAGTCATGTTGTTATAGAAGTTTATCAGAATATAAACCTCTTGATTAGATCCTTTAATGCTAATAATCTGGTAATTCTGGTGGAGTGTAACAGGAGTTACTTCACGACATGGCCAAAGATTGGAGATATATGTTGTTAAACCTCCTTTACTTCTCCCTGATGTTGATTTTGTAGCCTGGGAGAAGTATGTTCTATATCCCACAAGATGGATTGGGTTATTTAGCCATGTCTCTTGTAGACAGACTATATCGCTTGAGTGAACCAAGTCTAAAAAACTGCCTTCCATGTGTTTGGTTGCTAGTCCCGCCACATTCCAGGATAACAGGTTCCTGTCATGGTATTTACTAGAAATAGCAGGTGACCTTGGGGAGATTTGTAGCGTAGTTGTTGTTCTATTGCTGACATTAGTTATACTCTGAGGTACTTCAGCCTGTTTTACCATGGGTTGGGATTTTGTCATTACTTTTAATTCCAGTTGTCTTGCTTTTGGTGTACCTTGGATATTGTTTGAGATCGTGGTCACAAGATGTTTAGCTGGTCTTTCAAAGCATGTTCTATTATTATGTGAGTTCGTCATAATACAGGGCTCTGATGATGGTCAGTCGACCATATCCAGGCAGCTATAACTGTTTGATGTTGGTATTCCAGCCCATGTATCTCTATGAGGTGGTTGTCGTGGCCTCCTACCATAGTTGTTCCAATCACCCCGGTCGTTGTAGTCGTGACCCCAATCTCCCTGGTGCCAGCTCGAGTGATTATTTCCTTGATCCCAATCTCCCTGATTCCAGTTTCTCTGATTGTTTCCTTGACCCCAATGTCCCTGGTTCCAGTTTCTCTGTTCGTGATCATGATGGTTCCAGGACCATTCTGGGGGGCAGTTGAAGTCATCAAGGGGGCGATTTTGTTGGGGGTAAAAGAAAGATAGACGTTTGACCTTTATTCCTCCTGTATTACCTAATGAGTCCCAGGAGCATATGTATTCCACAGCACGGGGATTTTCGAGATTGACAATTATGCAGTCTCCAGATATTGTTTTTGGTTGGTGACCTATCCATGAAACCCTTTTTGCAGTGGAGATTCTGGTAATATTATTTGGATGGTTTGGTCTGTTTATATTTAACCAATATCGAGTTTTATTTAATAATGACCAGGTTGGTTCTTCTGTGTCGTTACTCAATTCCGGAACACCTGTTAAGATGACAACAAAGGGTGCTGCTTCCGGTGGAAGGTTTACCAATTTTGACCGTTTTTTATTTGACCTTTCTGATTTATTAAATTGTCTCTGTGTCTGATCATAACCAAGGGTATTTGATGTAGGAACTGTAGAAGGAGTTTTTGCTGGGGGAGCTCTTTTGTCCGTGCCATCTGCACTAGGGAGTTTTCCTGGTGATTTGTTTTGTGTGCTTATAACTGTTTTAGAAGTTCCTTGAGAAATCTTGTTCTTTGGTGAAGATATCTGATTAATAGTAGTTTTTTTTGTTATCTCTACTGGATTTGCATTTGTATTATTTGTAGTAGCCATACTACTAACTGGTTGTTTTGGTTTATCTGTGGGTTTTACAATACTTGATGAGACCTTAAGTCCAGGCAAGTTTAGATGTTCTTTATTTCTCGGATTAGAAGTTGTTTTTGAGATAGCAACCAATATTGCTAATTGCTTTTCTATGATTTGTATACTTTTTTGAAGCGGTTGGAGCTGATGTTTGACTATTTCAGAGATTTCTTTTAGTAGAGAAGCTTGTGTTTTGGTGTTAATCACATTTTTTGTTATGGTACAAGCCGCCGGCTTCTTGTGAGTTTGCTTGGAATTGGATCTGTCGTTGTGAGCTTCAACTAGTAATACATCGGAATTGATGTTACTATTGGATTCCGACGAGAAAGCAGTTTTGTCATTGTTTGAATTTAAAGCGTTGTTTGAGTCACACATTTTAGTAAGTGAATCTGAGTTTAAGTTTGCAGTGTCTTTATTTATTGATTTTTTATGGTGTTTTTCTTTATGATGTTGCACTTTGGAAATTGCTCCTTCCCTAATCCCTCTCGATTCACTTTGTGTGGGTTCGATAGATTTTCGTTGCGGGCTAGCAAAAATGTCAGGGGTCTGTTCAAGACCTTGACTCAGTTGTGAATCTGAAAATTGTAATGATACGGAAAGATCAACGATGTTTGGGATTACGTGAATGTCCGCGTTTGTTTCCAGATTTATAGATTTTTGCAATGGGACATTTGGAGTTTGTGCTTGTGCTAGCATTCCCATTGACGAGCGTCTAGCTTGATCTAGTTCATAGGATACTCGTCGGTCGATCAGCATTACCGTTTGGTCGATGGTTTTATTCACTTTAGTTATAAAAAGATCAATAGGACCAACAGTAGATGTCATGTTTTTCAGGGTTTTACTCCTAGAACCTCTGGTAGACATTTGTATGCTGATGGACAGAGATTACAGTAGTGAAGTTTGATTTCTAGTCAACACTTAGATGACTTTGTGAACACAGATTTACTTACTGAACCGGTTCTTGTTTTATAGAGGATCTTAGGGGTGTGGGCCCAGCCCAGTCTCCTCCGGTCTTCCCGCTCGCGTCCCGCGAGAGGGAACGGTGACACCCTTTATGCGCCTCCTGGCGCGTCGTGAAGGGGGTGTGTCTGGAGACCTCGAGGGCTGCCGGGAGTTGTAGGCAGCCCCTCGCCTCGCTCCACTCGGCGGCCCCGCTGTCAGGTGGAAGCAGACAGCAGGACGGCGGGAGGGGGGCGGTGGGAGGTCTCAACAGCACAGGGACCCGGTGATGTGGCAGGATCTTCCTCTCTCGTAGCGTTGCGCAGGTCAGAGTCACTGCGGGGCAAGTGTGGCGAAACAGCGTTACACTACCTCCTGTAACGGGGACGCCCTTTATGCGCCTCCTGGCGCGTCGTGAAGGGGGTGTGTCTGGAGACCTCGAGGGCTGCCGGGAGTTGTAGGCAGCCCCTCGCCTCGCTCCACTCGGCGGCCCCGCTGTCAGGTGGAAGCAGACAGCAGGACGGCGGGAGGGGGGCGGTGGGAGGTCTCAACAGCACAGGGACCCGGTGATGTGGCAGAATCTTCCTCTCTCGTAGCGTTGCGCAGGTCAGAGTCACTGCGGGGCAAGTGTGGCGAAACAGCGTTACACTACCTCCTGTAACGGGGACGCCCTTTATGCGCCTCCTGGCGCGTCGTGAAGGGGGTGTGTCTGGAGACCTCGAGGGCTGCCGGGAGTTGTAGGCAGCCCCTCGCCTCGTTCCACTCGGCGGCCCCGCTGTCAGGTGGAAGCAGACAGCAGGACGGCGGGAGGGGGGCGGTGGGAGGTCTCAACAGCACAGGGACCCGGTGATGTGGCAGAATCTTCCTCTCTCGTAGCGTTGCGCAGGTCAGAGTCACTGCGGGGCAAGTGTGGCGAAACAGAAAAACTCTTTAAAAACAGAGAAAAACCCCTCTCAGAACGGATACTCAATATATTTAAGCCTCCTTTCTTCTTGTATAGTGGCCACTATAACAAAATCCATGTCCTAAATGTTTCTTTCATAGGTGCATGTACGTTAAACCACTGTCTTCAAATCGGATAAACAGAAGCTAGATAGTTGATTCAAATTAAATTTGTTTTGCACTGGGCAAGTTGTTGGATTATTAAATATGCTGAACTCATTAAAAATGGATATGTTTCCTCAATAGTATAAAAAAACATGAAATTGATACTTGCAACATTTTATACCAATATACTCTGATGACTATCCAGACATTTCAGTACTCGATTATTGGTTTGTGAATATGTGTTTTTTATGGTTATCAATATTATAATTGACCATTCATTTTTTTTCACTTTAACTGAAACCGTACAATGAGCTAGGCTAAACCACTAATGCATCCACTGATGACAAAATGAGATGACATCTCAGTTAAGGAAAAAAATCTAACCTATGTTTGTAAAACTATGCATTCACTGCGACTTCAGTTTTGAATGTTTATGTTTAAAAGTCATTCACCAACAAAATAAAAAATGTAGTTTACATCATCCAGTGTTAAAGATGCTCATCTGACAAATAGGTAAACGGGCCCAAACAAGCATTGGATTCAATGGTGAACCATCTGCAAAACAGTTCTCCAACGCAGGAAACACTTTAGTGGATTTTTCAGCCTTAGGATAAAGAGGCGATTTATTTGAAAAGTATGTTTCAATAGAAGCCCTGAAAATTAAAAATGATTAATATATACATTCAGAAGTGATGACTCAACTTGCATTATTGCTTCCTATGGATTATGCAAATAAATGAATACCATACCTCATAATTTATTGCCGTTTCCTGCCATGTAATGTGTGGATATGGGCTTCGTAGGCATGCATCGAAGCTCTCACAGTCAACAACATTGAGTGAAACTAGAGTTGCATGTTAATGCATTTTACCAACTGAATATGCAGCTCTCTTTGACCCATAGCAACACGGTCCTCTCTCTAAAGAAGAATAAAGAAATTAGTGAAGATTTCTGTCTAAGTCATATAAAGAAGGATGGGTGACACTTGAAATTAATTGAGGGTTGCAAAGCAATCTCTTGACTACCCACCAACTCTTTATTATATGACATAAGACCAGTCTACTGTGCACCAAAGGTTGTGCCCATTGAGATCTACACCCTAACTAAATCCCCACAAGAACCTGGAACCTCTCTTATCCAAATGTACTTTCTTTTTATGGGTTGACCATGAATTCGGCAACCATATTCATCTAATGGCCAAGATCTACGGAAGAGTAGTGTACAAATATGCTTAAAGTAAGTAGTTAGTGAAGGAGAAAGTTGCCCAGAGCTTGCAGCAGGGCAGCGTTGGGCATTCTGTCCCTCTGGCGCTTCCCCAGCGGGCTGCTGCTTTGAGTGTGGCTTTGAGAGTTGGATGTGCTTCCATGCTGCCCCCCCTCCTCGAAACCCCCCTGAGCACGCAGTAGTGTGCGTCTCCTGCTGCTATGTGCTGTGGTTCGCACATCTTTGCCAGGACTGCATTTGGTTTATTGCGGCCCTGGCCAGCAGTCACCTTGCTGTCTTGAACATGCGCTTTTCTCCTGGGTAGGAAGTTGGAGAGAGTATTCTTTTCGCTGTGTAGGCACTTCTTTAATCTCATTTCTCGTCACTGAGTAATCAATAGATCATACGTGGTAACTGATAATTAGTTGACCTCCAGAAAGACCCCCTTGAGAATGTTTGTGTTAAACACATTTTAATTATTCATTTGCAAGATGAGCGACTTCAGTTAAAGACATAAGAGTCCTTCCCTCATTCAGCATTGCCTGCTAAGAATAGGATGCACTTTCTATTGAAATGTTTAATGAATGCTTATTGGAATCTTTGATTAAACTTAGTTTTACTGTATTTGATAACCAGTGGTGCCTTGTCTATGTCCACACAGTTAACTCTGAGAGGCCTTGTATATCAAATGAAGGTGGCACTGCCCTACCGCAGCGCGGGATGCTCCTTGGCTTGTTTGACCTACCGGACCTGCCGTGAGGGGAACGGCCAGCTTACCTCTATTCTCCATCTTGCTGCTCCACCGGGGGAGAGGGAGAGATCATCACCTCGCAGCTTCGCCGCCATTTCCTCTGTGAGGGAAATGGCACTGGCGCACAACAGCTCCCAGGGGGCCACAAGCGGCGCAGGCTGCTGACCTCACCAGAGGGTGCCAGAGGCCCGCAAAGGCGGCGCTGCCCTACCGCAGCATGGGACACTCCTTGGCTTGTTTGACCTACCGGACCTGCCATGAGGGGAACGGTCAGCTTGCCTCTATTCCCCATCTTGCTGCTCCACCGGGGGAGAGGGAGAGATCATCACCCCGTCGCTTTGCCGCCATTTCCTCTGTGAGGGAAACAGCACTGGCGCACTACAGCTCCCAGGGGGCCTACGCGGCGCAGACTGCTGACGTCACCAGAGGGCGCCACAAGCCCTCAAAGGCGGCGCTGCTCTACGACAGTGCGGGATGCTCCTTGGCTTGTTTGACCTACCGAACCTGCCGTGAGGGGAACGGCCAGCTTGCCTCTATTCCCCATTTTGCTGCTCCACCGGGGGAGAGGGAGAGATCATCACCCCGCTGCTTCGCCGCCATTTCTGCAGTGAGGGAAACGGCACTGCCACAGGCCCTCAAAGGCGGCGCTGACCTACCGCAGGGCCAAGGGCGGACCCATCCGCGCCAGTCAGAGGCCGGAAGAGGCTGGTCTGGGCCTGCTCTTGTACTTTTGAAACCCTGGAATCTGAAATCAAGGTACTGTTGCCAATTACATTGGACCGTTAAACTATTCCGGAATTTGTCTTCTCCCTCATTGGACTATAGTTGGCTTAGTGTATATCATAGAAGCCCCTGGTTAAGAATAGCAAGGCACAAGTGTACCTAGATCTATTTGCATACCCTGATCATCTTAGTCAGTGCATTTATTCATTGGTCTAGTTACCAAGTATAGGTTTAGTTGTGCACTCTCGCTATTTGAAATATCGTGTGCCCACAAAAAAATATTTAAATTGCATAGTCAACGGGGGAAACTAGCCACAGAGCTTGTAAAATGGGGAGGAGAGCTTGCACGGTGAAGAAGCAGGTTCCGGCTAAGCCAACCTCCAAACCCACTTCCAGTGATAGGATTTTGGAAAAGGCCCTAGGAGCCGTGACAACTGAAATTGAACGGACCGAGAGACTCTTGTCCCTGACCCCAAATTTTGAAATTGTATTGCCTGACCTCAGATCCCCACAAATCTTAGGGGCTTTATTATCTGATCTTTCTAGTTACCAACTATTAACAACCGAAGTTGTTTCCCAAAATCAACCCAGGGTCACAATACAAAATCAATCCGGTAGAAAAAGCAAACCTAAACCCAAGGTGAAACCAGTTGTAAGGAGGAAGAAGGCCCAGGCTCTAACCTCAGATAATGGAAAACCTGGAACGGGGATTCAAGAAGAGAGCATAGAATTTGTAAGTGAACAGCCAGTGTGGGTCACAAAGTTGGTAGTGGATTTACAGATTCAAATGAGGGATATAGTTAAGGACGAACTTAAGTTCCTACAAGAGAAGGTTGAGGGGTTGACTGCACTTTTTAATGACTGGGGCATAAACCATGGTTCTGCTAGTTTAGACAATAGGACACAAGCTCAGATCATCTCAAGTAATGTTCCAGATCATGCTCACAGTAAACCCTGTGATCAAATATTGCCTTCAAATACAAGGGGGATGGAACATGTAGTGGAGGCAAATAGAGACAGCATTGCCAAGCCTCCCCCGGTTATCTCCAATCAACCCATTTGTATACCCCCATCGCACACATCAACAGGGCAATCAGCAATACATTTTAGGTAGGATGGGGGTTGTGTTCCCAAAACTAATGAAGACACCAATCATTTTTACTCTCCACCAGTCATTAATCTCCCCCCGCATCAAAACCAAATGTCCTTATACTTGCAGGTATCAGTGAACTTAGGAGGGATCAACTTGAATCCCACCAAGATCTAAAGAATAAATGTGTCCACTGGCTAGCAAATCACAGCCATTTTAGATATGAGAATGTGGAAGAAATGTTAACTACACGCATTGTGGGATGGTTAGGCAGACGCCATAAGGACATACACAGGGATTGCGTAGCAATTCATTTTAGAAATCCCAGGTCTTAGCACATGGGTGGGTGCCCATTTAGGATGTAGGGCCGAGCAGATAGACACAGGATCTAAATATATATTATGTGCCTTACTGCAATTCCCATTAAAGATTTCTGTCGCCCTTATAAAACCCTATTGACCACAGATTGACACTCTCTAATTGCAGATGAATCGCGAGATGGTCTGACCTTAGCCAATCCCAAGCCAAAATGAGTTCCCTATATGAAGTCCTGATCCCAGTGCTTCAGACAGCATCTCACTCATTAATTCAAAATGGGGACGGTATAGATCTTGAGATGGTGAAGGAGAAAAATGCTAGACTAGTAGAAGCCACATTGGATTTCTTCTATCCAAAAAGAACCTGCAGGCCAAATAGGAAGCCCCCCCACCCATGTAATAACGATCACTGCCGTAAGTCTAAAAGATCGCTGGTACTGTCTATTAAGGCCAATGATCGTCCGTCAATCAAATCTGCCAGGATGACATATAAAACGGCGATCTTAGAAGCCAAGATAGGGTGGGAAAGGGATAAATGGGACACCCTGAGAAGCGCTCTGGGAGCTAGGGATATGAGGTCATTCTGGAGAGTTATTAACCTGGACAGTTCTGGCAATAGATCACCGGCAGACCCCAATCTAGGAGAAGAGGTTTGGTGGGAACATTTTGAATCTCTTTACTCTAAGGAAGAAACACAGTTTGCTGAGCCAGATGAAGTCTGCCTATCCCCCGAGAATGCAATGTAGTCCCTTATGCTAAAAGCAATATAAGTATAAACCTAAATGAAATCAAGGGAGCATTAGCGAAAATAGCCCCCGGGAAAGCACCCGGTCTAGGCAAAATTCCGGGGGATCTTTTTCGCAATGAACCACGTGTTTGGGCTCCATATTTCTGGGTCCTATTTAATGAAATACTACAGGGTATGAAGATCCCCCCTAGCTGGGCGGGAGCGGAAATAATTCTGATCTATAAAAAAGGCTCTCCACTCCTGCCAAACAATTATAGGCCAATTACCCTGATAGACATCTCACAAAAGGTTTTTGCGCTTGTAGTGCTGCTTAGGCTACAATCTTGGATGGAAGAACAGCACATACTAACTCCCCTACAGGCACAGTTTAGGTAAAACCTGTCCACTGTGGACCAAATACTTAGGCTCCAAATGTTACATTGGAAGAAAGTGTGCTTGGAGGGTGGCAGCTTCTATTTAATATTTGTTGACCTCCGGTCAGCCTTGGAAAAACTGTGGTCAGTCCTCTATGAGATGAGGGCCCCGTTTACCTAATCCATCTTATCAAGCTGCTGCATGAGGAAAACTTTGCGCACATCAGGTTTGGCAAGGATGGGAAGCTTACTGCACCTATCCCGATCAAGGGCAGTGTACGCCACGGATGTGTGCTCGCCCCCACTCTCTTAAGCCTTTACATCAATGGCTTGATAGATTTTCTACTAGCAGGAAAAGACCTTGATGCCCCTAAACTAGCCTCCTGATCAATACAGGCAATGATGTTTGCTGATGATACTTTATTAGTATCCAAATCACCCATGGGGATCCAGAGCGTACCTAATAAATTTGAAGTATTCTGTAGTCAAAGACGTCTGGACATTAATCTACAGAAGACCAAATTTATGGAGTTTAATAGCCCTAAAAGTACAAGACCTAACCCTACACTAAATGATAACCCCCTCGAAAGAGTTACCTCTTTCGATTTTCTCGGGATAACAATCGTAGAAACTATGGATTGGGGGACTCAAATTAAAAAATCAACACTAAAATTTGCGCAATCATCAGGTGGTATCATGAAGGTCTTCTGTAAGTCTAGTCAGAAGCCATTGAGCCCTGCTATTGAAATTTATAAAGTTCAAGCCCGGGTAGTGGCGTTATATGGTGCTGAACTTTAGGGGTATGCAAACCAAGAGAACCTTACTCAAGTAGAGAATAATTTCCTTAGACAGTTGTTAAAACTCCCACAGAGTACTCCGCTAATTCCTTTACGATTAGATTTGGGCCTTACGGCAATTGCGGATGTATCAAACCAGAAACCTTTATTGTATTGGCGTCGCCTGTGGGTTACCCCCGAACTACTACCATACAGGGAGGAACTATTGGAAATATTGAATCTTTGAGGGGCTGTCAAACTGCCGTGGCTTGCCTATATTAAACACTGGCTAGTTAGCATGGAGCTGGGTGAGCTATGGGACTATCCAGAGCCCGCCTGTTCCTCTTTACCCAGGAAATCATTGAAAGCTCATTACGAGGAGTATAAACTCTGACAGCTTCATAGTCCCACCTCGAACTGGCAGATTAACCACAGCCTTTCTAGAAATTAAAGACAGGTCTAGCTTTGAGCCGGTCTCAGATTAAATCAAACCAGCAGCTGATAAAAAGCTATATCTCCAGTTCAGGCATGGGACCCTCCCTCTCCTCTGTTTTTTGCACAAATGGCGGGATATTCACATTTTAAATCGTCCGGCATGTGAATACCCTGAAGAGTTAGTACTTCACGTGCTGTTCAGCTGCCCTGGGTATCATAAGGCCAGATAACGATGGTTGGTGAAGATTTGAAGGAACCTTGGAACTAGACGTTGCTCTGAGGCCTTCAGGATACTGAAGTATGATACTAGTATCCCAATAGTTTACTCAGTTGCAGGTTTCCTATTTTCCATGTGGTGTACCCGTAGGACTTACATGAAAGCGTCATGAAAGGAGTAACCAGGCCTTTTTTGGTGGATAAGAAACAACTACATTCATAATTTAATACTTGGGAAAATAACCACAGTGGCCATCCCTGCCAATTTTAAAATCAGACCTTGTCTTTATTTGAATAAATTAAGTTTGCTTGATTGGCCCCCAGTTACGTTATAGAGAATTAGTAATCTACTAATCAAGCACTTTAACCAATTCCAATATCCTTTTTAGACGCAGCTTGTAGCATAGAGAGTCTCTAGTCCTAGGTCCCATTGATGTAGAATGGTAGAACACAGGTCATCCTTTTTAGAAAATTTGTTAGGCAAATGTTTTTAGGTAAATTATTTATTTATTTGCACTTTGCACTTTCCGAGTATGGAGTATTATGGACTGCCATGAACTACCTTTTGCCCCTTATATTCTTCCACGCTAAATTAGTTTGATGAGTATCTCTTTTTAAAACGTTGTACAGAATGTATTCATTATTATACATGTGTCAATTGTGTTTATCTTTGTTCCTTCTACTTTTTTTAAAATCTAAATGTAATTGACTTACGTTTCAATTTTAAATGTATTTGTTCGCACTGTGAATGTACTTTTTAGGTCAAGTTGACCGAAATAAAGTCTTTTTTAAATGAAATTCAAATTTATAGTTGAGAATATTTTAGGGTAGGAAGATGCACTGTTCTATGAAACCCAGAACTAGCGAGCTAGGCTGCTGCCTTCTGCCCCCTAACAACACTTTTAGGGCTTTTAGCCCTTAATTCTACTACACTGCTATCCTCTGCTTGCTCTACCCTGAGCGATACCATAGGTACCTTCAAACAGGAAATACCCACAGGGGCAATTAAGAAAATGTTGTACAGTACGTCCACCACATGTTTCCCCAGTGAGACTGGTCTGGACATCAGAGCACTTCCACCCTCTCTACAGAGACATAGAGATTGGTGCAGCAATGTAGGGGCATATTATCAAGCCTGTGCGCTAAAATTATCGCCGCTTTATCGGCCGAAAACGGCCGATAAAGCGGCGATAATGGGCTTGATAATATGCTCTGTGGAATTCCAATCGAAGACCATGTTAGATGTCTTCATATCTAACATGTGCTTCGATTGGAATTCCATAGAGCATATTATCAAGCCCATTATCGCCGCTTTATCGGCCGTTTTCGGCCGATAAAGCGGCGATAATTTTAGCGCACAGGCTTGATAATATGCCCGTAGTCCACAATAGTCTCCAAGCATTCAGGCGCTACAGTAGCTCATGTATGAAGTACCTGTTATGTAATTTCTCTTCTTTGGCATTCATTATGCTCACTATTTTAGTGCAACTTTCATTATTTTTTTCTCACTTGAAATGATAAACTTTGAGTATTTAATTTTGTTATCTTTGTTCATGTTTTGTGTACTTGGCCTTGTCCTGCTCACATTCTGTGTTTTGTTTTCATATGAATGTCTACAGTCAATGTTTGTTTAGAAGGCTGGTTAGCTCATTTAAATCCAGATGGGCGCCATCCCAACCGTTTAGTCAGTGGAGGCGCTATCATACGTTCTCTGGTAGAGTTCCGCCTATCATACTTTTGTTACACCTGCTGTTCTGGAGGGTATCAAACTGCCTTCAATGCAACCACTGGTGTGGAGGTTGCACTGAAGGTGGAGTTGTTTGAAGAGTAGCATTATATTTGTTTGGCCCTAGTAGTTAAACTCTTTTATAAAAACAAAATAACAACCGTGCTGCACAGGAGGTATCCTTCCTCTGCTTTGGGGGCACTATTTGATTTCTATAGATGGAACCGCCCAGTAAGGTCAACACATACATATCTTCTCATCATGTAGATTGCCAAAATCATAGCTCTTACATCTGGACAATGAATTATGCATATTATGTAAGGTAAACGCAGAATTTATATAAAGCACAATAAAATCTGCTTGCATCAAGAATCCTTAATTTAGTTTCACATGAATTTCCAAATCAGACAACAAAAACTTCCGAGCTCACGCCACATTGCAGCCTCAGTTTTGAAGTAATGTGGCATGGCCTCCCAGCTCTTGAGGTGGGCTACTTGTCTGAATGTCGGTGCCACTCTTGCCGCGCCGAGAAATGTTTGTGTTTACTTTGTACAGTGTTTATGCAGTTGTGGAAGCCATCGAAACAGAAGAAGGACATTTTCATGCAAGGGCTCTCACCTCTAGCTAGACTGCCAATTTCCTACACAAAGAAAGCTATCTTCTCCACACCAAGATGAATTTACTGCCAGATTTTCAGGACACACGTGGAGCTGCAAATTGTGAGTGATACTGTCTTAGTTACATATCAGTGAAATTATTTAGTCTTTTAATTTAGGATGTCCTCATTAATAATAATCCAGTCATTTTCGTAGATACTGCTTTGTGTTTTACAATTTTTTTTTATCTTGAAATGTTCGTTTGTTAACTTTGAATTGTAAGCTAGTAACTGTCATCATGTAAACTGCTTGCAAGGAGTAAAGCACTCTGACCCCCCTAGTTCTAGTTATAGCTGTATACAAAAATAAATAAATAAATAAACATGAATTTCGAAGTGGAGAAGTGATGTGGTCTAATTAATACAGTTTCAAGATGAGGCCAGTGGTTTTGTCTGGTAGACTGATGTGGAAGGCATTGACTTAGCTCGCTCTGGATATTGATACTTCTGTTTCTTCTCCATGAACAACTACATTCTGAAATGGGAAGATCAGCAAGGGAGAATAGTGTAAATGGTGGATGATGCTTTTGACCACATTGTTGACCTGTGGGTTGGAGGCCAAATATGCATCAAATATAGGCTCAAGTTTCTGAACTGTTGAAAGCGCTGTGGAGGGGGCCAAAGAGGTCGGCTAGCTGACTGGGAATCTCATACAGGTAGTTGGGCACGCACATGGAATCTTAAGTGTTCATGCAACAAGGCAAATCTTGTTTTGATGGATGCAGTTTTATATCTTTACCAAGCAGGATCGGAATATTTGTTTTCAACAGTCTGCTAGTCTAATCTACATTTGGGTGACATCATGTACATGTGAAATCTGATTTTTTAAAGATAAGAACATCTCGGCCTGCACAACGGGGTATATAACAATTCATCTATGATAAACTACTGATCCTTGTAGGCCACCACAGATAAAGGGTGCAGTTTTGGAAAGGAAGGTCCATAGCTTAACCTGGCCTCTTTGTTTCAGGAGTCAGGCAAACCAATTTATAGTTATGCTGCCAGGATGTGTTGTGTTGTGTTGTACTGGCGTGGCTTTAATCTATGTTAGTAAGAACCTTCCACAAAGTTATTTAGGATTATCTCTGTCCCTTGGCTTGGGCGGAAGACAAACTGCAAATTATTGAAGATATAGTGTGATTCAAGGTGACCAAGGGGCTTGCCTGATTATGATCATCTCAAGAAGGACTTTTGCCAAAGGGGATAGCCCTGATAATGGGTTAGATTTGGTGAATTTATTTGGCTATGACCCTGGTTTTTTGAAGGGACGTGGGATTATAATATGTTTTAGTTTCTGAGGTTCATGGGGCAGAGAGGTATTGATGATGATTGCGACTAAAGGTTTCAGAATTCGGGTGAAAAGTTTGGTTACCTAACCTTGGCATTTTAGAAGCCTGTTAGTGGAAGAGTTTGTCTCTAGGAAAAACGTGGTCACTTTTGTTCCATGAGCAGAAGAGAACTCAGAGTCCAAGACAGTTGGACAGAATAGGCTGGTCCACAGTCAGCTGTGGGGTGTCATTGGGTATATTGGAGTAGATGGCATTTTAGTATTAGGCCTGCTTGACGTAATACCTTACCATCTAGGGCTAGAAGTAGGTAAATAGGTTTTACCGATTCTTAAATACCTAATTTTACCGATTCGGTATTTAAGAATCGGTAAAACCTATGTAGGTAAAAAATCAGTAAAAAATACCGATTCGGTTAGATTCTGTATTTACCGATTCGGTAAATACCGAATCGGTATTTGCTATTGAATCCTATGAGCCTTGAAGCCCATAGGATTCAATAGCAAATACCGATTCGGTATTTACTGAATCGGTAAAACCAACGAATTGCCAAGGGGGACAGGGTGTCACTTTGACACCCTGTTGCACCCCTGTTTCTGGCTTGTGTGCACACAGACATGCCCTTAGGGCATGTATGTGTGCCACACGGCACAGGTGTACATGCACAGATGTGCAGGTACACAAGAATTCGTTATTTACCATGCAAATGTATTGCATGGTAAATACCGAATCCTGAAAGCCCCGTAGCAGTGTTAAAAGTGCTACCTACATTGGAAACATACAGAATGGGTAATTTTACCGATTGGTATATTTACCGAATCGGTAAAATTACCGATTCTGTATGTTTTCAAGGGCCCTACATCTCCATAGCCCAAAACCGGTCGGAAACTGTATTTTCGGCCGTTTCCGACCGGTATTGGGCTACTTACATCTGGCCCCAAATGTCTAAAGGATTGTTTTCCTTTTTATGAAATGGGACGATCACTCCTAGGTTGTCATTGCTATATGGAGTTTTGAACAGGGAAATAAAAAACTATACATCACATGTTTGACTTGGATTTGGAAAAAATCCTGCATTGTCACTTTCTTCTCATTGAAATTGGATTTGTTTGAGCTAATGTTCTATAAGCAGACTGGATCACAAAGGGTGTAATGAGTGTTAGGTGCAACCATGAGCATGCTGTGTGTGTATGTTTTATATTTGAAAGCAACGGTGCACCATTAAATTTAACAAGCCTCTTTGTCAAGTTACAGTTGAAGCCAAATTTTGAGCCACAGACTTAACGGATAGCTGTACGTTTGGGTGGGAGAGTGAGAAGTGTGCCCCTAACAGTATACAATGCTTTTTTCAGTGCTTTTTATGTCTCGCTCAGGTGTGTTTTTCAGACCTATTGTTTTCAGTACATTACACATACTTAGGCATGGCTTTGGGTCAACCCATTGCTCATGATTGATTGGCTTTGTCATCTAGCTCTGTCTCTACCTCTATACCTATCCCTATTTCTCTCTCTGTCTTTAGCTCCTGCTCTTGATGGTTTTCATTAACCCTGGGCGAAGCACTACGCTACGCTCGCGGAGTTTGCGAAGTTTGTGCAACTTTGCACTACGCGAGCTGCACGTAGCACAGTTCGAACACGCGTAGTGCAGCGTAGAGTAGTGCAGCACTCATTTTTTGCTTGTTCGCGGTCCTGACCGCCATGTTCGCGACTGCGAGCAAGCAAAATGACATCCCGGCGAGATTCTCAACGCGGGAAGGTAAGGTTTCTCATTGTGAGTGGTTGCGCATGCTCGCGACCGCTCTCAATGAGAAACTACCAGTTCGTGTTGAGAAATCTGCAGCTCGATTAATAATCTACTCGAGCAGCAGAAAACTACAGCTCGCACTGTGCAAGATGCCGTTTTCAATGATTGCACAATGCCGGATGCTTATCCGCACTGTGCAATCATTGAAACACATCTTGCACAGTGCGAACATGCTACTACGCAGCTCACGTAGTGCTACGTGAAGTTCGCCTAGTGCGAAGTGCACTTCGCGTAGCTTCGCGTAGCGCTACTTCGCGAACTACGCCCACCCTTAGTTTTCATCCATATTCTTGTGTTTGTCCCATCCAGGAGATTTTAAATTTCACACTGTTTTGATTGGATGAATTGAATCCTTTTACTGCGCATGTCATGCATTGCATTGCATGAGGGACAATTTTCTCTCTCTGTCCTTTGTCACCTGCTCGCTCCCTCCTGACCACCCTCTTCATATGACCCCATTACCCAGCAAGCACTTGTCGCGAAGCTCCATTACAGTCCCTAGTTTCGTGTCCCGTACCCAGGGAAGACACAGACACGAGCGGATCGGGAGGACACGTCTTTATTTCCCTTTTACAATTCCCGAACTGCCACTTCCTCCCACAACCCTGACCTTGGGGCGAAGCTACGCCAGGCACAACGACACGACAACTCCCCCTTTTGTATTTTAGATTTTCAGCATCTCTCTCATAGTTCTTCAATGAGTCGGACGGGTTTCCGAATGTCCCGTCGTTGTCGGCTGGGTCGTGATTGACTGTGAGGATGTTTACTTCTCCGATCAGGTGTCTCCGAGGTCCGTATGGGTTCTTCATGGCTGCTTTCTTCTAGAATTAACACTTCCATGTCCCAGTCAGGTCTCCGAGCCCAGGTGTAGGCCGTTGGGTTGCATCTTTTGAAATGAGACACATTTCTGGTCATTCTCTTGTTTCCTGACGCAGCCGTGATCATAGTCCCTTTCCTTCTTGTTACTGGTAGTGGGTGATTGTGGTAACTGCTGTCTTCTTTGGATTTCCTTTTTTGTCTCACTAGCACCCAGTCTCCTTCTTGGATGTCGGATGTCTTGGCGTGTCTCTGGTGATCAGTGTATTCCTTCATTTTCGCCTTCTTGCTTCAATCCAGGTCGACCAGGGTTTTGTGGTCTGAAGTCGTGATTCTGGACTGTGTAGTGGCGTTGTGGTTGGTATCCGGGTGCGAGGGGTCCGTCCGAGCATCAGGGTGGCCAGGTATTGGTTTATGGTGCTGTGAGGAGTGGTCCTGAATGCTCGGAGTAATTTGTTTAGCGCTGGCTGAATATCACAGTGGGTTAGCTCAGCTTGTTGCATTGTCTTTTTAATAGTGGACATGAATCGCTCCACCATTCCGTTAGCTTGAGGCAACAGGGGAGTGATTTTCCGATGTTTGAAGTTGAGATGTCCTGCGAAATGGGCGAATTCTTGTCCATTGAATGGTAGACCGTTGTCAGTCTCCAACACCTTGGGGATGCCCCATGCAACAAAAGCTTCATCAATTACAGGTATGACTGTGGTCGCTTTGGTAGAGGAAATCTGGTGAGCGATGGGGAAGCGGGAATATTCGTCCAAAATAACGATGTTGTATTTTCCCGACTTCAGTGGGCCAAAGAAATCGACTGCTACATGTTGCCAGGCACTATCTGGGAGGTCCGACATCTGCAGGGGGGTGTGTGGTTCTTCGCACCCTACTAGTTGACAGTGTGGGCAGTCTCGAAGTGTGAACTCTACCATCTGGTTGAGAGAGGGGAACCAGACACGCTCTTGCAGCTCTTTCTTCATGGCTACTACTGCTCGATGTCCTTCATGTGCCAGATTTACAGTTCCCTGTCACAGCTGGGTAGAGTAAGGTTGACAATTCTCTGACCTCTTAATAGTAGGCCCTTGTCACTGATGAAAAGTTCATCTTTGACGTGCTTGAATGATGCAAGTTCCTGCATGTTGATGGTCGCATTCCTCTTCAGGTCTTCTAGATGTCGCCATGAGTCAGTGCGAACACGATGTATGACATTTTGTATTGTGGCATCATCTGCCGATGCCTTGATGATGGCTTCAAGTGGAACGTCGGTGTACGGGCTCGGTCAATTATGAAATTTAGATATTCTTCAGCCACAGAGTGGCGCGCCCGTGTCAGAGCCTGGGGGTGTTGTGAAATGTAGTCCGCCGGATTCTCTGCCTTCCACGGTTTGTGAATGATGGTGTATGTAAAATCTTGCAGGCAGAGACCTCACCGTTCAATTCGTTTAGGCCTTTTCGCCTTGGGGTTCCCAAAGATGGTGATCAGCGCTGGGTGGTCGGTGATGAGTGTGAAGTGTTTGCCATACACAAAGAGGTAGAAATTCTCACACGCCCACACGACTGCCAGACTTTCTTTTTCCGGTTGGGAATAGGCTTTTTTGATGTCAGTGAGGCTGCGGCTTGCATACATGACGATGTGACATTGGTCTGCTTCATCATCATATTGCGCTGGGATCGCCCCTAGCCCTACGGGGCTGGCATTGACTGTGATTTCAGTCTTTCGTTTGGGGTTGAAGTAAGCAAGGTTAATGGCTGAACTCACTGCTGCCTTGATTTTGTGGAAAGCTCGGTCACATGCAGCTGACCACTGAAAGCTTTGTCCTTGTCGAGTGAGTTCTCCGAGAGGGTAACTGATTGTGGCATAGTCCTTGATGTACCGGGCGCAGTAGCTGGCCATCTCCAGGAACAAGCGAACATCACTGACATCATGAGGTGTCGGAGTGTCCAAGAGTGCAGACACCTTGTCAGGGTCCATACTCATGTCCTCCTTTGAGAAAATGTGGCCGTAAAACTTGAGGGTCGACTTGTGGAATTCACATTTTTCCTGATTGAGTGTGAGGTTGGCGGTGAGTAGGGCGTGACAAACCCGCTCCAATGCGTTCTTGTGGTCTTTCTGGGTCTCACTGAACACTAGGATGTCATCACTGTAGTAAAAGGCATTTGGAATGTCTCTTATTACTCGTCTGACAGCCTCCTGGAAGATCTTCGCAGCAGAGGAGATTCCAAAATTGAGACGTTTATAGTGGAAGAGTCCTTGGTGTGTAGTGAATGACGAGATGTAACATGACCGTTCATGTAATTCAAGTTGATGGTATCCCTTGTTGAGGTCTAGTTGCTCGATTCAGGCATGTGATCATGTCACTGAATTGGGATCCTGGGTGTCACTTCCGTTTGATAGCTGTATTTGAGGCTCGCATGTCAACGCACAGGCGTACTTTGTTATCCTGGCTCCTCTTAGGTACGACCACAACAGGGGACACCCACGAAGTGGGTCCAGTTGATCTCTCAATGATGTCTGCTTTTAGTAGGTCTTGGAGTTCATCATCTACCACTTGTTGTAAGTGAAAAGGCACTTTTGAGTGATGCTGTGCCACTGGTGTCACTTGCTCATTTATGTGTAGCTTGACTTTGAAGTGGGCGAGCTTCCTTAGCCCATTGAACAGTTTCGGGAACTTGTTGACAATGTCTGGCGAATCGTCTACTTTGTATAGGATCTCGACTAGCTGCAGGCATTCCGCCATTGGTAAACTGAGTAGGCAGTCTGCTGCTTTAGGGCCTTCGATCACGTGAATGTACGCTTGGATTTTCCTGTCCTTGTAGGTCAGTGTGGTAGGAAATCGCCCTAGACACGGCAATGGTTCTCTGGACATCCATGTGTAGAACCGCACTGCGGGTGGCTCTAGTTTCAGCTTGGGATTCATGCTCTAGTGTTCGGTGGTGCAGATGTAGTTGAGCGTTGCGCCTATGTCTAAAACAAACTTGGCCGAGTGACTTCCTATTCGGATGTAGAGTCGCGGGTACTTCTTCAGTCTATCTGGGTCTGCCACCATACATTCATATTAATCGCTGTCCTGTGATATGGGAGTGAGGGAGGACGACTATCTGGATGTTGAGCTCTGAGATCGGTAGGAGCTGTGTGATTGGGTACTGGATGTGGACGAGCTCGTCGAGTGGTCTCTCCGGCCTCTTACAGCCTTTTCGTGGTGACGTGATCCTGTGGCCTGTCTGGTCTGTTTCGGTTCCATGCAACGAGCTTGACAGTCGGCTTTGAAGTGGTTGTCTTTCCCACATCTATGGCATTGTTGTCCAATGGCTGGACATTGCCCCATATGAGGATAGTCTCGACCACACCGGTAGCATTGTGAAGGTTGTCTATGGGAGTGGCTGTTCTGTGTCTCGCAGCGACTTCATACGAGGCTGTCTTGCGAATCTCCCCGATGAGTGTCGGTCTGAGAGACCACTTGGTTCTGCGTGAGAGTGCATGCAGAGGGCTCGTTCTTTGTTTTGGATTTACTGGCCTCCATTTTCGTTGTGTGCTCTTCGGCTTGATCATTAATGCGGGTGAGTTCTTCTATTTCATCTACAGTGTAGTGTTTCTTCAGAAGTCAACGGTGTAGTGCGTCAGATTGACTTCCGTCAATGATGGGTAAACGTAGCACGTCGTCCATGTTGAAGTTGTCGAACTCACAATAGCGGCTAGACGCTTGAGGCGGGAGATGAAGTCACCCCTGGGTTAGTCTTGCTCCTCAGATGCAAGTTTTATGGTGTAGTGCTCATATTCTAGGTTCCGGTTGGGAAGGAACTTCTTATTCAACGCGTCTCTCACATTCTCTTTTGATGCAGCGCTGGTCGGTCTTTTATGATTTGTCCAATGTCTTTACCTACGAGCTTGCGTAGGGCTATGAGCTGTTGGTCGGAGTCATGGACTTGTGACCCCTTCATGAAATACTCGAAGTCCTCGAGTCAGCTCTTCCACACAGGTCCCATGCTGCTACCAGAAGTCAATGGTAGAGGCTCAGGGGGGCACAGGAATGATACTCCCATGGGCATCAGTCCAGGCTGCGGGGCATTGTGTGCCGGGCCAGGCACCGCTTGCTGCCATGGTGGGGCACAGGTGCAGTTCCAATAAGCTTCAGTGGCATCCGCAGCCACTTAATGTCACTTTTGCAGGCCTCAGGGGTCTTTTTAATATGTTGCCTGACTTCAAAATGGCTGCCGCAGTCAGGACTAAGCTTGGCCAATGGAGCGTGCCTGACTTCAAAATGGCCATCAAAGGGGACTCATGCAGGCATGCTTCACTTCTCTCAGCGGCATGTGACAGAGCTTACCCCTGTTCATGTTTCTTCTCTCCGTGGGGCAGTGGTTCTGCCTTATGTGTTAGACCCTCAGGTACATCTCTTGGGGTTCGGGCTGCATGCGCGCTGTCCCTTATTTCGCTCTCTTTCATCTGTTCAGCGCTCCACTTGTGGTTGTGGCAGCCCGCGCTTCCTCTAATTTGCAGAATTATTGAGGGGGTGACTCCACATTCCACCCTCGTTCGCCAGTATCGTGTCCCGCACCCAGGGAAGACACAGACATGGCCAGATCAGGACGACACATCTTTATTTCCATTTTAAAATTCACGAACTGCTGCTTCCACCCAGGGCTCCTCCCCTTCCTCCCACAACCCGGCCTGACCTTGGGGCGAAGCTACGCCAGGCATGACGACACATCACCTAGCTCTTCTGAACTGACTGCCAGTATTAGCAGGTAAACATCTCAGACTGGTATTCAAACCATTCTGAGATACCTAGTCATGTGTGCAAGTGCATATGTGTGCAGACACTTACCGTGACTTGGGAAAGGTTTTGTTTTATTGTTTATAAAAACTATTCCAAGATTTTCACTGTGCATGCCTGCAGAATGGTGTCATTGTGGAAGGAATTTTGTTAACGTTAAAACAAAATTAATTCTAAATGGCCACTGTATGTATGCAAAACATGCACAATTATCTTAGAATGCATTCTATTTTTAGCAAAACTCATTCCAAGATGGCTAATGTGTTCAACAGCTTTGCTTGGGGAAAAACACACGAGGCACACGTCAAGATGGATGCTTGACGTGTGCCCAGTAAGGGCTGACCTTACTGGGCATCAAGCATTACCCCGGGAGGCTGGAAGGGTGGGAGGTTCTTTTGTTAGTGGGGGGCGAGGGGGCGGTGTTGTACCAGTGCAGCAGCTTTAAATGTACTGCAGAGTTCCTTGTACAGCCAGCAGTTTTCAGGCTACAATAAAAGTGTAAAGATAATGCTGGTGATTTATGCACCAGCTGGAGAGAGATCGAAGTTTTGTCTAGTGGCAGTTTTAACTCATCTAAATGATACACAAGAAGCGAGCAACCCAATATACCCTTGAGGGTTGGGGCAAAGAACATGAAAGGGTGAAGTACCTTCAAGGGATTTTGTTTATACTGTTTATAACGTTTAGTTATCAATGCTGATTTAAGACCAAATAAATATTGGTCTACTGTGCAATTAAGCAACGGTGGTTATTGATTCAATTTACAGTAGTCACAATAAGTGATCCAGACATAGAGAGCAAAGAAAACGGGTGTATGTAGAGAGTTTGTATTTAATACGTGTTCATAAAAAATAGGGTACAGAAAATATATATCAACAATGTTGCAAGAATTACATATTATAAAAATAAATCAAAACACTTCATTGAAACTATTGTATACGCTTTTCTTCTTTGGTACAATTGGTATGGTAAATTTGACAAGGAAAAAGCGTAGGTCGACGTTTCGGTCTCTATAAATTGATTGTTGAGAACATCTTCAGGACAACAACGATATATCTGAAGACCCCTTGGGATAAGCGTGAGGCAAAATTTGTGCAGTAATAGCTGTTGTCTTTGCATAGATCCCTCACAGCGTTGGATTCTTGGTTAGTACGAATCAGCTCGTCACATAAGTTCTGGCTGTTGTCAAAGAATAGGCACCTTAGATTCAGAGGTAGAATCTCCCAGATTAATATGGATCAGCTCCTCGCATAAGTCCTGGCTGTTCACAAAGGTTAGGCACCTCAGTATCGTGAATGCAAAGTCGTCACCGATATCAGATGAAGTCGAGGATCTTTGCGCCTTAGGTAATGGAGAGTGTACAATCGTAACATCCACCGGCTCATTGCCTGCACTGCATCCCCAAATGCAATGCAGTGCGCTGAACGAAATTTGTTTTATTTGTTTATATGTGTACTTACCAGTAAACCGCCGTAGTCCATAGTTTACTACCCCCCACCCTGCCCCTCCCCATCCCACATCACCGCCCGGCAGGTACTCCCACTACCGGCCGCGGCTGGAAGCAGGTGTCATAATGGCAGTTGGCTTTGACATGGATCAGCTTCCCGAATGACAGTGACGATCTATCAGGCTGATCTCTACACATTTGTGCTCCTATTGCGGAGGCCGTTTCCCTAAAATAAGTGAGCCACAGGTAGGCGACTTTTTTGACATTTTCTTGGAACCTATTCAGGCAGTCTATTATTAATTTCTAACATGTTTTAGAACTTTTTACTCACCCCTTTGCCCAGACTCTGTCCTGTGAGTATTCATCGCATGCTGTATGCACACATCGAGTGGCCCTTCTTTACAAATGTATCTGGGACTATGCACCCACTTAGATTCTCTAAGGTATTCTTCTAGGAGAATTACATACTATATCATTGATTCAGTCCTAATTCTTTCATTTCCTTTATGTGGGTCCCCAGGTTATTCCTTGTCTTATAGAGACCCTTGCATCCTAATAGGGTCGAAATGCTGTAAACATCTCTGCTGACAAACCATTGATAATTACAGCACTATGTGACTTTTACATAGTGTTGCTTTATTGTCTAGAAATAATACATTTTATGGTAGTTTATCAAACCAATATACCTCGTACCATATTCACCTTTTCAAGTTTTTTATTGGTTATAGTATTTCCCTTGGGGTTCACTTTACACATCATATTGCTTAATTTTTTATGTTCTACAATGTGCATCAAACACTATTGATGACTCAAACCTAACAAATGTACTGATCTTCTCTGATTCTAACCACAACATTGATTATGCTGTATTACTGATAAATGTTGAAAATGAGTCCATTGTGAAAGATTGTATAAGTCTTACTTAGATACCCAAGTTTGCGTGGACATTTGGTCCGCTCTTGTTTTATTTTAATATATAAAGAAAATAAAAGCACTAAGAAGCGGTCAATGCTGGCCGCCTCATATTGTTTTAAAAAAAAACACTGACAAAACCAAGTGTCACAGAGCTATTTTGCTTTGCTTTTGTCATGTAGGACAGGAGAGCATTTGCTCGCAGCAAGGTGAAAGTGAAAAAAGACTAGGTAGCCAGCATTGACCAGCTTTTAATTAGTGCGAGCGTTAGTGCACTTGCGCTGTCTGCAAGGCCTGTTTTAGTCAGTATATGGGGTGTAATCCTGCCTGCTGCTTACAACAGGCTGTCTTCTGCATCAGTCTTCTTGGCTGGCTCTTTATTGACTGGTGCTCCCGATACATCACTTCAGTTGTATCGCAAGGAGCACCGACCAACTGCAGTTTTGTTATGCTCTAAGTTGTCATTTGTACTGTCTAAGGACTACTTCCTTTATTATGTACTGGGCTACCACAGTCCCTAGCACAGTGCCATTTTTTGTTGTTATCACCATGGCGTCTGCTTCACGGGCCACCATAACATAACTTAAATAAGTACGGGCGCCTAGTTTCATATTTTAGCACTGCACCCACTTTTTTTATTGTCTACTGCTTGTTGAATATCAGTCAGATTTAAATTTTGAATAACTCACTAAAGTAAAATATTATATTGAAATAAATCCAGTTTGGCTCGATAACGTTCTTGTCTTATTTGATGCAGCTTTGCGCTGCATCTCCGTATGTTGTACTCTCCCTTCCTTCCACCACCACCAGCTCCTGCTCGTTACCTGCCTCAGCTCTGATTGGTTGCGCCGACAGGGCAGAAAGGAATGGCGGAACCCGCCCCTCGTTGGTCGCTTGTCATTCAGTGTTTTGTGTTTGCAGCCCGACCTCAGTCACAATACCTTTTAGCAGGGCTGGGGCCGTGAGGCAGTTGTGGGGTGTCCATGGCCCCACTATGAGGAGAGGTGGGTGCCGCGTTGCGGCTCAGAAAGCTGACTATGCACATCTTCTCCTTTCTGTCTGCTCCCGACCGGCTTCATGCCTCAGCCGCCTGTTAGCAATGGTGGGACTTTCTCTTCTAACCAGTGCTTTACCCCGAACTGCAGCTCAGCTTCATGTAGCAGAATGTAGCAGAAGCAGCTGTACTCCTCACACTGAAACCAAACCAGCTTTCCAATCCTGTCACCAAAGTCATCTTCAGCTTCCTGATGTGCCTACCATAGCAGAGGAAACGCGCAGAACCTATGTCCTTCGCAGTTAACTCAAGCCCCACAAACAGACTCCAAAGAGGAAGGCAGATTAGAATACAGAAACCATCCCACTGTTCCTCTAGGATGCTTAACCATGCAGGAGGAGCTGTGTCCTCTGAAGCACCCATATTAAGGACAGTCAAAAATCAACATTCTGTGATCAGTGGTTGTAGGTTAATAAAATTGTGAATGCTTTGTCTTACAGTTGCAGTCTCACATGGCGCCACTCTAGGCTCTCACTGTGCTTGCTGGTTTTAACCGCTAGGAACGGCTGCCAATTACAAAGTATATTCACATAGGTTGGTAGCACAATTGCGGACATGTTATAGTCAGGCAAAGCATCGCTTTAGTTCCTTTTCAACACTCATGGTCCGCATCTATTGTAGTTTCAGTTGCCAACTTCCTGCCTTCAGTTTGGGCATGAAATCATTATGTAGTTTTGTTACATGCTTGTAATTCTTATTTTAGTCCCCTCCTACAAAGCATTCCAATTAGGGTCTCTCAGTGAAGCCTGAATCTCCTCTATTATCACCCACAGAATCTCATTTGCATTCCTTAATTACCTGCATGGAAATTAATTCCACATAGTCTATGATGGGTGCCGCGATTTCACCCAATTTTCAAACAACCTTTCATGCAGTCCATCTTTTGTTTTGTTACTCTGGTATTTCACTTGAATATGCAGCTGTGTGTTCAGACCTTGGTAGGTGATGTCGCGTAGTATCCCCTGCCAGAACTTGCTTTTCCAGTGAACTACATAGATTACATTTGAAATCCGATACAAAGGTGCGGTTGGCCCTCTAGGTGTGTGTATGGGAAGTGTAGAAAGTTGCTAAAGCGTGCCAATCACCGACAGAAATGCTTGTCTTGTTTACAGTATAATGGTAAGTCGAGATTTGTGAGTTTCCACCATAAATTATTGCATAGCGTATTCCACAGTTCTACTACTACTATCCCATGTGGAGTAACCCCCTATGAGGTAGTTTGCCAAGTTTAAAGCTGTCCAGTAACCACTAAAACTGGGTAAAGTACCATTTAAAAAACACCACTGAAAAGCAGGTGGTAAGCACTTGCATCAGTAAAACCAACAGACATTGCCCACACCACATTAAGTAACAAGTTTCCAATAAAGAAGTTCAGGATAACGGAGGCGTCACAATTCTACCGGCTCTCTAGTGACACTGTGTATATTTTCACAATATTGTATTGTATGATAATGTATGATAATGTAGATACCGTATGCTAATGTAGGTAATGTATGCTAAAGCATGCAGTTATTTATTTATGGGTTTATATCGCGCTAGAATAAACTCCAGAAGGAGTATCTCCGTGCCCAGAAACACAGATTAGGAGAACAGTCGCCTATAGAGAAAGGTAGTTCTGGAACAAAACGGTTTTCAGCTTTTTCCGAAAGCTCAGATGGTCAGGACATTGCTTGAGAAACAGAGGGAGCTTGTTCCATAATCTGGGGCCGACCACTGACAGAGCTTTGCCGCCCTGTCTTGCCTTCTTCACAATAGGCACTCAAAGGAGGAGCTGGTTGCTAGACCTGAGGGAACGAATAGGATTATAAGGCACAAATTTATCCCTCATGTATGAAGGTCCAATACCGCTAAGACTCTTGTGGATTACACAACAGATCTTAAATTTGACCCTTTGGCGCACGGATAGCCAATGAAGTTTGTCCAAAAGGGGTTTGGATGGAGATCTAGGGGGGGGCATTCAGAACCAGCCTAGCAGCAGTGTTTTGTATTACATGAAGTTTGGCTAATAATCCATCGTTGGCCGATGCCAACAGTCCGTTGCAGTAGTCAAGACGACTAAGAATAAGGGCCTGCACCAAGGTTTTCCTGGTGTAATCAGGGAGTAGTGGAAACACTCTGCGGAGAAGACCTATAACATGAAAGCAAGACCCCATAATGTTGTTCCCATGCTGCTTTAGGGTTAGCTCCTGATCCAAGCGGACCCCCAAGTTCTTAATGATCTGCTTAGGATCAGGGACCGGACCTAGATCTTGCGGCCACCTGTCGGGGGTCCATAAAAATGTGGCCTCCCCAAAGAGCATAACCTCAGTCTTAGCAACATTGCATTGTAGGAAGTTCGAAGACATCCACTGGGCAACTGTCTTCATGCCGTTAGAAAAAGCTGTGCCAAGACGCCCATGGGTATATGCAGCGCTTTATAAATATTAAAAATAAATAAATAAATAAAATAAATAAATAAATAAATAAATAAATAAATAAATAAATAAATAAATTTTAACCTCGGTGATGAGGGATTTGAAAGGAAAAAGGAGCTGTGTATCATCTGTGTATGATACCGGAATGAAACCAAATGATCTCATGATCCTAGCCAGGGGGGCCACATAGATATTAAAAAGAGTGGGGCTCAAACCGGAGCCCTGTGGCACCCCCTTTGTGATCTCTACCTCAGCCGAACGGAACGCCCCCATGTTGACACATTGGGTGTGATCAGATAAAAAACTCCTCAGCCAGGCCAATGCCATCTTCTCAAGGCCAATCTCTGCAAGGACACTATGTGATAAGGTATCGAACGCAGCCGATAAGTCTAACAGTACCAGGACCACGGAGTAACCATTGTCCTGGTACATTTGGAGATTGTCCATGACTGACAGTAATGCTGACTCCGTACTGTAATTCGGCCTGAAGCCGGATTGAGAATAATCCAGGCTACCTGACTGTTCGATGAGATTTGAAAGATGTTTATTCACATGCTCCTCTGTGAGTTTTCCAAAAAATAGGAGCAGAGATATTGGTCTGAGGTTGGACAGATCCGTCCAAGGAATTGCGGAGTTTTTGCAGATAGGTCTCACCATAGCCTTTTACCACTCTAGCGGGACTCGGGCTTTGGTGAGCGAAAGATTGATAAGACGCTGAATCCCAGGGCCGAGTGTGCCACCCACTACCGGCATTAGTCTAGCTGGAATTAGGTCAGATGGACAGCCACTTTTAATTTGGCTCACTAAGCTTTCTACCTCTTCTAAAGAGAAAGGAGGAAGCACAGTGAGCGTCATAGGGTGTGCTTTTTCCATGACCTGGGGCAAAGGTACAGGCCGACTTATAGAGAGATTAGAGATGGTGATTTTCTCATAAATCTTATCTATTTTATTTGTGAAGAAACCTGAGATTTCATCACATAAATGCTGTGACGAAAAATCCGAACTCTCACAGGCAACTGGTTTCACATAGGACTGCAAGATCTGATAGAGCACCTTCTGATACCACCGGTTTCTGAGAGTTGTAACGCAATGTAATTTTTACGAGCGGCTCTAATGGCTTTATGATGGATAGTTAGAGATCTCCAATAGCTGTTCTTGTCCTCATTCAAGTGGGATGTTCTCCATACCTTTTCGAGCTTCCTGGAGGCTTGTTTCAAGGACTGTAAATGTTCAGAAAACCACACTTCCTGCTTATGTGCAGGACGTGGTTTGAACACTTTCAGGGGGGAAATGGAATCAACTGCTATGTAGATAGCATTTTCATATTTAGTTAAGGCCACCTCCGGGGTGCAGCATTGGTCTAATATGGAGATCGCTGTATCGCTCCTATATACAATAGCCACCTCCTGTCTTGATGGCTCGGTATAATCTGATTATTTTATAACCACCAGGGATCCCTAAGGTGATGGCTGCAGTGTTTCTGCTTCTTTTACCTCACATTTTATAACGTTTCTTGCAGACCTTATAAATGCAGCAGCATTCGCCCGCCCTTGCATGCTCCAGTGTTATCACCTCGTGGGATCATGTTTCCAGAATCATCACAGTTTCTACATGGAAGTGTCCACTGGCCACGTTATGTGTGTCATGCATTATACACGTACCTCCCATCCAGCCGCAGCCGCTGCAGGTAAGTGCGGTGGGGCAGTGGTACCCGCTTAGGGGATTAAAAGAGACGACCGACAGGGAAAATTAAATATTTATTTGTCTTTCCCTTGTCTATCAAAATCCCCCCAACCCCAGCCAGCCCCACCTCTCTTACCTGCAGCGGCCGCGGCTGATCCCATCGTCACACCTGCCCACTGTTTGCTTTCTGCGTCTCATTTAGTCTCTTTCCTGCTTCCGAGGAACAGTGTGCACTCCTTCGTCTTCTTTGTTTCCCCCATCCCAAACACATACAACCAAAGCTTTAAAGCCGATCTTAAATTCCCTCTTAAATATCTGAAATTGCAACGGTCGACATTTAAATACAAGTGCATAAATCCATTGTTTTTTTGCACTCCACACCACCCCAGTTCAGACATGGCCATATGCAAATCAGCCTTGACCCTGTGCCTCATGGGAACAGTCCAGCCCGAACTGCCAAGCCATGTCTTTCCTGGACCGGAATCAAGCATTCTTTTTTGCACTCCACACCACCCCAGTTCAGACACGGCCATATGCAAATCGTGCAAAAAAATGATGGATTTAGGCCCAGATCTCTGCACTGGGGTGAATGTATGACATTGTTCGGCATTCTGTCCATCAATTGTTGTTTTTGCATTTGTCACCCCGAGTGGGATGGGTATGCTCAGACGTGAGTCCCATGCTCTCCACACCACTGGAGTCAAGCTATCCTGGTTGAAGACGGCTGATAGCCAGAAACCGGCCCTAGGATGCTTGATTCCGCCACTTTTACGTCACTTTCTCCATTTTAAAAGTGACGCAAAAGTGGCGCAAGAGTCTTGTAAATAAGCCCCTAAACCTCTAACTTGCTCCTGCATTGGACCAGAATTAGAGATAAGGTATTGTGTTTAAATTAGGTGCAAAAGAGCTCTTCAAAATACCCCTAGCGCATCAGTATGCTTGAAGGCGGGTTGTGTTAGAAATTTGTAGTTTGTTTAGCACTTAAAACCTGAACGATGTGCAAGAACCAGCAGGAACATTTTAAATCAAAACCTTGTAATTTAAACTTCAGTAGTTTTTGTAACTGAATTGCCAATGAAAGAAAGAGTCAAACGCCTAACTCGTGGCTTAGATTACCTGGCTTTGAACACTGAATGGTTGCCTGTAAATTCTCTTCACTCTGAAGATGGCCTATCAAGACAGTACATAATTGAGTGTTATAGGTTCCCCTATTGAAGCTCTTACAGACAAGGAACATTCTCCATTAGGGGGGCTTCCAATAATCGGTTCTTGTGCGTCATGTGGCATCAGATCACTTCACTGACCAAGCCTCTTTCAGGACCTCAGAACTTTGATCACAGTCCCAACCAGTCAGGGAAGTACCTTACTTACTTAGTTTGTGCTCCCCTATTGTGGGTGGTGCCCCTGATGGCTAGGTAACCTACATTTCAAGGTCAGAGGCATTAAAAGCAAGGCATCCGGTTGCCCGACACCATTCATACCATGAATTGCTCATTTTAGTATCGGTCTATGTGTATTTTTTTCATTCAACAGGTTGTTTACTAAAAAAGCAGGACCGACACTGCTGTTTCATTTCTGTTGGGTTTTGATTCCTCCATTGCGTTGCACATCTGTAGGGCATTGCATAATTTGATGCATCTCCTTGTCCTTGCTCGCAGCCCTGCTCTAGCGAGCCAGCTTCATTCATAGACTATTGCTGTGTCCATTCAAGAATCCTGGACAAGACAACATCTTGGCTCTTTAATTGTTTCTGGGGCCAGTGTCCCCTAGTGCTTGAAAGATGAGCTCTGTGAGTGCTACAAAGGAACTGGTAGTGATCATGTTAATTATAACTGTAGTTATGGGACTGGTTATAGATTCTGGGAGACAGCCCAAGACATAAATCTATAAGCATAAAGTTCGTACCACATCAGTGCAAATCTATATGCCAAATAATATGTGATATGTAGAACAAGTGTGCTCAGACTTTGTTCTACATTGCAAGCGTCGAATTCCATATTTTCACCATAGTTCAGCCATAATAACTTCTAATATCAATACTTACTGACACACAGATTCATGCTGCAGTCACTTTACACAGGAAATCAATCAATCAATGGCCATTTATAGAGCGCACAGCAAACTTGGCTGAGGTGTCCCGGTGCTAACAACAAACAGGCTCGAAAGACTGCTTGGCTTGAGAAACGACTCCACCTGCTAAAAAAGACAGGCTTTTAACGCCGTTCTGAACTCGTGCTCCATATCTAGCGTGCGTAAGTGACAAGGAATGGAGTTGCAAAGTTAGGCAGTCCTGACTGTGAAGGACCTGCCCCCATGTCTCATTTTAGCAAAGCAAAACTACGGAGTACTTTCTCATAACGCGTATTTAACGTCATTTTATCTCGCAGGATAGATTTAAGCCCGTGTGCTCATTTTACCATTGTTTGTTTATTAATTGCTGTACATGACCACCCTTTATGGTAAAAGCCATATATGCAGACCTGTGGCCAGTAGTATGCTATTTGTTACTATAATTTAGGGAGGAAAAGGGCCATCATGAAGAGGCCTTGCTGCTCTTAAAACATAGACCCTTTCCACATTCAAAAATGCATTTTCCTCAATACTCAAGACTAAACAAAAATTCGTAATGCAATAGGTCATGCATTACTGGAAGTTTGAGTTATTGGCGTTGACATAACAATGCAATAGCGCAAACTTTCAACAATGCGAGACCTATTGCATTGCAAATGCTTGCTTTTAATTTCAGCCATGCTGCATAGCATCAGGTTACAATACAGAAGGCCAGATTTTTTTCAGCGCCCGAAGATAAAGTGATGCGCCCAGAATTACATGATATTGAGCCAACTCTGGGACTTAAAGCTTGCCCCACAGTTCCAAGGTTGGCAGCTCACACAGTTAGGCTACACATCCTCCGACCTGATATCCATTACGATGAGACATTTCTGTTTCGTAGAAATGACCTGTCTGGTCTACCATCAAGTCAGAGGGTGACAGGACCAACGCAGGCAGCCACTCAAACTTTCCTTCTCATCATATACTAGACATTGTAAAGGAAAAGCCAATGCACACTCTAGTTCCTTCCTACTGATGAGCAACACATATGAATACATTTTCTAGTATTCAATGCATTCAGGGACGACAGAATAATCATGAAAGTTAGGATAGCCAATTGCTATTTTGCAAACCCCTCACCTGAAGTTGGAGTCCTCGCACGAAATTCTCCTGATGGTTGGAGACTACAATGTCTCCAAGACCCATGCCTGCATCTCCCAGAGAGCCGAGTCAACATGGGTTTTTGAGGTTTGGTCCATGGTAATAGCGGATAGTTTGGGGTGCTGCTATTCTAGCCTGTAATCTTACCCACCTGCATTCAGAAAACCTCACCCCCTCCATGCAGTTATACTCCTGCTTGCATCAGGTAATGTGAGGCAGCTTCACTTGCAAAATTGGCCACCCATACCAATACCAGAAAAAAGGCAAAAACAGAGCCTTTGGTGATTTCCCATAATTCTGAAAGCAAATAACTTTCTTCTAAACATCATGAGGAGTCAGCCCCCCCAGCTAGCCTAGTAAAACTTATAAGCACACTCTGCAGTACATGGCTGGGTGCAGTGAGTCTTCAAGGATGCTTGAGAGAATAAATTGAGGGGGTGCCTGCCATCTCTTATCCATAAAAGTGCAGTGTTTTTCATGGGTATCAGGACTTGGGGATTTCTGAGCATTCTTCACTTATTCATGTATATTTGTAGCAAAAAAACAGAGATGCCGCTGCACCCGTGGGACAACAAGAGCAGTCATTAGAAACCTGGGACACGTTTGAGAGAAAGTCATTGTGTATTTACATTTCTTGACAAGGAGGGAGCCTTCAATCTCGATCATGTAAAGGGTTGGAATGATTATGATTACTAGTAATTAATCAAGGCATTAAACTTCAGTTGTTTTTCCCAATGCTTATTACAGGATTTAATTCATTTTAGTTTCTCTGTTTCTGTCAGCACCTTTTAATAGGCAATTAAAGCGAACTTGGAGCTTGAATTTCAGCCTTTAGCCTTCCATTCTCTGCTAAGAGAATATGGGGCATATTATCAAGGGGGTTTATCTCCGCTTTTTTGGCTTTAAAAGCCAAGAAAGCGGAGATAAAATTATCTCCCTATTACCTAGCTGTCGCTAACACCAGTTAGCGACAGCTAGTAGGAGATAGCGACCACTTGGACCCCACTTTGCATGTCAGTGATATTTATCACTAATGACATGCAAAGTGGGCGTGCCAAGATGTTACCGACTGGAAACAGTCGCTAACATCGCTATCTCCTATTACCAACTTTTGGAGATATTCGCGCTAAGCGCGAATATCTCCAAAAGCTAACACCTGCCCTGAGCAGTTCTTAGCCATGTTATCCAATGGAAGGTGGATAACATGGCTAAGAGCATTAGCTCGGTAATGCATGAATACTGACTTTTCAGCGATATTCATGGATTGCGGCCGATTTTTATCGCATTTGCGATAAACCTTGGTAATACCAAGGTTTATTTGCGATAAAAATCGCCGCAGCTCAGCGGTAAATTTTTGTCTCTAACCAAGCATTGGTAATATGCCCCTATATTTTGCTTACACATTGTTTTAGAACAGGGAGACTCCTGGTACATTTAAACCCGGAGACCAGGATGCGGCCGCCATTATCTGCCCCTTTCCCTGGAGGTCCCTGAGAATTTAGCACAACATGCTGTTTTCTTCCTCTGTATGAGCCCCTGTCGCAGACGCAGTCAAGCAGTCCAATTAGTTGCAACATCTGACCTGATTCATCACTGATCCCCAGAGGTGATGGCGTGGCAGTAACCTCAGTACCCACTTCTATTTATATGGACCCCCTCTGTGGGACGCTGCTGACGCCGCAGATGCTGTTTGACTGTGGTTCTTTTAATTAATCTTGGTCTCGCTAAACATAATCACTTTCAAGAACTACATTTACTAATCAGCAGCATTGTGTCTTTACAGCATTATTGTCCATGATACACTGAGCTGTCAGGCACTGCTCTCACCAAAATGTGCTTAGTCAGCGCAAGAACTCCGAAGGCCTCAGTTACGAGAGTAGAGTTCTGCTTCGCTCAATTATGGTAATTTAAGACAGATCTCTTTCACAGTTTTGGGCCCACTTCACTTGTATCAAAAAACAGTTGAAGAACCGAAGCATTGGTATTTGCCACCTTAGATTTTGTTAGCTGGTTGTTTCTCACTGGACTTATAAATGACGCTTTTTGGTGGAATTGTAGAAGTATTTGTTGCCATCACCAAAGTAAACAAGACATAACACGATAATATAGCACAGACACAACGCAAACAAAATGTATCATAGCACAATGAACAATCAAAACAGAAAATAACACAGCACCCATAGTGCGATTCAACAATAATACAGTGCTTTGATGAAGCATAAAAAGCCCAACAGACCAAAAAATTCACTTCATCGACACAGCAAATTCCAACAAATATGCACCAATATTATTGTTACACAATACCATATCCACAAATCTTCTTTCACAATACTGTGATAAAAGATGTATGTACCAAGCACTGCTCTACTTACCACCATGGACATCATGTAGCACCAGTCAATAATGGTTTGTGATCCGGTGCTTGCTGTCTCACCTTTATGATGGCAAACATTTAGTCGAGTTCCCATTATCCCATCACTAAGTGGAAGATATTTTACATAATCACGTTTTAACCTCCTTTAATTGTGTACCCTAAAGGCAAAACGTGAGTGACAAACCAAAAGTCAGGAAAGTAGAGATAGTCACTAGGGGGCAAATTACCAACCTACAGCGATATTTATCGCTAAGTAGGCTCAGCGGTGAAAATATTATCGCCACGGTTCACCTGTTTTTATCGCAGAGATTCATGCTATTAGCAAGGTATATCTCTAAAATGATAAAAAGCAGGCGAAATGCGTGAATATCGCTGTCGATACAGCGATATTCACACATTATCGTGACAATGCTCTTAGCCATGTTATCCACCATCCATTGGATAACATGGCTAGGAACTGCTCTGGGCAGGCGTTAGCTTTTGGAGATATTCGCGCTTAGCGCGAATATTTCCAAAACTAAGCCATTGTTGGCAATAGGAGAAAGCGATATTAGCGACTGTTTCCAGTCTTAAACATCTTGGCACGCCCACTTTGCATGTCATTAGCGATAATTATCGCTGACATGCAAAGTGGGCCCCAAGATGATCGCTATCGCTAACTGGTGTTAGCGACAGCTTGGTAATTGGGCGATCAAATTATCGCCGCTTTAGCAGGAAAAAGTCCCGATAAAGCGGCAATAATGACCCTTGGTAATATGCCCCTGGGTTATTTGCAAATTCAGGTCATATTTCCCCAGCTTGCTAGCTGCAATCCTCACAAAACCAAAGAAAATACACGTGCACATGGTCTCCAACGTCGGGTCAGTTGGGAGAAGAAAGAAATATGTATTTATATTTTAAAAAACGTACTAATGACCTAAACGCACTGAAAAAGAGGAGCTACACATGGGTTTCAGAGTTCTCATGAAAGATGTTTTACTCCAAAACACAAGGGGGCATATTAGCAAGGCAGGCGATTTGAAATTATCGCCGCTTTTGCAGCCGTTTTCGGCCGAAAAGCAGAGATAATTTCATCGCCCTATCAGCAAAGACACGCTATTGCATGTTCTGCTGATTTTGCGCCCTTGTCAACACGCCCAGCTTTGCATCTCCAATGAGATGCAAAGTGGGCGTTCAAGGGCAAAATAATAGGAGAAATGTCGCTAAGCGACATTTCTCCTATTATCAAGCTGCTTGCTAATAAGTAGAGTGTTAGGAAAAGTAGCGCTAACCACAGTTAATGCTACTTTCCTAACGCCTGCTTGTGACCTGTACTTAGCCATGTAATCCAATGGGAGGTGGATTACATGGCTAAGATTGTTCTTCCCTATCAGCAAGGTTATCGCCATTTTCAATGGAATATCGCTGGAAAACCAGCGATATTCCATTGAAAACGGCGATAATCCCTGCTATCACTGGGATTTTAATCTCCATGGCGCCAGCGATAGCGGGCAATAGAATTCCTCACGCTAGCAGCGGTCAGCGATAATTATCGCTGCAGCTTGCTAATTATCGCTGCAGCTTGCTAATATGCCCCAAGATGTTTTACTCCAAAGGAACTTTATGTCAACTGGTAGAGGCATAAGAAAAACTGAAGACTATGTGCATAAAGGGTAGCCCAGGAAGAACTGCCTAGGGCTATAGGCTTCTTTTTTGGGGCCTAGTTGGCTTTGCTTATGCATTTTGACAATACTGTACAGCATCAACAAGATTCTGTTCACCATGGACAGAAATAAATTGAAAAAGAAAATAAAGGTGCAATATTACAGCAGCAGCAGGCGTGTCATTTTGTAGGTGCACCCATGTGTTTTTATGTATGTGTGTCTCTAAAAAATGATGTATGCATCATTTTAGGTCTCACCTAGGCAGCGCTTGCGCTGTCTTTTCGAGACATGCTGTATTCAGGATATGTGAATAAAGCTCCACCCACTTTCCGCCCATCTTTTTAATTGACTCCTGTCCCTGTCCTTTGTAAATGGTGGCTTTTCATTGGGCAATAGGCTTAGTAGTTCCTCTTTAGTAACTGCCTCATCTCTTCTTGTAACCTCCCATGAGGACACCTCCTGTTACATGTGTTGTTACTCCCTAGATCTTAATTAGAGCCTCAAGAGACTATTTTTGTTAAATGGCTTCAGGCAGGAAACAAACTTGTTCCTAAGTTAGGCTTGCAATGCTTACTTCACTCACAAGAACATCTCACATTTAAATGAGAGCGTCTATTAATTTCCTTTCATCAGCTCCACACTTAGTAGAACCTAATCCGGAATTAATTATTTTGTCATATTTCAAAGCTACTAATTTTATATATGGACATAGCTAGTTGGTAGTGTCTTGCATGCAATGCATTATAGGTAGGGTGGATTTACCATATCTTCTGCATGGTGCAGTATCAAAAGAGGTTCTCTTTCGGCCACATATGGTACTGCACCCATTAACAAGTCTAGATAAAAAACAATTGCATTTATAATGCCAGTAACTCCAACAAATGAAGTCCAATTGAATTTCAAATGCAATAGATCTCAAATTTGTTATAGTTAGATTTGTGGTATTATAAATGACAATGTTTTTTTACCTTTGGTTTTTATACCATTGGCATTAGTGCAAAGCAAATATAATAATCCCACTGCAAAAAACTAAAAAAACTAAATGTTATGCCCCGCTTTTTTAATTGGTTCCTGTCCTGTAATTTATAAATGGTGGTTTTTCATTGGTCAATAAGCTTAGTACAGACAGAACATAAGCTATGTCCTCTGTAAGGGTGGCAGTGGTTACTTTACTCACTATCACATCTCACATTTATATGAGACCTTCTATTAATTTCCCTTCATCAGCTCCACAGAAAGTAGAACATAATCCGGAATTAATATATTCTTTTGTCACATTTCAAAGCTACTAATTTTATATATGGGCATAGCTATTTGAATGTACTTGTGGTACTGTCTTGCATGCAATGCATTATGGGTAGGGTGGATTTACCATATCTTCTGCAGGGTGCAGTACCATATGTGGCCAAAAGAGGTACCCTGGGACCTATTTTGGCCTCATATGGTACTGCACCCTATAATATGGCTAGGTAAATAACATTGGCATGTATAATGCCAATAACTCCAACTTTGCAGGGTACTACACTATATGTGGCCAAAAGAGGGCCCCTGGGACCTCTTTTAGCCACATATGGTTATGCACCCTGCAACATGGCTAGGTAAAACAAGCATTTGCAACTTGTACCCAAGTTTGAGATTTCAGCATTGTAAAATGACAATGCCTTTTATTCATATGTTGGTTTTTAAAACATAAATAAAAAGCATTGCCATTTACAATGCCAATAGCTTAAAATGGCATAAATGCGAGACCTATTGCATTGCAAATGCTTGTGATTTTTTTATTGATTTGAGAAAGAAAAAAAGAAATAAGAGTGAATGCCCTTCTTTTTTTAATGAACTTTTTCGGCTTGCAATGGGTTGCCTGGTCCTTTCTAAAAATTATAAAGATGGTGGTGTGGAGGGGGGGAGCGCAATGGAGAATCAGGAGGGGGGGAAGCAGTAGTGAGTGGGCTGGGAGGAGAAAAGTAGCACACAAGGGAGAGCACAAGGGAGAAGTAAAAGAGCAAGAAAGCAACATGGAGCGCAAGCGGCAAGGAGTTAAGCAACAGAAACACATGAGAGTGAGGTTGCAACATGAGGGAAACAGCAACACGAAGGGCAGGGGTGGATATTTGGTGAGAGACAAGAAGCACACAAGGGAGAGAGACAGAGAACGCATGCACACTCTGTCAGAGATATGGTATAGAGGCTAGGCTCCATCAGAAGGCCAACCACAAGATGGGGAAGTTGGGACAAAGAAAGACATTGACTAAGAAGCAAGCAATTGAGAGTAGCAATGAAGCCAACCAATGGTAGGCAATGAGCAGGCTGTAAGCATCTGGAAGTTCTTAGTAAGCACATAATAGGAATGTAAGAATGAGAAATTGCACTGTCTGGTAGGTGCAACCTAAAACTCAAGATCTGTGCAAGATAATGCTCTCCTAATCAAAAATAACACAGACACTCAATAGTTACCTTATATCAGGTGAAAATGCTCCTTGGGGTACAATTGTTCATTACTTTCCATTTTGTAGATGCCAGAGAAGACTCTGTGGGGCATATTACCAAGCAATAGCGATAATTATCGCTATTGCTTGGTTAGAGACAAAAATTTATTGCCGACCTGCGTCGATTTTTTTGTCACAGATGTTTATCGCAATGCGATAAAAATCGGTCGCAATGCATCAATATCGCTGAAAAGTCAGCGATATTCATGCATTAGCGAGCTAATGCTCTTAGCCATGTTATCCACCTCCCATTGGATAACATGGCTAAGAACTGCTCAGGGCAGGTGTTAGCTTTTGGAGATATTCGCGCTTAGCGCGAATATCTCCAAAAGTTGGTAATAGGAGATAGTGATGTTAGCGACTGTTTCCAGTCGCTAACATCTTGGCACGCCCACTTTGCATGTCATTAGTGATAAATATCACTGAAAAGCAAAGTGGGCCCCAAGATGGTCGCTATCTCCTACTAGCTGTCGCTAACTGGTGTTAGCGACAGCTAAGTAATAGGGAGATAATTTTATCTCCGCTATCTTGGCTTTTAAAGCCAAAAAAGCGGAGATAAACCCCCTTTATAATATGCCCCTGTGTATTTTATTTTTGCTCGTGATCCAATTAATTCAAAGATGGTTACAAAAAGTACAAGTGCTACATGAAACACGCCGCGTTTACACGACCTCTGAGACAAAATTTCCCACGTTGATTGTGTAGCTGTGTTTGATGACATGAGTTGTCTGCATTTCTGAAAAGCTTGAAACCTATTGTGCAGAGGTGGAATCCAGGCAGTCTTCATCAACTGTTCTACAGTTCCGTATTCTTGTGATTTTAAGGTAGCAGCTTTGCTTCTACCAGGGTAAGACTATACAAAGGCGAAACATGTTTTGGATGTGTTTCCGCAGAACTGTAACCCAGAGGACCGGCTAATTAATGGGTGCTTGGCAGTTCAATTCAACGTGGTGCTTTTTTTGAAGTACAAAATTGGCAACATGTATTAGGGGTGACAAGGATGGGAGACAAAATGTGACAAAATGCCACTGACCTAGCTCCAGCAGTGCGTTATCATACAAAGTATATATTATTAAGAAAATATTCAAAATAATTGAAAGTACAATGGTTTACTCGAACTAATTGCCCTAAAATCTTTGCGGATTGTTTCTCTAGTTCTTATTTCACAATAAACATTTCCAATCATCTAAACTTTGGACTCATGTTTCTGCATTAAAGGAATGAAGGATACAAAGCTGACAAATGGTTTACAGGCATGGGCTGCCGTGCTGGATGACTTACTTGATCACCCAGATACCAGACCGCCCTAGATTGTCATTATTCAGTTTTGGACACTTCGATGGTATAATAAGTGGTATTATTGGATACTATAATAACTGGCCTAAGCTAATATGTCAGGTGCCTAAGAACCCAGATTGTTTATAGAAGAAAATGTTTCTCTCCGTGAAGGTGTATGCTTGAATCTTAGAATATTCTTTACCGAAATATTAGTACGCCGCTATCCAAAACGGATACAGATGTGGTAGAGCGAGGGTGGGCTGGGGTGGGAGGGAGGATACTACGCTCTGTCATTAATATATCTGTGTTACAAGGATGTTGTATGTTGATAAGCCATTAAAGGTTATGTTTAAAAAAATACCAAGATGAGTGGAAGGCTTTCAAAAAGGCTAAACTACTGGCAATCCATGCAAACCAGTACGGACCCTGATTTCCACTGGATCAGTCATGAACTGATACGTGTGGCCTCCTCCAGTAGTACACACAAGCAAACCCACACTGGTGCCCCTTCGACGTTACATTAAACACACAAAAGAAAAAAGGAATGCTTGCAAAAAGTCTTAGCCACTAGCAATTACTCTGAGTAGCATAAAACACCAGGATGTGGCAACTTGAGTATTTGTGCATGTTAGAAATTGGTTGGCTAAAGCTTGCGCCAAAGCCAGGCAAAAACCACCACTCTTGTCTGGGCAAGGGAATTACACGCTGAAGATAACCCCTTAACACCCTCTTGGTAGCGTGGCACGAGTAGTCAGGCCTATCCCAGAGGCAATGTGTAAAGCGTTTGTGCAACACACATACACAGCAGCAACACCCTAGGCACACTACAAAAGAAACTCCACACAAGGTTATATCAAAAATAGCCTTTGTAGTACCATAAACACATTAGAAACATAATCACACATTTACACTGTGCCAACTGGCCCTAGGCAATATTCACAGGGGATTATATACTGGACCAAGCCAATCGGGCCATGGTCAGTACCATCAGAACAGGTAAGTAAAACCACAACCTGTAACTACTGGTACCATAATAACCTACGCATTATCACATTAGCATTAGACAACATCTGAAATATCATAACATGACATTAGGCAATAAATCACATTAGGCCTACACCTCATTAGGATAAACACATTATGCACTAGGCCTCATCAGCCTAAACCCATTATTCATAAACATCCTAAACATAAACACATTATGTCATAGGCATCACAAGCAAAAATCACATTACACAATCACATTAGGGCCTTGCGCCCTGCCAACATAGAACTGACCCCCTGGCCAACTGGCCTTTTGCTGGGGCTCAAATGCCCTCTATTTAAAAATGTAAGGGCCGGCTGCCAATGCAGCAGAATCCCAGAGGTGTGCAATTGCGCTGGCACCACAGTGCCTCCTGGGTCCCCACTGGCACCTCTCAAAGTGCTCTGGCCTAAATGTGGCAGCTGCTGCTAATTGCCATGCAGCTGTGAAGGAAATCAGGTGCTGTCATTGACTGTGTCCTCTGGAGCCCCCACTGGGACTCCCTAAAACAACCGTGGCCAAATGAGTACCGGCAATGTGCCCCTATCGGCACCCCGTACCCTTGGACTGCCCACCACCGTACCTGTTTAAGTTCCACTCCGGGACTTCTGAACAAAATTTTACCACTGTTACAGCTGACCGCAACCTGTGGTGCAGCTGGGGGAGAAAACACGCACTGGCCCCAACCGTGCCTTGGGAGCACAAGACAACCTCTCCCAACTCAGTCCCCACTCATTCGGGCTCTTTTGCTGACTGCTCCAGTTTCCTTTATGGTGGGGCAGGCACCGGCCTTGTGCCTCGACCGGCCTCTTCGTGCAGACTCCTTCTGCCCGGTTTGTGGACGTCCAGGACCCCCTGCAGGGCTCACGCCAAGGGAGTTCTAGCTCCGTGCAGGCTGACACGGCCTCGCCTCCAGCAGCACTATGATTGGTTGGCCGGCAGTATCCTTTCCCCGGCTCCTCCCCTAGTCAGGTAGCTTGCCTGACTTCCGGGTCAGCCACACTACATTCTCCCTGGGCCGTGGCGGTGATTCCTGATGATAAAACGCTGGGTGGGCTCTCCCTTCAAAGTACAGCAATTGCAGGGTGGGCACCCGCCACATAATGAGCAAAAAGGCGAGGTGGGAACCCGCTCTTTAAAAATTCACAAAAGCGCAGTTGGCACCCGCTAGAGCACCCAAATGTGGGGTGGGCACCCACTTAGCTCAGTAAACCGCGGGGTAGGCTCCCACTCGATTCCCACCCCGGGTAGGGGAATTCTCAGGTTGCAGCTCAGGGCTGAAAGTTAAAAGTAGAAGCGCTCCACTAGGCGCTAGGTCCTGGAAAAAGGTCAGGGGGGCACAAGGCTGGGCTCAGGCAGGCCAGCCCACAGGGCCCTCAAGCAAGGAGGCAGACCCTTGTGGCGGTTCCTCCTGGAGCCCAGCAGCAGCAGCCCCCAGCTTCAGAACAAGCACCCCCATGGGGTCACATACCCTACATTTATATCACTGTTTCCTTTGTCTGCAGGACAGGGCTTTGTGGGAACCAGATGCAAATGGTTCAGAGGGATTTGGAGCAGCCTGTTGACAGGGCTCCTCTTCTCCATTGTTAGGTGGGGGCTCGTCATCAGACATACCACAGGGGGGCGGAGCCAGCATTCACTAGGGCAGGCATAGTCCTATTTAGGGACCAGGGACTTCTCCTCCCACCACTCCAAATAAAGATGTCCCATTCAGCCTAGCGCTGACTCACCCTGCCCCTCCTGGAGCCACACACACCTTACCAGCCCCTGTCACTCAAACGCCAGACATGCAATTCATATCAGGCAGGCAGACACATAGCACACAGAAATGCCAACTTCTAAAAATGATTCAGAAAAGGGGATGGTGATGAACAGAGTGTCTGAATTAGACAGACCACTCTTACCCAGTCCAAAGATCAGGGCTTGATCCATCACCGTTTTTTAGCTCACTGCACCATCCCAGCTCAGAACCTGGCTACATGCAAATTAGTCTGTTCCTGTCCCAGTGCATGATGGGAACAGGGCAAACCAAACTACCAAGCCAATTCTTATACTGGGAAGGAAACAAGCTCCCGGGGACCGGTTTCTGGCATTTCAGCCGTCGTCGGCCCAGCTTGCTTGAATCCTGATGGTTCAATGAGCAAGGGACTCACATCTGAGTATATCCTTCCACGCTTATGGTGGACAAAATGATTCAGAAAAGGGGGTGGTGATGAACAGAGTGTCTGAATTAGGCAGACCACTCTTACCCAGTCCAAAGATCAGGGCTTGATCCATCACCGTTTTTTAGCTCACTGCACCATCCCAGCTCAGAACCTGGCTACATGCAAATTAGTCTGTTCCTGTCCCAGTGCATGATGGGAACAGGGCAAACCAAACTACCAAGCCAATTCTTATACTGGGAAGGAAACAAGCTCCCGGGGACCGGTTTCTGGCATTTCAGCCGTCGTCGGCCCAGCTTGCTTGAATCCTGATGGTTCAATGAGCAAGGGACTCACATCTGAGTATATCCTTCCACGCTTATGGTGGACAAAATGATTCAGAAAAGGGGGTGGTGATGAACAGAGTGTCTGAATTAGGCAGACCACTCTTACCCAGTCCAAAGATCAGGGCTTGATCCATCACCGTTTTTTAGCTCACTGCACCATCCCAGCTCAGAACCTGGCTACATGCAAATTAGTCTGTTCCTGTCCCAGTGCATGATGGGAACAGGGCAAACCAAACTACCAAGCCAATTCTTATACTGGGAAGGAAACAATCTTCCGGTGACCGGTTTCTGGCATTTCAGCCGTCGTCGGCCCGGCTTGCTTGAATCCTGATGGTGCAATGAGCAAGGGACTCACATCTGAGTATACCCTTCCACGCTTATGGTGGACAAAATGATTCAGAAAAGGGGGTGGTGATGAACAGAGTGTCTGAATTAAGCAGAACACTCTTACCCAGTCCAAAGATCAGGGCTTGATCCATCACCGTTTTTTAGCTCACTGCACCATCCCAGCTCAGAACCTGGCTACATGCAAATTAGTCTGTTCCTGTCCCAGTGCATGATGGGAACAGGGCAAACCAAACTACCAAGCCAATTCTTATACTGGGAAGGAAACAAGCTCCCGGGGACCCGTTTCTGGCATTTCAGCCGTCATCGGCCCGGCTTGCTTGAATCCTGATGGTGCAATGAGCAAGGGACTGACATCTGAGTATACCCTTCCACGCTTATGGTGGACAAAATGATTCAGAAAAGGGGCTGGTGATGAACAGAGTGTCTGAATTAAGCAGACCACTCTTACCCAGTCCAAAGATCAGGGCTTGATCCGTCACTGTTTTTTAGCTCACTACACCATCCCAGCTTAGAACCTGATTACATGCAAATTAGTCTGTTCCTGTCCCAGTGCATGATGGGAACAGGGCAAACCAAACTACCAAGCCAATTCTTATACTGGGTAGGAAACAAGCTTCCGGGGACCGGTTTCTGGCATTTCAGCCATCGTCGGCCCGGCTTGCTTGAATCCTGATGGTGTAATGAGCAAGGGACTCACATCTGAGTATGCCCTTCCACGCTTATGGTGGACAAAATGATTCAGAAAAGGGGGTGGTGATGAACAGAGTGTCTGAATTAAGCAGACCACTCTTACCCAGTCCAAAGATCAGGGCTTGATCCATCACCGTTTTTTAGCTCACTGCACCATCCCAGCTCAGAACCTGGCTACATGCAAATTAGTCTGTTCCTGTCCCAGTGCATGATGGGAACAGGGCAAACCAAACTACCAAGCCAATTCTTATACTGCGAAGGAAACAAGCTTCCGGGGACCGGTTTCTGGCATTTCAGCCATCGTCGGCCCGACTTCTAAAAGTGGCCTTTCTAAAAAAGTTATATGAATCTGCGTACACCTTTGCGCTGCATTTATTATTACTATTTCAAACTTACCAAACATGACCACGCTGCTCCTCTCATATCAGGAATTACCACTGAAACACTTATTAGGTAATCCCCAATACATTCCTATTTAAGGGCAGCCCCACAGTAGTGAGAAACCAAAATGGCTGTCTGTCACTACCAGGACATATCACACACTTAAGGTACGTGTCCTATCTTTTACCTACAATGCACCCTGCCCGTAGGGCTAGCTAAGGTCTACCTTAGGGGTGACTGACATGTAGTAAAAGGGGGTCATGGATGGAACACACTTTAGGTGCAATGTCACAGCGGCAGTAAAACTGCGCGCACAGGCCATGAAAAGGCAGAGGCCTGAGACAGGTTTGAAAGGCTACTTTGGTGGGTGGTGCAATCATCGCTGCAAGCCCACCAGTAGTATTTAATTTAGCAGCCCTGGGTATCCACTTCATTGCCTATATTGGAAGCTGTTTCTTCGGAAGGTCTGTTTACTTCCTTCTCCCCAGCCTCTGAAAAGGATGTTTTACCAATTCTGTCTGCCCTTAAATCTGGTTCGCCCGCCGACCCCTGCCCTGCTAGAGTTCTGGGAGGAGTGTCGGCGATAGTCTGCCAGGAGGTAACTAGGATTGTTAACTTATCTCTTTGCTCGGCCTCTGTGCCTCTGAGTTGGAAGCAAGCCAAGCTCCTCCCATTACTGAAGAAGTCTGGCCTGGACCCGACTATGCCCTCTAGCTATCGGCCCATATCTCTTTTGCCAGCGTTGGCTAAGACATGTGAAAAGATTGTTTTTAGACAACTTGAAGGGTTTATTGAGTCTTCTCACGCGCTCCACCCTGCTCAATCGGGGTTCAGAGCGGCCTACAGCACCGAAACAGCATTAATTGAGGTTTCAGAGGCTATTCGGGAGTGCCTGGATGGAGGCGGCAGGGCGGTTCTGATCTTACTAGACCTCTCTGCCGCCTTCGATACGGTGCCCCATTCGTTGCTTCTGGCCAGACTGGGTGCTGTCGGTATTTCAGGCCGCGCTTTGGGTTGGTTGACCTCATTTCTGAAAGATAGATTACAGCAAGTGTGGGTCCCCCCTTATGCATCTAAGGCTAAGGAACTTACCACAGGAGTCCCGCAGGGGTCTACCTTAAGCCCCTTGCTTTTTAATGTTTATGTGACCCCTTTGGTCTATCTAGCTGAGCAGCTGGGTGCCAAAATATTGGCTTATGCTGATGATACCCAGCTGCTCTTCACCTGGCCAAAAAATCATCTAGACCCCTTGACCGTTCAGAGTTGCCTGTCGCAGGTTTTTCGCTGGCTGGCAATGGCCCAGCTTAAATGTAACGAGGAGAAGACGGAGATCCTCCTCTATGGATCTTTTCCGGATAATTTCCGACCTACCCTGTCCGAACTCATCAGGTGCCCCTGTAAAGAACCTAGGTGTCTGGTTCGGACAGGATTTAAAGTTCGGGGAGCATATTAAGAAACTAACCGGTACCTGTTATGCCACTCTAAAGGCCCTCAGAAGGTTTTTTCCCCTCATTCCCGGCAAAGCTAGAGAGACTGTGCTTAGAGCGTTGATTTTATCACGCTTAGATTATGCAAATGCACTCTTCAGTGGCCTACCTGATTACATGGTCCGTCGACTTCAGGTTATTCAAAACTCGGCAGTCAGGTTGATGTTTCAACTACCCAGGAGAACTAGTGTTCGTGAACATCTGTGCAGCCTTCATTGGTTGCCTATTGCCAATCGTATTTTGTTTAAAATTCTGGTCCTGGCATATCGGGCTATCAATCAGCAAGGCCCAGTATACTTGCGGAATAGATTTGTTCTTTATGCTCCTAAACGGGCTCTCCGCTCGGCTAACCTTTGTCAGATGGTCCAGCCTAAATTTAAGCTTGCCAGAACTGGAGGCAAATCCATGTCTGTTAAGGCTGCTAGAGTATGGAATGTTCTTCCTTTGGCCCTTCGCACTGCCTCCTCACTTTCGCAGTTCAAGAAGGGACTCAAAACATACCTGTTTAATATTACTCTGTAATCTCTCTCTTCGGTGTGTTAGTGGCCCCGCCTTTTTATCATGTACTCATCGCGCCAGGATACTCCTGAGTAATAGAGCGCGCAATAAAAGGATTTATAACATATAACATAACAAGGGACTGATAGGTAAATTAAATAGCCCAAATAGGTGTAGGCCAATCTTACCATATTTACCACAGAGAGCACATGCACCTTACACTGGACAGCAGTGCTAAAGTGCCCAGAGTCCTAAAACCACCAACATCATGTCAGAATAAAAGCTAGGAGAAAGGCAAAAGGTTTCGGGATGACCCTTCAAAAAGGGCCAAGTCCAACAGAGCAGTTCTTGTTCGTGCCCAATATAGGTTAGAACAACTGTAAACTTGGTGCTGCAAAGTAAAATAGGGTAGCCACCACACCCTAATTTTTTCAGGAAAACCTGATAACAATGTATACAGTTTTCCTGAGCATCTTCAATTCAAATAATGTCCAGTAATATAATTTTTCATATGCATTCCAAGACACATGCATTATGTATTCCAATTAATCATTCATCATATTCAAAATAGGTGTACATGAATTTCAGTTTCCAAGCATATCAGCACACTTGATACCTCTTGACTTACCCTCACTCAGCATATTAATGATGTTAGTATCTCTCCGAAATGGAATCTTTCCAGGACATTGAGCAGTCCCCATCTTTCCCTTACTAAATGTAAATGTAGAGTATTTATATAGCGCACTTCTACCCGGAGGCCTCGTATCGCTGTATTCATGCCGCTGTGGAACCCATCCTGGCTTTCCTGTGAAATGTCCACTCCTGGGCACCCCCAAGGTGAAGCCAGGCATCCACAGCGCTGCTGGGGCCGTTGCGGAGATTAAGCAAGCTATTGCCCAGAGTCACAGAGTGAGACCCATGTTTAGACTAGGCACCGAGGCGAGAATTAACAGGTCCGGGGAAATTGAGTTCAAGAGCCGCCGAGGCGGGAATTTTACCCTGGTCCCGGGCCAGACCTCTGCATCAGAGTCTGCCGCTCTAACCATTGAGCCACGCTTCTCCACTAGTCACAATTTGCAATGGCTCAGCGTCAAATGGAGAATCAGATTTGCATTTCTGCATCTGATTGACAAGGACACGGTCTCCTTTCTGAAACAAAATGTTCCAAGCACATCAATACTTATCTGCATAAGTTTTCATTCTAGACTTTTGAGATGAATCGGTGAGTAGAACTTTCTGAGCATCAATTGTTCTGTCCATGGTCCTTTGGGACAGCTTTGTACCCATGGCTCTCCCAAACATCAGAGTGGCCATGCTTTCACCAGTTGTAGAATGGGGGTAGGCACGAAGACTAGAATGATGAATGGACTTGAGTTCAAGTCTCTCTAGTGCAGTGCTCTGAACAGCCTTCTTAAGAGTGCTCATAAAACATTCAACAGCGCCATTAGCCTGTGGCCACAAAGAGTGTTTTTCTGATGCTTGATATTCAAATGGGTGAAGTCTTTGAATTCCCGACCATTGAATGGTGGACCATTGTCAGATTTTAGAATTGAGAGAACACCCCAGGTTGCAAATATGCCTTCTAGTCTTTCAATTACTCGATCATGAGTGATTGGCGAAAGTTCTTCCACTAGAGGAAACCAGAGTACTTATCTATAATTATCACACGTTAATGGCCATTTTCAAGGGTTCCAGGGTAGTCAACAATAATATTTTCCAGAAGTTTCTTGGAAGATTCAACATGTTCAAAGGATGCTGTGTTGTTTTAGGAGATAAATAGTTACACAAATGACAAGCCTGGAGCTCTCTCTCAACTCACTCATCAAGACGAGGGAACCAAACACTGTCTCGAAGTGCTTACTTTGTGGTGACAATTCCACAATTTCACTCATGTGCCACTTCAATGACTTACTGGTGAAGACTTTCAGTAGTGACAATTCTCGACCCTCACAAGATAAGCCCTTCTTGTGTAATGGACAGGTCCTCAAGTAAATTCTTGAATTTCTGATATTAATTGTCATTATCAAGAGGTCGAGTATCTGTTCTCTAGGATTGATGCATAATAATGTCTTTGAGGATGAGCATACTCCTGTCTGTTTTGCTAGCAGCACTTATTTGCTCCAAAGCCACAGCTGGAGAAGTCCTGGATCTCTTAACGTAGGCCTCAACCATTTTTGAAGGGGTACCCTGGCACTGCATGGGCGTCGTGAATAGCTGTTGGCAGGGTTTTGATCTTTTTCAGGCTGGTGTACAATGGTGTAGTCATACTCTTGCAGTTTCAACCCACACCTCTCAATGCGAGGGGGCGTCTTGGCCTTTGGATTGCCAAAGATTGTAAGCAATTCTTGGGGGCAGTAACAAACATAAAATGTTTTAAACACAAAACACATGAAAGTGTTCGCAAGCCTACACAACAGCTAGGCTTTCTTTCTCAGGAAGTGAATAAGCTCAGTCAGTCTGTGACAAGCTTTAGTGGCATAAGCCAAAATGTGCCTTCGTGCATTTGCATGTCTACTATGTTGGGCAAGAATCCTGCCCAAGCCCACTGGGGTGGCCTCCACAACAATCTCTGTATGAAATGTCAAATCAAAGTAACACATTTCAATAGCATTTTCAAATGCATGCTTAACCGTCTTGAAAGTTTGACACACTACTGTGACCACTTAAATGAAACATTTTGTTAGCAATCTCAATGGGGTCTCATAGTGGCAAAGTCTCTGGTGTACAAAGAAAAGTAACTGGCCATACCAAGAAAATAATACAGCATGGTTACATCTTGGGGAGGGCCAGTGGATGAAAAAGCCTGAACATTGGCCGGATCTGGAGTCATTCCCCATTCTGAGAAAATGTGCCAAAAGAATGTTAGTTTTGTTTTGTGAAATTCTCACTTGTCAGCAATTTACGTAAGACCTGCATCAGCAAGTAGACGGAACACTTGCGTAAGAGATCTATCATGTTCCTTTTGTGTGGCCACAAATATTAGCACATCATCAATGTAATTGAAAGCATGTGTGACAGGCTGTATAATGCGACAAATGACATCTTGAAAAGGTTCATCAGCTGAAGACACTTCAAAACTCAATCTTTTGAATCGGAACAAATCAACATGAGTTGAAAAGGTAGTAATAAACTTGCAATTGTCTTCTAGTTCGAGCTGATCATATCCTTTGTTCAGATCAAGGCACAAAAAGACTTTGACACCATTCAACTGGGTAATCATGTCGGCAATATGCAGACCTGGGTGTTGTTCTCTTTCACTTTCGCTTTGTTTGCTTGATGAGTTTCCACACAGATTCACATGGACCCTCCACTGTCCCTTTTAGGCAGACCCCCCAGGATATTGCGGCGTAGATTTGAAAATTTTGCAGCACAAAAATTGAAATTTTGCGGCATTATTGCAGCACTTTATTTTACTGTAATCATTCCTTTTCAGTCTTAAATCAATGGAAATTGTTTAAGCAGACTATTCAACTTTCAAATGAGCATGTTTCTGAGAGTATTTTGGTTTCTATGCTAATTCCCAGAGTCCTGTAATGGCTAGCAGCAATATTTTTCTCATGTTGCTAGCAGCCAATCAGAGAACATGAGGTACTCTGAGTTTCCTCATAAGCAAGATGGCCCAAGGGAAATAAAGATCCCAGGGCCAAGCATAACTCTCTACTTTTAAATTGGCGCGCCTGTGAGAGTCTAAGACACTCCTGCAAGCCTAAATGCACCCCTGCTGGGTCCCGAAATAGGAGTAGAGGAGATGTGTTGATGCACAACTCTGCTCCCCCTTTCTGTCTACTCTTGCCCCAGAACAGGGTGCAGACACCCCTACCCTGACCAGTGCCAAGAACCCTTCACTCTCCCGCTAACGAGCCTGCTTACAAGCCTACACAATGGTTTACTCCAATTCGATTCTCTCCCGGCACTTTATAACTGCACAGTAAACAACAAGTTTCACACTTGATTATACTGACTGACACCCCCCTTGCTCCCACCTTCCACTTACCACCACCCCTCCTTCAGGTCACAAGTCCTAAAAAAAGAAGTGGGGAGACTAACCAAGTTAAGTAGTTTGCAGGTGACATCATGGCAAGTTCCACAATAGCACATGATGCCGCGACGCATGGGATTGCACGTGTGATCACAGGAAGTGATCTCTCTGAAAGTGACATCAGGTATTAAGACCTCACACATATGCATATCAGGTATATCATGTGTACATTTAAGCGCATTATGAGATTCAACAAATTAGATTTTGCTTTGGGCTTGTGCCAAACAAAGTGGTACAGTCCAGACGCACAATCTGGGCATCAACTAATAACTTGGACAGATCAACACATCTGACATTCTTACAGTGCATGGTCATACTTACATAAAGGGACTGAACAAAGTCTAAAGCCTGACTCTCTTAAGTACTAGTGAAGAGATAACAAGCTGTGTGCTTCTGTTTCCCCTCCATTGTATTTGCATTTAAATGAGGTTCCATGACAGGTCCAGTCAGGTTACGCGATCAAACGGAGCCGCCTGATGGCCCCTTAACTTGGCCTTTATCTAGGCACAGCTGCTGCCTGCACATTGTTGCTGAGAATGGAATGCAGGAATTTCTCTGCACGCTTGGCATGTGAATGGGATTATTTGCCTGCTCTGACAGGACTGCTGCAGCGTTCTGCTGCAGAAGCCTTAATTAGACCTGATTGCCTGGCACTTAAAAAAAAATTGCAGCCTTTTTTATAAAAGTGCCGATTTTAAGATTATTTTGCGAATCACAAAATCCTGGAGGGTCTGTTTAGGTACCCCCCCTATTGGCAACACTCATGACGTTTGACCAGTACAGCACTCAATGATATCACAGTTGAGCAAAGTCTCAATTTCTTTTACAACAGCCTCTTGTAGATAAGTGCAATTCCACGGTGTCGCTGAGCAAAAGGCTGAATGTCCTCATTAATGTGGAGCTGCACTTTTACTGTCTTAAGCTTTCCTAATCCATGAAACAATGACAGAAACTGATGTACTATGTCATGATGAGCATTGATATGGTAATTCACAGAAATTAGTCCTGTGTCAGCAGCTCAGCAAACATGCACTCAACGAAGTTGCCTGAAGGACATGAATTGGGGCCTGTACCTTTGTTTCTTTATGTTTCAAAGTTGCCATAAATGAACCTTGACTTTGCAGTGGTGTTGAGGCTGGCCCCTTGTATGCCTTGGTTTTCAGTGGTATGAGACGGGGCACCAGAAGCGGTTCCTGGTACCTTTCGGCTGGCATGATATTTATAGACACACCGCTGTCTATAATGAACAGTATATAGCAGCCATTAACCTTCAATTTTATTTTGGGACGATGTCCAAATGAATATCGTGATTTCACTGTTCAATTCTGTTCCCGGCTTGTGTTCTGTCTTGCAAGAAAACAGACCTGAACGAGCACATCTTTCAGTGTAATCATCGACATCGCATTCCCATCTTCCTCACTCTTGCTCGACAGTGACGTCGAAAAACCTTTCGAAGATGAATAATATGGCAATCAGTCTCTACTTGCTTCAACTGATGTTGCAGTTTAACCTCAGTGGGCGTGACTGGAATGGTTCTGGAACTTTCTAGCAGCCATTTTGTCTTCTTGATGTTTCACATTAACTTTTTCTCTTACTTTGAAACTGTTACAAAATGGTTCTCTTTACCGCAACCCAATAGCAATACATTTATCTTCATGTGGAAAAGAAAATCCACATCAAAAACACAGCTTCTTCTTCTTTTGAGACATCACATTTCAGCCTTCTACCTTGTGATTTTTCTAGCTTCTCTGACTAATTCACTCTGACCTCCATGTCAGTGACTTGTTTGTTGGCAAGTTCTTCAGCTCTGGATGCCATAAGCACAACGCTCCAGACCGAGTGTTTCTCTCAGCATTCGGCATCTGAATGAATCGGAAAGGCAACCATCTATCACTTAATACAAATGACTTCTTTGTCATTGAGTCTGTTGAACTTACAATGCTTGATGAGCATTTCAAATTAATCCATTGTTTCTCCATCTCTGTTTCTCCCGATCGTTTATAGTTAACATCAGATTGAAATTGAGGTTCAAAGCCTCCTTCAGATCCTGGTAAGACACTCTGCCTACCTGAGGTATTTCCTTCATCACTTCTTTTACTCCTTCTCCTGCTATGTTCTTAAGATATTTGATGATTTTCAGGGTGATCGGTTATTTCTAGGTTTTGTTCCAAGCAGTCCTACGAGTGGCAAGACTTTGCTTCTTTGTTGAATTTAATGAACTGGCAATTTTAGGAAAATGGTGGCATCATTCTTTGTACTTTTTTCTGCAGCTGCTGCCAGGATTATATGCTGATCAGGCCACTCTGACCTACTATGCATTATATGGCCTGGTTTCACCACTGCAAACATCAGTCCGCTGACTACTGCTTGGACCATCATGCCCAACAGGAGGTGTTGAGGCACCATCTTATTCTTTGACGGTGAATAGGGGTTTTGTCTCTTGCGCTTGTTCTTCACCACTTTCTGCATTGAAACTGGTTTTCTCCTCCTATTACCTCTATTTGCATTTATCTGCTCTTTTCCATGATTGTTGTATAGGTCAGAGAGTACCTTGGTGCCAATGTTAGGGTGAGTTGGGGCGTGATTCCCGACAGTAATCCCCACTACCTAAATAAAATGAATCCCATCAAAAACATTAGAAATGTATTTTCCCCACCTACTGCAGTTGGATAAGGGACATTGTGGCTACATGAAATGTGGGTATATGGCAGGGATATGTTATCCTGTCTGATGGCCTGGAATTGGTCTTTCTACACATAGAATTTAACTGTATGTTAATCTGATTATGACTGTTGATTTAGCTGTTTTATCCTAACCTTGCTTTTTTAGACACTAATGATCACATACAAAACGTTTTGCACATGTTTTTTGCAGGTTACCTCCAGTGAATCCTTCACCGTGTGATGTCTCATAGAATCACTGGAAGGTTTTGTTTGTCATAAATATAATTCTTTTTTTATTTGAGCACTTGAGAAGCAGCACTGAATTTTAGATCCTGAAGAAAGCTGCAAAACCTCTGCTGAGGATTATAGGCTGAAACATGTTTTTTTACACTAAAAGCGGATTTAATCCCTCCCTGCAGTGCCCTGTTTTTAATTCCTGGCCCCAGGACACATTAATATAGGTATTTGCGAGCCCTGAAGCTAGTTTTAATTATCACTTTCACATTTCTCTGCTGCCCTCACCACCACTAGCTCATCAATTGGGTATTTATTTTACCTCTTTTTCAAAAAAAAATTCCTTCTGCTCCTCCCTCTGAGAGAGGGGTTTGCAACCCGTTCCCTGACTAGGCATCATAGTAGGTGGAGGTTACCAATGATTAAACATGCCACCTATGGTAGGTGAGGGAAACCGTCCTTTAAAAAGGAAACTCCACTATAGCTAGGTCTCCAGCTATGATAGTAGTATCTACAGACCCAAGGGTTTCCCTTGTGGTGCATATCAACTTTATTGATGACTGACAAACGAAATTGGCAAATGGGTTGCTATGAAAATGGGTTGCCCATACAGCTATGCAACTCGGATAATTCCTGTAAAGAATATAGATGTTCTGTCCAAGTATGCTATTTATAACCCTATAAAAAAGATGGCTGTTTCATTGAAGGCACTCTGAAGCCTGTTTGGGTGGTTCCAGGCCCTATAGATATTACAGATGGAGCCACTAATGGATGTACAGCCACTTCTGTAATTTGCCTCATGCAGTTGCAAAATTAACATCTGTATTGATAATGTACTCTTATAAGCTTGGCAACACAGCCTTGTGAAGATGAGGAAATGCTGATGAGAGATGTGGTAACTATTAGGCCTGGGTGAAATTTTAATTACGCTTGAGTAATTGGTGTAATTTTGTTAATGTATCAAAACAAATCTTTGCAAAATTACTCAGGTTATGTCGTTACTTCACATTGCATACTTTTGAGGAGAAAGTTTAATGCAAGATGTACCGTTTGGATCATTTTTTAACATGAGTGACATTTCATGCAGATTCTTTAACTGAGTGGACCATGTGGGTGATTCTTTTTATGCAAAACTACAAATCTGGACTTCAATAGTAGTGTTTTAAACTAGATTGGCAGTTCCTTTAATATGGGTGGTTAACAAACCTTTCAGGTAGATCTTTTCACCTGTGAAAGAGCCTAAGCATGCGCTTTAAAATCTAGATTCACTAATGGCAACCTTGCATTTTGTGCTACAAAGTGAAAACATGAGGTTTGAAATTCACAAGCTTTAGTCAGATGCTTTCCACTTAGCAATTTACGTAATCCATGTGCAAGTAATTCATAGCTTGATTTAAATGTATTTAGTTTAGATTTTGTTCTCAATATGAAAATGTGATTATAACTTGCGAAAGTGCAAAAGGTGAATTATTAAAACATAACTTGTATTATAATTAGCAGGACATTTTACAATGTAGAAAAACTGAACCAGCTTGTAATTAAGCACCTGCTCTCTGAGTTTCTCTTGATCTTGAAGATAAGCATATGCATTTCTCTCTCATTGTGAAGAGATCACAGTGCATAATTTATAACTGTGACCTCAGAGCTTTTCTCTGTAGTAGCTTGGACTGTTTGAACAAAACCTCATTTAAATTCTTTGCTTTAGTGAAAATAGAAAACACATGTTATTTTAAAGTGCGTTTCAATGTTACCTTAAAAGTTTCTTGAGGAGATGAAATTGTATTAATTAAGATGCAGAATGTGCCTGCTGTAGGAAGGACTTTCACCTGTCTGATAAGATGATGTATGCAGTTGCCCGGGTGTCCTTGTGGAGAAGGCTGGATTCTGGTTGGAGGAAGATGAAGTCACACCTCATGCTTTGTAACATTGTTCTTTGATAAATGCTTTCTAGTTAGGAGTTTTCAGAATGCTTACAGATCTCTTGCAGAGACCTTTGTGAGAGACAGAACCCTTGCAAACAGATGTAGAGACGGAGGGCTGCGAGAAGTTTCAGACTCCGATGCAGAAATGAAAGGAAACGAGCAGATGTGATTTGCAAATGTAGAATATGGAGAGGGCAGACTTGATGGATGGCATATCGGAGGCAGACAAAGGCAATTCAGATGTAGGTTTAGTTCCATTCTGAATTTTTTTAGATCCCAAGCTTTGTCAAGGCGTATTGGTTTTATACTTGATTTCTCTTCATGGGAGATTCTGCAATTATTGATGATTGACATAGCTTCATGCTATGCTCACTCGTGCACTATGATTCTTTAACTCTTCATGAGTTCTGACTGACATAGTTTGTGCCTCACTATCTTAGACAGGGTTTGTTTCCTTATGGAACGCTTGTAAGAAATGATGATATGCTTGTACTAACTTAACAAAAAAACAGCAAGATGGCAGCAAGGAATTACTAGTTGCACAACTGCTCTATACACCAAAGTCACAGTACATTACTTTTACAAATGCTGCCCACCTCTTTGGTCCACTGCCAAGGAACCATAAACATACAAGCAACAAGAGAATAGAGAGGCAACAAAAAGAATATTTGCGCAATTTTTCAGAACTCTGAAACAAGTGAAAGTCCTTCAGTGATATGAACGAATCACTTTTATTACATCCTTTAGGGTATTCTTGATACAAGATGATTGGACAAACAGCCAACACATTTTGCACAGGTTGGGCTTCCTCAGGGCTGTGAATATAACAATAATGTAGTCAGGACACACATTCCATCACCTTCATAAAGATATATCAATTGTTTACACCATTTTTTAAAGCTTATCTCTTCATCAAATGTACTTAAATACTTGATCCGCTCCGAAGGACATTTGCACTAAACACTCTTTAAAATGTTTAGGACCAAAAGTAGCAATAGTGATTTAGTTGGAGAAACACAATAACCACCGAAGAGAAGAAAATAAAATAGTACCCAATCCAAAGTACGTATTTAATAAATAATGAAAAAACATGCAAGTGTTCATATAGCAAGTGAAAATAAGAATCAAAAACAAGAAAGGAGAGAGAAAGACGCCTAAAAAGATTTAAAACTTATGTAGAATATTTACACAAATATTCCACATCATAAATAAAGATGGTATATTTAAGGTTCTACTTATGAAAAACTCCTTTTAACAGCAAACAAAGCTACCTTAATATCCACGAAAGAAGGAAAAAAACAACATTGTGTGAAAAGAATGGGAAACAAATGCCACACACTAATCAAAACAAACACCAAACCCAACACATGACAATTATAGATGGAAACAATTCAGTCCTCACCAGATGCACAAATTTACCAATGTAGCGGTGTTGATCTGTACCTTATCAACAATGTAGTAGGCTAGAAAAAGGAAAAAGAAAGCACAACAGCCAATTTCGCTGTATTTTTGCTCTGGCTGTATCTCGACATAGCTACATCACCCAGTATAAGTAATTACTTAAGACCCCAAATACCTTTCAAATAGAGGTATCCAGTACCTCCAAAGGATGGATGTTATATGGACGTAATATGTTAATCAGCACAGTGTTTCTAAAACAGAATATCAAACATCTTTCAACTAACTTTGGAATGTATATTAGAAAAAAAATAAAGCAAAACAAAAACTGCTACAGGTCCAAATTTTACCTTTCATGAGTTTATGTTCTTTGAGGTGCCGACATTCAGCTGGAAATAGCAGTGTGCACTGTGATATGTGACACTTCCAATATGCTGCAATCAATTATAAAAATATAGAATATATAAAATGCCCATAGCTGCACCACAATCTATATGAAGTTACATACTAACAACTCCATTCCTCGTGAATGTCAACCATGTTACCATACTTAAATACTCTATAATGCAGCATATAGAGTGCAAAGTCACATAATGCTATTCCAACATAATGTGACTGAAAGAATTCCAAAAAACAGAAGAAGAGGTATTAAAAACCCTCCAAAATTATATAAATACTTAAAGCCGCTATTATGGTCCCCGCACCGAGTCAAACATACTCTCCAAATTGTGGTCTTAATACACGGGAAAAATTAATTACCGTACATCAAATTATATCCAGCAAATAGTTTTAGGATGCGTATATGACCCAGACATATAGAAATAGTAAAATGTATGTATTAACATTATATATCGAAAAAGCAACCAAGCATAAAGAGAAACGAGACCCCATCACCACATATGCGTCTTTTAAGAAAACCAGAGGTATAAATACCCGCATAATTGATAATAACATCAAAGAGTCTCGTACATAGCAAATGACAAGCGTGGTGATAATAATAACCGTCACAACAAAAACACATCTGTACGGGCATGTGTGAAACTACTTACCACCAATGTCTCTAGCAATGCCCCACGTAGGACGCCGAATCTCTCAACTCGCCGACGGCCAAATTCAAAATTTGCGCAAAAAGCAGGGAGCGAGTCATATAACTATTTATACTCCAATAGGCCAACCAGAACGTCAAATTCATGCATCAAGACACACTACGCATCTCAACCCTTTTTTCAAAAGTTGAAAACCAAATACTTTATTAACACACATACGCATCCACCTTCTGTTCCAATATACCTATTAGTGTATATTTTGGTAGACTCAAACATGCCCCAAAATAACCATTAGTTTGATTTTCATCATTTAAACACCTCGTCATACGTGTTAGTTAGCCAAAGACCACATTATTCAGATATATGCACAAGAAGAAATTTCGTATTAAACTAGCCCGGTCGCGACATAAACACCAAATATAAAATTGTATAAACACAAAATCTAAAAATTCTGCAGCAGATACCGTACTCGAACTCCCAGAGCCTCACGTAGTAGGAGTGCCTCACGACACCACCATGAGCTTGAAAAGTCATCATCATAATACTTCTTTATACATAACACCGCCCAACTGAAGACAATGTAAATAACCGGGGTCAAACAACTCGTATCATTAGTATCTACGAACAACCAGTTTTGGAAGAGGTGATCAAAAGGTTATTAAAAATAACACTATCTATTAGTTAATAGAGTAATTTAAAACAGCATGCAGCAAGGCCCAAATAAACCACCACCAGTGAGGCAATTATATAATCATATAGGATCCAAAGAAAGAAAACTTGATAGATCCACAATCAATTAAAACAAGACCCATCATAACAATATTCTCAGTATACTATCCTATACATCATCTTGTCAATGTTAGGACATTTATCATATTGTTGTATTTAGCTATATTGCACACAAATTTGACAGTTCTAATGTTGTCTTAACAATTTAAGTACAGACAATTTAGCAAAACATGCTTCAGAAATTCGCAAGAGAGAGGAAAATTAGCAAATTTACATATACATTTCAGGAAGTGTCATAGAGGACGAAACTATAACAATTCTGCAAAGTCTTCCAGATTTTTTTTTACAAAAAACAGGGGGTGGAGAGGGAAGGAAGGGAGAAAGAACAAATATCTCAATGCAAACAAACCATTATGACTTCAATATCAGCAAACCTCTATAATACACATAGTCAGTATTTTTTTAAAATACATTACAGTACTTAATGATGCAAGAAGAGGGGATGATAAAAACAGTATTCATAAAGCCTAATAAGTACAAAAGGCTACTTCAGGCATCTTTTTTTTTTTTGGTTTTTTTTTTTTGGTGTAAGGCATTTATTATCACAGAAAAAAGATAAAAGTTACACTGCGTCACGCCAACAACCCGGAGGCAGGCCGCTATCAAAATCGAGCATCTCACAGAGATTATTGAACTATCCATATGAATATAAATAGGCAGATGGCATGACAATAAAAAAGGCACATCGTGATCATATAAATCCCATAACAGCAGTGAAACTGTAGCACAGTAAGTGGCCTCACTTTTAGTCAGCACCGTAGACAACAGGCGAATCAGCAGAAGGTATTGCTGCCTCGGAATCCTGTAAATAGCAACAGGCCACGGCCTGCTGCACCGGCAGCTGGAAGAAACATGTCTACGGCCACTGTTTTCACCCATCCCACCCCAACCAGGAACCAAAACAGAAAGAGCAACAAACATTGGTGCATGTCAGTAACGTCAAGTACATATAATTCCACGCATACAGAGGGTCATGTGCGCCCGTGCCAGGCAACCATATAGCAGCATCAATCAGTGATAGAGCCAGGAGTCAGCCACCTAGAGGGAGGGGGGAGGGTGGAGGGGGGGAATGAAGAAGCTCGGCGGAACATCAACGTCCCCTTTTGCCGAGGGAATGGAAAGGCGCATACAAGGCAATATCAAGACGCCCCGGAGGTGGGAGCCTGGGGGTGCAGTAACGCTCCAGAGCAGACACACTCAGCCCTATCACAGCAGACCAAGCGCAACATGTACACATTCACAAGTTTCTACCCCATGTCATCCGAGACTGCCCCAGCAGGCGACAGTCCAGACACATCCGAGCTAGCGCGCTCCCTAGTCCATTGTAGGAAGCGTTCCCATATGTCATTAGGCCTAGAGGCAGTAGGCATCGTTTCCCAATAATACGTGAGCTGCGGGTGGCCATACGTCACGTCCCTAATCCACGCTGTAAATGTTGGCAGAGCCTTCCGACCCCAGTGCAAGGACACCTGTCGCTTAGCATAAAGGAGCAGCAGCGCGTGCAGTTTCCTGTCGCAGGGTTCCGTGTCTTTGACGTAGCCCAGCAAGCCCAGCAGCGCAGAAGGTGCATCAGTCCTGTGCAAGATTTGGTTAATGGCCACAAATATGTCTGACCAGTATTCCCCTAATCTGGGGCAGCTCCACGCCACATGGAGGAAGGATGCATCCTCCCGCCACATTTCCAACAGGAGGCATCCACGCAAACGCCCATACGGTGCAGCAGTAGTGGCGTACGATAATAGCGATGAAGAAATTTAAAATGAATCAGCCTGAGCCGGTAATTCGGAGACAACGCCGTCAATTGTTTACAGCAGTACTCCCACACCTCATCCGTCAGAGGGTCCATAAGCTCAGCAGTCCAAGCCTTCCTGGCTGTCGGAACTGTTGCCGGGGCCTGCTCTTGCATACTGTTATAGAGCCTCGACACCAGTTTTTTGGGCGATGGTCTCGAAAGTAGATTCTGAAGGGCATCAAGTGTCGGTGGAGCCTCCGGGAAGTGTGACCACATTTTCTTGCACGATTCCCTAAGAGAGTGGTATAGGAGTGCGTCAGCAAAGGACTCAAGCTGGCCGCCCTCACAAGCACCCAGTTCATCAAATGTACCATCAGGGTATATATCCGCAAAAGTGTGCAATCGCTTCCCACGAAGCGTAAGGGAGTCACCCCTGGCACATAAGCAGGGCAGCATCGGGTTGCTCTGTAGGGGGATAGCCGGTGCATAGAGTAAAGCAAGTCCCGCTCTGTCACGCAACTCTCGCCAGGACCAACGGATCATTTCCACGGTGTCCACATCCCTCGAGGGGCGTGAGACTTTTCCATAAAGTGCCACACGTAGCGGTGAAGGGGCTACGGCCGCAAGCTCCACAGCCACATGCGGTTGGTAGGGGGTTGGAAAGACCCAAAAGTGCAAGAATTGTGCCTGAGCACATAATGAGTATAACTTCAAATCCGGTGCGCCAAGGCCACCCTGTCTCAGTGGAAGCGTAAGCAGGTTCCAGGAAGTTCTCGCCTGACCCCCCGCCCACACCAGATTCAGGAGCAGGGACCTGACACGCGCATGGAAGTGCGCCGTCATTGGCAACGGGATGTTGACAAACAGGTACAAAAATTTTGGGAGAACCACCATTTTGGCCAGAGCTATCCGCGCCACCAGGGAGAGGGGGAGCTCATTCCAAATTTCCACCTTGCGCTCCAGCCAGTCCACCGCCCTGCCAAAGTTAAGAGACCACAATTCCTGCACATCTCTACTGACCCAGATACCCAGGTATTTGACAGCATCAGTCTCCCAACGCAGTGGGTAGTTGGGTGGCGGCCTACCAGTCCCGTCAGTCAGAGGGAATGCCACAGATTCCGACCAGTTGATGGAAATTCCCGCTAGGCCCTCAAATCGTACGAATTCTTGAAGGAGTGGGTTCATATTGTCCACGGGGTTAGTGACATAAAGGGTGACATCAGCCTGCCTCCCTAGGAACTTAACCTCGCGCTGCGCCTCCTCATTAAATGTCAGTAGCTTGGATTTTAAGCTGCCCGCCAGTTCCAAGGTTGGCTCCCTGCAAAAGGCCAGATCCAAGTCTACCAATTCCAGCTCCAACTGGGCCAGCGTCTGGCGTATAGTGCGCAGCACCCCCGCCTGCCTCGCTATGCATTGTCCCCTGATCACCGCCTTAAAGGCGTCCAATACAATGGCTTCCGAAGAAGCTGAGCCTTCGTTTTCAGCAAAATATTTAACAATATCAGTGCGGATCTCCTCAACAAACACCAGATCAGTTAGTGCATGAGGGGGCAGGCGCCACGTGAATGCTCTGGGGATTGTGGTAGGGATGCGCAACTCCAGCATGCAGGGGGCGTGATCCGAAAGCGATCTAGCCTGGATGTCCACATTCATCACCCATGTCGCCACTTCAGGCGACGCCAGCCAGAAATCTAAGCGGGACCATGTAGACTTATGGTATGTATAGCAAGTCCCCACCCTGTCCCCGGGATGTCTGACCCTCCACACATCAGACAGCAAACCCTCTTCCATGATATCCAGAACAGCCTGCCTCGCGTTAACATGTGTGGGCCTGCTCACCCCTCTTCGGTCCATGTCATCGTTCAGCACAACATTGAAATCCCCCCCAAGAATTATTGAGCAGCAGTCTAGTAGTGCTATTTGAGCCCAAACGTTCCAGAAGAAGCCCGGGTCATCAACATTCGGACCATAGATAGCAGCCAGAACAATCGGTCTACCCTGCAGAGAACCATGCACAATACCATAACGTCCCTCCTTGTCCAGCACACAAGAATATTCAGGCCCAAATTAGGGCGTGGGCAAAATGCAATCGTCATACAGTACTTACAGACATGGCATACTTAATCATTGTCACTTAGGTGAGCTGAGTCTTCTTCCAATCTCGGCGATTTTCTCCTCGCCCCCGGGCCATTGATATGTTTAGCAAATTTGAGGGCGGATTTCGCATCCGTGAAAAAATGCGTAGTGTTGTCATGAATCACTTTTAGTTTCACCGGGTATAACAGGGAATATTGCACCTCAGCTTGTGCCAATAGTCTCTTTGCTGGGACGAATTCCTTACGGGCTGCCTGAACCAGGGGGGTAAAGTCCGGAAAGAAGGAGATGGTGTTTCCTTTATGCGTAATTTTACCCTTTTCTCTGGCTAGACGCAGGATGAGATCTCTATCTTGGAAATTGAGCAGTTTTGCAAGGATCGGACGTGGCGGTGCACCCAATGGAGGTTTCTTGCCGAGCGATCTATGTGCCCTCTCGACCGTAAAGACCGACGAGAGGTTCCAATGTTCATCGTCTCCGGAATTCCAGTAATCCGGATGTTGGACCTACGGGAACGCGCTTCCAAATCATCCGCTTTAGCTCGTAGGCTGTCCAGCTCCCTCTCCAAATTCGTGATATGTTGCTTGGCCTGCTGTTGAAATTTGCAGCATTCGGTCTGCCTATTCTCCAAGCAGTCCAGCCGCGTTTCATGGGTCCACCGTGGCCTTCACCGATTCTAGTTGGGAGGACATTACATCCAGCTTGGAGTCGATGCTTTTTAGGCTAGATCGTACCTCAATTATGAGCGCTCTAAAGTCGATGTCCGCCGGGGCAGACTGCGATAGCGGTTCCCCGCCATCCGCTTCAGTCGCCAGTTGCTTGGGCGGGCGCTTATTATCGAAGCTTATCTTGGGCTGTCTAGCTTCGTTTTTCCCCATGACGGCAGCAGACGTAGGGTACGCCTTATAGTCTTGAGTCGCTCACCGCAGAAAGTCCTACGCCGTGTGCAGTGGGGAGATGCCCACGCAGCAGCCAAGCCCCGACAGGCACTCCACCGGAGATCTCGCAGTGCACAAGATGGCGGGCTCACCAAGGCTTTACTCCTTCGTCACAGCACCGAGTGCGCTTCGCCCGACCAGATCTGCTTGAGCAGCCGTGTAATGAGTGAAAAAGTCCGTGTAGGTCGGGTGTGTAAGCCAGAGCAGCCGCGTGGCTATGGAGCAGTGGGTTAGCGGCCCGGTGGCAAAGCGCCACTGTTCCCAAGATGGCCGACCTCGTCCGGAGTTTCAGCAGTGTTACCACGTAATTGATGATTCCCAGTGTCCTCCGCACAATTGCTTCGCCACGGCCCAGGCCGAGTCCACAAGGCTACGGGGATGCACCGAAGAGCTCCAAGTCGACCGCCCCCTCGGATGCAGGCGGCCACGCCACCACCCGTCCAGCACACAGCGGCCCTGCAAGCCGCGGTCTGTAGTAGGATGCAGCACCCCGTCCCCGGCTCCGCAGCCGCGGGTTCCACCAGGCGCACGCTCCGGGCTGTCTTCTCCCAGTGATTTCTCCGCGGCGCAGCAAGCTTTGCGCCCCAAACTTCGGTGGTAGGATCTCGAGAGTGTGTATCGTCGACTCCCGGGTAGGTTAGGGGCCCTCAGGGTCTCGGATCAGGATTAATTCAGGATTAGGTGATGCAGCCGGCGGAGCTCGCTCACAGAGCGGCCATTTCGCTGCCCGGTTGGCCACGCCCCCCCCACTTCAGGCATCTTAATTTCTGAATATAAGGACATCTAAAATACAATAGATCATCCTCTGGTCCGGAGAGTGTCCAGTGACTACATTGGAATTCACAGAGAACAGGTCACACAGATTACAGAAAATAGTGCATCTCATTATCAGAATTCAGACCAACAGCATTAGCTCTTAATTTACATATCCAAGTAGCCTTTAATTGACGCAGGCGTAGCTCCCTTGTACTAATTTACATTTTCTATTTTCAATTCTGTAACCTGATTGATATCTGACTAATGAATGAAACTTAGAGAATGTTAAAAATAAATCCCTTTAAAAATACTCACAACCCTCATTATTGACTGAAATGTTTACTTGCATTTGATTAATTGCCCATGTTTATGAAGGAGCCTTTGGGTCAAAACATGGTGGACAAGATCTATCGACCCTAAGCGGAAACAAGGGTAACGGTAATCAAAGGTAATAGTGCCGAATTTCCTGAATTTACCAAAGAGAGATTACTGTGAGATTCCGCTCAATCACCTGAATGCACCATTCGGGTAATTATTTAATGCAAATCTTCAAATCCAAATGCAAGAAGCATTGTGTTGAATGTGAGCAACCAGAAATCACCTCGAAATTTAATTTTGAAGTTACATTTTCACTCAAACGAACAGCTCTGATCATTTTCTCAGTGTGAGATGCAGTTCTTGCACATGTGCGTCGGAGGGCTCCTGGCCATTCACGCACAAGGCACAGGAAATCCCACTGGTGTGGACACCTGAGGAATTCCCTTTTTGTCTAAACACCCTCCGGAGCTGGGGAAGAGCTTGACAATCTGCCCCCCAGAGGGCAGCAAGCACACCAGACACCATGGATTTTTTTGGTTTTACAACTGTAGGGGTGGGGGTTGCTCAAAATGAGCAAGCCATGGCCCCCACCTCCCCCAAATACCACAGTATTTCTGCCCCCTGGGAGGCAGATGGGCAAAATAGCTCCCAATCTGTTACTGGGGGGGAGGGGGGCAAAAAGCATACCAGGCACCTGGGATTTTTTTTTGCTTTTTACTCCAGTAAGTTTGGGGGCAGCCCCGAATGGCAATGCAAATGCCCCAACACCCCCCTAATCCCAGTCTTTCAGCCCCCCGGGTAGGGCAAGAAGCATACTAGACACCAGGCTGGCAGTGTACGTGGGCTAGCACTTGGCTGGCGGAGGGCATGGATGGAGCTTGGCTGCCAGAGTGCGTGGATGGTGCTTGGCTGGCGGTGTGCGTTGATTGCGCTTGTTTGGTGGTGTGCGTGGATGGAGCTTGGCTGCTGGTGTATATGGATGGTTGTGTGCATGCACTGACTCTTGACTGGCGATGTGGCTTGCATGGATCCCACAGCGTTTTCTTACCTCGAATCCCCTGCAAACCTCCAATTTACTTACAAAGGCACATGCTCCTCACATTTCTGTGTGGGTAAGTTGTACAAAAACCGTGTAGGCACAAATTTCCTACCACCCACCGTTCCCCTTGATCTGGCGAGAAAAGTGATACCTCACTTGTGTAGGTGCCCAAAGTAGCCTTAGTCTAAAGGCATATAAACAAACTGCCCTTTTGGATCTGCCTTGGGCCCCGCTCAATCTCTATACATTTTTGGCCTTTTCATGTGATAGGCACTTGGCCCATCCACACAAGTAAGGTAGCATTTATTTCGGGAGACTGAGAGGAACGCTAAATTGTAGAAAATGTGTGCCTATCAGTTATCTCACATTGTTACCACACAGATATTCCATACCTTCCTGGACTCCCACAGGTGTATAGTTTTTAGAAATACCTGGGTTTTTTAGGTTCCCTAGATGTCTGCAAGTACAGTACCAAAAGCACATTTGTCCACATATCTATCACAAAATGACCTGTTTTTTCAAGGGTGTCATCTGCATTTTTGGTCCCGGACTCAGCAGCCATCTAAGGAGACCTACAAAACCCAGACATTTATGAAAAGAGGTTTCCAGGACAGTGCAGCTTAAGTGGATCTCCCAACATTTTCCTACCAAGCGTCACCTGTAAACCTCAAATTTAGCTTACAAAAATTATGTTTTACTTACTTTTCAGTGTGGGAAAGTTGTAGGATCACCGGACCACCACAAATTTCCAACCAACCAGCGTTCCCCCCAGTTTCCAGATAAAAATGGTACCTCACTTGTGTGGGTAGGCCTAGTGCCCACAACAGAAAATACGCACAAAATGTACTGTGGAGACAGCAAAATTGCTTAGCCCAAAACAACCTGGTTTTGGAAGGGGGGTCATCTGGGTTTTTTGCCCCGGGCTCGGCGGGCATCTAGAGAAACCTACCAAACCCACACATTTCTGAAAAGTAGACACCCGGGGTAGTCCAAGAAGGTTTGGCTTACATTGACCCCCCAACGTTTTCCTACCCAGAATACGTTTTGGGCCCTTGCCTGTCGCGAGCACTTGGCCCACCCAGTGAGGTACCATTTTTATTGGAAGACCACACAGAAGTTTGAGACAAATGTGACTTCTTTTACCTAAATTTGAGGTTTGCAGGGAATTCTGGGTAGGAAAACATTAGGGGTGTCCATGCAAGTTATACCTCGCTGAACTCCCCTGGGTATCTAGTTTTCAGAAATATGCGGGTTTGGTAGTTTCCCAACATAGCCGCCGAGCCCGGGGCCAAAATCCCAGGTGACTTCCCTTGCAAAACCAGGTTCTTTTGTGATAGGTAATTTGGATGTCTCCTCAATACATTTTGGACCCTTGCTTGTAGCAGGTACTTGGCCCACCCACTCGAGTGAGGTACCATTTTTATTGGAAGACTTTAAGGAATGCGGGGTGGGTGAAATTTTGTGGGCCCATGCAGATTCCAGAATTTTCCATCACAGAAATGTGAGGAAAATGAGTTTTTTGGGACAAAGTTTGAGGTTTGCAGGGCGTTCTGGGTAACAGATTATGGTGCGTGCCACACAAGTCACCCCCTACTTGATTTCCCTGGGTGTCTAGTTTTTTTTTTTAAAAACTTTATTGACAGGAAGGAATAGTGGACAATCAGTTGCATACAGTTTTCCGGCAATCGTTACATAATGTGTAAATCATCATTTCTACAATTGACGATCGGCCTTCCGGTAGCCCGGACTGCGCTGCCCATGGCCTCTCGAGTTCTACATACACATTAATTGTTCGTTACAGTGTGCAAATCACAGCTTCCTGATAGCCCTTCCCTCATGTATCAGTGATGTCAGCATCTCATTTTCTGCAAAACATTATCAACAAACTTCCCAACTAACCCCCCCCCCCCCCGAGTCATCGTCGCCCCTTGTTCACCCACATCACTTAGTTTCCTGTGTCTCCACTTGCTCTGTGGAATACTGCCAGGTCAGTGCCACTCATGTTTCATTGTCCCGCTATTGAGGCACTTGCCACGCCTGCATTCAGTTACTCCTCCTCCCCCTCCGAGTCTGAGTCCTCACCCTCTGGTAGGGGTTCACATATCTCCCCTCTGTATTTGTTCCATGCCGCCCAGACCTTGTTCCACTTCCGTGGCGCTGCTCGAAGCACGTAAACTGCTCTTTCCGTCACCATTAGGACGTCCATGTTTTTGGCCCATCTACTGGCAGTGGGTACGTCTGGCGCTCCCCATTTCTGCGCTATATCCCGCTTAGCCACTGTCATAGCCAATGATGCCCAAATCAGGTCGTATCTACCCAAGTCGTTGGGGTCCCAGATGTTTAAAAGGCATTTGCGCGGTTCAGGTAATATGGAGAGTTTAAGGGCCTGGGAGATTGAGCGGAGTATCTGTCTCCAGAATTCGCGTATTCGCGGGCATTCCCATAGTGTGTGTATTAGTGTACCCTCCTCCCCACAGCCTCTCAAACAAAAGGGGTGTGGTGCTCTCTGTATTGTGTGCAGCAGTGTCCTGGTGTAGTATATGCGGTGTAGGATTTTAAGTTGTACCAATCTGAGCCTACTAGAAATTCCGACCTCCTTCGGGGAGGCCAGCGCCTCATTCCATTCGAATTCGTCTGTCTCACCTAGTTCCCTTTCCCATTTTTCTTTCAGTTTTAGCGTTGGGTCTTTGAGATTGTTAAGCAGTTTTTTATAAGTGAGGGAGGTGGCGCTTTGGAGCATGAATTCCGTTAGCAGTCTGTCCTCCAGCGGGGAGGAGTCCGGTAGAGTGGTGCCTGTAGGGATTGCTTGCAGTAGTGCATGCCTAATTTGGACATATCGAAACGTCTCGGTGGGGCCAAGATCGTACTGTTGTTGTAGGTGCGGAAACGGTATCACTGTGTCATTGTCCCAGAGGTCTCCTACTGTAGAGATGCCAATGGAATCCCATCGCTCAAACCCCTTACAGCCCCTCAGGTTTCCCAGTGTCTTTGTGTCCCACAAGGGGGTCATTTTTGTGATTCGACCTGCCCATCCTAGACGGGCCTGTGCCAAGTGCCAGAGGGTCGCCGTGTGTTTGGTCGGGCCAGTCAGGGTTTTCAGTTGTGACTTGTTGTAGAGCACAGACAGCATACAGTCCGTCCCAAGTTGCGACCAATCCGCCCGGTAGGCCGGGTCGTCTTTCGGGGCGTGAATCCAGTAGTTTATAATTTTGAGTTGGGCAGCCCAATAATATAGCTGAATGTTGGGGAGCGCTATGCCCCCCTCGTACCAGCTTTTTACAAGCTTGTCGTACGCTATACGTGCCGGACCCGTATTCCAGAGCAGGACAGTAACCAGTGCCACAATCTGTTGAAAGTAGCGCGGTGGTACCAGGTGGGGAGTATTTTCGAGGACATAAAGGAGCCTCGGGAGGGCCATCATCTTGTATAATGCCGCCCTTCCCAGTAGGGTCAGGGGCAGGGCCGCCCAATGTTTAACATCTGCTCGCAGGCGATCTATGGGTGGCTTCAGGTTGTGAGCAAAAAAGTCTGCTTCCCCGCTTGTGATAACAATACCTAAGTATTTGAAAGAAGTCGATGCCGTAAGCAGCGGACAGTTCCCCCGTACTCTCGGCGCCGGGCCTTTCAACGTATATAAGGTGGATTTTGACCAATTTAGAGTGTAGCCCGATGTTCGCCCGTGCGTGTCACATAAGTCTAGGAGGGCTGGGATGCCGGTATCAGGCGTGGTCATGTAGATGAGCATGTCGTCCGCGTATAGCGAGACTTTGTCTTCCCACCCCTCCTCCCATTTGATTCCCGTGAACAGGGGTGTGGATCTGATCTGTATGGCCAGAGGTTCGAGCACCAGTGCGAAGAGCAGGGGGGACAGGGGGCAGCCCTGTCTAGTCCCTCTGCCCAGCGGGAAACTCGGTGAAATGTGGCCGTTGGCTACTACCTGTGCAACGGGTTTTGTATAAAGCAGTCGTACCCATGCTATGTATTTTGGCCCAAATCCCATACGCTCCAGTACCATGAAGAGATATTCCCACTCTACCAAGTCGAACGCCATTTTAGCGTCGAGAGAGAGAATCACAGCCTGCTCCGTGAGGAGGTGCGCTCGGGCCAACACTCCGTGTACTCGCCTTAGGTTCATCGCAGTGCTCCTATGAGGCATAAAGCCCGACTGATCAGGGTGGATCAAGGTGTGGAGGTGGGGCAGTAGGCGGGTAGCTAGAAGTTTGGCTAGTATCTTGGCCTCGATGTTCAATAATGATATCGGGCGATACGAGGTACATTCTGTCGGGGGTTTCCCCGGTTTGGGAATCGTTACAATCGTCGCTGTGCGTTGATCGAGCGGCAGCTCTAGTCTGTCCCTGCTCTCCAAGTACATGGCCAGTAGTGGAGCACTGAGGTCTGGGGCCATGGATTTGTACCACTCCACCGGTATCCCGTTAGGGCCCAGTGCTTTACCGGACTGCAGCGCCTGGATCGCCAGCTGGATCTCTTCCTCCGTCGGGTCTAGTTCTAGGACGTCCCTATCCTCTTGTGCGATGCTGGGGATAGTAATGTCTGCAAGAGTTGCCGTTGCCATCTGCCGTGTGACCCTACGTTCTGGTGTGTATATTGCCCGATAGTGTCGTGCTAACTCGCAAACTATTTCTTCTGGGTGTACCAGTGTCCGCCCCTCCTCCGTGTGAAGCCTTTGAATACCTCTCGTTCCACTCCCTTTCTTATCCAACCATGCCAACATATGACCCGCTTTATCACCCACATCGTAAACCCTATGGCGAGTGTTTGCTATATATCCTTTCTCAGTCGTTTTGAGGTGTGCTAGGTATTGTTGTTGTCTAATCGTGAGGGTGTGTGTCGTGGACGGGGAGGGGTCTGCCATGTGTGCAGTATTTGCTGTGTCGAGTGCAAGTTCCAGGTCTGTGAGGCCCTTCCGTGAGTCCCGTCTGTGTCCCGTAATCGTGGAAATGGCCGCCCCCCTGAGGACCGTTTTGTATGCCTCCCATAGGGTGGAAGGTGACACCACTGTGCCAGTGTTCTCCGCAAAATACTGCGTTGTCACCAGTTTTAGTTTTTTCCGAATCTTGGGGATTTTTAAAAAATTGGGGTAGATCGGGTAAATTCGGGCCTTTCTTTTCCCCCCGGTGGTAAGCGATAGGAGAATAGGAGAATGGTCTGAGATTCCCCTGGGTAGTGTGTCAACTTTGTCTACCATATCCAGTCCCAGACCCAATGCCATGAAGTAATCTATACGAGAAAGGCTATTATGTACCGCCGAGTAATAAGTGTATTGTGTGGTCTCAGTGTGCAAGTGACGCCAGATGTCCGTGAGGCCTAGTGCTTCCACAAAGTCCGACAGCGGTGCAGCATCTCGGGGTCGGGACCTAGAGGGAAAGGCGTCCTTAAGTGGATCCATGATTGCGTTAAAGTCCCCCCCAACAATCGTGTCGCCATCGGGGAGATCAAGAAGGAACTTGCCCAGTGCTGGCAGAGCCACAGAGTGTAGGGCTGGGGGAACATATACTGATATTACATTGAGAGCCTTGCCCTCCCACTGTCCATGGATCGCAGCAAATCGACCCTGGTCATCTGCCACACTGCGGGTTACAATAAAGGGGGAAGACTTTCTCACCAGTATGCCTGTTCCCCTGGAGCCAGTAGTGAAGTCTGCGTGTACCGCCATTGTGTAGCCACGTCTGTCTAGAGCTTTGCAGGTGGACCCCGTGAGGTGGGTTTCTTGTAGGAGGACTATATCTGGGTTCTGTCGTTTTATGGCCTGCAGGACTAATCCCCTCTTGATTTTGTCACCCAGGCCCCGGACATTCCATGTTAGTATGCGAAGTGGGGGAACCCCCCCGGCTGTGGAGGAGTCCACATTGGGCGCGTGATTAAGTGGCCTGGCCATTAAGCTGAAGAGGGAGTTTTGCACACAACGTGTGCAGTGGCGTAACCCATGTGTCGATCTGTGCCGCCCTGTGTTGGAGATATACAGATGTCGGGGCGATAGTGCAATGTAGGTGTGAAACGACGACTACAAACAAATTTAAACATCCCAACATGTAAACTTCAATCCCATCCCCCCTCCCTGCTACCCTGCTCCACGGACAAACTCCCGCCCGCTTCCCCAACTGTGCAGAGTGCTTTAACCCTCCCCTAGACATCTCACTTGCTCGTGGGGTTGGTGAGTCTCCTTTGGGCACCGCCTGTGCCCACCCTACTCAGCCGCGTCCGAATCACGGCACCCGCGGCCCACACAGTCCCAAAACAATATTGTTCAGTTTCACACTGGAGCCACTTGTCCAGAGTCTAGCGGGTCTCTCTCAAGATCCGATTCTATTTCTTCCTCGCCTCCCTGATGCGGCGGAAGGGAGGACTGACTGGGTGTTGGCCTTTCAGTACGGTGACGTGGTCGGTCTCGCTGTGAGCGGTGTCGCTGTCCCGTCGGTCTCCAGCCCTCCAGCCATTCTTGAGCCACCTCTGGTGTGTCAAAGAACCAAGTCTTTCCCTCGGCCACTATCCGTAATTTAGCAGGGAACATCATGGAGTACGGCAATTCTCTGTCTCGTAGTGCCTTTTTGACCTCCGTGAAGGATTTGCGTCGCCTGGCCACCTCCGCCGTGTAGTCTGGAAAAAACGCTAGAGTCGCATTTTGGATCCGTACTGGTGGCGAGTTTCTTGCCGCTTGTAGAATTGCGTCTCTGTCTCTGAAATTAAAGAGCCGGGCCAGTACCGGTCTTGGTGTTGCCCCGGTCTTGGGCGGACCTCCCGGGACTCTGTGAGCTCTCTCTACCGAGAAGAATTGAGATAGGCCTTTGGGCTGGAGTTTGCTTTTGATGAGGTCTTCTACATAGAGGTCCATGGCCCCTTTCCCTTCCGTCTCAGGAAGTCCAAGGATACGTACGTTGTTTCGTCTTGAACGCCCTTCCTGGTCGTCCAGCTTGTCGTGGAGGAGCTTGGTCACTTTCTGCATCCTTTCCATTGCCACTTGTAGCTCCGAGGTGTCCTCCACGAGCGATTTTGTGACCACTTCTACCTGCGAGACCCTTTCCGCCATTTTGTGAAAGTCCGCTCGCAGCAGGGAGACATCCGAGGAGATGGCGCCCACCGTCGTTTTCACCTCTGAGAGCGTTCTCATGATGTCTTCCAGCGTTATTTTTGTCGTTTTTTCTGCTTCTTGGGCGTTCCCTGTGGAGGATCGCCCAGTATTCTGTTGTTGACCCTGGTGTCCATAGGCGAATTTGTCCAATTTAGCTTGCGTGGACCCACTCCTGAGGCCTTTGCCCGCCATGGTGCTGGGGCCTATGAAATCCCGTGATAGGCCCTGCGGGACCGTGACCTGCGCTCCGTCCGAAGTCGCCGTTAGTGGGTGTTAGCCAGAGAAGTGTAGTCTGGTAGGTGGCGGATGGAGTGGCCCCCTCCGGTGTCCGCGGAAGCCTCCCTGCGTGTCAGCGCGGGTGTCTGTGAGTCACTGGGCTACTCTGAGTTGCTGCCCCCGATGCCCTCTTTCAGGGCTGGAATGGCTCCTTTGCTCCTCACCCCCCCGCAACAGCTGACAGTGTTGGTTCTGGGCCCGGGCAGCCGCCCCCCCGCTCACCGAGTTCCTGCCTCTGTGTCGGTGTTGCCGGTAGTATGCGGGTCCTAAGGGTCCCCTCTGAGGTTCACAAATGCTGCTGGTATGGCGCCTACCCCCTGGGGCACCGACGTTGCCTTCCTCAAGACTGGGGCGATAGTGTTGGCCTCCCCGATGGTGCCCCGTGGTGCTCCGCCGTCCGCTAGGCTCTCGCGCTGAGGGGGGTGTCTGTACCGCTTCGCGCGGCCGAGATTGGGGTCCCACTGACCTTGGTGCTGCTCCGGTCCCGCTTGGTGATCGCGGTAGTCCTCGTGCCACTGGATGACGCCGGGGGTGTCAGGCTTGCTCCGGGTTCCGGGCAGGTACCGGGGTGCTTCCACTTTCCACAGCCGGCCCGGCCTCACTTCCGCCGGGGCCTGGATGTCACTCGAGACCGGTGCTGTTCCTCCGGTCCTAGGCCCTGATTTGTCGCACGACGTAGATCAGGCTCCGGTGCGCCGATTCCCTCACAAATTGGACCGGTGACACCGCTTGGGTCCCGGACCCGAACGCCGCCGCTTCAGGCGTGCTAGGTGTCGGATTAGTATGTCGGATTTATCAGAAGGCTGCAGTGCCCTCGGGAGCTCTCACTCTAGGCGTCCGCCATGCTTGGCTGCTAGCCACGCCCCCCCCTGGGTGTCTAGTTTTAAAAAATGAATAGGTTTGCTAGGTTTTCTTGGGGGCAGGCAGAGCTAGGGTTCAAAATCTACAGCTAGGCACTTTGCAAAAAAAGGCTCAGCTTTTAACGTGAAAATGTGGTGGGTCCATGTTGGAATTTGGTCCGTTTCCTGTTGCGGGCACTAGGCACAACCACAGCAGTGAGGTACCATTTTCATCAGAAGACTTTTGGAAATGCGGAGTAGGTGGAATTTTATGGATACACGCAGATTCCAGAACTTTCAATCAAAGAAATGTCAGGAAAATTTATTTTTTCAAAATGTTTGAGGTTTGCAGGGGATTCTGGGTAACAGAACCTGGTGGGAGCAACACAATTAACCCCCTCCTGGATTTCCCTGGGTGTCTAGTTTTAAAAAATGTATAGGTTTGCTAGATTTCCCTAGATGCCGGCAGAGCTAGGGTTCAAAATCCACAGCTAGGTACTTTGCGAAAAAAGGGTCAGTTTTCACTGTAAAAATGTGGTGTGTCTCTGTTGCATTTTGAGACCTTTCCTGTCACGGGCACTAGGCCTACCCACACAAGTGATGAATCATTTGTATCAGAAGACTTTAGGGAATGCAGGTTGGATGGAATTGTGTGGACCCACACAGATTCCAGAACTTTCGATCACAGAAAGGTGAGGAAAATAGTTTTTCTTTACAAAGTTTCAGGTTTGCAAAGGATTCAGGGTAACAAAACCTGGTGAGAGTCACACAAGTCACCCCCTCCTGGATTTTTCTGGGTGTCTAGTTCTCAAAAATGTATAGGTTTGCTAGGTTTCCCTAGGTGCCGGCAGAGCTAGTGTCAAGCCCGCCCTGGTGTCAACCCGCTGTTCCCCACTGCCAGGAATAAGACTCAAAGAATTTCCGTGGTATTACCGTTCCTGGGAGTGCAGAAATTCATTGAGGCGAGAACGGCATACCCGGCAGGTCAAGGCAGCGCTGTGCCGCTTTAGCGCAAGGTTAGCGTTCTAGTCTTTCACAATGCGGGCGGCCATTTCGTGCGCTCCATCCCTGAGTACTGCGCACTTCAACCGTCATACTGAAGCGAGCGGCAGCATTCCGGAGAGTCTCCTCAGATTCTCATTTTGGTTGTCGTTCCTCAGAACTTTGTCCTTCCGAAGAGGATTCGTTTTGGACAGCTCCTCGCATCCTGTTTTTTGGTCTTTCCGAATTCACAGCTTTTGCCTTGTTTTGACCTCCGCTACAGTAGTTGTGAGGTAAGCCGCTACGGACTGCTCCTAGCGGAAGATCCTTCAGCGTTGGTTGGTCCCTCGATCAAGTTCGTCTTGTACTTCAAACTGATATTGCTAATTTGGAATTGGACACTTGTCGGAACTGTTTGCTTCGTCAATTCCTGTTAGCAAGGGTTCCAGTTCTGTTCCTTCAGCTTCCAGTCAGCAGCCAATTTGTGAACTCTGTGTCTAGAGTCATTGGAGACTTAGTTGTTCATTTCTCTCGAGCTTCAACCGAACCTACAAAGACATAAGAATTATTCTGTCAGACCTAATTGGGATGTTCAAAGCCATCAAGTGTTTCCACTTCATCCTTGAACTGTATCCAGTCGGAGAAGTGTTTAGGGGTTATAATATATGCGCATATAGGTTATGCCCTTACTCACACACACACCAAGCAAGGTCTTAGCATCAGCAGAATACGACGCCGTTACCATTGTCATCCGAGCGTCCTAGGAGAGCAGCTCAACCCACACTCTTATCAGGTACAACTCGGAACTGTGATATCACAAAAGTGTAAAGTTGCTTGAACAGTGCTGTGAATGTAATTCCACTCCTTGAAGGGACGTATTAATTTGTGGTTACTTTTGCAGGTGTCCTCAATTCCATCAAGCCTAGACGACACCAGGGTGTGGCAGCCTCTCTTGTTTGTTATCCACTTCCCCTTTCCCTTTCGTTCCTGGGCTCAGAGATCTCTGGGTGCAGGGGCAATTGGGAGTTGGGAACTTATCTTCTGAAGACCCTCGTTGATCGCCCCCACAGACCATAGGAGTTCAGGTTAGTCCTCTTGACAGATTGAAGTGCCAATAGACACGTTGTGCCTTCTGTCTGGGCGAGATGACTGAGGGTTGGGATATGAAGGCCTTGACCTCAGTGCTAGAGGGAATGCAAAAACAGTTGAGCGACACTCAGGAGGAGATTAAGAAATCCAATCAAGAGACTAGTCATCTACGGCAAAGATTAGATGAGTTAGCTACTAGTACCAACCCCAGTTTTGAAAGATCGAAGTTTCAGAGTTTTGCTTCCCCCTCATCTTCCTCAGAGTTAACAACCCAAGTGGTACATGCCATGTCACCCACTATTCCATTAGCTCCTCCAGAGAGGTTTCAAGGGGACCCACATAAGGCCCAAATTTTTCTGACACAATGCTCGTTGCATTTTTTGTGCAAACCCATTTTGTTTAAGGAAGACCAGTCAAAGGTGGCTTTTGTTCTGTCTTATCTGAGTGGAGATGCAGCAGCGTGGTCTCTACCCTTGGTCTCTGCTAATGATCCGGTACTCTACAAGTTTGAAGATTTCAAAGCAGAATTCTTACGCATTTTCGATAGGAGGACCATTTCACAGGCCACCGACAACGAATTGTTGGATCTCAGACAGGGCAATAAGGAGTTAGTTGCTTATATTGCACAATTTAATCAGCTCATCGTAGAAACCAGTTGGCCTGCGGCCAAGAGAGCAGCTATTTTTTACAGAGGACTTAAAGATGAGCTCAAGGATGGTTTAGCTCAAATTCCTAAGAGACCCACAGATTTGTCGGAGTTGATCGACTTAGTTTTACACATCGACCAGCGCCAGTCTGAGAGGCGGAGTGAGAGACGCAAGGATTTCCGATCAGCCCCGCCAAGGTTGGACCGAGCTCGAACTGAGGCCAGTAAGAGCCTTGAAGGCACCCAGGCCGAGGAACCAATGCAAATCGGCTCAGTACGAGGCCCTCTCAGTATGGAAGAACGAGAGAAGCGTCGGGCGGGAAAACTGTGTATGTATTGTGGTTTACCGGGCCATTTTGTTCGTGAGTGCCCGAAGAGACTGAAGAAGTCTACGACGGTAAAAGATCGGCTCCACCAGTAGACGGGGTTGCCCTGGTGGAAGCGACACAAGAGTCGGCCCCAAAATCGCAGTCTTTGGCAAATACCTTACAATGTGCAGCACCACATCTTATCTTGTCCAGTAGGATTCAGTTTGGAGAAAATGTTCATCAGCATGTCTCAATTATGATCGATTCTGGAGCCACTGGGAATTTTTGCGATATTCAATTTGCTAAATCTCTGGGAATTCGATTTGAGAAGAAATTAAAGCCTGAGTTGGTGCGAGCAGTTGACGGAACTAACCTGTCTTCAGGACCCATCGTAGCAGATACAGAGACCATTACCGTATTCGGTCCAGGGAGCCATCGGAGTTTGGTGCGATTTAATTTGATTGATGCCCCGCAGTTTCAGCTCATCCTTGGTCTGCCTTGGCTCACCGAACATAATCCTAAGATCGATTGGGCCAAGCGTACATTGGAGATGTCATCGGAATATTGTCTAGAACACTGTAAGGCATCCTCTCCGGGGGAACTTCAGCAGTCCCTGTCCTCTAGTCTGGCGGGTCAAGTCCAAACAATTTGTTCTCTGGAGATACCTGAGATTCCGGAAGAATATCAAGACTTGAAGGAGGTGTTCAATGAACAGGAGGCACAGAAGTTACCTCCTCATCGTGTTTACGACTGTCGCATAGAATTGGAGCCTGGAGCAGCACTTCCGTGCAGTCGCATTTATGCCCTTTCAGAACCGGAGAACGAACACCTCAAGGAATACATTGAGCGGCATTTGGCCAATGGATTCATACGACCATCCCAGTCCCCGGTGTCGTCTCCGCTCTTTTTCATTCCTAAGAAGGATGGATCTCTGCGGACCTGCATTGACTATAGAGCACTCAATTTGGTCACAAAGAAAAATCGCTATCCTTTGCCCCTCATTTCGGAGCTCTTGGACCAGGTCAAGGAAGCATGTATTTACACAAAACTCGATCTCCGAGGAGCTTACCATTTGGTTCGCATGGCAGAAGGAGAAGAATGGAAGACAGCATTCCGCACCCGGCTGGGCCTATTTGAATATCAAGTGATGCCCTTCGGGCTCTGTAATGCACCGGCTGCGTTCCAACACTTTGTGAATGATATCCTTCGGGAATATTTGGATCGCTTCGCAGTCGTGTACATTGACGACATTTTGATTTTTTCTAACAGCCGAGAAGAACATGTCACCCATGTGCGAGCCATTCTGAACAGATTACTCGAAAATCAGTTGTTTGTGAAACTTGAGAAGTGTGTCTTCCACTCATCCAAGGTAGAGTTCCTGGGATTCATTCTGTCTCCGGAAGGAGTGTTCATGGATGACACCAAATTGCAAGCCATCAAGGGTTGGCCAGCTCCTCGATCCGTCAAGGAGATACAAAGTTTCCTTGGATTTGCAAATTTCTACAGACGGTTCATCCATGATTTTTCCAGCAAGGTTAGCCCAATCACTAAACTGTTACGGAAGAACGAAAAATTTGTGTGGGACTCAGCGACTGAAGAGGCCTTTCAATCTTTGAAGGAGGCATTCACCACCGCACCGATCCTTCAGCATCCTGATTTAAATGTTCCATTCTTCGTGGAGGCAGATGCCTCGAATCTGGCCATTGGAGGGATTTTATCCCAGCGACACAAGAACACGGGTCAGCTCCATCCTGTAGCTTACCATTCGCGAAAACTCACTCCTGCTGAGATTAACTATTCGATTGCTGATAAGGAGTTATTAGCAGTGAAGGATACCTTCCAGGTTTGGCGACATTACCTTTTGGGAGCCAAGCATCCCATTACAGTATTCACAGACCACAGAAATCTCCAGTTTTTGAAGTCAGCTCGAACTTTGACTCCGCGACAATTAAGATGGTCTTTATTCTTTGCAGACTATGACTTTGTCCTAACCTATAAGCCTGGAGCTGCAAATGCGAAAGCAGACGCCTTGTCTCGGTTGGAGTTTGGAAGTGAGGCTGAGCATCAGGAAAAAGGTTTTGTTATTCCCACCGAGAAAATCGTGGCCACCGCAGTTGAAGACGACCTGGAAAACAAGATTCGGGTGGAATTTTCACAGCAGAAGTTTGAAGGTTGGGTGAAAGGAGGTCCTGATCGTGAAGTCAAAGAAGGGAAGCCTTACCAGTCAGGGAAGATGTTCGTTCCCAGTGAAGATCTTCGAGTCCGGATAATTAAGCAATGTCATGACCATCAGTTAGCCGGCCATAAGGGAGTAGCGAAGACGTCGGAGTTGATCAAGAGAGAATTCATTTGGCCCGGCATGGAAGCTCAGGTAAGACAGTTCATAGCCACTTGTGAGCAATGTGTCAAAGGCAAAGTCATGAGACAACTTCCACAAGGTCTGCTCCAACCCCTCCCTGTGGCCCCTTCTCCTTGGCATACCATCTCCATGGATTTTATTGTTGATCTCCCCTCCAGTCAAGGTAGCACTACTATTTGGGTGGTGGTAGATCAGTTTTCCAAGATGAGTCATTTCATTCCGTTAAAATCCCTACCAACAGCTCCTCAACTAGCAGAGTTGTTTGTCCAACATGTGGTCAGGTTACATGGGATTCCCAAGGTGGTGATCTCGGACCGTGGACCTCAATTTGTGTCCCGTTTTTGGAGATCTTTTTTAAAAGGAATGGGGGTGGATTCTCGCCTGTCCACCAGTTTCCATCCGGAAACGGATGGACAGACTGAGCGGGTGAACCAAGATTTGGAGCAATACCTCCGTTTGTACCTTATGGATCGGGAAGGCGACTGGCCCTCCTTACTCAGTACTGCGGAATTTGCGTACAATAATTCTGTCCATTCTGCCACAGGTTTCTCCCCGTTCTTTTTGAACTCCGGTAGGCATCCAAACATGAGGGTAGGAAAAGCTGATGTTGAGGTCCCAGCGGCTCAAGAGGTACTATCGAACTTACAACAAGCTTATCAGAAGGCCTTTGCTAATCTTTCCAAAGCTAAAGCTAATTATAAAAGGTCAGCAGATCGTAAAAGAAGGGACAGTCCTCAGTTTAAAGCGGGAGAGTTGGTTTGGGTCTCTACCAAACACATGAGGCTTGGGGGGACTAAGAAGTTCCAACCGAGGTTTGTAGGCCCTTTCCCGGTGATCAAGATGATAAACCCTGTTAGTGTTAGAGTCTCCCTTCCCAGCTCGATGAAAATCCATCCCACTTTTCATGTTTCCTTGGTCAAGAAAAGTCCGCCCCAACTAAGGCGGGAAACCCCTCCAGCACCCATTTCAATCCAGTCTTCTGAAGAGTTTGAGGTCAAAAGAATCCTTGATTCCAAGATTAAGAGGGGAAAGTTGTTCTACTTAGTAGATTGGAAAGGCTATGGTCCTGAGGAGAGGTCTTGGGAGCCCAGTGATAACGTGCATGCTCCCAGATTAGTGACAGCTTTCCACAAGACGTTCCCGTTGAAACCTGGAAGGGGGGTTTTGGTGGGGGGTACTGTCAAGCCCGCCCTGGTGTCAACCCGCTGTTCCCCACTGCCAGGAATAAGACTCAAAGAATTTCCGTGGTATTACCGTTCCTGGGAGTGCAGAAATTCATTGAGGCGAGAACGGCATACCCGGCAGGTCAAGGCAGCGCTGTGCCGCTTTAGCGCAAGGTTAGCGTTCTAGTCTTTCACAATGCGGGCGGCCATTTCGTGCGCTCCATCCCTGAGTACTGCGCACTTCAACCGTCATACTGAAGCGAGCGGCAGCATTCCGGAGAGTCTCCTCAGATTCTCATTTTGGTTGTCGTTCCTCAGAACTTTGTCCTTCCGAAGAGGATTCGTTTTGGACAGCTCCTCGCATCCTGTTTTTTGGTCTTTCCGAATTCACAGCTTTTGCCTTGTTTTGACCTCCGCTACAGTAGTTGTGAGGTAAGCCGCTACGGACTGCTCCTAGCGGAAGATCCTTCAGCGTTGGTTGGTCCCTCGATCAAGTTCGTCTTGTACTTCAAACTGATATTGCTAATTTGGAATTGGACACTTGTCGGAACTGTTTGCTTCGTCAATTCCTGTTAGCAAGGGTTCCAGTTCTGTTCCTTCAGCTTCCAGTCAGCAGCCAATTTGTGAACTCTGTGTCTAGAGTCATTGGAGACTTAGTTGTTCATTTCTCTCGAGCTTCAACCGAACCTACAAAGACATAAGAATTATTCTGTCAGACCTAATTGGGATGTTCAAAGCCATCAAGTGTTTCCACTTCATCCTTGAACTGTATCCAGTCGGAGAAGTGTTTAGGGGTTATAATATATGCGCATATAGGTTATGCCCTTACTCACACACACACCAAGCAAGGTCTTAGCATCAGCAGAATACGACGCCGTTACCATTGTCATCCGAGCGTCCTAGGAGAGCAGCTCAACCCACACTCTTATCAGGTACAACTCGGAACTGTGATATCACAAAAGTGTAAAGTTGCTTGAACAGTGCTGTGAATGTAATTCCACTCCTTGAAGGGACGTATTAATTTGTGGTTACTTTTGCAGGTGTCCTCAATTCCATCAAGCCTAGACGACACCAGGGTGTGGCAGCCTCTCTTGTTTGTTATCCACTTCCCCTTTCCCTTTCGTTCCTGGGCTCAGAGATCTCTGGGTGCAGGGGCAATTGGGAGTTGGGAACTTATCTTCTGAAGACCCTCGTTGATCGCCCCCACAGACCATAGGAGTTCAGGTTAGTCCTCTTGACAGCTAGGGTTCAAAATCCACAGCTAGTTACTTTGCGAAAAAAGGGGCAGTTTTCACTGTAAAAATGTGGTGTGTCTCTGCTGCGTTTGGGACGTTTCCTGTCACGGGCACCAGGCCTACCCACACAAGTGAAGTATCATTTGTATCAGAAGACTTTAAGAAATGCGGGTTGGATGGAATTTTGTGGACCCACTCAGATTCCAGAACTTTCCATCACAGAAAGTTTAGGAAAATAGTTTTTTTTACAAGGTTTGAGGCTTGCAATGGATTCTAGGTAACAGAACCTGGTGAGAACCAGACAAGTCACCCCATCCTGAATTCCCCTGGGTGTCTAGGTTTTAAAAATGTATAGGTTTGCTAGGTTTCTCTAGGTGCGGCTGAGCTAGAGTTCAAAATCCACAGCTATACACTGTGTAAAAAAGGGACTGTTTTCAATGTAAAAATGTGGTGTGTCCACGTTGCATTTTTGGCTGTTTCCTGTCTCGGGCCTACCCACACAAGCGAGGTACCATTTTTATTGGGAGACTTAGGAGAACACAGAATTGTAGAGCAACTGTTATTACCTATTGACTTTCTATGCGTTTCTGCCTTCCTAATGTAAAAATATGTGTAAAAAAAGTAACTTTGAAAAATGTCCTACAATTCACAGGCTAGTAACCACAATTTTGGAGATGTGCAATTAGTTACTGTTTTTAAACTCTATATTTTTTTCCCATCTCGGAAATACATAGGTGTCTTTGATACCTATTTTTCACTCTTTATATTTTAAAAAATTAATTACTATGTACCCGGCACAAAATGAAACACCACTTCAAGGCGCTGCTCAGTTATTAGCTCTGGATTCCTCTGTTTCTTGGTGAACCTACAAGTCCTATATATCCCCACAACAGGAGGGTCCAGAACATGTAACAATATATTGCTTTTAAACATCTGTCATACTTAGAAGAAGTTACAGGTGAAAACGCTGGCATAAAGGGCTGTTTTTTTCAACTCATTTTCAATTTCAGCCCGAACATGAGCTACTATCATTTAAAATTCTCGCAGAGAATTTTATCATACTAGCAGGCGCAGTTGTCTACAATCCACCAGGACAACAAACCAGCGTCAGCGCCAAACTTCTGAACCAACTGCTCCCTTTGTGCCTAAAACACAAAAACGACATGGTCATTGGGGACTTTAATGTCCATTACGAAAATACCAATGCCCCTGGATCGACACAACTCAAGTATGACATGGAAATCCTGCAACTCAAGCAGCTGGTCGAGGGCCCTACGCACATAGCAGGGCACACCCTGGATCTCCTTTTTACTAACATCGAGTCGACCATCTTCAAGGAAATCCTCCCCCTGTCCTGGTCCGATCACTTCATGCTTTCATTCTCTTTTAAACTTCCCGGCAAATCTGTAAAGACCAGACCCACCCCCCTCACCTCCAACAGAGCCTGGAGACTAATCAACGACTCCAATTTCCAAAATCACTTTCGTGAAATAGATATCTCCTTACCAGACGATTCATCTATTTGTAACAACGTCGTTCGGCTAGAAACCGGAATCCGCCAAACGTTGGACAAACTAGCACCCCTGCGGGAAGTCAGGAAAAAAACATCCACCAATGAAAAATGGTACACCCCCATCCTCAAGAGCCTTAAAAGGGAATGTCAAAAAACAGAACACCAATGGAGACAAACTAAAGACTCCGAAACCAGAGCTAACTATATCACCAAGAGGAGACAATACATCCTTGCCATTCGAGATGCAAAAAAAGCATTTTTCACGCAACAAATTCACGAAAACCACAACTCCGCAAAAGAGTTGTTCAAAATCGTAAAAGAGCTTAGCAATCCATCCAGTACTTCACAAACCCTCACCCCCTCAACAGAAGCATGCGAACGGATTAGCACCTTCTTTTCCCAAAAAATTAACAAAATTTACTCTACCTTTACCCCCTCCCATCCCACTACCCCTTACGACAACTCTGACGTATACTAGCCTACATCCGACAAAGACAACGCCCATCTATACGTAGGCAACTCCCCACGTCTAACCAACTTCCAACCACTCTCCGAAGAGGAGGTGTTAGCAGTTCTTAAAGCAATCAAATCCGGCTCTCCTGCAGACCCCTGCCCGCACTTTGTGTTCTCAGAAATCGCACCAACACTCTGCCCCCTCATTACCAAACTTTTTAATCAGTCCCTCGCCTCCGCGTCCTTTCCAGACTCCTGGAAACACGCATCTGTAACCCCCCTCCTGAAGAAAGCCGGATCCGACATCCTTAACCCAGAGAACTACAGGCCAATCTCCCAGCTCCCTTATTTCTCCAAGGCTTTGGAGAAAATGGTCAACTCACAACTGTCCAAATACTTGGAGGACAACTCGCTTCTGGACCCCACCCAAACCGGCTTTAGATCTAACAACAGCACCGAAGCTACGTTGCTGGCAGTGTCGGACAGTGTCAGATGCATCACTGATCAAGGGGGATCTGTGGCTCTGATACTGCTAGACCTGTCAGCAGCGTTTGACACGGTGTCGCACAAATGCCTATTAAACATCCTCCAGAGCAAAGGAGTACAAGCCACAGCGTTAAAATGGATTAAATCATTCCTAAGCAACCGCACCCAAGCAGTGCACATGGACCAATTCCATTCAAAACCCCGTCCCATCGGCTGTGGGGTCCCACAAGGGGCCTCACTAAGCCCCACTCTCTTTAATGTCTACGTTTCATCTCTGGCTGACATTGGAAGAAAGTGGGGCATCAGCATATGTTCATATGCCGACGATACACAGCTGATGGTGACTATGGACGAAAGATCGGAAACAACCAAAAAAAAACTAAACAGTTGCCTCTCCGAAATGGCAGACTGGATGCGCAACCACTGCCTTAAACTCAATGCCGGAAAATCTGAAATATTACTGTTCGGAGGAGCCAAACTATCATGGAATGATACGTGGTGGCCACCGTCACTGGGAACAGCCCCCACCCCGAAACAGTACGCCAGAAACCTTGGCATCATGATGGACGACGCACTGTCCATGAAAGACCACGTATGTATACTCTGGGGCAAAGGATTTGCAATTTTGAAACTCCTAGCTAAAATCTTCTCTTGGATCCCACTGGACTGTCGGCGTACAATTACCCAGGCCCTCCTGGTTAGCCGCTTGGACTATGGCAATGCCTTATTCGAAGGGATGAACGAGCAGCTGTTCTCCCGCTTACAGGTCCTTCAAAACCAGGCAGCCAAACTGGTATGCAACAAAGGCAAACGAGATTCGGCATCAGCATGCCTGAAAAAACTCCACTGGCTACCAATGCGTCAGGGAGCCACCTTCAAACTACTTTGTCACGCGCACAAAGCCCTCCACAAAACAGGCCCTACAATCCTGCAAGGGAAAATCGAATTTTATATTCCAAACAGGAACCTAAGATCCAACAACTCAGCCCTAGCAAAACCCAAGCGCATCTACAAAACGAGGACAGGTGGACGAGCCTTTTCACACCTGGCGGCCAAACGATGGAACGAGTTACCTATGGATCTTAGACACACTACAAACCTCCTTCAATTCCGGCAAAAACTCAAAACCCACCTTTTCCCAAAAAACTAACTCCCCCCGCATAATCTCAGTAGTCCCCTTTTTCTTTTAGCGCCGTGATATCCTATGGGATGAGTGTCGCGCTCTATAAATACCAGAAATAAATAAATACATTTTCCTAATTTTCAACTGTTAGTTTCTATTACAAAAAAAACTTTGAAGGATCTACAGAAATGACCCCTTGCTGAATTTAGAATGTTGTCTACTTTTTTAGAAATGTATAGCTTTCCAGGATCCATTATTGCTTTCGCACCCATTTCTACCACTAACTGGAAGGATGTTGACAGCACAAAAAGGTAAAAAGTCCCAGTAAAATGCCAAAACTTTGTAAAACATTTTGGTTTTCTGACAAAAGTCTGCTTGTCCCTGAAAGCTGAGAAGATGATGATTTCAGCACCACAGCCCCTTTGTTGATACCATTTGTAGGAGGAAACCCAGATGCTTTATTCTGCAGGACAAAGGGATTGGAGTTTGATGAAAATAAAGAAAAGAACTACAAAAGCCCCACTGATAATCTTTTTGGATTTTTTGTGATATTTACAAAACTGAAACTTTGAATTGTGCATGCGTGCTCCAAAAACTATTATTACAGAAGAGGGCACAGATTTTTGTGCATCTACTTCTATAATACAGATATCACAAATGTACATACAGGGCAGGTGCTATTTTAAAGGGAAGTGTTGTCATTTGCCTAGCCCCATGATAGAGAGGGAATCACTTTGTTTCTGTGCCTGCACTGCATTATGGACGAGAGCACCCAGACAAATATTCCATCAATCAATCAATCAATCATAACACTTGTATAGCGCGCTACTCACCCGGCAGGGTCTCAAGGCGCTTGGGGAAGGGGCCTGCTATTGCTCGAACAGCTAGGTCTTGAGTTGTCTCCTGAAGGAGATGCACTAACGTAGTGCCACAAAGAGGTAGTACAGAGTCAGTCTGCCCCTTTGAATGGGTGAACGGGGGTCTCATGCATCACCCAGACATCCTACTGCAGGGAGGCGCAGTCACTCATTGCACACGCCAGCTGGGGGATGTATATCCCATCTTTGAAATGTGGGCAGGTCCTGCCTGCAGAGAGAACGGCGGAACATCTGCTTCAAACAGCAGGTCCTATTTCAATAATGCGCTGCCCTAAGGGCCCACTTTCTCTTAATAGGTCACACTTTCCCTGTTTTGCACAGCTCACCTATTTAAAGGTGAGCCAAGATGCAAACAGGGACTGAGTCCTGTCTATAACACGGACCAAGGATCACAAATACATTCAGAAATGCACACTAACGCATTTTATATATAAAAAAGGATCTCATTACCTGAGGCATGGACAGCAGAGCACTCATCAGCCAGGCCACACACAACATGATCTTGTTCTTCTTCTTCGCATCACTGATAGCAAGTGGATTGAGGATGGCGGATTGCCGGTCAATGCTGATCACCACAGTGACAAATGCACACGAGTACATTGAGAGAAGCTTCAGAAACATCAGGAAGCGGCAAGCCAAGTCCCCTGCCTGCCACTGCAAGGTTATGTTCCAGACAGCATCCAGTGGCATGACCACGAAGGTCACCAGTAAGTCAGCTGCGGTCAGATTCAGGATCAGAATCCTCACATGAGACCTCTTCTTCCGGCTGGTGCGGGCAGCAGCCCACAGCACAGCTAGATTGCAGAAAGCTGAGACAACAAAGATGGCAAACGTGATTATTACACGTGCCTTGGCAGCCGATGTGAATGTGGGCAGCTGAAAGCTGCTGCGGCTTCTGTTCTTCAAGAAATCCTCGGGGTCCAGCACACATGTGCTGTTCAACAGAAGGAGGCTGGAGCAGTACATGACGTCTAGAACGTGCGTGTTGTTCATCTCTGAAGAGTAGGAGGAAATCTACTATTTACATCGAGTTGTTTAAGTGGAAAAGGCCATAAAGACCATTCAGGTGAAAGCATATGCCATCGTTCCAAGACTGTAAAGAGAGCAAAGATACACCAGTTATAAAACAAAACATGACATCCATGTACATCACAAACATCAAAATGTGTCTTCACAGATTAAATGTATGCCAAACTTGTACAATGTGTCTACATTTTCCAAGAAGTTACAGGCAAAGCTTTTAGTTCTGCAACATCTACTGTGCTAGTATTGATGCGCTCCATTTCAATCAAAACTATTCATAATGAAGGACAACACATAAAATAATTTAAACAAGGCTTTCTAAAGAGAAAATGGAACAATGTAGTCACCTTCCCAAGTCATGGTGATATTAAAGTGTTATTATGATGCAAGAGCTTGAATTTGGGCAAATAAATTCAAATTGATGAGGAGAGGATTTAGAAAAGGCTCATACAATCGAATCCACTGCTAGCAACCAGAGAAGAGGTTATAAGGATGCAAAACTCTAGGCCCACAATCCAGAAAAATACAACCTGAAAGAGACTATCATAGCAACATCCTCTTCCAAAGCAGTAAAGAGTTACGGTTTCATTTATATCCAAGTGGAATACAGAGACGCAACTAGAGCTACATTTCGGTGGGGTGTGGGGGTCTAATAAAAATTTCGGGAGGAGAGGTAATTAATTCTTCCAGCAATAGGCGGAGTGGAGATGCAGGGGCTCTAAGTGGTGAAAAACAGCAAAGCCTCGTTAACAAGTAAATTGTTTTTTAAATACCTCGGAAGTACTCAAAAACTGTGTGTGTGCTCAGGAAACTGTCTTAACCCGGGCTGACACACACGAAAGGGGGTGGGGTGGGGGGGCTGAAGCCCTTTTAGCCCTATGGGCGTTGCGCCCGGTGGAATACCACCAGCAGACCACTGCCCTATTTAGAGGCAACCTCAGAACAGGCCCTTTCCTGCTGTCACAGGGATGGTACTCCCATCAGAAATAAAAGCAGGGGCACGTTGTTGATTTTGTGTGAGGCCCATTGTTGACTTTTCATGCCTAAGTTTACTCGGGAATGAAAAATCTACATCATGAAGACTTCCAAAATAAGGTGGGCCTTTCAATGCACTAAACGAGGTGGCTCTGTGGTGGACGGGTCACTTTCAATGGTTATTACGTGAGGCATAAATGGAGCAGATGGTGAATATAATGAGCAGTTTTCCCAACTCTAAATAGGATCTGGGAATTGCAAATCGGGTGAACTCATTGCGAGTCTTCCTGGAGGCAGTCTGCTTGGCAACTAGGTTAAGAAAGGGGCTTACCAGGCGGACCTCCACATCTCTTGAGAACAATAACCCACTGTTCTTACCGGTACAGCAGACCAATATCAGGTTTCTGCAGTTCACTTCACTTTTTTTCTTTTTAAAAAACAAGCCCCTAAGCATTTATTTGAGAAATAGAAAAAGGAAATAATGGCCCTAGCATGTAGTGAGATCTCTCCCTGCCAATATTTCCATAACTGACTTCCCTGTCCAAGTCACAAGCCCCTATATTTAAGGTCACACCTAGCCAGGGCACAAGTCCTAAAAAAAGAAGTGGGGGGACTCTCCAAGGTAGGCGTGGTCACAGGAAGTGACATCACGACAATAAGTGACATCACGACAGGAAGTGACATCACACCAGGAAGTGACATCACAACAGAAAGTGCATCACATGTAAGGCAGATCTATCATTTGCATTTAATGCAAGATTTAACAATTGAAGCTGCTTGGTACTTAAGCCTGTGACTCAAGGTCCCTGCCTGGAGGAATTAGCAGCCCAAATGTGGATGAAGTTTGGCGAAGGTGACATGAACACATTTTCAAAACGCTACAGGAAAGTTTGACTGCAAGATTTTGTATACATTACAGGTTCCCAGAGAGGCTGCTTCCCACACTCGACAATGACTATTACACACATTAGGGCTCCATATTCACGTTATTCTATCGATGAGTGTTATATGTTATCTCCCCACCTATTGTAAACTGGCGACTCTGTATTAAATAGTTTTGTCTCAGCTGCCTCTCTCTAGCTGTGGCTAGATTTATTTATTTTATTAGAATTAGGGTGACCAACTGGCATTGGTGCAAATTCAGGATGGTGAGTGTAAAAATTCAGGACAAAGGGTCAAAATTCAGGACACAAATTCTGGACAGGAGGTCAAAATTCAGGACAAAACTTCAGGACAATAGGTACGTTTTACAGACACATCAGAGGTCGCGCAATAGTATATAAGTAAGCCCAGCCATTTCCAAAAGTATTCAACCATTTGCAAACCTATCCATCATGTATCCTTCCATCTATCATTTCACTCATCCATCCCCTCATCCATCCTTTCACTCATCCTCCATTATCCATCCATCCATCCACCCTATCCATCTGTACACTTATCCATCCACTCTTCTTCCCATCCATCCATTCACTCATCCATTCAGCTATTTACCCTTTCACCAATCCAGCCATCCTTTCACTTACTAATCCTTCCACCCATCCACTCTTTTAGTCATCCATCCATCCTCCCTTTCTCTCTCCATCGACACTTTCACTTAGCCTTCCTTCCATCCATCCATCCACCCACCCATCCATCCATCTGCTCATCCACTCATGAATCCATCCATTGCCCCTATCACTCATCCATCTATCATTTCACTCCTTCACACATCTATTCATCCTTTTGTCCATCTACCCTCCTTTTCACTCACTCATCCATACTTGCACCAACCCTTTCACTCATATGTCCATTCATTCACCCTTGCACTTATCAATCCATCCATCATTTCACTCATCCACCTACCCCCCATCATCTACCCACCATCCACACACCCACTCATCCATCCTTTCACCCACCCACCATCCAATCCACTGATCCATCCTTTCATCCATCCACCATCCACCCACCCACTCATCCATCCATCCTTTCACCCACCCACTCATTATCCATCCATCCATCCATCCCTTCACCCGCCCACTCATCATCCATCCATCCATCCTTTCACCCACCCACTTATCCATCCATCCATCCATCCCTTCACCCACTCTCCATCCATCCATCCTTTCACCCACCCATCCATCCATCCCTTCACCCACTCTCCATCCATCCATCCATCCTTTCACCCACCCATCATCCATCCATCCATCCATCCATCCATCCATCTGTCCTTCCCCTCATCATCCATCCATCCATCCCCTCATCATCCATTTATCCATCCCCTCATCATCCATTTATCCTTCCCCTCATCATCCATCCATCCTTTTCCCTCATCATCCATCCTTCCCCTCATCATCCATCCATCCTTTCCCCTCATCATCCATCCATCCATCCTTTCCCCTCATCATCCATCCATCCATCCTTCCCCTCATCATCCATCCATCCATCCAGCAGTATTCTAGTATCATTTTGGGCTTCTCGCCCCCTCCTGCAAAAGATAACGAGAAGACAGGCTCTCTGTCCAAAATGCCATCCTCCATTGTGATGTACAGTACTTACAGGAGATACTCCAAAAGAACTGATGGAACTGATTGTCCTCCATACTTTGTTAATCAGTGTGGGTGCGATTGTGCCATTTCTTTATTGTATTACATTATGCATGTTGGAAGAACCGAGGTTTGCTTACAAATTAGTGACAGTAATTAAGCTCAGTGAAGAGAAGCAGGTGCTGCCTCGGTGTGATCAGGGGTGTAATCTGGCCGAGTCTAGGATGTTTGGGGCCCTGGGTAGAAATGGAATGTGTGAGCCCCCCTCTAAATAGCAGATACAAGACGCATTCAGGGTTGTTTGCGTGTGAATGGATGCCTCCTGCTCCGAAGCTGCCGCCCCCCCCCCACCCCCCCTCTGTCACCTTCAAGCACCTCTTAACAGCTCATCAAGGGCTGGAGGTGTGAGGGTTGCCATCCCGCTGTGCCTCTACAGTGCTACTGGGGGTCAGCTTTCATACAGCATCGGAGTCAAGTAGGGAGGTGGGGGCAAGTTGTGCCCGGTTAAAATTCCGGAAATACTTTATTTACTTTGTGCGCGCCGCGCTCCCGTTTTTTAATGGTGGACGCGGTTTTGATTTAGCAGGGTGGACGGCGTCCACCCTGAAAAATCCTCGAAAATAAGTGGGGGGATGCCGTCCACCCGCGTGGTACCCCGACTCGTGCCCTGCACCTAGCAAGGTTTATCAACCGCTTGAGGTATGTCCTTCCTGCAGAGAAAAAGATAACCGACAGGCCCTTCCCACTGTCTCCTTTAAGCCACACTCCTATGAATATAAGAGGTGTTACTAGCAAATAGTAATATTTTTAAAACGAACACGATATCTACTCTAAATATTATTAATCAATAAAAGCGTAAGACTTCACTACCTATATGTTGGCAACTTGTTACTTTCAGTCCAGTTAACGACCCTGGTAGTACCTTGCCGCAAAGATGATGCTAACCTCAAGGTCTTCAGTACGGGGGCACGTAGTGCAGCTGTCCCTGCAGCATCGGGATTCTCCCTCTTTCCCTCCATAATTGCAAGAAATAATATGGCCCTTAAGCCATAGCACCTCCATGGAGCTGGCAGGGGGACCATTAACTAGGAATCCTGCTGTAGGGCGTATCCTCAAGTAACACAATTTGCAGACATCGCTTTTATTTAAATCATTAGAATGGCATATGTTGCATTTGAAACCTATCCAACACAGAAGCCAGAATCCTTGCACAGATGCAGAAAGGAAAATGTCACCAACAAGCTGCAATTAATAATGAGCAATATGGAAATTGAGGGGCAGGTGTAGCAAGCATTTTTGAGTTCGCAAAAGGGCAGATTCTCAGAATCTGCCCGTTTGCGAACGAAAAAATTGCTTTTCCGATGCAGCAAACCTAATTTTAAGATTCCGTAACCTGTTACTGAATCTCAAAATGGGTTTGTGATTCGGTATTAGGAAGGAGTTGTTTAGGGCGTCCCTTCCTAATATCGAATTGCATCGGTATGTATGAATGTTTTGTGACCGAAATTGCGATGGCAAAACATTCGCATTTTACCACCTACTTCAAGTAGGTGGTAAACCATTCGCAAATGGGAAGGGGTCCCTTTGGGAATGTTTGTAAAACTATTTGTAAGAGCAGGCAGTGGTCCGTTAAAAAATTAAAAAAAAACTTTTCATTCGTTTTGTAAAGCATCTCGTTTTCCTTTAAGGAAAATGGACTACTTTACAAAAAAAAAAGATTGCTTTATTGAAAAGCAAATCACGGACATGGTGGTCTGCTGACCTCAGCAGGCCACCATTCCCGTGATTTTTGCGATTCCTAGGGGGTCGCAAATTGCGACCTACCTCATTAATATTCATGAGGTAGGTCATTTGCGACCCCTTAGGAATCGCAAAAGGTGAACTATATACCTTCATACATTGCATTTTGCTATTTCTTAATTGCCAATCCTTGTGATTTGCAATTAGGGAATACCAAAATGCGAGCTACATACATTTAGCCCTGAATATTTGTCTCCCTTTCCAGCCGCAGTGTAGCCGAGTTGTATGGAAACAAAGAACGACAGTATGGACACAGAAAACAAAACAGAGCATTCTGCAATATTATTCTGTAAAACATACTTCAGGACACAAACCAAACACATCTAAACTGATGTAAACCGTTTTAATATATAAAATTGACTATGTATTTAGTGTGTAGTACATCATCACAAATTAGATAGAGGCCAATTGTATTCCACACTTGGGTCCTCCATGCTTCAGGGGAAATCAGCACTGGGAAGACCCTCCCCCAACCCCTGCCCCCACCAAATAGGTAAACATCCTGAATCACCAAAGGTTGCATCCAGTTGGTGGTTGTGTCACTGCCAATTATTATCTGCCAGTATGGTCAGTTGAGGTTTAAACGGCACACCATTTGCAGGCCCATTACCTTCAAATTGAGGAACAAACAACCAATGGGCAGGATCCGCACCAATTCAGTGCTGTGCTCCTGCTTAGCCAATCTGTAAATGAGCCCTTTCAGCTATTACTACGTCAACTGATATTACATAAAAAGACTTTGAGAGGTGGCAGTGTGCAACTATCTAGAGAAATAAGCCAGGAAGAACTGTTAAAAATGTTTTGGGGAGTGTAGCCCAGGGCCTTGGTCTGCAAAGTACAAATATTGAGGCAAAAATACCAAAGATAAACTGAATGGACAGCAGCTTCTCTATCTCTAACAGTGATTGGACTTCTGGCCCAGAATAGAACTCAAGGTATTCAGTCATCATCAAAATATCTTTATTCGGATTTAGGTTATAATTCCATAAAAGTCACACACATACATATAACAAATATTCAGCAGTGGGAAGGTATATCTGACAAATATTATGATTGCAAAAAAAAGGAGAGCGAGTCAATTGAATACATTAAATATCCATAAAATTTCTTGATTTCACAGTAGACTTTAAAAAGCTAACAATAAAATATATGCAATCAATGGGTAATAATTGTAAAAACATCAGTGCAGGTCTGACTTGTTTAAAGTTCTTTTTCTTTAAAATTGGTACCAGGAAAAGTTTTCTAAGATCAGAATATAATGGGCAGAGAAGCATAAAATGTGACAGATCCTGTGGGGAATTCCCATCACAACTACAAGGGGTTAGCACCTGGCCTCTGGAAGTCACCTTTGGTCTAGCCAGCAAAAGATGGAAGGTGTTCATCCGTAGCCTCGTTAATAAAAACATTTCATGTGAGGTGAGTGTCCCCAAGAGATAGGGTTCTACAGAGAGAGACGTGATAAGGGGGAGATATGCCCGGACACATGGTTTCATAGACTCCGCAGCCTCCCTAATCTTTTCTGGGTCAAGAAAGCAGTCTTGTTTAATACAATATCCTTCTTCAGAATGGATTCTGGTTTGAAAAATAAAATACCCCTTCCCAGTTGCTCAAAACTCTTTTTTTAAGTAGCTGAACCAGGAAATTCGGGCCTTATTATCAAGCAACATGCAATCTTTAAGTATAGCATGAGTAAGGGGGATATCCCAATTGAGCCAGCATTGCAGCCAAAAGATCAGGGAGCGCATTGTCACAAGGTCACACAGGTAAGGTGCCCCCAATTCCTCGTGAACTACTAAGTTTGGAGTACTCTGGGGGACACATGGTAGTCTTTTTAGGAACTTATTTTCTTCAATCTGTAATGACTTGATAGAGCCTCGCCCCCAGAGCTCGCTACCATAGCTTGCTATTGCTATGCTTTTGGCTCTATAGACCTGTAGCATGGCTCCTATAGGTTTTTTTCCCACCTTTGAAGCGAAATAAAAAATGGCCGTATTTGCCCGGGCCATATCCCCCGTTTTTTGGGGGGGGATCAAAGGGTCCCATTTTAGCTGGTCATTGAATAGGACTCCGAGGTATGAAAAATCCTTTCTATTCGGAATTATATCTCCGCCAGATCTATACTGAAATGCCCTTTTAGAGCGTTTCCCCATTCTCATGGTGTATGATTTGGTAATATTTATATTTAGATCCAGTTTTGTCATAAAATCCTTAAAAACATTTAATAAAGTTTGCAAACCAAGTTCTGTCCTTGCTAATAATGCAGCATAGTCTGCATAGAGCAGAACTGGTATACCCCGCTTCTCAATATAAGGGAAGGCAATTTTTTCAGAAACCCTATGACAGTGTGAAAACTGTAAGAAAGCCAAATGATATATCACTGTCCATCTAAAAGCTTAGATAACGAGTACTTGACTGACAGGTCAAAGGCCTGATTTCAGACCCAACATTTTTCTTTCCGAAGGTACGTCACCATCTATGATCCTGGTTGCTATAGGGAGCTTAATACATTAACTACAAACCTCCCATCCATATGTTCTTAGACAAACAGCATCACCAAAACATCAATAAGGAGACCATTAATGTTTCCCAGAGATCTAATTGAGATATACTGATGGATTAAGTCCATATTTGGGAAACTCAAGAAGTGAATTGACAATGAAGTACAGTTCACCAACCAAGGAGGCTTGTGTCAAGATTACCAATAATTGACCAAATGTTTAACCTAGTTTCAATTATGTCTTCAACATAATGAATTAGGGGGTGGGGGAAGTCAAGTTGGATCCAATGCAGATAGAAACTAATCTGCAAAACCTCAACACACCTAAACTCTGGTACCACCACACACGCTCATATTGGTACAGCAGCCAATATGACCAAGACATTCCAAACAATTAGATTAGTCAAATAGAAGTATATGCTGCTCTCAATCCTACTTTGCTTCTGAATCCACAATATATACAGTGAGGTTATGGCCACAGTCAAAGATGTCTCACACATTTATATGTTGCCAGTGCCGTTATTTCTCTATATGAAGACCTCAACCTTTTTAGCACAAACACATACGCCATTTTACAACAGCAAAACTGAGCCATACTGTAAAACATCAACTTGTAGATGAACAAGATCAAAACAAGAAAATGATATTGTGCAGATAACACCACAACAAATCATAGCTTACATTTAGCATGGGAAACGATTATTGAAGAAGTGATGGGAGAAACTGGGTTACTGGTATAGGGGGTGAACCCCTACTCAAGCACCAACCACAATCGTTGTCAGGGTGAGGCACAAGCAAACACACAGTTAATATGTGCTCAACCTTCTGCTAGCTTCACTTAGGTCAAAGGCAATGCGTAAAGAATTTATGCAACACTTCAAACAGTAATGAAGTGAAAACACAACACAAGAAGTATATCCCACCAATTTAGAAAAATAGACCAACATTGCGCTTCCCCGACAAGCTATGTAGCAGCGAGGGAAAATGCTGCAAAGTTTAGGTACAAAGAAATAAAGACCTGAAGATCTTCCAGAGGCAGCACGCTTCTCCGGGGATGCAAGAAGTTCTCGGTTCGAGGCGTGGACTGCAGAGGTGACACCTTTGTTCAGCGATGCGACGGTAGCAGCTCCAACTGCGACACTCTTCTCCCATGATGCGTAAAGCTTCTGCGCAATGTGACAACTGCAGCGCCGACATTCATGATGCGACGGCAGCAGCTCTGGCGGCGCCGCGCTTCTCGGGATGCAAGGCGCTTTTCTTCGATGCGGTGCAATGCAACAGTTCCAGTGGCAACACCCTTGTTCAGAAGTGTGATGGCAGGCACAGCGACGGCGACACGCTCCGACCTCGTTGCGAGACTCTTCTCTCGATGCGGTGCAGTGCGACAACTCCAGCGGCGACACCCTTGTTCAGAAGTGTCACGGCAGGCAGCAGCAACGGTGACACGCTTCCTCTTTGTTCTTCACGCTTCTCTCAATGCAGTGCAGTGCAACAACTTCAGTGGCGACACCCTTGTTCAGAAGTGCGGTGGCTACAGGCTTCGATCTCGTTGCGTAGCGCTTCCAGCTCCTTCCGACACGCAGTTTCTCAGAAGGCCCAAAAGAGCAGCAGGTTCTTCCACAAGAACTCTGGGGAGCTGGGGGTGAAGTCTGTTGTCCCTGAGACTTCAGCAGGAGGCAAGCTCTTTTCCAAGGAGATCCTTCACAAGTTGAAAGCAAAGTACACAAAGTTCCTTTATCCTTCCTTTGGCAGTAAGGCAACCACTGCAGGCCAATGCCCCAAGCAACACTTCAGCTTGGGAATAGTCTCTTGTAGGTTTCTTCAGGTTCCTCTCCTCAGTAAAGGTTTCTTCTTGTAGTCCAAAGTGATCTAATTTCTTGGGATCAGGGTCCCAATATTTATACCCCAAAATTCTTAGGGCAGAGGGACCTTTGCCCAGTTCAAACCAGTTCTGGAGCCCTCTGTTTACATGACTCATTCTTTCCTTACACAGTGCAGGGCAGAAACATCGGACGCCCCACAGGAGGTGGAGCCAGCAGTCCGGAGGGAATGCACAGCACTGGAGCACTTTTTTGACGTGATTCCTTCTCTTCTTTCACAGTGCAGGGCCGTGACATCAGACGCACCACAGGGGTGGAGCCAGCACTGTGAGGGGTGGGCACAGTCCTTTTCAGGTCCCAGGTGCAACTCCTCCTTCCCATCTAGATGCAGATCTCTCCATTCACCACTGGGCTGACTCATTCTGTCTCCTGGATTTCCCCAGCCCTGTCACTCAAAAACACCAGACAAGAAGTACACAACCTAGCAGAGGCAGGCTTTGGATAGTTAGACAAGAAAATACCTACTTTCTAAAGGTGTTATTTTCAAACACAGGATGTTAATACCAACTTCACTAAAAGATGTATGTTATCATTCTGAGTTCAGGCATACTAAACTCGAATTTCTACCGTATTCCCTGAGTCAGTTAGGACGATTATAAGATGTAATAATCTAATTGCCCATTCTGGCCTATGAAGAACAGGTAGCCTTGCAATAGTGAAAAACGGAAATGGCTGTAATTCACTAATAGGACATGCCACACACATCAGGGCTTGTCCTACCTTATACTTACAATGCACCATGCCTTTCGGCCTACCTATGGGTGTTTGATATGAAGAAAATGGAAGGTTTAGGAACTGGCAAGTGGGTGCACTTGCCCTGTCAGCATGACAGTACCAGACTGCACACAGGCTCTGCAATGGCAGGCCTTAGACACACTTTTACACACTTTTACAGGCTGCTTCTGTGGGTGGCACAACCAGTTCTGCAAGCCCACTAGCAGCATTTGGATTTATAAGCCCTGGGCAGACTCAGTGCACTGTACTAGGGTCTGACAAGGAAACCAAATCAGCCAATCGTGGAGTCACTAATCCATATATTAATTTACAATAGGGAGAGCATATGCACTTTAGCACTGATCAGCAGTGGTAAAGTGCCCAGAATCATAAAACTGACAAAAACAGGTCAGACAAAATATAGGAGGATGGCAAAAAGTTCAGGGATGACCCTGCAAAAAGGGCCAAGTCCATCACAACCCCCTTCCAGCCAAAACGCAAGGTAGACCAATCACTACTTTGATGGGCTTCCCTGCTTTGAGCGATAGAACCTGGACCTGGCCAGCATCAGCACGGGCATATTCCAGTTCAATGTCAATCTGAACCCATTTCAGTTCCTCTGTCCATACTCTCAGTGTCCCCCAAGCTAATCCAGGGGGAACCCTTCTCTTCACCTGTGGACACCACCTGTGCAGCATCTAATCTTAACTTGCTCACAGGTGTGTACAACAAACAGACAGCAAGTCACAGTGGCCACTGACAGTAGTCAGGGGTGAGACCCAAGCCTTATGCCACTCAGGGCTCTCAACCCTCTGTGGCATCAGAGAGCGGGGGCAGCAGCCCCAGGTTCTTGGAACCCTTTGTCCATTCTCCCTCCTGTCAGGCCAGGTATGACATCCTGGCACTGACCCACCAGCCCCAGGCCTGCACCCGGCGGCTGGACAAGAGACTGGGGTGGGCTCTCCCACACCCGGTCCTCCTCCTTGGGGCTCTGTACCCTGCCACCTAGAGTGGTACCCCCTTCCAGAATTGTCAAGATGCCTGGAGCATGTGTCCTGCACAATTCACCCACCAGTTCTGGGGTTCTATCCTGCAACTGGGCTTCCAGATCAGGGGGGACACCCTGAACCTGGCCCTCCAACCTAGGGTCTAAACCCTCAGGCTGCACCAGGTTTAGAGGCGAGGACTCCCTCCCTCTGCAGCCCCTTTCAGAGCACTGCACCCTCCCATCTGGAGGGCTGCCCCTGGAAGCTACCTCAGTCAAAACACTGATTACAGTTGCCCCTTCTTCCCGGTCAGACAACACCTGAACCTGGCTTCCCAACCCAGGGACTAAACCCCGCAGTTGAACACTTGCCTGGCAACCCAGGACTTCCTTGGGAGCACGCATGCTCCCCCTGAGGGTAACACATAACTCATGTGTTGTGTGATAGTCTGCCTGGCGCAGATCTCCCGACCCCTGTCCATCTGACAGTGCGTGAAGATCCCCAGGACAGTAGGGGTGTCACCATGGTCTTTCACTGGTGACGAATCCCTTTTGGCTGGCCTCTGACCCACTGGTTCCTCTGCAGTGGACTCTTTCCCCCTCTCACCCCTCAGTCTGGACTTCTGTACCCTCCACTTAGGAGCGGCGCTGCCAGACAACAGAACTAATGTAGGCCTGCTTACAGACACTCCCAGTTCACCAGACACTAGGGGATCTCCCTCAACGGGTGGTCCATCAGGACAGCCTAAGCTCCCCACCTGGTGTTCCCTTAAAGAACCATCCAGGCTCTGATACTGGGTTTCTGGCACCTTGGGACACGCATACCCACACTCACTCCTTCTCCACTGAGACAGGATATGAGCCCCTACACCCTTCCCATTACACTGGGACCTAGCTTGGCTACACTGAACTACTTCTACCACTCTAGGTTGGAAGATACCTGAGCCACTCCCCACAGGGTCATTGCCCAATGCCTCTCCAGACCCTCTGGAATCCACCAAAAGGTCTGCCTCCAATGTGAGCTCCGTGTGGTCAGATACCTCACTCTCCAACAGGTGTTGGCGTAGCAGTGGAAAACAGGGACTTACAATATGCTCTCCCACAATTGGATAACACAGCCCCCTACAGGGGTTAACCAAACTATCCTTCACCTCACCATCCAGTACCTCGCAAACGTACCCCACACCACTCTCCTGAGATTGACGAAACAGTATCTGACTGTCTCTGTAATTCAACCCACACTCTTCTGGGTGGTCTTCACACTCACATACCAGGACTTCAACCTTGGGGGAACCCCTCTCCCTGCACCTCCCATCTACAGTCAGTAGAGTGTCCCTCCCACTACTAGGACCATGAACCCCTGCATCAGCTTCCCTATTACCTTCACGGCGCTGCACACTATGGGAGCTGCCTCATGTCCTTGAATCTCCTGGTATATTTTAACCCGCTCTTCAAGTCAGGTGCCACATCTCTGTGTGTCTGTACTGCTCCGTCAGCACTGGAAAATTCAATTTGGCTGCCACCATCTGAGCTGGATTCCACCTCCAACTCAGCAAAGCTCAGTCTTTGAGCTACACACATTTCTTGTTGCTCTGCTGAGACACTCGTGGCCTCAAGCCTCTCGAGCTCTAAATCAAGCACCCTTATTTTCAACTCATGCTCCAGTTGCATTCTCTTTTCCTCTAGGGACAATTTCTATTTTCTAACCCCAGTTGCCCATTCAATTTGAGTTTAGCCAGCTCCATTTCATGCATCCTACATCTCTCTCTGTCCTCCCAATAAAAATCAACAGATGCTATGGATGCTGCTTTACTCATGGTGGTTAAACTTGGCAGTTCTTGGCAAAAAAGTAGAAAATCCCAAAAAGAAATCTACCAAAAGGTATGTGGATGCGTTTTGGTCTGCACTCACTAGTAGTGTTAAAAAATCACTTTACATGAGTCACAAATGCAAGTCCAGATTCCTCACCGCTGACCACCAATGTTAGATTTGGGGGTCTCTAATTGGCACAGGTAGGTACTTGTGACAAATAGGGACCCTTGCCTCTAGTCAGGATAAGGGGATTACACCCCTAAACTAATCCCTGCTCACCCCCTTGGTAGCTTGGCATGAGCAGATAGGCTTATCTCAGAGGCAGTGTGTAAAGCATTTGTGACCACATATAGTGACCCAGTGATAACACTGCAGATGGACACCACAAAAGGTTTCAGACACTCACCCCAAGTCACAGATCTGGGTTGAATCCTTCATCATTCTTTAGCTTACTAATAAGCATGAGCGAATTTTGCGGATCTCGCGTTCGCGAATTTTGCGGATTTGCGGATTCGCAATCCGCAAAATCCGCGAATTCCCGCGAATTTGCGGATTTTTTTTTTTTTTGTGTTCGCCCGTGTTTCTGCCAGTTCGCGAGGGTTTTGTACACTTTCGCAAATTGCGAACTTACCTGTCGGGTCGCAAGTTTCGCGAACTTGTTGTTTCTACGTGTCCAGCCTGTTTGGGACACTCTTCTTCATCACTGCCACTCTCTGTCACCACTGCCACTCTCTGACTACTCATGCCACCCTCTGGCCCACCCATGCCACCCTCTGTTTCATCACCACACCCTCTGGTTGTCCAGTGTACATTATTTTCGGCAAAGCAAAGCACACCTTCCCTGCCTCAAGTGACCTGAATTAATTTGGGGCTGATTCATGTGTCACAGAATATTTTTTTAGCTGGCACCTGCTTCCTTAGTGCGCCCTGATTAGTGATCTTTTGCACTTGCTAAGTGCTTTCATTGTTGCAAAATTAGTTACAACACCTGCCCTGCCCCAACTGACAATAATGAATTAGGGGCTGATTAATGGATTTTAACTTCCAGCCTGGCTCCTGCTTGTCTCCCTTAGCTGTAATTCAGGACCTTTGTGGCATATGTGTAACTATTCTGAGGTTCAGAGCAGGGTCACATACTAGTTTCAACTGGCAACTGAACTCTGGAGGGGCCCCTCAGGAAGCACTCCAGGAAATGGCTACTAATGATGAGCCTGAACTTTTGAACCTGGTAAGTAGTTACTTTCAGTTTTGCTAAAATCGTATTTCTGCAATTTTGCACTTATTCGCGGGGCGCGAACTCACGCGAACAGTGCGAGCAGTGCGAGCAAAATCCGCTGCTCGCGGATTTGCGGATTTTGCGGGAAATTCGCAAATCTCGCGGATTGCGGATTTCCCGAAAATCCGCAAAATCCGCGAGCGGAACGGATTTTCCGCCCACGCCTACTTACTAAGACTACCCTAAGGCAACAGGTCTAACACATGGAAAATCTGAAGCTCTATGCCAGACCTTTCTGCCAGAGGACAGTAAATCCAAGGCAACAGGTATTGCCACTTTACTAGGGACTTACAAATACATTAAATATGCCAATTGGGTATAAGCCAATTCTGCCAGGTTTTACGAAATGAGCACAAGCACTTTAGCACCGGTTAGCAGAGGCAAAGTATTCTGACTCCTGAAGCCAGCAAACAAAAAGGCAGCAAAACAGGAGGGTTGAAGGCAAAAAGGTAGGAGGAAAACCTTGCAAAGGATGCCGGGTCTAAACAATTGAGTTTTCACTTACAAGCAATATAATTTCAAAATGTCACATCTTCTCCCCTAATAATATTATTATTAACGCAGAGACACCTGCAATGGTACTAAGGACCTCAGTTTGAGTTGTGGTTTTCCTGACTGTGAATCATGCACTGTGGCTTTACTGATAGTGTCAAAGATGGCTTAAAAGGTACCATCCGATTTAGGTTGTCCCTCTTAACACCATTCCACTGGTGTTTTTTTTCGCCCCTGGATTGTTATGTCAAACATGCAGATCCTAGCAGAAAAACATCCCCAAAATATCCATCATAGTTTGGGTGAAAACTCTCAGTGTTAAGGGACATAATTTATAGGATTTACAAATAAAGATCCCTTCAACCATCTAAGGTTCAGTGAAACAATGTACTCCGAGATAACATTACATAACATGTATTTGTAAAGCGCACGTTCACCGCAAAGGGTATCTTCGCCTTAAATAAAAGATGTTTATTGTTACCCATTTCAATGGTACGTATTTTATTAATCTCAGAAGGATGAAAGGTTGAGTGGACTCACTGGGATTTGAACCTGTGATTATGAGTCAAACACAGGCCCCTACACATGACACATTATTCCACTATTGCCACTCGACCTGAGACCACCCAATCTGGTGGACATATTTAGATTTAATGGGCAGGGGGGATGGAGTGGTCCCATAGCAGCTGGCTTGCCCACATTTAAGTGATGTTGAACGTCACTTCAGAACTATTTCTTGGCTTACTGCTGTAAAGTCTTATGAATTCACGAAAGTTGCATATATGCACTTCATCATCATCACACAACTTTATTCGAACTTGGTTACACAAGTCATAAAAGTACAAATTCATTCTAAAAATTGCAAAACATATAGTATAACCATATATACAAAGGTTAAAAAGTAAAAGACCCATCTGTCAAAATTGTCAAATTCATGATAGACCATTTCATAAATAAAACCCACAAAAAATTCAGTTAAAAATTGTATAAATCTCTTGGTAACCGGTCAAGCCTATATTTCAAAAATGAACCCAGTTTATCTTAATTATTACTAATTAAACAGTGGCCCCCGTATTTCCTCTTTCTAATGCAAGCCCAAAAAAAGGAAGCTAGGGAAAAACATACAAATGGATCTCGGAAGGTCTTTAAAAATACATGGCCACTCTATATTGTTTAAATTTGTGGTATCTCAAAATTTGGAGGGTAACATTGTTTCTTTCTACAGTAGAATACTCACAGAATAGTGTTAGATGGAGTGTCTGACTGGGTGGAGTGATTTTTGCATGGGCAAGGTGGCAAATCTGAATATTTATATCTCTTTTCTGGGTACCCTAGCATTAGTGTGATCAGGCTCATACGAAAACGTAAAAGGATACATCTGTGCTGTGTCTTATTAACAGACGAGAGGTAATAAAAACCTTCCCCTGGACTGGGTGGGACTAGGTCATAGGCAATAGTGGATTTTTTAAGGTACTTGTTTTCCCTTCGTGGAATCATTTGCTCTCTGCAAGAATAACTCACTTAATCTTACTCGCGGAACTCTTCTACAGGATTCGGGGTCATGTAACAATTTGGCTAGTCCTAATGCAATCAGTTGTGTCTCCATATAGTTTAGCCAGCCAATCCTCTTATAATAATCAAACTTGAAGTAATCCTTAATGATACTTTGGGTCAGATCCACAGTGGACCTCCGCCAGATCGAGAGACACATAAGAGATAGTGCAAATCTAATGCAGTTGCTCAAGTAGGGTAGCCCTAATTCTAGATGTAAGACATAATTAGATGCAGATTCGGGTAAAGGTACCCGGTTTAAAAAAAAGCTATCTTCCAGTTGCTAGACATGTTCAACATTAGCCGTCCCCCAGACTCCCGCCCAATATGTTATAGTGGCCTTGGTTTTTGCGGAGTACATATTTTTGACCGTGTCCAGGGGACTCACCCCTAGCTTCTTTGCAAAACGTTTGATGCCTCGGAGGCTCCTTTCCATACTCCAAGTTAGTCCAAGAGTGATTTGTATCACAAAGGACTCCTAAATAGGAAAACCAGTCTACCACCTCGATCTTCTTTAATGCCAAATTGAAGTTGGAGTGTTTCTCTCCTCTGGCTGCTCCAGCTACTATTATAAAGGATATTGATTTGTTTACTTTTAAATCTAGGGAGGCCATAAACGTTGAATAAGCTGTAATTAGGGATTGTAAGGCTACCCCCGTTCTGGCCATTAATACTGCGTCATCGGCGTACGCCAGTATTGGAAGGGCGCTATGATCGAATTTGGGCACGTCCCATGGTGAGGCAGAGAGGGCGGGCTCTACCCCGTTTGTGTAAATTAAAAAGAGAAACGGGGCGAGAACGCACGCCTGCCTCACTCTCTTTTCTATCTTAAAGGAACGTGTGCACTCCCCATTCCTGCCATACTGTACATGAGCGGTGGCATTGGCGTACTGCTGACGGATAACACTAATTATCGGTGGATCAATGCCTATCCACTCCATCATAGAACACAGCCTCTGGTGGGAAACTCAGTCAAAGACTGCGGTCAGATCCATAAAGGCCATAAAGATCTTCCCGCCATTTGCCTTAGTGTATTTTCCCATGGATAGAGAAAGGTTTAGATATTGATACACCATCCCCATACTCCTCCCGAAACCATATTGAGCCTTCATAAAAATGCTATGGTTTTCGGCCCAGTCCTCCAATCTGGTTAGTAGAAACTGTCCCATGAGCTTGGCAATAGTATCAAGGAGGGAAATTGGACGGTAATTCTTTGGGGACCCCAAATCCCCCATCTTGTATTTTGGCACTATTACACTCTGGTTCAAGAATAGGGGGGGGGGGGGCTCTATCTGGATGGAGTTAAAAACATTAGTTAGTAGAGGGACCCACTTGTCATAGTTCTCCTGGAAGAGATCGATTGGATACCGTCAGGCCCCGGGGCCTTACCAGAGGCACAGGATTCCAGCCCCTTTCTAACCTACTCTAAAGAGAAGATTATCCCACCCTGGGATGGAACAACTGGACCAAGGGGTAGGGAAATTGAAGAGGTCATGGAACAAAAAATATTTTGAAGTGTCCCACCCTTGCATCTCCTTCTTCATGTGAATATAGGGAGGGGTCTTTAGAATCTTTAAAAAAGGGGGTGTTCACAATTTTCCAAAGATCCCAACTGCTGCCCGAGATAGCTGCATGTTCAAGTACTTCCCATGCCTGCTCCCTGAGGTCTTTCTCTCTTTTCCTTCTCATTGCTTATGATCAATATGCAGTGCTCTTATCATTATGGGATCTCTAGGAAGAGTTTTTAAGGCATTAACAAGAGCTTTTTTTGCTAAAGTGCATGCTGAATCAAACCAGCGGGTGGTTGGAGTAATGGTTGTTGCCTTTTAGAGAGTAAGCGCTTCTTCTTATTTCATCAGGAGGGCAATAAACTGAGTTACCAAGAATGTGGGCGTGGCTTCTCTTCCAGACATAGTATTATTTCTTTCTTGGCTTGGGCTAGAATTTTGGGGACCAAATTTAACTTATGGGCCTGTGACCATTTCAGTTGGTCACAATTTTTCCTAGTCAGAGACACGCCATCCCTTACCTGCTGGTAATCTTTCACCTTAGACAGGATGCTTAGATGGATAAATTGGATGACATGATCACTGTAACAGAAAAACGTAGTACCCTCATGAACCACTGTCCCTTTTAACGAAGCAGATGCTAAAACAAAGTCTATGGTGGACTCTTGGTTTCCCCTTCTAAAAGTACTCCCTAACTTTCCTTATTTTTCTTAATTTATTATGCCCAAATCCCACTTATAAAGCGATCTATTTAAAGATTCACCATACTCATTATGTGTGAAATGTCGTAGAAGATTACCATAAGGGTCCTCTAGTCCACACTCCATAGTCCTATTAAATCTGCAGAGATGGATGTTAAAAAACCCCGCCCATATGAGGTTTACACGGCCACTGGTTTCGGCTGTAATAAGTTTCTCTATCTCCATTGCTATTGCGTCTGCGACTACCTTCATGTTCCTCCCAAACTCATAATTATTATTATAACAATTAATAATTAACCAGGTTTCCTCTTAACAATTTGGAAGAGCTGGACGTGGCTATTGATAGAGCCAACCTGCCTGACATGGAAAGGTGTGGTGTTCAAAATTAGGGTTAATAATCCCCCCTTCGCCCTCCCAGATGCCAATGGAATTGCTGGGGTATGAAAACTAGAAAACCCTGAAAAAAAGACTGGGTCTACAGCCCAAATCTCCTGGAAGAATATAGTCTCCAATGATTGCCACAGGTTTTGCCAATCAGGGTTTCCTCTCTTAGCGACGATTCCTCCTACATTCCAGGATGCTATAGTGGGCCTGGTTTCCTGTGTAGTAGTCAGCGGGAGTAAGTTACTCAAGTCACTCTCCCGACTACTTAGGTCGGGAATTACTCTAAGCAGGGCCTCTCTAAAACTAGTGGGGTTGATGGTTTCACCTGTAAGTTAGACACTGGGAGAACCAGAGTATTTTCCCTTCCTGGTGGTGTGGGGAATGAGGAGTTAAGTCAGTCACACGACTCCAGATCTGAGAGAGCTGTAAATCTGTTTTGCAGCCTTAACCCTAAATTGGTATTGGAGCCCTCATTATCTTTCGGACTTGCAAATACTGGAATTCTCCTAGTCCTGTAATCACTTTGTGGCTTTACACCCTGGTTATAAAAATGCTCCAGTAATAAGGGGATGATCTGCGAGTTCCTTGGGGAGAATCTATAAAGATTATCTAAAAGGGAAGGTCCTGTATAAACATTGTTAAAATTAATAACCACACAGTCACCATTGAAACATTTTTTTGTACTGCCCACCCATTCCATTCTCCTGGCCATGATGATTTTGGTGGTCAGTTGGTAACTCCCCACTGTGAATCCTTAACATTGTCTACTAACCAGTGAAGCCATTTGTCCATTAGCTGTCTTGTGGATTCACTCTGGTTTTCTCAAAGAGGGGGAACATTCTCCAGGACCAGTATGAGTGGGGATGCTGCTGGCGGAAGGTGGAGATATTGTTGTGAATAATTGACTTTCTCTCCTGTGTAAGCCTCACGTAATCATATTGCCGGATTGCAAGCTCTGCTGATCCTCTTGTGCTATTGGTGCTGGAGTTCTGGACTTTTTGGTTCCGTCCAGAGGTGTCAGGGAACAACACCCAAAGACCCCGGAGTTCCACCTGCCTTGGTGCACAAATGAACAGAAACACGGGCTTCTCGATGGTGGCGTCAAAGACCAAAGGTTTATTACTGCAGGGACACAGAAGTCACAGATACTACACACGGGCAGTAACCAGGAGCCTGTTCAATTTGTACAAAGCGGGTTGCTCCTTATATACTAAATTTTAAGCTGGGGGCGAATTCTTTACATGTAATACATTCCCAAAACCTTTGTGTCTAAAACAATAAATATTTGGTGTTACACAGGAATCGTCGATAATATCTGAGGCCAAACATTGCGAAGAGAGGGGTTCCCACTAGTTTGTCACAATTCCCTGTCAATATTGCATTCAGGACCCGGACCGCCTCATCGTAAAGTTCGTTACCTCCCCCTAATAAAGATTCAGAAAGAAAGAAACAGAGCCAGGTGTGGAAGATAGAAAAGTGGGATAAGGGATGTTTGTGGGTTGTAAATGGGCAAGGCTACCGGCTTCGGCCGCCTAATCATGATCAGGACAATGGACACGAAGACCAGTTTGGCAGGACTGGCCTCGGGCAGAGGAGGTAGCCTTTGTCGAGTCATGCAGCTACAGCGTGATCTGGTTTAAGGTGCACGTGTTCAAGAAAGAGGTGAATCTCCGGCTAAGGTTACGTGTCCTTAATCGAAATGAAGTGATCAGAGGCTATTGCGTATGTGAGGGCAAGAAACACAAAATGGCGGCCATGATCTAAGATGGATGTCGTGGGTAGGTCAGAAATGTGTTTAAAAAAGGAGTGCTCTTGCTCGTAGCGTAGCGAAAACACCAGGATATACTAAATGGATCATTTGCGGTTCGCTGATACCAATATTATGTATTTCCGACAAACTTGAAAACACGGGTTCAAATCGTCACGGAACCTCAGACCCTCCTTTTGCCCTTACATAGGCAATTACTCAGTCTATGTCAGAATCTAGTTCTATGCTCATCAGGTCAGTGACATGCTGTTGTATCATCATCCTTTCTCGTGTCTTTTCTCCAAACGCAGGTGGTTTTCTGAGACAAGTTGCAGCACAAAGACTACACAGAGCAGGACCACACTGGATAATCAGACAACATGAGAATAGGAATACTAAGATGACACCAATGACCATCAGAACCTTCCATCCCCACGCTGAGATCAGAGTCCAAAACCACTCCATGAAGGACCAGTTTCCCTTGTCTACATGTATGGAGTCTGAAATCTTGTGCAACTTAGAGATCGCCTCATAGACTGTTGGAGCATTATTAGGAATAAAGACACAGCAGCTCGATTGGATCATTCTGCATACCCCACCTCGATCTGCAAGTATAACGTCTAGAACCATACGGTTCTGCAACGTCATGAGCCTATCCGCCTGCAGCTCAGCTGTCAAATTGCTAAGGGCACCAGCAGTTTCGGTGATAGTAGATTCAACTACCCGTGTTAGCTGACGTATGTTTCTACTATTGGCCATAGGTCCCCAGAATGGAAGGAAGCCTTTGAAGAAGTCTCCAGCTTCCTGACCAGCGGTATCTTCCTTGCTGAAGACACCTCTCGCTATTCTGGTTCTGTGGTAATCAGATGAAGCAGTGTATGTCGGAGGCAACAATCGAGCAATGTAACATGATCCTGAAAAGTCGGCAGGCAACCATGTATAAGCTCTGTCTCGACAAATGAAGTAGGTACCCCTAGCAGTAAGAAAGGCAGGGGAAGAGTTAGCCGGAAACACATAAGTCTCTACGCACTCACTCCTCCCTAGCTGAGCTCTCGGATTTCTCCCGTTACCTTGCAAACAGACCTGACCTCGGTGAGGTACGACCCAGATTGGAGTTGAGCTTTTACGCTTGCTTTCTCCTAAACTAAGGCGATACTCTGAAGTATTCCAACTTAAATATACTCGCAATTCGTCTCTAGGGTAAGATGGAGTATTATTGACGTCCTTGACCATGTCAATAATTCCCTGGACTAAGGCTTTGTTGGCAGAGTTATATTTAGTGGAACGCGGTGGACGTGGAGGATAGGTTTCAAGGGCATAAGCAAAGATGGTTTGGAAGGCCTGAAATGATCCATTATAGCTGTAAGGCAAAACCAGATAGGGAATACCTTTATCCATAGTGTGGGGTATCAAACCACACACCCAGCAGTCTGTAGTGTTAACTACCAGTTGGTGTTGGTGTAAGAGCTGTACAAAAGTGTTGTTGGTGAACTCTGAGCGTCGGGCTTGCTCATGTTCTGGAAACGAGTGAAAAGAGTGTATAGAAGAAACAGTAGAAATAGCAGGATCAAGGGGAGGTACTGTAGAAACTGGCACAAAAATCAAATTTATACTAAAGACGATTCCACCCACCAATGTTGCTAAAACAATCAAAAATGTAATGGCACATTGCATCAAAAAGCATTTGCTATGAAGAATTCTATTAAGTCTGTTTCTGCGAACATAAATCACATTTTCTCGTTGCAGCGCAGGAAGCTCCATCTTCTACAATCCGCTCGCGACCACTGATGATGTGTACGTAGATGAAAATGCCTCTATCAGCCCTGGGAGTTTCCAGAACCAACAGAAAGATCGACCTTGTGTCAGACCCCTGCAAATTCAAACTAGGCACACAGCCACGACCCTACGGCTACCCAGACGGCAAGGCAATTTTAAAAACAATAAACAATAGCAAACTTCCTGGCTGAAGGCAAAAGTTCAATATATCAAAATCACAATATGCAGTTGCCTGCTTTATTTGTCCATTTTACGGCTTCTTAGGTTGTATCTCTGCTTCGCTGGTACTGTCTGATCGGAAAATAGTGTATCACTAGCAGCTGTTGCAGAGTTTAAGTTCGCAGATAGCAAAGTTTCTTCCGATGCTGGAGACAAATGTTCAATGTTCAAAGGAGTCTTTTCAGGAGGAGAGTCAGGTTTTAAAGTGTCAGTAATCAATTCGGCATCGCTGAAAGAGATGAACTTCGGTGTGATTTCAGATTCGGAGGCACCAATTCCCTTTTTCACCCAGTCGTCGTAAGGGAGCGGCAAAGGAACACGCTTAACATGAGAGGCGTGTATCCAGTGCTTACGGCCAGCTACACGAACTGCTGTCCTCGTTGTCAGTAAGATCTGAAAAGGCCCCACAAATCTCGGCTGAAGGTTCTTCGTCCTCGCGAAGTTCTTGATGACAACCACATCTCCTGGTTTCAGCTGATGCCCTGGACTCTCCGGAGGTTTTGGCAAAGCATCGAAAACCTGTTGATGAATAAGACTCAATTTAGCAGTCAAGTCGTAAAGGTAGTCTATCAACATAGGATATTCTATGGAACAAAATTCTTTAGGCCTTGGTACACCCCAGATATTTGCCGGGCGACCAAAGACTATCTCGTAAGGACTAAGCCCTATTCTAGAATGTACTGTTGCTCTCGTTGATAACAAGGCCAAGGGAAGTGCGTCTGGCCAGGCTAAACCTGTGGATGCTTGTATTTTGGCTATTTTCAGCTTGAGGGTGCCATTGTAACCCTCGACTAAACCAGCAGACTGGGGATGGTTTGCACTGTGAAATTTCTGTTTCAATCCTAGGCCGGCACACACACTCTGCATAACTTTCCCTATAAACTCACTTCCGTTATCTGACCATACAATCCGTGGCATTCCATATCTAGGGAAAAATTCTTTGAGAAGAATTTTGGCAGTTGATAGGGCAGTATTGTCCTTTAGTGGGTATGCTTCTATCCACCTGGAAAAAGCACAAACTACCACCAGGACATACTTCAAATTATTGCAGCGCTCCATGTGAATGAAATCTAACTGAATCACTTCAAAGGGGCAGGAAGGAGGAGCGAAATGACCAGCTGGAGTTGGAGTTCCCTTGCCAGGATTATGCATCAAACACACCATACAATTTTTCACCACTCTCTCTGCACACTTACTGATTCCCTCATTCTTCCAGACCGGAGCTAACATCTTACATATCCCTTTAGAACTTATATGCGCTACTCCATGCGCCATCGTCACTACTGCAAGCACATACGCATCGGGCAACATCCAACGCTGCTGTTCTGTCAAATCAATCCAACATCCATTCGAGTCCAACTTGCCCGTACTTTCTCTCCATACACGTTTCTCTTCCTCAGTTGCTTCTTTCTGAATCTCTTTCACACTTTCCATAGTATCCTCACACATTCCAGACTCAGCAATCCATCTTGCAGACGTAGCAACATACATTCTGCTCATCGTGTCTCTAGCTGTCTGTTTAGCAATTTCGTCAGCAAAAGCATTCCCACGACCAACATCATCCGTGATTGCTTTATGAGCACTGCACTTCACAATTGCAACTTCAGTCGGCAAGGTTAGAGATTCCAACAAGTCGTTAACTAGCTGACCATGTTGGATCTTAGTCCCATGGGACGTAATGAAACCTCTTTCTCTCCACAACCGGCCAAAACTATGGGCCACGCCAAATGCGTACTGACTATCTGTAAACACATTCACTCTCTTTCCCTCAGCTAAAACACACGCTCTCGTTAGAGCTATCAATTCTGCAGCTTGGGCAGAATTCTGACTCACTCTTGCAGTCTCCACAATCGTCTTCAAAGTCGTTACTGCGTAAGCAGCAGTCACATCACCATTCTCCAATTTAAAACATGACCCGTCCACATACAGCGTACCATCCGGATCTGATAGCGGAGTATCTTTTAAATCAATGCGTCCTTTTGTCTCTTCCTCCGTTTTGAAATAGCAATCATGTGGCTCGGAATCACTCGACTCTTGATCAGTCGGCAACAATGTTGCTGGATTCAATACATTGCATCTTTTGATCTGAATATGACTCGCTAGTAATGTCAGCTCGTAACCAGATAATCTCGCACTAGTAAGGTGTTGTGTCTTCGTTCGGTTCATGAGTGTATCCACAGCATGAGGAACCATGACCACTAGCATGTTATTCATCACCAAACCAGCAGATTGTCGAATGGAAGCCGCAGCTGCCGCTGTAGCTCTCAAACAACTAGGCAACGCTCTGGCTACCGGATCTAATGTTGATGAAAAATACGCACAAGGGCGTTGTTTATCACCAAACTTCTGTGTCAGAACACTCAACGCGCAACCTTCTCTTTCGTGAACGTAGAGCGTGAATGGTTTACTGTAATCAGGTGTACCCAATACAGGAGCTGAACACAATGCTTTTCGTAATTCAGTAAAACTCTCTTGACATTCATCAGACCATGGCACCAGACTCGGAACATTTTTCCCAGTCAAAGCTACCAATGGTTTCGCTAAAAGAGAAAAATTTGGAATCCACTGCCTACAGTAAGAGGTAATACCTAGAAAGGCACGTACTTCTCTCTGTGTGCGTGGAACACTCATCTGCGTAATTGCTTTTATTCTCTCTGGGGTCAACTTCCTTCCCTCCTTTGACAAGAGATGACCTAGGTAGGTCACTTCTTGGCAGCAGTATTGCATTTTGGAAGGAGACACCTTGTGATTCAAATTAGACAAATGATGCAATAGGGAAATTGTAGCTGCTTTGCAAGTTTCCTTGTCATCGGCAGCCACTAAAAGATCGTCTACGTACTGTACTAGGGCAGAACCTGGAGGAAGGACAAAATAATCTAACTGGCTTTTTAATGCTTGACTGTAAATGGATGGACTTTCACAATAGCCTTGTGGTGCGCGTTTAAATCTGAAACTGCGACCTCCTAGACAGAAGCCGAAAATATCCCTACTTTCTTCGGCTATCGGAATGCTGAAAAAGGCATTCTTTAAGTCAATAACTGAGAACCATGTAGCTGTGGCAGGAATCAATGTTAACAAGGCAGTAATGTCTGGCACTACAGGAAACTGCGGGACTACAATCTTATTAACTTCTCTAAGGTCTATAACAAACCTGTACACTGGAGGTTTTGTAGGATCAGTTCGTTTCAGAATCGGTAATACAGGACTGTTACAGACATTTCCTCTAGTTTCTTCAACCACACCTTTCTTAATCAAATCTTGCACAATTAATAAAAGTGCACGCTCTCCTTCACTCGATATTTTATATTGGGGAATTCTTGGAAATTTCACATTCGCTTTCAAAGTTACCACATACGGTGGAATTTCTAGGAGACCTACATCATTAGGACCAGTCGCCCAAAGAGAATCAGGGAGTGAATGTAGCTCCGGCGGGAGTGCATCCATTGACAAGTACATCGGAGAGGTGATATTTTTACCCAATGTAAGCTGTACTCCTTCCGGAGAACAGTACAATGTCGCATATAGTCGTTTTAACAAATCTAAACCAAGCAGATTTTCATTACAACCTGTCGTCAAAATCAGGGGTGCTTTCAATTGGCATGGTCCAACAGAAATAGACAAAGGACCAGATATCGGGTTGTAAACAGGGGCGCCTGAAAAACCTACAGAAACATTTGTTGAGCCGGACAAAGGTGCGCCAGGGAGTTTCGCATGAATGATAGAACTTTTTGCGGCACCAGTATCCAACAGAAACGGTTCGACTACACCTGATGTTGCTACTGCGACATAAGGCCCACTCTGATCCACTGGAACTGATACTACTCCCTCTCTCTGTCCATGGCTGTCCTAGTACCCATTTTGCTGCTGAAAACCCTCATCTACTTCATTATAGTCCTCAACAAGATACTGTTGAGATCTATTTTGCTGAGCAGATTGTCCATTTCGTTGATCAAAGTGATTGGAGGGACGATCATTCGTTTGTGGAGGCATAGCACCTCGTCCTCGTCCTCTAGAATTCTGCACAAAACCACCACGACCTCTCTGAGCTGCTGCTGCATTATTTTGCGCTAAGATCGGACATTCATTTTTATAGTGACCCTCTTTCTTACAGTACGCACACTGATTCCACTGGTATTGAGGTCTTGATGAACCATAATCTGTCCTTTGGTACGAACCTTGCTGCGTATTAGTCTGATTCGTGCGAGGCGGATACGCCTGCTGCAAAAGAACTTTAGTTTTTAAATCTTTCGTTTTCTTCTCTGATTTTTCCTTTTCCTCTTTATCCCTATTTTCGTAGTACTGTGCAGTCGCAAGTATTTGCGCTGTCGTAGATACAGCCCACGCACTTTCTGAATCCTTTAATTTATTGCATAATTCAGGTAACAAATTATGCACAAATTTATCTACAAACAGTCTTTGCCCTCCTTCTGTACTCATGTCCTGACCACTATGATCTACAAAAGTCTCTTCAAACCTCGTGAAGAAGTCGGAGACACTTTCGTCTTTCTTCTGCCTGCATGCTGACAGCTTGTCCCAATTTACACGCAATGCTGGCATCAGAGTCTTCATTAGATCAATTATTCTACCTGGAAGATTAGCAATTAGAGGTTCGGGTTTTGCACCACCTATTTGCTGACCATCTGCTGCAGTGATAGCTGCCCAATCACCACCTAAGGCAGCTTGATGATCCTCTCTACGAATTTTAGCCCACACTGGTTGCGGAACTACGTTACCAAACAACATATCGATGTCGGCTAGGTTCATTATACAAGCCTCAACTGTCTGTGTTAATTCCTTGTAATATCCAGCTGGATTCTTACGTGGATCTGGCAAGGCCTGTTTCACCGCTAACACTTCAGCTCGCTTCCATGGAATGTGTATCCACACTCGTTGGAACTGTGCTGGAGCAGCTGCAATTCCTGCATTATCATCACGTTGTATTGCTTCGCGCCAGATTGGAGGAACCTCCCTCATAGGATATTGGCGACTTAGCTTCATTTTACCTTTTTCTAAGTCTCTCGGTGAACGAAGGGATGGATCATTCCTAAAACTTAAAATAAGTTCCATCGCTTCTTTTATATTCTCACCCACTATCATTCCAGCAGCAAACTCTTTTTGAACTCTAATTAAATCTTCCAAATCTGATTCGACATCATCTTCTTCTATTTCTTCACGTAACAACGAGCACATCTCATCAAAGACGTACCGTTGCGTTGGTTCCCCCCACTGCATAAATGTGTCTAGCACATCTCTCGTACTATATCTTCTACTCTTCGAAATCCATCTGAGAGCCGTGGAATCCAAAATTCCCCGTTCCTCAGTACTTGGAAGCTGACTACGTCTCTGAACAGAGTCAGGAGTAGGAGTCTTAATTAGAGTTTTATATAAAGGAGACAGCATATTAGTAACAGAATCAGTGATTCTTCGACGAACAGAAAGTGGAGTTAGCACACTCGCAGACGTAGAGAACGCAGTAGAGGTAGGAATAGATAACGGAACAGTAGGAGTATCGAGGAAAATAGTTTCTGGAGCAGTAGGTACAGAGGTAGGTATGGAAGCTGGCAGTGCAGGAAGAGGAGGAGCTGTAGGAACATTCACATTCATCACAGGAGGTACGGGAACTTGATTCTGAGGGACAGGAGCAGGAACACCAGGTTGTCCAGCAACCGGCAATTGAACATTCGGGACAAGTGGAGCCGTAGCACCTTGTGCATACGGTGGAGGTGACCTTAACAGATAAGATAGCAGAGGATCGTTTTCAGAATCCTCCAGTATCTTAGCCATTTTCGATGGCAAAGCAGGATAGCACTTGTCAATCGCTAGGTTATGCTCTCTAATGGCTACATCTATGGCCTTCTCACACTCGTTAGCCTGCAACTGTTTAGCCGCTTGCTCTAGAGTTAACTCTTCTTGTTCTTTCTGTTCTTTCTTCAACCTTTTCATTTCTCTCTGTTTGGATTCTTTTCGCCAGTAACGGAAAGAATCAAACATTGCCGGCCGGGCTTTCTTCTTGAACAATTTCGCTTCTAAGTTGTCGAGAATCTCTGGTTCAAAACTACCATGCAGTGGCCAACTAAGGACACCATCCTTCTTACAATAACGGACCCATACCTCATTATAAGATATAGGACCCACGCCATGCTTACAATATAAATCATATTGGGGAGTCCCAATCGGAGGAACCAGACAAGAGTCCTCCAATCGTGAGTCACGGTTGCAACCAAAACAAGACAACATTTTCCGACTTACCATTTTCAGTCCGGAACACTAAACAAACAAAACACGAAACAAATATGTGCACTCGAACCAAGAACTTAGGCCTACCAAAACGAACTGATGTATCGATACCCAAACTAAACCAAATAGATTATCGTAACCTAGAACAACCAGCGATAATCTGACAAAACCAAACCAAACCAAGAACCGATCAAGGATTTTAACAATCCTCACAAAGTAACCAGCTAGCTATCACTAAATACTTAACTGAGTCACTGAAGACGTCACCAAGGAGAAACCCGTCACGTTTCGCCATACTAAGGACTGCACCTCGGGTCCAAGACAGGGCGACGGTCAAGGCAACGGCCCACTGCAGCCGTCTTGAACGGGAAACCCTCGTGGAAGAGAACTTCGGGCCACTTTTGCGATATGCCGGGATCGATGAAGTGGGGCGCCTCCCTCAGGAATCTTCACACGAAGCTTCTCGAACTCTTCAGGCTTTTGGACCGGTACCGAATGACGTCGCCCCACTTTGGGCGCCAATTGGAGTTCTGGACTTTTTGGTTCCGTCCAGAGGTGTCAGGGAACAACACCCAAAGACCCCGGAGTTCCACCTGCCTTGGTGCACAAATGAACAGAAACACGGGCTTCTCGATGGTGGCGTCAAAGACCAAAGGTTTATTACTGCAGGGACACAGAAGTCACAGATACTACACACGGGCAGTAACCAGGAGCCTGTTCAATTTGTACAAAGCGGGTTGCTCCTTATATACTAAATTTTAAGCTGGGGGCGAATTCTTTACATGTAATACATTCCCAAAACCTTTGTGTCTAAAACAATAAATATTTGGTGTTACACAGGAATCGTCGATAATATCTGAGGCCAAACATTGCGAAGAGAGGGGTTCCCACTAGTTTGTCACAATTCCCTGTCAATATTGCATTCAGGACCCGGACCGCCTCATCGTAAAGTTCGTTACCTCCCCCTAATAAAGATTCAGAAAGAAAGAAACAGAGCCAGGTGTGGAAGATAGAAAAGTGGGATAAGGGATGTTTGTGGGTTGTAAATGGGCAAGGCTACCGGCTTCGGCCGCCTAATCATGATCAGGACAATGGACACGAAGACCAGTTTGGCAGGACTGGCCTCGGGCAGAGGAGGTAGCCTTTGTCGAGTCATGCAGCTACAGCGTGATCTGGTTTAAGGTGCACGTGTTCAAGAAAGAGGTGAATCTCCGGCTAAGGTTACGTGTCCTTAATCGAAATGAAGTGATCAGAGGCTATTGCGTATGTGAGGGCAAGAAACACAAAATGGCGGCCATGATCTAAGATGGATGTCGTGGGTAGGTCAGAAATGTGTTTAAAAAAGGAGTGCTCTTGCTCGTAGCGTAGCGAAAACACCAGGATATACTAAATGGATCATTTGCGGTTCGCTGATACCAATATTATGTATTTCCGACAAACTTGAAAACACGGGTTCAAATCGTCACGGAACCTCAGTGCCTGCCGCAGTAGATCTCTTGAGCTCTTCTCTTGGAGATTTCGGGTCTCCTGAGATGTATTTAGATTGGAAATACCAGTTAGAGGCAGTGCTGGGGCCATGGTGGTGACAGCCGGTAAAGTTAACAATGTTGCTGATGTAGATGGTTCCTGATCCTTATTTAATTCAATTGAGTTACTGCTTCTAGGTGTTTCCGGAATGGTATCTCTTGAAGGGGGGACTCAAGATATTAATAAACGGTTCTGTGACTCTAGGTCGGCCAACCTATTTTCAGTTAGAGACAGTTTACTTAAGATAGGATCCATTATAGCTGTCAACCTTTTAGCCACTTCAGTCCAAATGGGATCCTTTGGAGGTACTTGGAGTGATAATAAACTGGCAGATACTGGAGGGGCTGTTATAGGGTTAATTGTAGTCACACTGGTTTGGGGGTCTGGTGGCACGAGTGATTTTGGATTGTTTTAGCTTCGTGTTAGTAGTACCCCCTTTTCTAGTACGCTTGGCCGATTGGGTGAGGACTAGGCTCCATTGGGGGGCATATTTGAGGGAGAAATTTCCGACCCTCTCCTTGGTGTGGCCTGAGTGATTAAAATTGGTGGGGTTGGTAGGGTAAGCCTGCCTTGACCTGGCGGGAGATCCGATGATGTTAACAATGATGAAGATGGTTGCTTGGCCGATGGAGACTCGTTAGATCTATCTAGTGTTGCCCCCAGAGGGAAAAGGTGCGGTTCCATAGATAGGCGCTTTTCGGTCAGCTCTATTTTGTGAGTAAGAACACTTGCCGCTCTGGCCAGGAATGAGTCCAGGGTTGAAGCTACCCCTCCTGTGTTCCTATTCCCAGGCCCCTTCCTTTCCCATAATTTCACCAAAATAGAACAGTACCTGTGAGTGACGATGATGTTAGACGGGGGCCCAGCCCAGCCTCCTCCCTGCTCCGACAGGTGAGCCGGCATTCAGTTTTATTAGAACATCCTCGCGCTATGCAGGCTGGTGCTTGTGGTCCTTGGGTGTCTTGGACAGCGGGAAGAAAACCAGCGGGAGCAGCTTACAACACACTGTAGGCCGGCATTCAGTTCTAATAGCGCGTCGACATGCTATGCAGAATGGTGCTTGTGGTCCTGAGGTGCTCTGGACAGCAGGGAGAAAACCAGCGGGAGCAGCTTAATGCAAGAACATGGGTGCACTTTTGAGACTTTATTTAATATTTGGACCCCTAATTAGGTCTGGCAGTAACCATGACCTTTTGTGTTTATGAAAATTCTATCTATTTCTCTCTCTCTCTCACACACAATCAGCTAGCTTCACTGTGAGTGACAGCATTCTGTTCTTTCACAAGGAGCATATTGACACACAGTCTTTTTGTTCAGTGTCAAGAACTGCTGTGGCATTGTGTGCCTTTTGAGTCCAAAACAATTTTTGCTTTTGCCAATGTTTGTTGTAATGGAGAGGGCCCAGCAGCTCCCACACATGTAAGGTTTTACAAAAACCATGCCAGGGCATTGATAAAAACCAAAAGGCTGACCAGCAATTTCATACCTACTGGCTTTACCAGTGCTTGTTTATTTTTGTTGCCCATAATCTTTTTTAAAATGGTTACACTGAATTTCCATTCTTTTTTTATTTTTATGCTAGCATACAGCAACACATTTTACTAAATTATGCTGTAAAGAAATGGTACCTAATATTTTATAGTAGTTTAGCTAAATGTTTTTGCATTTTTTTGTAAACATTTTATTTTGAAGGCAAAGAATTATCAATCTTGCTTTGAAGCTTCTGCAAATATTTGCATCTAATCAGAGTTGATGGAGTAAGGATTCACATATTCTGAAACTTGCTTTTATTCAGCCCTCTCTAAATAACTTGTAATATATTAACCAACATGTTTTGTTTACTAATATTTACATTTCACGACATTTCTAGTATCTAGGGGAAGCTTTTCAATGTGCTTTTGCTAACAGTAACTTTAATGTATTATAATAGCCGCCATAACGCAGGAAACCTTCTGCGCACGCGTCTGCCACACTCATATGATGTGACGTACCTCTCTGCTTGGTGGGAAAACTCTGCTTCTGTGCACTAATGCCAGAAATGGCTGCTTTAAATTTCACATGCTAATGTTTATGCTGCAGCTTGTACTAAACGTGCTTGTTCTGTTTAATCATTAACGCACAAGTTAAAATAAAGTAATGGGGATAGAGTAGAGATAAGTGGTATACAGTGCATTCATTTATTTTTTTATTCTAATATGTTTCTTTTTGACTTTGCTACTAGCTCGTACTTTGGGCCTGACCACTGACACATCTTTCATCCTGAATGACACTGCACATGCGTACTCAGACTCTGAATTGCGGAAGCACTGGCATTGAACCTCTGCCAGCCCACTTCTTACCCACGATGTGCCTGGGAACCTGCTCAGCTGACCTCTTGAAAGGAAGCTACCAAATACAATGTATACAAATCGTGTACCAATATAGTTGGGCGGAATAAAATCATGGGAAAGTAAATTGTGGGTGGGGATTCAATCAATATGATTTAAATTGAAATTACATCATCTTAGTATGGTGTGATGACCTCTCCTCGTCTTTCCAACCAATCACTGAAGGAGAACACATAGATTTGCAACATTTAGGGGTGGTACATTGCCCTCGAAATGGTATAAGTAAGGTAGGCTCAGATAGAGAAATTGTACGACTTGTCCGAATAGCTGACCTGTCACTGACCCAACGCACTCAATAGGCGATCAAGAGCAGAGGTGCTGGCGGAGCACTCTGTCAGAAGAATCGATTACCCAATCGGGGTATTCATTGGCTTTCCTAGAGAGAGGGTTGTGACGCAGGTGTTGAACTTAGCTGAGGTCACCTGTCCTGATCTGCATTTGTCTTTTCCCGTGGGCACCTGATTAGTCGGGAGCCTGGTCCTGGTCCGTATTTTACCCCAGCCCGTGGCCAGGATTGGTCATTGCACCATTCTAGGTAAATATAATCAATGTGAGATGTCCTTGTACTATTTCCCTTCCACACCCTTCCCATGTACCAATGTCTAAAGGTGATACTGTGATTTTTTTACAAACTTTATGTCCTGCTGGTTATATTTTGCTTGTAAAATTTATGGTCACAAGATTGTGGCCCTTTTTCATTTGACTCAGACAATCTATCATAGATAAAGGTTTCAAAACATTCCCCGATTTTGTGGTTATTATAAGAAAAGTAAATGTGTTTAAATACTATCTGTTTATGCTAACTCTCTGATCCACAGGATTTACAGTAAGGTGACAAGGATTGGTAAGTCATGTTCTACAGGTATAAGTCCTAAATCGGACCTCTGGGTAAACTGATTGGGCTCCATTATGATGTCGGGCGGATCGCCACTGCCATGGTGGCGGTGGCGATCCGCCTGACAGAAATGCCCACCCGCCACCCTTTTCCCCCCGCCACATTACAATGGCAGGGGGGACCGCTGCGGAGCCAAACACCGCCCGGCACTTTTCCGCCCCGGTCGCCTTGCGGCATGGGCGGAAAACGAGTAACATGCAGGCAGTGTCTGTCAGACACCGCCCGCAATATTACAATGGGCTTCTGTCAATGCCTTTCAGTGGCGGCAATGCCGCCACGGAAAGGCATGTGGTGTTCACTCTGGGGGCCCCCTGTGGGCCCCCAGAGTGAAGGCCAAAGGGGGGTGGCACACGGGGGTTTACCTGTGGTACCCCCCTGCCTTTGCATACTCAAAGAGGCAGGCACCGCGCGGTGCCTGCCGCTTCGAATATGCAAATGCGTGCTTCTGTTTTTAGCATTGTGGCAGGCGGAGCAGTGAGCACCGCCCGCCACAATGTTAAATTGAGGGATGCGCCCGCCACTGTGGCGGGTGCATCCTAATGGCAATGTCGGGACCCCCGCCCTTCAGGCGGGCAGTCCCGAGTTCCGCTAGGGTGGCGGGCGGGCAAAGCCCGCCCGCCATCCTAATGTGCCCCATAGAGTGATTAAATTAGTAGATTGGTTAGGCAGGGCTACTAGTTCAATGTGTGAATGTATACATAACCTTATATTGCTAAACATTGAAAATGTGTGCACCCATTTTTATACTGGAACCACTGTCAATAATGCAGTCTGAGCTTACATTTACTTAGAGCGCTCACCCTAATAATAAAGGCTTCGCTTTAATGAACCATAAATACAAGTTTGAACAGCAATACAACATGGACACAAATATTTCTTTAACTGCAGGCAAATCCTTTCCCTGATCCATAATGTGGTCCTGTAAACTGGAAGCCAAAGGGTTTGTGCTGTAGGGGTTTGGGCCGATGTGTCCCAAGGCCAAAATAAACATGAAAACGTGTTGCCCTTGACCCCAAACAATGTGTCCTGGGTGTCGGGCAATGGGAATTCCACATCCCTGTATTATCTCAAAATGTTGAAGCAGATGAAACTGTTCTTGTCTAAGAATCACCTTACCGCTAAAGCCTTGTAGTATCTCAAATCAATTACTGCTGGGTGTGCACTCAGGCCCACTGGGGCTAAAATAACTGTGTACAGTATAATATAAAAATAGTTTGTACTGACACAAGTTTTGAGATTTAGCCACTGACCTATATAGTAAAAGGATTCATACGGTAATCTAACAAAATTGAACCTTTGAGTATGTCTAGTTTGGAGAAGATTATATATAAAAAAAAATTAAAGTTACGAGGCAGAACCTAGCGGAAAATTGTGACTTTTCAATATATCACTTTATCCATAAATAAATATGAAACTTAGAGGAGTGATTTGAGGAGGGGTTGGTTTGATAGTGTTTTCCATAGTGACATTGTATTTAGTTTGAAAAATGTAAGTGGGCCTGGAAATATGCCAGTACTGTATGTGTAATTTAACATTTACAAGCATTGAAGTTTTGTTTGGTCTTTAATGCATAGAAAGCTTCAAACACATTCTTTCTAACAAAATCACACTTTTATAAGAATGCAGAATCTGGAAACCCAAGGCTAACTTATGCCTTGAGAACACCCACTTAGGCAGATCTCTCCACATCAGATGAGAGATGAAACATCCCGAAAGAATTTACCCCATACCTTCCTTATCAATAAAACTAGTCCTAGCTGGTGCATGAAAACAAATTACCCTGACGTTGCTTCAAGGGTTTCTGTGTTCCACACACATTATGCCTGGACAAGAAGAAGATAATCAAACAAGCATTAGTAAGGGTGACCTATTGGATTTGCCTATGTGTACTAGTTTGGGCTTAAACAACTTCCAAAATTGTCAGTAGTGAATGATGATGCATGCAGACAAATAGGTGGCAATTTTGGAATGGGTTTTTCAATAAAGAAAAACACTCCAAGATGGCCACTGATGCATGTGGTGCATTGTAAAACACCAATGGCATTTTTCATCTAATATTCCAAGATGATTGATGGTCATTTTAGACTGGTGAAAGAAGTAATGGCAAAACAAATAGGTCCAGTTTTGATACATTTCAGCCAGGTACATGTCTTGCAAATATCGAAATGCATAAATTGCTCCACCCTACGCAATCGGGCTCTCGGGCTCATCATTCCATGGAGTCCGTCTTACTATTCTCTACCGAAAGCCTCCTTAGGCATGTGGATGGAGGTCAGACAGCGGAACTTATTCTTCTTGACTTAAGTGCCGCTTTCAACACTGTAGCACACCACACCTTTCTGCAGTGTCTTAGTAGAGGTGGAGGGGTAGGCTTCGCATGGAAATGGCTGGAGTCTTTTCTTCAAGATCGCAGGTTCCAAGTGGCACAGAGGCCCTTTCGTTCGGATGCTTTTGCTTTGAAGCAGGGGGACCCTCAGGGGTCGAGCCTCAGTCCAACTCTTTTTAATCTTTATGTGGCACGGGTGGCCGTGATCACTGGAAAGTATGGGGTGGAAGTGGTGACATACGCCGACGACACCCAGCTGGTTGTGGCTCTGACACAGCCAGCTGAGAGTGCAACCAGCAACTTCGCCTCATGCCTTCAAGAACTGGCGGTCTGGATAGCTGACAACTGCCTCAGACTAAACGGTGATAAAACCGAGGTATGGATTGTAGGAAAGGCTCCCTCTGTTTGGTCGTCAGCGTGGTGGCCTCAGACTTTTGGGACTCTTCCTATTCCCAGTGATCAAGTGAGGAACCTAGGGGTTTGGATCGATTCCAGGATCTCATTTGATTATCACACCAGCCTTGTGGTGGGCACTTGTTTTGGCATCTTGCGGGGCCTAAGAAAGATCTTGCATTTACTTCCAAAACAGGTAGGAAATCACTGGTCCATGCTCTGGTTACTTCCAGACTGGATTATGGCAATGCCCTCTATTTAGGGGCCAACGTGAGATGCCTACAAAGGCTGCAGCGGATCCAAAATGCTTCCGCACGGCTGGTTTTGAGGCTGCCCAGGAGAGCTCCCTCACTTAAGGCGTTGGAGACGTTACACTGGCTTCCTGTAATGAAGCGGGTAGAGTTTAAGGTCCTATGCGTCAGCCACCGGATTATTCAGGGGAAAGGCCCTCGCTTTCTTCTTAATCTGCTAATGCCACACAGCCCGACTCGGCAATTAAGATCTAGCGAGGTGGGACTTGTACAGGTGCCCAAGGTTAAAAGAGCCAGAATAGGGGGGAGATCATTCCGGTTCCTGGCTGCTTGACTGTGGAATGAATTGCCCAATAAGTTGGGTCGGGAAGATTCTGAAGTGGTATTCCGCAAAGAATTAAAAACCTACCTTTTCCTGAGAAGATGTGGTTAAGGTCTGAGTATGAGATGTGGGCCGCTTGGGGTTGTATGTGAGTCAACACACTAGCGCTGGGACACACTGTTAGAGTAACCAGGTGCTTTATAAGCTCAGTTTACTTACTTACTTAAAAAAACATGGGATAAGGAAAATAAGAGGCACAGAAAGAAGCAAGTTGTCCAGAGATCTGACACAGACAGTGTGTTCATATTTGTACATTCTAGTGTTTGCATTTTACAGTATGCTAAAGCCAGGCCTAGTGCTTGTTTTAAAGTCTTATTGGTAGAAAAACCCCACATATACAAATACTCCTAGAATGCCGGATCATTTTTTTATTACAACTCTGATTTGAATCCTTTCACTTTCTATGTTCACTAGCCACCACTGAAAAAAGAAAAAGAGACAAAGAAGTAAGAAATACAAACTGTATCAACACACATAATGTACCGTGGGATTGTTGGAATGTGGGTTATTGATAAGGGTAAGTATGCACCTACCACTAGTAATAAGGCCACTAACACGGTATAGAGTCCAGTAAAGGTCTCAGTAAAATAGCCTCTTGCTCAACCCTTGGTATCTGACAACGAGCAGTCAGGCCTAACTTCGAAGACAGGAGTGTAAAGCATTTAAAAACACAAATACATTTAATAAGTAAGACACAACACACAATAAAAAATCCCACACCAATTTATAGAACTAGTAAATATTTTTATGAACAAATAGACAGCAACGTGACAAAAATCCAATGTAGGGAAACCAAGATATGAATTTTGAAGGATTAACAACTTTATAGTGCTTCAAAACATAGAGCGCCACTCTGGGATATCTGGTCACGCATGACCAGGACAAGGTTTAAGTTTTAGGCCGACCATGATTGGCCCTGGTTGGATACACTAAGCTGGATGCCTTGGTCAAAATTTTACCTTCACACTTAAAAACTGTTCTGGAGCTTTTTGTTCTGACAGCACTTGAGACGCCTCAGTAGGCCAGAATTGGTGAGGATTCACCAGCTTTACTTTCTGCAAGGCGGCAGTCAAATCCTGGAAGTCCAGAGCTCAGGAGCTTTCAGCGGGAACCTGGAATCATGGCTGGGTCATGGTTGAAGGTAGTTGGCTTGCTTCTCGCTGGCGGGTTGGTCACCTTAGGAGCTTTTTCCCAAAAGTTCTCCAAACTTCAGGAGGTGCTTCCTGGAGGTCTTTTCAATGGGTTCAAAGTGTCCAAAACACAAATCCAAAGGTTTGGAATCTCCTTGATGGTCTGGACCACAATACCCACCAATGCACCTGGCCACATCCTTAAAAGCCCACTTGACACATTTCAGGCTCGGCACTCTTGGTGGAGATGATGTAGGTGTACTTTTTTAGCCTGTAGCTGTAAGGAGTCCACTCATTAGTCCTTCTTGAAGCAAGGCACAGTTCCCAGGGCTGTAGTACCAAATTGTGCAGCAGACACAGTCATTCAGATGCCGGCCTTTAGGTGCAAATTCAGATTCCAGCAGGGCCGACTTTCTTTTATTTGTATTTTCAGGCAGCAGATCTGAGATGCTATGCACCTCTCACATAATTATTTACTCTCAGCTTCTGGGCATCAAGAGGGAAGCACCCTGATCAAGTGGAAGCTGGGTGCCACCCCGGGGCATAACCACTTACTCCAAAGTCTGGCATCATCTTGTCCCAGAAAATACTATTCCTCCAAATCCATTATGGCTAAAATGTCAGCAGGGCAGTATGAGCTAGCTAAACCAAATCACTGTCTGGCTCATTTCCATAAGCTCCCTCTCCTCACATCTGCAAATTCCTCCCCTAAGCCTGCCTAGCTGGCATTATACCCTGTTCTGTCTTTTTTTGAATCTCATACTTATGGCCCTTCCCCCTGCTGGGGCATTCCTTTGCAGTTGCAGAACTCCCTCCATCTGATAACATCTGCTCAGCCAAGACACTTATCACCCAATCAAGGCAGCCTGGCTAATCCTGTTAGAGCTGACCAATCAGGGAAGAGTGCAGGGCAGATGGATTTTGGCTCACAGAAAGGTCCTACTTATTTTCTGTACAAATTATGATAAAAACAATAATAACAATTTGTTGGATTTCTCAATGTCATGCGGTAAAGCCTTTGACTGATATTTATTCCCTTCCTAGCAATAATTATGCATGCATATAATATTACAATGTTAGCCTATGGGCCAGTCTCTAATGTGGAAAAAATAAAAGGGCCAGATTTCCCTCACCAGGGTTTATAAAGGACCAAGGTTGAGTTTGCAGTAAATATACATTTAAAAGTAGTGCTGCTATTTATGTATTTGCTCAAATAAATATAAAAAAAAAGTAGTGCTGCATAGCATGGCTGCTTTTAAAATGGGTACACAGACAAAATATCGAGTTTTAAATTTCGATATACAAGTATATCGAAGTTTAAATATCTATGGGACATAATATAGAAGGTAAGTAATCTCGACAGTCTTAATATCAATATTAGTAATTTCGAAGTTTTAAATATCGATGTCAATAATATCGAAATAAATAATTTCGATGTTACTAATATCGATTTTTAAATAAATTTTGTGTATATTATATTGTATTTATTATGTTTTATTATTTATTTTTAATATAATTTAATTAAATATTGTCTTTTAGTACTGTAGCAGGTTGTGGGTTTATAGGGAATAGGGTGGGAAGTAATTTAATTATGTTAAATTAATTATTAATTAGTAGGAATTATTAATTAATTAATTGAGAATTAATTTTTAATTAATTTTAATTAATTGATAAATTGATAAACATGTTCTGTATCGGGTTAAGGGTTTATAGGGGAATAGGGTGGGAAGTAATTTAATTATGTTAAATTAATTACTAATTAGTAGGAATTATTAACTAATTAATTGAGAATTATTTGTAAATAATTTTAATTAATTGATTATTTGATAAATATGTTCTATAGCGGGTTATGGGTTTATAGGAGAATAGGGTGGGAAGTAATGCAATGATGTTTAAATAATTATTAATTAGTAGGAATCATACATTAATTAAAAATAATTGGTAATTATATTTCATTATTTTGGTAATTATTTTTAATTAATTGATAAATATGTTCTGTAGCGGGTTATGGGTTTATAGGGGAATAGGGTGGGAAGTAATTTCATTATGTAGAATTAATTATTAATTAGTAGGAAGATACATTTATTTTTATTAATTGGTAAATAAATGTAATTAATTGGTAATTAATTTTAAATAATTAATTAATTGATAGATGTAATTTATAAGTATGTAATTTAAACCCCTACGCTATCCAACACTTTCCCTACTGTTGCACTCGCTGGAGTGGGAATAGTAATTTTTACCCCTATGCTATCCAACAATTTCCCTACTGTTGCACTCTCTGGAGTTGGAATAGTAATTGTTACCCCTACGCTATCCAACACTTTCCCTACTGTTGCACTCTCTGGAGTTGGAATAGTAATTTTTAACCCTATGCTATCCAACACTTTTCCTACTGTTGCACTCTCTGGAGTTGGAATAGTAATTTTTAATCCTAGGCTATCCAACACTTTCCCTACTGTTGCACTCTCTGGAGTTAGAATAGTAATTGTTACCCCAACGCTATCCAACACTTTCCCTACTGTTGCACTCTCTGGAGTTGGAATAGTAATTTTTACACCTACGCTATCCAAAACTTTCCCTACTGTTGCACTCTCTGGAGTTGGAATAGTAATAGTTACCCCTACGCTATCCAACACTTTCCCTACTGTTGCACTCTCTGGAGTTGGAATAGTAATTTTTAACCCTACGCTATCCAACACTTTCCCTACTGTTGCACTCTCTGGAGTGGGAATAGTAATTGTTACTGCTACGCTATCCAACACATTCCCTACTGTTGCACTCTCTGGAGTGGGAATAGTAATTTTTACTCATATGCTATCTAAAATGTATTTGGCTTTTTTATTATTATTATGTTGTTATTAATTGTTATTTATGTGAATATTTTATGTAAATAAATGTATTAGTAATTTATTACATTTTTATTTGTTTTTAAGTTATGACAATAATTAATTTAGAGTTATTATTATTGAACAATATATTATGTATTATATATTTATTATTATTAATTTGTATTACATTATGTATTAATTTGAAATATTATAGTACATTTTTAAATATGTTTTTTACATTTATAAGTATTATTTTGTTAATATTACATTTTTATTATATTAAAAAAACGATATTTTACAAAAAACGATATTTTTGTCATTCTATATTTTATTTTCAATATATTTGTACTTACCTTGTTAGGGATAGGATTCCTATATTTTTGACTTCGATATTTTTGTTCCGATTTTTTTGTATATCGATATTTTTGTTTTCGATATTTTGTCAGACATTCTTTAAAATGACTTCAGGCACTCAGCAGTGCACGCATGTAAGTGCAAAAAACAGGCTGCATGCCACTAAACTTTTATCCCCTATTATATACTAGAGTCTTATAGGTAGTTTCAATTCCCCTTCCCTATTATCTACCAGGGGCTTGTAGGGTAGGTCATGCCAATTGTACGAATTTAGTTTTGAAGGCAGTCTGCAAGGCAAGGCTGCATTTAAAATGACAGCCACACATGCAAAGTGCATACAACCTGCTGGCTTCTGACCCTCCATCCATTGTTATCTAGTAGGGGCTTAGAGATAGATTAATCCCCCTTGTCCTATTACCTACTAGGAACTTATGGTGTCTGTCAAGCCCAAACTCTGGCCTAATCTTCTGTCTTTCAGGAAGGTGCTAAAAACTTGGCTTTTTACTTCTTATTAACAGGTTTTTCCTTGTGTTGCTTTTATCCTGGTTGCCAATCAGCTAGCGCCAAGACACCTGTGAGAACTGGGGGTCTCTATTTGGCTAAGGTAGGTACCAGGGACCCTTACTTCTAAGTCAGAGAAAGGAAGGACACCGTCTCAGATAGCCGCTGCTCACCCTCTCGGTAGCTTGGCACAAGCAGCCAGGCTTATCTCTAAGGCAAATGTGTAAAGTATTTGCAACCCCGCTCTAAGTAACCCAATGATGACACCACAAATGGGACTCCACACGAGTTTCATAAAAAAAACAAGTATATCTATATATATAAAAACGAAAGTATGTCCTTTATGCATTACTACACCATTCATCCGATAGGCATGAAACTTTGGGAAGTTGTTGAGTACACTCCCGCGAAGGTTTCTGGCAAAAAAAAAAAAATTTGTTAAAAGTTGTTGATTACACTCCCGCGAAAATTTCTGGCAAAAGAAATTTAAGGAAACATTTGTTAAATATTGACTCCCCTGTCCCCCAGGGCCCTCATAATCTTTCCAATACTGAACGTTTACAGTTTCCGGTGCGAATCGCTTTTGCAATGACCATCAACAAAGCACAAGGACAATCGCTGCAAGTGTGTGGACTAGATTTGGAGAATCCATGCTTCTCACATGGACAACTGTATGTGGCCAGCTCACGCATCGGAAAACCTTCTGATTTATTTGTGTACGCACCACACGGAAAAACATAAGATACTGTGTATCCACAAGCACTCGAATGAATAAACAGAATTAAAACAACACTTTAAAATGTTTTCCATATTAAAATGAATAAGTTAAAAAAAATGACACAATGTAAATTGAATGTTATCATAACAAGTTTCCTTAAATTTCCTTTTTTCTGAGATCGCAGCAAAACGCGACGGGTAAGCTAGTGTTTATATAAAAAGATATATAATGAGACCACACAATAAAAACCCAACATATGCGTATTTGTAATATTTCACCAGGCCGGTTATTAGGCCAGCAAGCCCTTGTAGGTTCTTGCAGTATTAATGAGCAATTCTAGATGATCCATTGCAGTCCTATTGCAATGCTATGCAGTTTGTAATGCAACAATCAGGCACTTCACAATGTAAACCTAATGCAGTATATTATGCAACAATCAGGCAGTTCGTAATGCCAAAATAATGCAATTTGTAGTGCAACAAGCAGGTAGGTTGGTATGCAAAATAAGGCAATGCGTAATGCAACAATCAGGCAGTTCATTATGTAAAATTTTGCAATGCGTAATGCAACAATCAGGCAGTTTGTAATACCAAAATGATGCAATGCGTAATGCATCACTCAGGCAGTTCGTTATACCAAAATAATGTACGCTCTCACCAATCACGGTGCTCAGGACTGCCTCTAGGCAACTCCTGCTGACTCACAGTCAGCTACTGCCAAAATATGCCCCCAACAAGGGTATGGTGTAACAAAAAGTGTAGCTCCACACCCTGGCCCCAGTACTGCCACTCTTCGGCAAGTAAGGGCCGCAATATGAGCCTGAGCGGAGGCTCTGCGAGAATGGGAAAGGCTGAGGGTGTTTCTCTCCGAGCCCGCACACCACCCCAGTCGACGACACATGCAAGCTCGCTGAGCGTTACCTGTGGGGTGCAATCATGCTCTCCTCTCCTCGCGACTTGGGCCTCTGATGCGACTTCGTTGATTTGGGCAGTGGAACTTGGGCCCCTCAGATGACGGAGATGGTCCGAGGTACCTGCGGCACAGCTCCTCTGGGGTTGCCAGTCCGGGCCAATGGAAATGATGAAGATCTCAGGCTGCAACAGGGCACAAGCACACAGCGTCGCTGGGACTCACTTGAGCTCTGGGGGATGCACGGTCACAGAGCAATCCTCACAAAAGTCTCAGGCTGCACGAAGCACACACACCCAGAGTCACTGAGACTCCCTTGTGATCCGGGTGCAAACGATCACAGGGTAATCCTTATGAAGATCTCAGGCTGTACAAACCACACGCACACAGCGTCGCTGAGACTCACTTGGATTCCGGGTGCGCACGATCACAGGGCAATTCTTAAGAGGGTCTCAGGCTGCAAAAAGCAAACACACACAGCGTCACTGAGACATCCTTGGAAACGTTTGTGTTCCCGAGTTTCCACAACAGCGTGCCAGCTCCCCTCAGGTCCTTGGGGATAAATTACTTCAGGATACAGCACACAGCAAATTCCTTTCAAGCAGGGGGACACAGCACACAGCAAAGTCCCTTCAGCCTCCCCTTGGTTAAAGCAGCAAACATATTGCTACGTGCTTTGGCTTGATTCTGGTGTATTTTTTTCTGTGGGTTTTATGGTGCATTGTCCCACCAGGTGGGTGAGATTTGCAGGCCTGTGGCAGGTTTTCGCTACTTTTTGTACCGCGCTTGGCCTCATCGCATGTTTTTTTGCGTTCAAGTATCACATTTTTGCTGCGTGGCATTGATTTTCACTCGGACATTTTCCACGTTATCTGTGTCTATTACATGCTACTGCCGCATTGTGAATTCCACGTTGACACTGGGTTATTTTCCCGTGATAGTTTGCGAGGTTGAAAGTTGTGTTACGCTACTCTTGCGGTAGTTATCACACTTTCTTGTGAATATACCCCCTTGTGTTGTCCAGGACCCCTTTATTTATAGCCTCTGGCCGCGCCCAGCTAGAGGGTGTAGTGCATCGACATCCGGGGCAGAGAGTTGCCCCTAAAGAGTCCAGGTGGCTCATCACACAGGCCATCTGATTGAATGCTGTTAAATTTCCTTATGGGATGTGCTGGCTGTAGAAATCAGTGTGTAATTTGAATACCGAAAAATGAAGTCGTTAATGTAGTTTTTACAAGATTTGCATATAAACAGCAAGTCAAATTGGTAAATTCCTGACAGCCATCAAAGTGATTTAATATACTTTCTGCGGAGATAAGTGTGAACCCATTTTGTCACCTATTTGTTACTTGGTATATAAAGAAAGCTGGTTAATGCTCCAGCAGCTGAAATCAATAAGTAGCATTCTGGGACTAATTAGCATTTCAACATCCATCAGTAAATTAAATACCAGTGAGGTCATATACTTTTATACACTCCGCACGTTGTGAGTGGTAGGGTTTCGCCAATTAATGCAGCTAAAATAGTATGTGGAAAATAATGATAGAAACAGCCAATGAAATATTTATGTGCTTTAAAAAAAATATCATTTGCAGCTGCAGAGTTTTTAAATGGCACAGTGAACACCAGAGGAACATTAAGCGGACTAATACATAGATTTGCAAATACCTATACACCAAATGTTTCTATCAAAACTCACCAGTTTTATACACAGATGTAGAATTTGCAAGCTGATATTTTCTTCTGTTTTGTTGTCAATGCAAACGAAATATGACTGAAGGTAACAACGTGGCACATAAATGTAATATTATTTTTTAACAATACTACACCACACAAGCAAAATTTAGTGTGGCAAGGTATCACCCTCAATGAGGAGCAGCTTTTATTTATGCTGACATGGCCAAAATATGCACAATGAGAGTACTGGTGGTGGAACAATTGTCAGACTTGGAGTTCTGCACACTTGTTTCAGTTTACCGACATCAAGATTCTTTGAAACATTATGAGTTGTTGAACGAATATGTGCAGCAAATGAGTCAAACACACTCCTTCAAGAGTATGAGTAAAGGAGAGATCCAACAAGACATATTAAAACCATGGGCTCTACTAGTGCATTTTGAAGCATGCTTTCCTTAATATAATGGCAACATAAGGTGCATTTATGGTATAGTAGTATTTAATATCTTTTAGTGGACATTGTAATTTGTGAGTCCTTAATAGCAAATTTTACCGATTCACTATTAAGAATTGAATTGAATTGAAATCGGATTTCTAAAGGACTTACAAAATGCAATGTATGTAGCTTTGGCAATAATAATTGCGATTCCTACATATTCTTTAATTACGAATCACAAATTGCAATTCGCAACTAAGGAATACCTTCCCATTCATTCCTATGTGCCTAGAGGCCCATAGGAATGAATGGGAAGACATTCGCAATTTGTGAGTACCCAATAGGTATGCAATGCAATACGATGCAATTTCAAGGGTGCATGGGTGCCAAAAGCACACCCTGTTGCATCCCTGAAATATGCATGTGTGCATATGTGTCGCACATACTGGCATGTATGTGCGCCACATGACATTTAGAAAAATGCAAATAAGTGAATTTTTCTAGGAAATCGCAAATTACCACCAACTAGATGTTGGTGGTAATATGCAATTCCTTAAGGTGATAACGCACATTTTCAGTGCTTCCAAAATTGCATTTAAGGAATCGCAATTTGTGGTTCCTTAAATGCATTTGCAAAATAGGGAATCGCAAATTTTGATATTCCTTATTTTGCGATGGCCTTTTGGGATGATACATCTCAAATGGTTTTTTCGTGTTTGCAAATAGGCCGATTCTACGAATTGGCTGTTTGCGAACGGGAAAACCCATGATACATCTAGCCCACTATGTCCTCTGAATTAGTAACCAATGTGCAAGTATATCACCAGACAAAACTCTTAGACAGCTACGGCTTACCTGCTTCTCACAAATTACGCTGCTGGGACTTGAGGAAAATCAATGTCTCACAGCTAAAAACCCTACCATTAACCAATAAAATAGACTAAAAGAGGGCAATAAACTGATCTGTGTTGTCATCGATTGCAGCATAAAAACTGGCTAGAATGAATTGAGGTCTAAGTGCTGCTTTTGTGGCCCAAACGGCCTTCCGTAACTCAATGCCAAAGAAGGATCTCAGTATTAAGATTCTTTGCAATAATAATAATTGATAGCTTATCAAAAACACGTTAGACTTGCATAGGATGTCACAAATTTGCTTTATATCTAGTATTTACAAAAGAGCAATATTAATTGATAGTAAAGTCAGTGTGACTTGCTTTGCTTGATTTGACATTGCTAACATGACTACATAATACTCCAGCATCATTGCTTATGTTAGTATTAATGAACTTAAAATATTTCTGAAATGTACAAAGCAAACAAAGAAATATTTTTTGTCTTTGTATGTTATTGGTAGACCTGTCAGCTTTAGGCTTGTCTTTCCCCAAACCTTTTGCCTCAGTCCTCTATTCTTTCTGATCTTGTTTTTCTTGGCCGTATAGCTATGTGCACTTTACAACTGATGACCAATGCTAAAGTGTGCTTGCTCAACTCCCTGAGGCTTACACATGATTTACAACTCCTGTGGGCCTCGCAGAGGACGCCCCAGAGTGAGATTTCAAGGCCAAAACAGGGGCAATTTTCAACAAATCCATCAACAACATCAGCAACAAGAGCCCCAGTTTATCAGGGAGACCCGCAGTCGACAATACTGGGGTCGAGGGATGTAATTCCTATTTTCAACTTATCATCTACTATCTTGGATAGCCACAGTGAGACTCTGCTCTCCAAGGGTCTCTCTTTTGTGCCTCATGCACATGTAAATACCTTTGAACTTTACCAGGATATTATTTCCTTTTTTCGGAAAATAAGACTAACAAAGTTTTTCCAAATGAATACAGACAATGATACCGAATTTAATACAAATAGGGAATTAGCATTACCATCTACTTTCAGCCCCTCTCTGGACCAAGTGGGTCCAGAAGTGGCTACATTTGAACTAGTAGTCCTTCAAAAACTTGAAAGGACCCTCAGATATATACCTAAACCCCTCTATAACCGCAGTAGAGATGAATCACTAGCCCTGAAAACATTATCTGATAACAAAAGCCTTGTCATCAAGGGATGTGATAAAGGTGGAGGTATCGTTGTTATTGACTCAGATAATTACAAATGCAACATGACATCTATGTTAGATGATACTACTACCTACCAGAAAATAAACTCCAACCCTTCTAACACTATCTCTAAAAAGATTCAACATCTAACAAGTGAGGCCCTCTCTAATGGAGATATTAGCTCAAAGGAATATGATTTTTTAAACTTCAATAAAGGTAAGACAGCGTGTATCTATGGCTTACCCAAGATACATAAAAATGTAAGCAATCCCTCTTATAGGCCTATTGTGTCTACTATAGGAACGATAACAGAGCCTTTATCTAAGTTTGTAGATCACTATCTAAGACCCCATATACCTAGGATTAAATCTTATATTAAAGATACAGGCCACATGATTACAAAAGTTGAGAATTTAAATTTTGTGCCAAATAGGGACATTCTGGTCACTATGGACATTGAGTTCTTGTATAGTAATATCCCTCTGAAGGAAGCGATTTTGGCAACTGATTAGTTGATAAATATAGTATAATCTGTCCCCAAAAAGTCCTTATTGATTGTCTTTTTATTGTTCTAACAGAGAACATTTTTGAATTCGGAGACTCACTCTATCGTCAGATAAGGGGAGTAAGTATGGGTGCATCAGTTGCACCATCAATAGCGAATATCTATATGTCGGCTTTTGAAGACAGATTTATTGATAATGAAATTGCCCCCTTCTTTGAATCTATTTCCCATTGGTCCAGATATATAGATGACATCTTTTTTATCTGGACCAATGGGAAAGACTCCTTACTTGAGTTTCTTGAATGGATTAATATGACTGACGTCAATTTAAAATTCACTGCACAATACAATACTGATCAGGAAGAGTTTCTTGATTTACTAAGAAAAAATCAGAATACCAAATTAGAAGTTGACCTGTACGTTAAGCCCACGGCACGGAATACGTTACTCCAATTTAATAGTTTCCACCCTAGGAGTCAACGGCAAAGTATTCCCTTTTCTCAGTTCCTGAGGGTTCGCAGAAATTGCACGAGTCTCAGTGACTTTGATAAACAAGCCTCAGTGATGAGGAAGAAATTCATGGGCAGAGGCTACCCTCACAGATTAGTGAGGGACTTCTACAAAAGAGCGCGATTTTTTGATCACGATGCTCTATTGATATCCAAAGAACTGAATACTAATGACCAACTTGTTTGCGTTACAAAACATTCTACGCTTAATGATCGTGTCAAACAGATCATTAATACCAATTGGCATATTCTCAACTATAATCCTACTTCCAAGAATACTTTAGCAAAACCTTTATTTGCACACAAAAGGAATAGGAACATTAAGGATTTGATTGTTCATTCAAGATTTGACAAGAAATTGGCCCCCAATGGTCCTACTCAACGATCCTTACTGAATAACCTTCCAGTACGTGGGACAGTTCAATGTTCCTCTTGTGTTCCATCATGTGTAAGCATCTTAGGAGGTAAAAACTTCTCCCACAATGGTTTTTCTACTAAAGCATGTGATATTTTGAACTGCAAAACTACTAACACTGTGTATTTCATCCTATGCCCTTGTGGTTTGGGCTATGTTGGCGAAACCTCTAGATCCATCCTAGTTCGCCTTACTGAACACAGATCTGCCATCAGAATAGGCAAACTTGCAGCGCCTTTAGTCAAACATTTTTTAGAAAAACAACATAAACCAGATGAATTCCAATGGCGCATTCTAGAAAAAATCAGAACACCCGACAGTAAAGGTGGATATGCTATTCGTAAAAAGAAAGAAGTGTATTGGATTTTTGTTCTTAATACTTTTTCTAAAGGATTGAACAGCGAAATCCCATGGGAGAACGCAATATTCTAATGGCTAACAACAGTCCTTTTTCCGTATATGATATTCCTCCTTTACTTTATGTAATTATTAGTATGCTGCCAACAATTTTAAGTAAATAGGCCTCTAACTTTTAGATATAAACTGCTGTGTGGTTAAAAAAATGTTTAAATACTGAAATTTTCATATTGCACTTCCTACAGTAATAACACTAAGTTCTTTTGACAGTTGTGTCTGTCTGACTATTTGAATCATGTTGCTATGTTCGGAGAATATTGCAGAATCTTGGACCATTCCGGAATAGGTATATTATTGCATTGCTATCACTTAGTAATTACCACAAGGATCGATACGACTGTAGGCAAGTCTATACCTTCTTTCCCCTGGTCCCTTTAGGGTGGAAAGTTACGGTCGTGAAAGTTTCTTCTATTCGGGTACTGTATCTTTAAAACACACAGGTAGTTCGGCACTTGACTCGCATACAGAAAGTATTTAAATTTCTCGCCGGGTGTGTTTCGGTTGCAATTATCTTAAACCGACGTGAGACGCCACCAGCCACCTCCCGTGTGAGCGTTTTTCCGCTAGACAACCAGCCGCTACCTCGGTAAGTCTGTACCTTAGATGTTGGTTTCCGACAAGAAGTTTACGTAATGGCACCTTGTCGGTAATCCTTAAATTAGTAGAGCAATTATCTTTTACCCTAATGTTATAACATTAGCCGGTCCGTTTCCCCTTTATATTTAGACTCACATATCTTGAGTCCTGCTACTCGTACCTTGAAAGAGCAACACAGCATATTTCCAGCTTGTATCAGCAATCGAGTATGTCTCTGAACATCCATTTCGGAGCAATCGAATAACTCCTTTATCCCATGTGGTCGTTATTTAAACAGTCCCTTTGGTGAGTTATATTCACTTTCTACAACAGGTCAGAAAGTTTCCCATTCACTATAATTACGTGTTTGGGCGTAATATCCGATGCTATGCTTCCTTCCTTTCAGACATAATCACTGTAATGTTTTGAAACATACCGTTCTGGGAAACGTGCAGTTCATTACCCTCCAACCAAATGCCTGGAGAATTCCCGCCTTTTTAATAACTGCAGTCCTTACTATAAAGGTGAGCCAGCAAGGTTTACGCGAGAATCTAAATTAGCTATTTTTGAGCTTCACTATAGATTTTAATTGACATTTTCATCCCGCACTTAGGTGAATGTTCGAAGGAACATAGGATCATATTGAATTTCTCCAGATTAATTCGCTTGGTCTAAGGTTCTTCTGTACACATCTAAGAGACCTGGGATATGTTCCTCTCTCTTTTTTAAGTAAGTCAGCGTATGTGAATAATATGAATTCTATATTTCTAGACCAAATGCAGTTAACTAGAATCACATAAGGTTATATCTTCAAATAATGTTATACTATGTTTGATATGTTTGAAAACATCTTGTTGTTAGAACTTTTGAATCGATATTAGCTATGCTTTGCTACATAGGAATTTCCCTTTGTGTCAGTTTTACTGAAATCTTATTTGAATGTGAGTGCTTTGTTCTTTCATCTTGATGCTCAGCTATACGTTCATGTTTGAATTACTTAATCATGCTACTAGGGACTAGGTTTATAATCAAGGGGGGCATCTTTTATAATGTAATATGAGATCTGAATGTATTTTATGTAAATGTTGTATTTCATGTTTTAAATTGTGCACATATTAGCCTATGAATTGTCATTTATTTTCCTCTTGTTGTTTATTATGTGTTTCAGAAATGTATGTGGCTTCTGAAGAAGGCGCTGTGATAAACGCCGAAACGCGCGTCGACTACATTATTTGCAACTTTTATTATTAATTGTGTGTTTTAATTGAATTTTTTGTAATTTTGTTTTCACACCAGGGTCTTTTTTTCTCCTTGTATTTATTTGTGCATGTATTATGTTGAATATGAATTATGATTGTATCAATATTTTAATATAATTGTTTATTAAACAGTATATGGTTTTATTATAGAGTATGTTCCTTTATGTCCTCCAGCTTATACTTGTTCCCTATGTCAATGTTGTGATTGCCTAGGATTTGATACACACATTTTGTTTTCCCTGTCCTAGGAATGGTACCATCTTCTATTCAGGGGGTCCTTGTTTTTCACATATTTATGCTCAACTCCATGAAACATGGTGAATTGGCTTAAACCGGATTTGCACATTTATTTACTACTAAACCTCTAGTACACTGGTACTACATGCACTACATGCACCCAGTGCCTGTAGATTAAATGCTACTGGTGGGCCTGCAGCACTCATTGTGCCACCCACTTAAGCAGTCCTTTACACATGCCTCAGACCTGCATTTGCAGCCTGTGTGTACAGTTTTAAAATGTATCTTATGCCAGGCCTAAACCTTGCTTTTTAACATATAGATCATCCCTAGGGTAGGCCTAAATAACCATAGGGCAGTGTGCAGTGTATTTAAAGAGTAGGACATGTACTTTCATGGTTTAGATACCCTGGTAGTGGAAAACCCCTTAAATTCATTTTTCACTACTACAAGGCCTACTCCTCCCAAAGTATAACATTGGATTACCTGATTACATTTAATAAGTAATAACTTTAAATTGGGAGCTGGACAGAATGTTGTGTTTGATGCCTAAAGAATTGTAATTTAAAACCTTCTTTAGTGGTAAAGGTCACTTTTAGAAAGTTGGCCGTACGGGTAATTTCTGACTGAGGGGGGAGGAGCTGTCACCTACCACACTTACACATCACAAAGGCTCTGCCACTGCATACTCACAGGGTTTCACACAATTCTTTTGTGCCCCCAGACAAGCAGAGGCCTGGACAGGGAGGCAGAACATTTCAAATGTCTCTGGTGGTGGAAACCTACAGATCTTTCTCCTACTTCATAGCTGCCAGCAATTATAAATATTGGACCCTCAGACCCAACTCTTCAGTATACTCTTGGACCTGTGGATACAGAAAAAGGACACTCTGCTGCACTGCTTGCTGAGAAGGAAGAATGGACCTGTGCCCTTAATTTCAGGCTAAAGTGAATCCAAGGGTCTGGATGGCTGACCTCTTGTTCTGCTATACAGGGTCACAACAAGCTCCAGAGGCCTCCCTGCAACTGCCTAGCTGACCTGCTGTAACTGGATCTGCCAGGACCAACAATTGGACCTGCCTGAGGTCTGCTGGCCTCTGCTAGAGTTAATCCCTGATCCTCATGAGGCTCCTCCCCACTCACTGAGCCCTTGGTTGGCCTAGAGTGCACTCCTCTGAAGAAGAAAGAGTAATCCTAAGGTTTTGGACTCTTCACACCCATGAATGAGGCTGTTCACACTGATATCTCGCAGCCTGCGATGGCTGCTAATTCTAAGCTTTGGTGGAACCAAATCTTCACGTTATAGCGGCCACAAGTTTTGACCATCAATGCCAGATCTGCACTTAAACTAGAGCATCAACAGCCCACAAGGACTACTAACAGAAAGCTCCACCCTCTGTGACGCCCATCAGGATCTTCACACTACAGCGATGACCTTCCGCAACACCCTGTCTGCTCTTCACAATACTGCAATGGCCATCCGCAATGCTCTCCCTATTCCTTGCAGCTTGCAGCGATCCTCCTGGCGCCCAGCAGCAGCAGCAGGCCCCCCTCAAGATAGGATCAGGAAGAACATTTTTCATGGGGTCACATCCCCTTTTTATACAAATATTCCTTTGTCTTTGGGTTGCAGGGTGGGGGAAAACCAGACGCAGTTGGTTCTGGAGCACTCTTTTGTGCTCAGCCCCTCTCCCCATGCACTGGACAGGCTACGGACATCAGTCGCCCCACAGGGGCGGAGCCAGCATTGTGTAGGGAATGCCCAGTCCTATTCAGGTCCCAGGAGCACTCCTCCCACCCATCAGGATGCAAATATCCCTATTCACCACCGGGGCAGACCCATCCTGGCTACTGGAGCCAGGCTCACCAGCCAGGTCCAGCCAATCACAAGCCAGACAGTCACTTCACATTTATTACACAGACATGCCAGCTTCTAGAAGAGGCACTTCCACATTAGACACATCAACGCCGCACACATCATCGCGCAGTATTCAATCTCACGAGTCCGCATATACCAAACTCGACCTTGCACTCCCCACGCATCAGAAACTACCATGGACACATACATTCCCCATGCATTCCTATGGGGGGCAGGCCAATCTCACCACACGCACACACTTTACACTGGGACACAGTGTTAAAGTGCGCAGAAGCCAAAAATCACTAACACCAAGTCACATATTAAAAGCAAAAAGTTTAGGGGTGAACCTGCCAGAAGGGCCAAGTCCAACACCTGGCACTTCATGGATGCACAGCTAAATAATCTTGACAGCACATCTCTTCTCCCTGCCACCATCTAGGAAAGGCCTTTGGAGGGGCACAAGCAACAAATTTGGAAGCAAGTGACCAGCAGCTGTGTGCAGCTGCCGAGCCCTTGCAGGGAAAAAAATGAAATAAAAGTAAATGGAAGGGAGTGGTGGAAGAGCAGTTGCTGGAGTCTGGTGGAAAACAGGCTTAGTGGGAAGGGTATATAAATCTGAAACAAAGCAAGCAAACAAGAGAGAGAGTGGAAAAGCACATGCAATGCCACGAAGCTCTGAAAGTAAAAGAAAAAAGCAGTTCCCTGAATGTGAGCTTTGGAAGGATACAAGTCATCTAATCAAAAGGATGGTTCAGAAGCTAAACTCTAGAGGAGGACAAACACAAGAAAAAGAAGGATATTGATTGAATTAGAAGTAATCAAATGTGGATGACACATATTCCAAAACATAGTAAGACATGGGCTGGCTCTATGCCCACAGAGTTTGGTACGGTTCACATTGATCTTTAGACATCACATAGCTAATAGATGGCTGTAGGAATGTAAGAATTAGGATTATTTTCTGGGGGAAGTCACTAAATTAATATGAGCTCAACCCCCAGTTATCTAATGCACCGAGCAGACAGGCATAATTTAGGGCAATTTGTAAAGTATATACGCAATACCCAAATAGGAATAAAGTCAAAACACCAGCAATAAAAATTGGTGGAGATAGTGGTATTGATGGTGGTGGTATTGGGGGTGGCGGTATTGGTGGTGGTGGTTTTGGTGGTGGTGTTGTTGTTAATAAAACAGGATTTTGAAAGCAACACGTCAGGTGGCTTTAGTACAGATGACATGTAACACAGATGTGCTGTTGTCAGCTTCAGCCCATTAGCACATAATTATGTGCTACCTGGAATTGACATGACTTAAATTGCTAATCATTTCTAAATGCATTTTATATGTGGGATTGAACAGACATGAGATAATGCCAGGTTAAAGTAATTGAAAGCAGTCACCTGTGTTACAGGGCCGCCGTGCTGCTTGAAAAAACACAAGCAGTTTCAGCTGAAGCAGCGCATGTCCGGCCTGCATTATGAGAAACTCAATAAAGTAAACTGTACTTACAGACTAAATAACAGGTCCTGTATAACAACTGAAGTAAAAGGGCCAGTCACTATGGGAGGGTACAAATTAAAACAAGGCCATACTAAAGAGGGACTAACAAGCCTATTAACGAATTAGAAGGCAGCATTTACGAAAGACAATGACACAGCCAATGAAAAATACCTGAGGAGAGTGGGCGTGGCTTCTCTCCCATACTCAACTTCAGCAGTCTCTCAGAGGGAGCAGTGCATGCGCCCTGCAGCTAGGCTTGACCTAAAAAAATCAATCAATCAATCCATTTGTAAAGCGCGCTACATACCCGAGAGGGTCTCAAGGCGCTGGGGGTGGGGAGAGGGGGAAGGGGGGCTGTTAGTGATCGAAGAGCCAGGTCTTGAGAAGTCTACTGAAGGCCAGTGTGTCCCGGGTCTGTCGTAGGATGGTAGGGAGAGTGTTCCAGGTCTTGGCGGAGAGGTAGGAAAAGGATCAGCCGCCGGCGGTGGTTTTCCAGACGTGTGGAACTGTGGCGAGGGTGAGGTTGGCCGAGCAGAGGCTGCGGGTGGGGGTGTAGAAGCTGATTCGGTCGTTGAGGTATGCTGGTCTGGAATTGTGTAGGGCCTTGTTTGTGTGAATGAGGAGTTTGAAGGTGATCCTGTTGTTAACGGGGAGCCAATGCAGGCCTCAGGTGGGGTGTGATGTGGCTGCGTCAGGGGAAATTGAGGATCAGTCGTGCTGAGACGTTCTGGATGCGTTGCAGCCGTCTCAGGAGCTTGGTTGTAGTTCCTGCGTAGAGGGCGTTCCCCGTAGTCCAGTCTGCTGGTGACTAGGGCCTGGGTGACAGTTTTTCTCGTGTCAGAGGAGATCCATTTGAAGATCCTGTGGAGCATTCGGAGGGAGTGAAAGCAGGCAGCGGAGACGGCGTTGACCTGCTTGGTCATGGATCGGGCGGAGTTGAGGATGACCCCCAAGTTGCATGCGTGGTCGTGGGTTCTGGAGCTGTCCCCAGCGATGTTGGCCACCAGGAGTCGTCCCAGGCTGATGGGGTGGGGCCGAGGATGAGGACCTCCGTCTTGTCTGAGTTCAGCTTCAGCCTGCTGTCTCATCCATTCGGCGACAACCTTCACTCCGCTGTGGAGGTTGGCTTTGGCGGTGTGGGGGTCTTCGGTGAGGGATATGATCAGCTGGGTGTCGTCGGCGTAGGAGATGATGTTGAGGCTGTGTTGTCGTGCGACGTGGGCGAGTGGTGCCATGTAGATATTGAACAGTGTTGGGCTGAAGGAGGATCCCTGTGGAACGCCGCAGGGGATCTTGGTGGTCTTGGAGCAGAAGGGTAGGAGGCGGACGCTTTGGGTTCTGTTGGAGAGGAAGGATGTGGTCCAGGCCAGGACTTTCTCCTGGATTCTGGCTTCATGGAGGCGTGCTGTTAGGGTGCGGTGGCAGACCGTGTCGAAGGCTGCCAATAGGTCCAGAAGGATGAGTGCGGCCTGTTTCTCCTTTTTTCCATCAGGATCCTGATGTCGTCGGTGGCGGCGATGAGGGCAGTCTCGGTGCTGTGGTTGCTGCGAATGCCGGACTGAAATGGGTCCAGGATGTTGTTGTCTTCGAGGTAGCGGGTCAGCTGTCTGTTAACGATCTTCTCCGTTACTTTCGCTGGGAAAGGGAGCATGGAGATGGGCCGGAAGTTCTTGAGGTCGTTGGGGTCTGTATTGGGTTTCTTCAGTAGGGCGTTGATCTCGGCGTGCTTCCAGCTCTCTGGGAAGGTTGCAGTCTCAAAGGAGATGTTGATTGTTTTCCAGAGATGGGGTGCGATGGCGGTGCTGGCTTTGTTGAAAATGTAGTGAGGGCATGGGTCGGTTGGGGATCTGGAGTGGATGGAGTTCATTGTCTTGATGGTGTCTTCGTCGCTGACGTTGAACCAGGTGGTCAGGCGACTGGTATGGATGGTGGTGGCAGGGGTGGTGGTCTCGGCGGTGGGTGTGGGGGCGGTGGTGTTGAAGCTGTCGTGGATGTCGATGATCTTGCATTGAAAAAAGGTGGCCAGTGAGTTGCACAGGTCTTGTGATGGTGGAATGTCGTTGGTGTTTGAGCTGGGGTTGGAGAGTTCTTTCACGATGTTAAAGAGTTCTTTGCTGCTGTGTGCGTTGCTGTCTAGGCGGTCCTTGAAGGTGGTGCTCTTTGCGGTCCTGATGAGTTGGTGGTGTCTGCCGGTGGTGTTCTTGTGGGCTGTGCGGCTGTCTGGTGTTTGGTCATGGAGCCAGCTCTTCTCCAGCTTCCGACAGGTGCGCTTGGAGTGGTCTTCGGTGAACCATGCGGCTTTCTTGTTCGTGAGGTTGGTGGTGGAGTTCTTGAGTGGGGCGAGGGTGTCGGCACAGTCGTTGATCCACTTTTTGAGCTTGGTGGTGGCGGTGTCGGGGTCGGCGGGTGGTGCCAGGACGAGGGTGGTGGTCAGTTGGTCCTTGGTGACCTTGCCCCAGCAGCGGCGTGGCATCTGTTGGGTACGGTGGTGTGTGGTGGTTTCCTGAAGGTGAAGTGGATGCATCTGTGGTCTGTCCAGTGGGGTTCGGTGGTGTGGTTGAAGGAGATGTTGTGACTTGCGGAGAAGATTGGGTCCAGTGTGTGTCCGGCAGCGTGGGTGGGTGTTGTCACGAGCTGTTTGAGTCCGAGGTTGGCGAGGTTGGCGATCAGGGTGGTGGAGTTGGCGTTGTTGTTGTTCTCGAGGTGAAAGTTCAGGTTGAGGTTCTGAAAATTACAAATTCGTTCGTACTCAGACTCCATTTTGTGATCGCTGCCATTTTATGTTGCCCTCACTCAGGCAGCTCGGCGAACGCGATTTTTTCGTCGTTTCTGCCTTTACGTGCTTCTCTGCGTATGTTTACTAACGAGTGTCAGGGTCTGGTCGAGTACATTAATTCCTGTCTGAGCTGACTAATCCCCGTCCGGACTACATGTTGGTTCACACCATTGTTTCCTTTAAGTTATCTTATCTGTTGTCCTTCGCTACATGTCTCATGCATTCTCCTGTTTCACGACTGTCCTATGACACACAGCTGTGTTTTCTCTGCTTGTAAATCAAATAATGTGGATTCATTTTGTAATTTACTCAGAGGTCGAGTGACAAACGGAACCGGGAATTTGAGTTGCCTTAGTCTTAAAACATTGTCTATAACGTTTGTCTATAGATCATGCTCTTGTGTGATTGCCTTTTTGCATTGTATTGTATTGTATTGTATATAAACATGTGCGCCACGGAGTTAAGTGGCAGTCTCTTTTGAACCTCGTTGCATTGACGACTTCTAAGACCACGGTACTAGCTGCAGATAATAAATACCATCTTCTACGCGAGACGAAGAGTCTGTGTCTCTGTATTTGATAAGGCAGGTGAACCCCGGGGATTTAGGGGACCCTGCGCCGCCGGGCCTTAAGGCTGCGGTTCTCCAACTGGCGCCCAATGTGGGGCGACTTCAGCTGTAGCGGCTGAGCCCGAGGGTCGTGAGAAGCTCCGCAAGAAAACTCCGGAGGAAGCGCACCACATGATCAACCCCTGTATGTCGGAAGTGGACCAAAGGTCTTTGACAGCGCGGCTACTCCTCTCGGACGGCTGCTGACGACTGCTGCCCTGCCTTGGACCCTTCTGATGATGTTTGGTAAAGCGAGACGATAGACGGACCTTCGCTGGTGTAGAACGATCCTTAGTTAAGTATTTGGTGGGTCGCTCCCACAGACCTTTGTTTTGTTTTGTTTTTGGTTCATTCAGGTATTGCAATAGCTGAAGCCAAGGGGTGAGTACGATTGTACTGTTTCATTGATCTATACCCCTTGTTGTTTGTGATCAGTCTAGAGAAGTGACGATGCCTGGGCTGAGTAAGTTTAAGAGATTTTGTTGTTTAGGTTGTACGAGGGATTCCCAGTTAGAGGAATCATGTCCGATCCCTCCAGTTGGAACTCCCACTTATGAGCTCTATTCGATACACGGTATTGGTCCCATTACCTTTAACAAGACATGGGTCCGATATACGAAAAATAGTGGAGTTTTAAGATGGCCCCAGGATAGTAGTTTTGATTCCGCTATATTAGACAATTTAGAAACGATTTTGTTTAAAAGAAAAGCCCGGCCGGCTATGTTTGACTCCTCTCGCCTTTGTCGTAAAGAAGCCAAACAGAAAGAAATTAAACAAGCAAAAAAGGATAAGAAAGCACAAGACATGTTGATTTTACAGGCTGCCCAACAGTTTAAAGATAATGAAGTAGATGGTGCAAAGGAGGTATTAGAGAGACAACATCGTATGGCGATAGATAGATGCTATCCGATGCTGCCTACTTCCTCTTCAAATAAAAATAAGGAATTAGAAGAAGATGCCCTAATGTATTGTTTATTGAATTCCCCTCCGCCCTATGTCCAAAATGCTACTGCACCTCTGTTACCCCCTCCTGTTGCTCAGCAAGTGGTTGCTCAGTTGCCGATTGTCCAGCAACAGGCTCAGCTTATTAATACTTCTTTGCCTGCTTCTGCTTCATCCTCACTGTCTGTAATTCAGCCTCCGCCTTCTCCTGCTCCTACTCTTCAGCCTGCTACGTTTCAGTCTCCGCTGCCTTCTACATTTGTAATGCCTCCTATTCTCTTAAGGGATTCTCCTACTTCGCAGAAGAGGATAGCGGATGCTGTTTCGAGTTTCTTTTCCCCTCTTCTTGGGTCTTTTAATATGTCTCCAGCTTTCTCTAGACAACAATCTCGTTGTCAGCTTCCTCTTACGGACGAGAAAGTAGTTTTGGGCTCTCTTGCTCGTAAATGGATTGAGCAGGGATTGGAATATAGTACCGAAGATATTATGAGTTGCTTCTATCAGTGGCCAGAGCCTACGCAGAGATATGTTTTCAACATTATGTGTCAAACCCTTATTAGAGGTTGGGAAGATATGGAGTCAGATACAGTTCCCTCGGAATTGTTGAAATTGCAGGCTGACTTTAATAAAGGCATTATTGTAGGACACCGAGTTGAAGAGGCAGTGAATAGACTCATTGCGTTTCGTATAATGTTTTTATCCTTGTCTGTTTCCGAGACTAATACCGGCAATAAACAATTATCCGATGCGTAAAGTTCCTCCTGTATGGAGAAAAGAGGTGATTGGTCCACCTCTAGTCCCTGCTCAATTCCAGCGTATATGGGTCCATGAACCCTGGAAGAGGTCTGAAGTGTTGGCGCTTAAGAACACTCTTCCAGACCCTCGTAAAAATCCTGCTGGATATTACAAAGAATTGTCCCAAACAGTTGACCCTTGTATTATGAATTTGTCCGACATTGATATGCTATTTGGAAATGTGGTCCCCAAAGGTATATGGGCGCGGATTCGTAAGGAAAATCACTTGGCTGAATTAGGTGGTGATTGGGCTGCTATTAGAGCTGCGGACGCGAATCAGGTGGGTGGTGCGAAACCTGAAGATTTGATTATGGCTCTTCCAGGTAGAATAATTGAATTGATGAAGACAATGATGTCTGTGGTGCGAGTAAATTGGGATAAGCTGGCTGCGTGCAAGCAAAAGAAAGACGAAAGTGTATTGGATTTCTTCACTCGTTTTGAAGAGACTTTTATTGACCACAGTGGTCAGGATTTGAGTGTAGAGGGTGGTCAGTGATTATTTGTGGATACGTTTGTATACAATTTGCTTCCCGAGTTATATAATAAATTAAAAAGTTCTGAAAGTGCATGGGCTGTCTCTTCTCCTGCTAAAATATTGGCTACTGCACAGTATTATGAGAATGGAGATAAGGAGGCAAAGGAGAAGCAAGAGAAGAAAAACAGAGATTTAAAAACAAAGGTTCTTTTACAACAGGCGTATCCGCCTGGTTCGAATCAGCATCAGCAACCTTCCCAGTTTCAGCAGCCCCCACAGTTTCAGAGATTGTTGCAGAAGCCAGAGTATTATACGCTGCGACTTTTGTTAGGTCCTAATCAATGTGCATATTGTAGGGAAGAAGGGCATTTCAAGAATAGTTGCCCCGTTCTATTACAGTCTAATAGTGAGATGTCTGCTCCCCGAGGTCTTGGTAATTTTCAGACAGGATCTAGAGGTAGAGGACGAGGTGCGTCCTCCCAGGAGCAACGTTCTTTCCCTTCATCTACTTCGAATTACTTTGACCAACAAGCAGTTCCGTCCACACAATATTACAATGATGATTATCACGTTGAGAATAGGGTCGACAATTTTCAGATTGATTAGGACAGCCACGGACAAAGTAAGGGAGTTGTGTCGATTCCAGTAGATCAAAATGGGCCATATGTCACTGTCAATACTATGGGCGTTTCGGAACCGTTTCTTTTGGATACTGGTGCGATGAGAAGTTCTATCATGCATTCTAAACTCCCTGGGGCACCTTTGTCTGGCTTACTGAATACATCTGTGGGATTTTCTGGCGTCCCAGTCCATTATACGGTTTCTTGCCCCTTGCCTGTCTCGATTGGTCCTTATGATTTGGAAGCTTCCCTTATCCTGACAACTGGTTGTGGTGAGAATGTGCTAGGTCTGGATTGTTAAAAAGACTGCATGCAACATTGTATTGTTCTCCTTCTGGCTTACATCTTACAGTGGGAAAGCAATTGATAGCTTCTATGGGTTTGTCCCGAGACCAGTTTCCACCTGAGTTGCTTTCTCTTCCGGAAAGCCTTTGGGTCACAGGCCCAAATGACGTGGGTCGTCTTGCGATCCCACCGTACGTTGTCACAGTTAAAGATAATGTAAGGATGCCACGTATTCCCCAATATCGTATTTCTAGTGATGGAGAGAGAGCATTATTGGCTATTGTTGATGATTTTATTCAGGAAGGTGTGGTCGAAGAAACGAGAGGCAATGTTTGTAACAGTCCGGTTCTTCCGATCCTTAAGAGAACTGATCCTGCACAGCCTCCTGTCTATCGATTTGTTATTGACCTGAGGGAAGTCAACAAAATAGTGGTGCCACAGTTCCCTGTTGTTCCGGACATTACAGCTTTGTTAACAATGATCCCTGCTTCGGCAGTTTGGTTTTCTGTGATTGATCTAAAGAATGCTTTCTTTAGCATTCCTATTGCTGAAGAAAGTAGGGACATCTTTGGTTTCTCTTTAGGTGGCCGAAGTTTCCGCTTTAAGAGAGCTCCTCAAGGCTACCGTGAAAGTTCTTCTATTTACAGCAAAGCTCTTAAGTCTCAGCTCGATGCTTTTTCTTTGCTTCCAGGTGCTACGCTTATTCAGTATGTGGATGATTTACTGGTGGCTGCTGATACGGAAGATGTGTGTAAGAGTGTGACTGTTGCGTTGTTTTGTCATTTGTCTGCTTTAAATCATAAGGTGTCACCTTCTAAGCTGCAATATGCCCGCCAAGAAGTGACCTATTTAGGTCATCTCTTGTCGAAGGAGGGAAGGCGATTGACCCCAGAACGCATTCATACTATTTCACAGATGTCTGTACCTACCACGCAGAGAGAAGTGTGTGCCTTTTTGGGTATCACTTCCTCCTGTAGACGATGGATTCCCAATTTTTCACTTTTGGCGAAACCATTGGTGGTGCTAACGTTGAAAGACACGTCCCTTCCGCTCCCTTGGACGGATGAATGTCAGAAAAGTTTTGTTGATTTACGTACTGCCTTATGTTCTGCTCCGGTGTTGGGTAACCCAGACTATAGTAAGTCTTTTACACTGTATGTTCACGAGAGAGAAGGTTGCGCATTGTCAGTTCTGACACAGCAATTCGGAGATAAGCAAAGGCCATGTGCCTATTTCTCCGCTACATTAGACCCAGTAGCTAAAGCTTTGCCTAGTTGTCTCAGAGCTACCGCAGCTGCCGCAATCTCTATTAGACAGTCTACTGGATTAGTATTGGATAACACACTCATTGTTATGGTTCCACATGCAGTGGATACCTTGCTGAACAGAACTAAGACACAGCATCTCACGAGTGCTCGTTTGTCTGGTTACGAGCTGACACTTTTAGCGAGCCATGTACATATCAAAAGATGTAACACGTTAAATCCAGCTACACTGTTACCGCTCCCAGATGAGAAAGATGATCAGGAGAAGCATGATTGTTTTCTCCGAACAGAAGAAGAAACAAAGGGTAGGATTGATTTAAAGGACACTCCGCTCAAGGACCCGGATGGGATCCTTTGGGTGGACGGTTCTTGTTTTAAGCTTCCGAATGGAGAGACCACTTCTCCCTATGCTGTCACCACCTTATGAACAATTGTTGAGACGGCACGTATTGGACATAATTCATCCCAAGCAGCTGAATTAATAGCCTTGACTAGAGCGTGTGTGTTGTCAAAGGGAAATAGAGTGAATGTGTACACGGATAGTCAGTACGCCTTCGGCGTTGCACATAGTTTTGGTAAGTTGTGGAGGGAAAGAGGATTCTTTTCCTCCCATGGGACGAGGATTCAGCATGGCCAGTTAGTGACTGATCTTCTCGAGTCACATACCTTACCTACACAAATAGCGATCATAAAGTGCAGTGCACATAAGAAAGTTACAGATGATGTGGGTCGTGGAAATGCGTTTGCAGACGAGGTAGCGAAAGCAACAGCCAGAAACACCACTAGCCGAATGTAGGTGGCAGGCCCTGCAAATTGGGTTAGGGAAATTGGAATGTGTGAAGACACGGTTGAGAGTGTGAAAACGATTCAGGGAGAGGCTACTGAGAAGGAATTGAATATGTGGAAGGAAAGTACGGGAATGTTAGATTCTATGGGCTGTTGGACAGAGTTGTCGGAATATCAGCGATGGTTGTTACCGGACGCTTCTGTGTTACCGTTCGTGACTATGGCTCATGGTCCAGCTCATATTAGTGCAAAGGGCATATGTAAGCTTTTGGCCCCGGTATGGCAGAATGAAGGAATTCCGAAATGTGCAGAAAATGTGGTTAAGCATTGTATTGTTTGTCTAATGCATAACCCAGGAAAGGGTACCCCAACTCCGGCAGGTCATTTTGCTCCATAGTCATATCTTTTTGAAGTGTTGCAGATTGATTACATTCATATGGATCGCTGCAACAATCTCAAGTATGTTCTGGTGGTGGTATGTGCCTTTTCCCGCTGGATAGAGGCCTACCCCTTGAAAGATAACACTGCTCTGTCAACTGTTAAAGTACTGATTAAGAAGTTCTTCCCTAGATTCGGTTTGCCGCGCATTGTCTGGAGTGACAATTGAAGTGAATTTGTGGGCCAAATTATGCAGAAAGTATGTTCTGGTCTTGGTATTAGACAGAAATTCCATGCGGCAAACCATCCACAGTCAGCAGGCTTGGTTGAGTGTTACAATGGTACACTCAAGCTTAAGCTAGCCAAGATTCAAGCCAGCATGGATCTTGCTTGGCCTGATGCTTTGCCCCTAGCTCTTTTGTCTACCAGAACTACTGTGCACTCTCGTATGGGACTTAGCCCATATGAAGTGGTATTTGGACGCCCAGCTAATGTTTGGGGCGTGCCTCGTCCCAAAAGATATTCTGATGTATCATACCCTTTGTTAATTGATTATTTGCAGGATTTGACTACTAAATTAAGTATTATTCGCCAACAGGTGCAAAGTGTTTTGCCGGAGACCTCCACAGACCCAGGTCATACCATCCTACCTGGCGACTGGGTCTGTGTGAAGAATTTTCAACGGACCAAAAATCTGGAGCCTCGCTGGTCTGCGCCTACACAAGTTTTGCTCGTCACTCGCACGGCTGTGAAAGTGGTGGGCAAGCGCAACTGGATCCACGGCGTGCACTGTAAAAAGGTGCCACTGCCGTTGCCCTTTGACCAGTGGATTCGTAGTGGTGTAAGAGAATCGGACACCGCAGTGATTCCTTGCTTCTTTCCTTTCAGTGATGCTCAAATCTATGGGACTCAGTCTGAAAAAGCAGATGATGATATTCTTCAAGCCGCTGTGCCTTTATATCGTCGGATAGACACTACAAATCCAGAAGCTCTGTTCCAGGATCAAACCGTGCCGAGCAAAACACGATACAATTTACGAACCAAGAACTAATAAAGAGAACTGAATTTTTTTAACACTTTTTACTTAAAGACATTTCTTTTTTGAGCTCTTTTGCTTCCTTTTGATATAATTTTAGTATTAGATGTGCCATCTGTCTCCGTCGCAGGGTCACGGTAGGAGGCTCAGACTGTAACCTGATTTTTGTTCTTTTAGTAAGCGGCTAGTGCCTCAGGATATACAGAAGTGAGTAGCTGAGTGATTAAGGAAGATTGCCGTGAGCGACATTTTTTTTAGATAAAGATGGATGGCGCAACAACCATAGGTAGGGAAAATAGGAAGCAGGAAATGAGATCAAAGTATTGTAAATTACTGCGTAGTCGATTTGGCGTAACTTTGTGTGTTTTGATGTTTTTGTGTATTTTATTAACCTGTACAGGTTGGATCATACATGTTCTGCTATTAAGAAACGTTGCTAATTCTACAACTTCTTTGCCTTCTCGTCTTTCTGTCTTTTCACACAAAATGCATACTCTACCCCCTCATTAGCAGATAAGGAGAGCCGAGCATATGAATAATACGTTCCTTCAATTGTTGCACCAACATCAGTTGGCTATTAATATGACTGATTGTTGGGTGTGTGGACTTATGCCACATAATGCGCAGAAGGGAATGCCATAGCTGGCTCTTCCCTTCTCATACGAAGGTTCAGCTTGGGCTTATTTGACGATGTTTTCAGCGGCATACCACAACAGACTTAGAAGCCCTGTAAGAACTTCTGGGAATGGACTAGATTTCAGTCATAGCTCTCTGATTAAAGGTATACCACAACAGACTTAGAAGCCCTGTAAGAACTTCTGGGAATGGACTAGATTTCAGTCATAGCTCTCTGATTAAAGGTATAGTGGTAATGGCTAAGATCGTAGAGAAGAATAAGATTCCATTAGATGAGAAGAGACCTTACGATGGATGGAATGTTACCCACTGTTTCTATTCTTGGTGACAAAACTAAGAAGGATGAGTCTTCCCCAGTATGGACTGTGCCCCATCAAGGTAATTTGTGTCTCCAAGTTAATAGCAAGAAAGCTGACATGCAGCAGAAATGTTCATACACATACATCTTTTCGTCCCTTGATTTTCCTCCGTTGGTTCCGTCTCAAGGAACATATTTTGTCTGCAATGACCGAGCTCATACTTGGCTCCCTTCCAACTTTTCTGGAACTTGTTACATAGCTTTCCTCCTCCCCCCTACATATACGGCTCCATCAGACCATCACAGAGTTAGGCATAGCAGAGGTAATTGATGTCAAAGACACGACAGAACTAGAGGGAGGAGATTTCCTTATAAGATTCCTTCCCTTTTGGGGCCCGATGATTAACAGCAGACACATCAGGCAACTGGTTCGAGTGGTTGAGACCACTATTAATGTTACTGCAGGTGCGATAGGTAACATTACAGCAGAGCTTCAGGCTGATCGTCTCATGACATTGCAAAATCGAATTGCGTTAGATGTGATCTTAGCAGACCGAGGAGGTGTCTGTAGATTGATCGGATCTAGTTGCTGCATTCATATTCCAGACGACGCTCCAGCAGTATACCAAGCCATTTCCAAATTGCACACGGTCTTCGAGTCGATTCATCAGGACGAAGGAGATTGGTCTTTTATGGGATGTTTTTGGGGAATATTGTCAGCTTGGGGATGGAAGATCTTAACGTTCCTTGGAGCAATCTTGGCCATCATATTCTCTTGTTGCTTATGCGTTCAATGTGGTCCTGCAGTTTGTGGCCTGTTAGCTACTTTATGTGTCCCACAATCTGCTACTCAGAAGACAGAGAATATTAGAATGATGGTGCAGCAACAGCTTGAAGATCTTATGAACATCAGTGTTGATTCTGACTCAGGTTAGCGTGAGTTGGTTTGTTTTTGCCTGAGTAATGGCAAAAGGAGGGGCTGAGGTTCTGAAAATTACAAATTTGTTCGTACTCAGCCTCCATTTTGTGATCACCGCCATTTTATGTTGCCCTCACTCAGGCAGCTCGGCGAACGCAATGTTTTTGTCATTTCTGCCTTTGCGTGTCAGGTGGCTTCTCTGCTAAATCAAATAATGTGGATTCATTTTGTAATTTACTTAAGGCGTCGAGTGACAAACAGAACCGGGAATTTGAGTTGCCTTAGTCTTAAAACATTGTCTATAACATTTGTCTATAGCTCATGCTCTTGTGTGATTGCCTTTTTGCATTGTATTGTATCGTATATAAACCTGTGCGCCACGGAGTTAAGTGGCAGTCTCTTTTGAACCTCGTTGCATTGACGACTTCTAAGACCACTGTACTAGCTGCAGCTAATAAATACAATCTTCTACGCCAGACGAAGAGTCTGTGTCTCTGTATTTGATAAGGCAGGTGAACGACGGGGATTTAGGCGTACCCTGCGCCACCGGGCCTTAAGGCTGCGGTTCTCCAAGGTCCCCCAGGAGGATGTAGTCTGTGAAGGCGAGGGCGTGGGTGTTGACGAGATCGGCGATGGTGTCGCTGAACTGTGGTCGGGGTCCGAGTGGCCTGTAGACGAGTGTTCCTCTTAGGGTTGTGTTGGGGTCGGTGTGGATCTGGAAGTGCATGTGCTCGGCGGTGGTGAGGGTGTCATCAGTTTTGGTTGAGATTCTGAGGGTTTCCTTGTTGATGATGGCAATTCCATCTCCCACTCCGTTGGTGCGGTCTCTGCGGGAGATCTTGTAGCCTTCCGGGATGCCAATGGCGATGTCTGGTCCCGAGGTGGTGTTCAGCCAGGTCTCCGTCAGGAAGGCAACGTCAGGGGTGGTTCAGTCTAGGAGGTCCCAGAGTTTGATGGCGTGTTTGCGAGCGCAGCGGGTGTTGAGGAGGATGCATCGGAGGTGGTTGGATTCTCTGGTTGGAGGTTTGGCGGGCCGGATGCTGGAAAAGCTGCAGTTCCAGCAGGTGAAGGGTCCTTTGGTGTGCCTCGCGAAGTGGGAGGGAGGAGCTGCTGGGAGGCAGGAGCAGGGCGGCGAATGGGTGGCGGGAATAGGTCGCGGAAGTAAAAAGGAGCGGGGTCGCAGGGGAGCAGTGGCAGGAACATGGACGGGAATACCGCAGCCGGTAGCGGTCGCACTAATTCAAATTGCACCGCCTGTAAGCGTGTGATCTTGTGACACGCTGCTTCAAGCCTATGATGGTTGCTGGTATGCAGCAATTGGGCAGCCATCAGTTTGAGTGAACTGAGAAAAACAAAACCTGAACTCAGAACCCCGAATTTGCCCTGACGAATTTGCTGAAGTAATAGCAATGAAACATGTCGGCATCATCCAAACATGGTATAATATGAACCATTTTTAAACTTGGACTACTTGCAGCAGTAGAATAAAGTGATTACAGCCAGCAAGTGGCTCCACATTTTAGCAGCGGTGGCCAATTCTCGCCTTTTTGGCCATTGCAGGGGTTTTAGGTGCACATATTCACTTCATTACTTTTGATATAGATATAGATGAGTGGACAGTTAGATTGTTTATATACACGGAACTTTGTATGAGTTGATATTTAAACCTTTACAATTACTTTGCTGTTTTTCTCTATTCTTTTGTCACTCCGAAGAGAAAGCGGCCAATGATGAGAAGTGGGTAAACTGGCAATTTTCATGCCAGGAACCTCCTCGGGTGTTACTACCGCGAGGCGCTTTCTCTTTGTTTTTACATTCTGCACTCTTCTTTCACCAGCGGGAATTAGATAAGACCGTAGTAAATGTTGTAGTATATACACCACGACCTGCAGACTAGTGTTAAGTAAACACATTTGGAGTTGGAGTATGACTGATTGTGCAACCCTGCCCCAGGTCTTCTGACGTGTTGGTGTCTGTTGGAGGAGGTACTTCTTGTTGTACACTGATTGAGTGGGGGGCTGCCTCCTCCTTCTTAGTGTTTTCCCCCTTGAGTTCCTTTTGCTTGTTATAGCAACGGAACAGAGCCAGCAGCGGACTGACTGCAGTGGAGGGCAGCACGGGGGGTCAGGAGCGCACAGGAGGGGCCGGGCGGGGTGGGGGGAGACCTGGCATGCGAGCAGTGATGAGGGTCGCACTCACTGCCATGCGGCGTCCTCCATATAAGGCCAAGTGGGAGGGAGGAGCAGCTGGGAGGTGGGAGCGGGCGGCTAAAGGGCGGCGGGAACAGGTTGCGGAAGAAAAAAGGGGCGGGCCGCAGGGGAGCAGTGGCGGGAAGCAGGGACAGGAATACGGCGGTGGGGGGCAGGAGAAGGGGTGCTGGGGGTAGATACAATACAATAATGGCAGAACAGTTGGCGATCAGGCAACAACTGGTAAAGAATGGAAAGCGATCAGGCAGCAACTGAACAGAGCCAGCGGCTGACTCACGGCAGAGGAGGGCAGCACGGGGGTCACAAGCGCACAGGAGGGGCCGTGCAGCATGGGGGGTGACCTGGACTGCGAGCAGGGACGAGGGTCAATGACGCCCTAAAAAAAGGCAGGCCCATCTTCAGTTGCCCCATTTTTTCTGCTCCTGCCCACAGGTGCCTAAAGGCAGGGGTTATTCAAAATTGGACACTGAGACCTTCAATATAAGAATATACAATATTAAAAAGAGGGCATTTTGAACATTCATTTAAATTAAATGCCCAAAAAAAGTGAATGATAGGTTTGAGATATTAAATGTAATTAGCTACAGCACCACATAAATAAATGTTTAGATACTTTAATATATTAAAACAATAGTGATTTAAATCAATAAATGAAAGGGCTTGCAAAAATAATTTCAATGACCCCAAAAGCATTTTCAAATTAAGGATGGTGTAAAGGAGGTTGATGTAGAAGTAAAAATGATAAAACACGAATATGCATATAGTAGAGGTAGGCCTGCCATATACAACCATTTGTCAGCACTATAAATAGCAGATCAATACAAATTTCTTTATAGCACTTAATTTACCTGACCTGCACCTATTGGAGGATGGAGGGCTGAGCCTGCCTTGACGAGATGCACAATCGTGACTTTCAGCAAGCCATAGTTTGTCAGCGGTGAGCGTTCAGCTCAACAAGCCATCTCTCCATCTATACATTATCCTTCTTTACTCTAGAACAGTTCGGTAAAGATCTGTGCAGAGCAACACAACCCTGTACGCAAACCTCCCGAGTTTTGCAAACTGACGAACGGCGACCTGAAGAACAAGTCTGACTTTAAAATGGCCGCCACGTGCAACCTCCTCAATTTCAAATGAAACTCGCCAACTCCTATCGCTCCTAATTTGACTACCGGAGCACAGACATCCCTGGGAGCTAAAAGGGGATCCTTGTAAAAATGAATCGCTATTGGTAACATGCCGTAAGCAAGTCTGGTCGTATGAAGAGTTTTCCTGTCTCTAAAATGGCTACCACGCGCGACTTCCCCGATTACAAATGAAACTCTCTGACTCCTAATTGCCCCCAATTTGTCTACCAGAGCACAGATACCCTGGAGAGCACAAAGGGGATCCCTGGAAAAAACAAATCGCTCCTGCTATCGTCACGCCAGCAAGTCTGGACACTCGAAGATCAATCAGACCTTAAAATGCCCCCACCCGAGACCCTCTCTCCAAAGAATAGGTCTCCCCCATCTATTAGCGCGTCCTCCAGACCAGCAGAGGTCACTCACCCGGCCTCATCAACAAGACTAGCGCGGCTGCCTGGAACACGCGCGCACAACCATGACCCGGCAATAAGTCTGGTAGTGTGAGTAGGTAACTGACCCACAAATGGCCCTCACGTGTGACCCCGCACTTAAAGAATAGGTCCCATCGCACAATAGTGCGTTCACCAGCTCAATAGAGGCCACCCACTCTGCCTCAACATCAAGACTAGCGCTATTTCATTTGAACGATCTGGCTATACTAAGATCCATTGCCTACACCTCTGGCACAAGTCTCCCCTTACCTACACCTCTGGCACAAGTCTCTCTTTACCTACACCTCTAACAAAAGTCTCCCTCTGCCCCATAAGTAAGATGAATCCTCTTCCATAGAACCCCCACCCAAGCAAAAAGCTCCTCGCCCCTATCAAGGCTGTTTGACCTCAAAACGCCTACCCCCTAGATCCTACGAGCCACAGCCTACCTCAACAGCAAAACTAGCGTTATTCCATTTGAACGCAATGGCTATATTAAGATCCGATGCCCACACCTCTGGCACAAGTCTCCCTCTACCCCATAAGTAAGATGAATCCTCTTCGATAGAACCCACACCCCAGCAAAAGCTCCTCGCCCCCTGCCAAGGCTGTTTGACCTTAGGACACCTACCCCCGAGTTCTCTGCGAGCCACATCCTGCCATCTGTACAGATCCCACGCCCTGCCTAAGAAGATCCCAGGAAGTAGATCACAAAGCCTACCAGGATCTACACCTCCTCCTAGGTCCCGATCCGGACTGAGTCCTGGTAACACCTATCAACAGGCCCGATCAGTCCCCAATGGGAAATATTAACACATTCACCCACCCCACATCCATCTCGATTGACTCACCCTGCCCCCCCCCGCCAAGGCACCCTTCTGTTCACATTACCTACACAATGGCTCTTGACTCGCCATCCCCTCTCACACAATCCCTACCTACCCCCCTGAAACCCCATAGCCGGAACTCATTCACCATCATCTTCCCCCTCCTCCTCTCTACAAAAATGAGATGCATCTTTAAACAGAAACTAATCCGTCAACACAAAGAAACCCTATTTACAGACATCTACCACTCAGCCTCCAAAGTTCCGACTAAGATGGACCTAATATTTCACACGGAGAGACCTGAAGACTGGATCTCCATGATCAGAATGCAACTTTATATCGCCAAAACCACATCCACTTCCCACAGTTGCAAACTAACTTCCATACTCCCCAACCGTTTGGCCAGAAGAAGGACCACATCCGTGACCATCTACATGAATGGCACGGTCCTCATTCAGGCAAACAATGAGAACCTCGAAGCTTTCAACTCCCTATTTCCCTCATTAAGATCCACCTTCCCGCCCCTGCCTCATCCCGCCTCAATCCCAATCCCGCCTACAAACACAGCTAACCTTGAAGCCTACGATTCTTTCTTCCACCCACTTCGTTCCGCTTGTCTGATATGAAACACCTGACCTCAAGGCCCATTAGAACAGAAGCACCTAAGTCAGACAACGAAGCAGCCATGCTAGCCTCCTCATACGACACTCCCTCCTCTGACTCCCCTAAATCCAAAATCCAAGTGATCACAGGGCTCAGGAAAGACCTTCCCTGCACAAAACCCCTGAGACCGTCTGTCCTCATTGCCATACCTAGGGCGACCACAGAAAGAACTGCCAGCAATCAAGAGCTTTTCACCAATTGCTTACTGATCAACTGCAGATCGGCCTCACTTCACGCAACTGAACTATCCTTTCACATGACATTGACATTGTGTTCCTCACGGAGACCTGGCTGAATAAGATATCTCCTCCCTGCCTAGACATGCTGGTACAACCAGGTTTCTCCCTTATCAACAAAGACAGGATAGATCAGCGAGGAGGAGGGGTTGCTATTATCCACAAGGATAGTTTGGCCATCACGGAGACCAACTCTTTCGATTTCGATTCATTTGAATGTCTCTCCTCCAACATCAAGACTAAAGATAGCGGTTCTTTATTGTGTCACCTGCTCTATCACCCCGCAGGTAGAAACGCCTCATTTGGAGAACCATTATCTGACCTGATAGCGCAAGGTGCTCTCGGTGATACCAATAATTTAATTCTCGGTGATCTGAATCTACGGTGGAACAAGACAAACAACTCTCTAATCCAATCGCTGTCCAGTCTCCTCTGTGATAACAATCTTATCCAATACTGTACAGAGGAGACACATTACAAAGGAGCCACACTGGATGCCATCATTGCGCAAAAGAACACAATTACGGTCAACCAATACTCCCGATCGACTGGTCAGACCACCACATGATCCTATTTCATATCAAGCACCCCACTCTCTCCCAACCACTCCCACAAACCCCCCAAAATGGCTGAGAAACCTCTCCCAAGTTCCCCTGGAACTTGAGAGCTATGCAAAAAATCTACTATGAGGCTATTGCCGTGGCCAAAGGGCAATTTTTTGCTGCCCGCATTGATTCAGCTAGGAACAATGCTAAAGAAATTTTCTCCATAGAGCAGAATTTTACTTCTCCCCCGGCCCAGGTGAGTGTTATTCCCTCCTCTCTCGCATGGTGTAATAAGCGTTCCCGCTGCTTCAGAGAAAAAATTCAGGCCATTCAAACTTCCTTCTCCGTGGGCAAAGGCGGTACCATGGGTTCTCTGGTTACTCTACCTGCTGCCCCTGTCTGCCCCCTTTTAGCTTTTAGAGCAGTTACTCCCCTGGAATCCCTTAAAATCGTCAGGGGGCTCAAGTTGGGCTCTCCTTCCGACTCCTGCCCAGCCAGGCTTCTGGCATCAATGGCTGAGAGCCTGTCTTTTGAGGGGAACTGTATTGTAAACCTGTCCCTCCAGAGTCCTGCGGTTCCTCTGAGGTGGAAGCAGGCAAAGATACTGCCGCTTCTGAAGAAAGCTTCCCTGGATCCTCTCACCCCTGGGAACTACCGTCCCATCTCCCTTCTCCCGGTCATTGCTAATGTCTGCGAGAAGGTTGTTAACAGCCAACTCACAGAGTATGTGGAGACAGGGGTCCTTTTGCATCTGGCTCAATCGGGGTTTCGTACCTCTCACAGCACGGAGACTGTCCTGGTGGAGGGGGTTGAGGCCATTCGGGAGTGTCTGGACGCAGGCGGGAGGGCAGCATTAATTCTGCTTGACCTCTCGGCTGCGTTCGATACGGTCCCTCATGCCCTTCTTTTGGCCCGTCTGGCTGAGATTGGGGTATGTGGAGCAGTTTGGGACTGGCTCAGGTCCTTCCAGGAAGAGCGAGTCGAGCAGATTTGGCTCCCCCCTTTCTCCTCTTCGCCTCAGCTGGTCAGCACGGGAGTGCCTCAGGGCGCTTGCCTTAGCCCGCTTCTCTTTAACATTTATGTTACGCCGCTTTTACATCTGGCAGAGGAGCTAAGGTGATGGCCTATGCTGACGACACACAGCTGCTGTTCACCTGGGACAAGACCTCCAGCTCAGTTGTTGCAGCCCAACAGTGCCTTGTTTCCATCTTTCAATGGCTAACTGATGCTCAGCTTAAATGCAATGAACAAAAATCTGAGATCTTACTGTTTGGCAGCTTTCCCATTGACTTTCGTGAACAGCTGTGGCCCCCTGACTCCCCGCTCCCCTCGGCGACAGGACAGCCTGCTTAAAACCTGGGAGTCTGGTTTGGCGAGAGTCTCTCCTTTTCCTCCCATATTAAGAAACTGGTGGCAGGCTGTTGCTTTGGCCTCCTCAAGACTCTGCGCACTTTCTTCCCGCTTCTTCCCTAAGCGGCTAGAGAAACTGTCACCGCGCCCTGATCCTTTCCCGTTTGGATTATGCCAATGTGCTCTTTGTCGGGTGCCCTGGCTACCTGCTTAAAAAACTTCAGGTAGTCCAGAACACGGCCGCCAGATTGCTATTGGGTCTCTTTACCAGGACTAGTGTGACCTTTCAACTCCGTTCTCTTCATTGGCTTCCTGTTGTAGATAGAGTCAGATTTAAATATTTAGTTCTTGTCCATTGTGCCCTTTATGGCCTTGGCCCCCTCTATCTACAGGAGTGTTTCTCCTTTTATCTCCCGGCTCGTGCCCTTTGCTCCGTCACTCAATGTTTTGCCCGGGTGCCCCGCTTCAGACTTCAGAGGATGGGAGGCAGCTCACTTGCCGGGAATGCCAGCCTAGCCTGGAATGCCCTCCCCCTCTTCCTACGGTCAATTCAGAACTCTGCCATCTTTAAAAAGAAACTCAAGACACATCTCCTTGTATGTTAATTTCTTCTTGTTCCCCTCGAGCTCCGCGCCGTGACATTTATGAGTATCCGTGCGCGTTACAAGTGGAAATAACATAACATATCCTGGAAGATCAGATAAGCTCAAAGTTGACCTCACTGACTGGTACAATACTGAGCTAGTGTCCTTACTCGACAAAATAGCTCCATTAAAGCTCAAAAAGAGCAGAGCCATTCCATCCAGAACATGGTTCAACTCTGACCTCAACTCAGAAAGGCGGAACTTAAGAGCCAAAGAAAGAAAATGGAGAAACAACCCGACCACCATCCTTCGTGATCAACTGAAATCAGCCTGTAGGAAGTACAACAACCACATCAAAAACAAGAAATCCAGCTTCTTCTGGGAGGCACTGGACAGTGCCAAAAACAGACCTAAGGAACTCTATAGCATCATTAGACAACAAACCTCGAAGCCAGTGTCCTGAGTTGTACAGGCTTCCAAGGAACTCTGTGACAACTTTGCCCACTTCTTCAACGATAAGATCTCAAAAATCGAACTATCATTAGACATCAACAAATCACACCCCTTGAAGAGCATCACGGCTGCCCCTCATGCCCTCTCTCCTGGCTCTTCTCCCATCCCCTGGCTTAGCTTTCACCCCGTTCAAGAAATGGAGATAATCACATTGATCTCCACCTCCAAACCATCAGCGCATGTCCTAGACCCCATTCCTCCCCTACTAATCAAAAAAATGAAGCACGCTTTTGCACCGCTATGGAGCAAAATCATAAATAGCTCCTTAAAAAATGGAGTGGTTCCCGATTGCCTTAAAAAGGGGCAAGTCACCCTCCTGCTGAAAAAACCCGGCCTAGATCCAACAGATCTGAACAATTTCAGACCTGTGTCAAACCTCCCCTTGCTCTCAAAAACACTCCAACGATGCGTACTTAATCAACTAACACTGCACCTGGACAACATCAACCTATTGGACCCCCACCAATCTGGCTTCAGAAAAGGTTGCAGCACAGAAACCGCGATTCTGAACATCATGGACGATATCCATGGATCACTAGACTCTGACAAATGCTGCCTCCTCCTTCTCCTGGACCTCTCGGCAGCATTTGATACGGTGACCACAAACTCCTCATCAGAACCTCTTCAAGAAAGAGCTGGTCTCAGCGAGGTAGTTCTCAAGTGGTTCTCCTCCTTCAGACACAATTGCATGCAAAAAATCAAAATCAAAAACTTCACCTCCGAAATCCAGCAAGTCAACAAGAGCGTCCCCCAAGAATCGGTGCTCTCTCCACAACTCTTTAACATCTACATGGAACCGCTTTCCAAACTACTCAGAAAAGCCAACATCCGCTTCCACCTCCATGAGGACGATACGCAGATCTATCTCAGCCGCGGCCCGTTGAGGGAGTTGCGGTGGGGCAGACTGGCGAGGCGGGGGAGGGACAGGGAGGGGGGTGATAAACACCGGAATATGGATGATTTCAGGTAAGTAAACAATTAAATTAATAAAACAAATTTTGTTCCGTGCCCTGCATCGCAAAATAGGATACAGGACGCACTACGAAATTCATTTTATTCATTTATTTGTTTGTTTACTTACCTGCAATCATCCACATTCTGGTGTTTATCACCCCCCACCCTGTCCCTCCCCCGCCTCACCTGTCTGCCCCACCGCAACTCCCTCCACGGGCCGCGGCAGATCTATCTGGAAACTACCTCTCTCAAAGACATCCAAAGACTAAATGATGTCCTGAAAGATGTTCAAGACTGGCTGACAAACAACCACCTGAAACTAAATCCTGACAAGACCGAGACACTCCTCATCTCGAACAAGGAGGATAACCCGCAAATCACTGAATGGTTAAAGGCTATCGATGCGCTCAAAGGGAATCTTACTCTAGCAGACTCTCAAATCTCTAGGCATCACCGTGGACCCAAAACTGAACATGATGAGACACATTTAGAACTCGGCCAAAAGTGCGTTCCTTAACCTCCGACTTCTGAACAAAATCAAACTATACATTCCAACCAAGGATCTCAAACTGGCCGCACAATCTCTGGTACTGTCAAGACTGAACTGTGGGAACGCAGTCCTAACAGGAATCCCTAAATCGCACCTGGCACCGATCAAAACAACATTAAATGCGGCAGCCAGAATGATCACAGGCATCAAAAAATCTGATCATATCTCCCCTGCACTCAAAGAACTCAAATGGCTTCCAGTAGAAACGCGAAGTAGCTTCAGAACAGCCTGCCTAACCCATAAAGCCCTTCACACAAGCGAACCCGAATACCTGGCAAAAAAACTCAAAAAAGCAGGCCAATCCAGGAATCTGAGAAGATCTAACTCCCCCCTACTCATCCTACCTAAAACTAGAAGGAAAAGAACAGCGGAATGCTCTTTCACTTGAAGCGCCCCAAAATTTGGAACTACATACCCCGCACATCAGAACCTTACACTCTTTTGTAGAATTCAAAAGACAACTTAAATCCCTGTTCCTCAACCGCTCCCTAGGATGTGGATAACCTGGGACAGACAGCAACCTATGGTCCAGTCCTACGACCCTGAAGAATCTTGAAGCCAAAGCATTACACTTAACCCTGGGTAAAGCACTACGCTACGCTCGCCGAGTTTGCGAAGTTTGCGCAACTTCGCACTATGCGAGCTGCACGTAGCACAGTGCGAACACGCGTAGTGCAGCGTAGCGTAGTGCAGCGCTCATTTTTTGCTTGTTCGCGGTCCTGAACGTCATGTTCGCGGCCGGGAGTAAGCAAAATGACATCCCGGCGAGATTCTCAACGCGGGGAGGTAAGGTTTCTCATTGTGAGTGGTTGTGCATGCTCGTGACCTCTCTCAATGAGAAACTACCAGTTCGCGTTGAGAAAGCTGCAGCTCGAGTAATAATCTACTCGAGCAGCAGAAAACTACAGCTTGCACTGTGCAAGATGCCGTTTTCAAAGATTGCACAGTGCCGGATGCTTGTCCGCACTGTGCAATCATTGAAAACACATCTTGCACAGTGCGAACATGCTACTACGCAGCGCGCGTAGTGCTATGTGAAGTTCGCGTAGTGCGAAGTGCACTTCGCATAGCTTCGCGTAGCGCTACTTCGCGAACTACGCCCACCCTTAATTACAATAAGTCGCTCTTTACTCTGTCACTCTTTGATTGTTATATCGCTCCTATGTCATGTATCTGTTAATTATATGCTATGCTCCTACTGTAAAGCGCTCTGATACCCTTGGGTCTTGACAGTGCTATAGAAAACTTCTTAAATAAATAAATAAATAAATACTCGTCGACCAAACCTAAACAAGACTTCACTTCCATGACACGAAATACGATTTACCGCTCCACCACGGTGCAAACGACATAGAACACTAAATAACAAGACTTTTATGATTGAGGCATAATCTCAAATACAATGATCTTCACGAAGACATCCACCGAAGAGTACATCGGGTAATATGTTTTTTTTTCCTAAAGTATTGCATGTTGAAAAATTAGGCTTTGCCGTCCTTCCCAACTTTTTCTCATACTTTGCACACAAGTTTATTTGACTGCTGTGGGTGGGGAAACAACAGTTACAACGCAACTGTTACAATGGACTACTTTTACAACGCACCTACTACAACGCAGAATCTTTTACAACGAATGCCTTTACAACGCATGACATTACATAGCAGATGCTATTACAACGCATGCCATTACAACATAAGTATAGGTAAGTTTATCTTTTTTAAAACATTTATTTAATTTGGGTTTTGGGGTCCAGGGGTATTTTAAGGGTTCAGGGTTAGGTTTGGGTAATGGGGTACAGGGGTATTTTTAGGGTTCAGGGCTAGGTTTGGGTTATGGGGTACAGGGGTATTTTTAGGGTTCAGGGCTAGGTTTGGGTTTTGGGGTACAGGGGTATTTTTAGGGTTCAGGGCTAGGTTTGGGTTATGGGGTACAGGGGTATTTTTAGGGTTCAGGGCTAGGTTTGGGTTATGGGGTGCAGGGGTATTTTTAGGGTTAAGGGCTAGGTTTGGGTTTTGGGGTACAGGGGTATTTTTAGGGTTCAGGGCTAGGTTTGGATTATGGGGTACAGGGGTATTTTTAGGGTTCAGGGCTAGGTTTGGGTATGGGGTACCGGGGTATTTTTAGGTTTCAGGGCTAGGTTTGGGTTTTGGGGTACAGGGGTATTTTTAGGTTTCAGGGCTAGGTTTGGGTTATGGGGTACAGGGGTATTTTTAGGGTTCAGGGCTAGGTTTGGGTTATGGGGTACAGGGGTATTTTTAGGGTTCAGGGCTAGGTTTAGGTTATGGAGTACAGGGGTATTTTTAGGGTTCAGGGCTAGGTTTGGGTTTTGGGGTACAGGGGTAGCTTTTGTGATTAGGGATAGATTTGCGGTACAGGGGTATTTTAAGGGTTCAGTTTTTTAAAAAACTACTTTAAATAAATTAAATTAATTAAATATTTATTACTTACAATTTTTTAAAAAATGATATACTTACCTATACTTACGTTGTAATGGCATGCGTTGTAATAGCATCTGCTATGTAATGACATGCGTTGTAAAGGCATTTGTTGTAAAGGATCCTGCGTTGTAAAAATCGCGTTGTAATGGTATGCGATGTAAAAGTATGCGTTTTAACGTCATACATCCCTGTGAGTGTCATACAGTTCTTATTCCATAACGCCCACTTTGGATCTATTATAAGAGGTTACATGCAACGCGACGCAAATTCTAATTGCTGGATGTTGCCAGCACGTCTTCCAACCATTCAAAGCCTGCACTGAGTTAGTGAGGAAAAAAGATTAAAGGTCAGGGTCCTGACCTCAGTTTTTAGGGTCGTGCAGGTGGAGAGTCTTGAGCATGGGAAATACATAATTATGGAACATGTGCTGGAAATTTTACGGTCCAGTGAGAGACATTTAATAAAAGCCAACCAAGTAAATACAACCATACTTAAAAAATAAAATATTTCAAGTATATTATGCAAAGCTATGGAACAAAGACACCGAGGGATTAGGAAACTATAGACAATATTGACCTTTCGGATAGAACTTATAAACGTGGCTGTTTCAGGAATACTGAAAAAAGGCTTGGAGTGGGAGGTTTTTTTCCCCCATGGGAAATTTGTTTAAAATGGATTCAACTTCCGCATTCTGCAGCATTCGTTTCCAGAAAACAAACTAGAAACAAGTTAAAAGATGCCTCAGGCACAGCACATAACTCCTGGTTGCAAAATGTCCCACAATCCCCAAGTCAAACGAACACACACATCCAAACACATACAATGAACTGTGACACATCCCAGCATCTGTAGGACCAGTTCCTAATGAGCCTGACCATAAATAAAGGCACGTCCTTTTTCTGAAGATGGTTTTACTCCTCATTTTCTTGCTACTCACAGAAGGTGCTATTTCTTCTTCTCACAAACATGTTCACTTCCATTTCTGATCAGCATTTCACTCTTTCTAAAGATTAGATTTTCGGAGACAGTGCATTCCCAATAAATATTTTAAGCAGCTGTACTCCATCAAAACTAAGTTTATTTGGAAAGAGAATAACGAACAGAGAGTGATTATGTTATTACAACTCTCTTTAACTAGGGGCTGCTGGGCACTACCTGATTGGCGATCGTACTATTGGGCTAGCATGGCTAATCGAATTAAAATGCTGTATGACTTCAATTCAAGTAACTGGCTTCACGCCAGTTCCATTAATAAAAATCTGTGCATTACTAGGGGCACATTGCATTTAGCTGGAGTCAGGTGTCTAGCCAATCTAGTGAATGATCAAGGGATAAAATCGTTTTCAGACCTACGGATATAATTTTCTACACATCTCAATGAATTTTACAAATATTTACAGATTAGAACTATTTACTTAGTAGCACTAAGAATACAGCCAGTACAGTCTGATTTCACACAACTGATCTTTAACCCTCACCCATCTACTATGTCGGATAGATATAGATATTTATCGCTTTATGCTAAAAAACAATTTAGGTCAATGGGCAGACAGGTGGTCTATATGTCTAGATGAGTCTGCTAGTGATGAACAACTGACTAGTAGTTTGGTCAGAACTCCTCTTGGCATGTAAATCGTCTAACCAAACGAAGTTTTGGGAGATTGTTAAGTGGGGTAGGGACCCGGACTCACAAACACCTGTTAACTTTGTTTCCGCTTTGGATTGGGTGGGTTTTTATTCCGGTCAATTTGAAGACTCAAGCAAAGCGCTTGGCTCACAGAAAGAGCCCGTATCGGGGTTGCTTTTTAGTGCTGGGCCCGCACTCACCTTTTCATCCACTGACACCAAACGTGCCCTGGGTTCTGTTGAGTCGGGGAAAGCACCGGGATTGGATGCAATCCTTGCAGATCTTTTCAAATCAAATCTCGAAGTATGGGTCCCTTATATAACTATGCTGGCTAATGCCATTGCAGCAGGGGCCAGGATCCCTGAATCCTGGAAAGGGGCTGAGATCTTACCAATTTTTTAAAAAGGGGACCGCTCGCTACCAAAAAATTATCGCCCCATAAGCCTAATGGACTCATTACAAAAAATAGTTGCTAGGATGGTTCTTGTAAGAATTCAGGGGTGGATAGAACACGAAAACATACTATCCCCCATGCAAGCTGGGTTCAGACCAGGCACTAGTACCTTAGATCAGGTGTTCAGACTCACTATGCTTTATTGGAAGGTGTTTTTTTTGGGTGGAGGGGTTATTTATGCCGCATTTGTAGACCTCAAGTCGGCTTTCGACTTGGTCCCAAGAGTAAAACTATGGGATTTATTGAGACTCATGGGCCTTCCTGCTGAACTCTTGGAAATAGTTATGAGATTACACGAGGATAACTTTGCCCGAGTGAGGTGGGGCAGACAGGGTCAGGTGACCTACAGTTTCCCGGTAAAACGTGGGATGCGCCAGGGATGTGTGTTGGCCCCCACCCTGTTTCTCCTCTTCATTAACCAGGTTGTCAAATTCTTCACCAATTCTCAGACAGATGCACCCTCTCTGGGCGGGTCAAAGTTCCCAATGTTAATTTTTGCTGACGACACCCTGCTTCTCTCCAAAACCCGTAGTGGGTTGCAGACAGCCCTGAATAGGTTTGCAGAATTTTGTAGGGTAAATGATCTACAGATTAATGTAGACAAAACAAAATTTATGGTCTTCAGCAATAAGAACCCGATCACAAGCTCTGTTAGTCTGAATGGTATTTTGATCGAACAGGTGAAGGTAATGACCTATCTGGGTGTGACCCTGGATTACCAACTAAATTGGAAACCCCAGATTGAGGCATTACATCTTAAATTTGTTCGTCTCACTGGCTGTTTACTACAAGAACAGAAGAAATCTTTGACCAAACACATTGCCCCAGTATTAAAGATCTATGAAGCCAAGATCAAAGCAGCTACCCTGTATGGTGCTGATATTTGGGGTTACAAGGACTTGTCTACCTTGGTCACAGCCCAGAACAAGTTCTTGCGAAACCTGGTAGGGCTCCCCCAATCTACACCTAAAAAACCATTGCTGCTAGACCTCGGTTGTAGACCCTTAAACGAGATGGCCTGGCTTCGCTTGGTGGCATTTTGGCGTCGGCTCTGGACTATTCCAGAGCTTAGCCTCTTTGCAAATGAATTGACGGAGGTAAAATCATTGTGGGATGCCTCTAGAATCCCCTGGCTTAGGGAAGTTAAACACGTTTTGCTAGAAATGTGTCTTTACCAGCTGTGACTAATCTGGGGGGTTCCATATTCCCCTCTAAACAAGATTTGAAAGACCTGTTTTGTGCATCTGTCAAATCAACAGCAGTCACCCAATCGTTAGATACCAAATTAACAGGGCACTTTCTGACTCACAAATTGACACCTTTTCTTGAGCCTTACTGGGATGTGATTTGTAAAACCCTCGATCGGAAACTGTACCATCAATTCCGTGTCGGGACACACCCCATTAATTCATTTACTGTCAAATGGGCAGGGAATGCAAATAACAAATGTCCCTGGTGCCCGGATCAGGTGGAAAGCATTGGCCATTTCTTCTTTGTCTGCCCAGCCTATCAAGCCCTGCGCTTAAAATGGCCCAAACCCATATGTAGTAGACTGGGGAGTAGGGGACATCTCGAAGCTCTGTGGAAGCTTCGTACCATTAGATCTGAGCTTGTTGTGGTTAGTGTGACCAAGTTCCTAGGCGGGGCATGGCTGATCCGTATTAGGAATTTGAATATCTTATAAATGATAATGTATGAAGGATTTTTATTGTAAAGTCTTTTTATTGCAAAGTCTTTTCAATGGTTTAATAACTTTTTAAATGAGCTTATGAATGCTGTTTTATTAATATTTCATGTACTGTATGCTGTCTTTTATGAATTTTATTTGAAATAAAGACTTAATGAACTGAACTGAACTGACTAGTAGTGTTACTCGCTTTTGCAATATTATTAAACCCACTAGACGTCGGGGCGAGTTCTATCTTACTTTGTTAGATTTTTAACTAAGCCCCTGAAAATTATATAAGTGGTATATTATATCTCAGTGCTTCCCATGCTGCTTAAAAGGATTGGCTAATAATATTCATATGTTTGTTGCCTGCCATAAGTTTCGTCTATTTTGGGCTACGATTTGAAGGCAAATAGCCATTATACAAAATGCTGAGATTTCACTTGCTCCTTAAATATTTTTGTTGGGCGTCAGGGTAGGAGATTGGATTTTTATGTTTTAACCATTGCGAGGCTTTTAGTTGAAAAAAATGAAAATCTGAATCTGGGCTGATGTATGAGGAATTGTAGAAAGAAACCTCAAAGGCATAGGAACTTGAATTTCGAAACCTAAATTGTGTGGGTCAACTGTTACATTTCAACACATTTGAGGTCAAGTGAAGGAGTTTATTGCCATCATGTATATGATGAGCTTATGTTGCCATGATTTATACGATTATTTTCTTTTTTCACTGATGTATTTGCTCCTAATGAAAATATTTTCTTCAAAAGTGTGACATTTGCCATGGGGATACTTGACAGATATGAATTATCACACAACAGCAGTACCACATGAATGTAGTACGGGAAAGAGCGCAGAAATGCGGCTGCCTCCGGTGTTCGCAGGGCACCCTCCTAAGAGGGCAGCCCCTTTGTGCTGCATTCGGCATTACACCCACGCTCTAAACTTTTGGGTCCCCATGGGAGCCCTCTTCTTGTGGCACCACCCACCCAAAATTTCTGGTGCCTGGGGGGCCAGGACCAGGCATTTATATCAGCCCAACCCATGCGCCGGCCTCTTTGGTGCCCCCTGGACATGCTATCACCCACTCTATCCCATACCCCGCATTCTGGTGGGTGCATTTTGCTTCTCGTGCTGAACTAATTATTTGTTTACTTGTGTTGCAGGTGAATATGCAGGGCGATCCAGAGGCCAGAACTGAGCTGCCTGGACAGCCCGAATTGGTCCCGCAATAGTCATGAAGCATGACGAATGTCCACAACCAGACGGGGCTTTTAAAGTAGATACTGTCGCACCACGGAAACAAAGCTCCTCGCCCTGGTACCTCCAATATGGCTAATGTCCCTACGGAGGTGACCGCATTGGAAAAGATCCTCAAGTGACTTCTGGACAGCCCGAGTTGATCCCGCAATAGTCCTTAAGCCTGACAAACGACCACAACCAGATGGGGCTTCTCTAATTGATACTGAAACCTAGCACCGGATCAGCACAGAGCTCAGCCCTTTAAGGAAGACTGCCTGGCTCCATGATGGCCGCGCACGGCAATCACATGGATCTCTCCTGTATGAGCACTAGGGACTGTTGAAAATTGGCCCCCGTATCTCCAGCCTTTGCAGCAAGGCTCAGCTTCCTCTCCCCGACGACTTTCCAAGAAGGAGTTGCCACCGAACTTGCACAGAGCGCAAGTTGAGACTGCCTGACCCCAAGATGGATGCACCCTTTTAAAACATTGGCCACTTCTAAGCACAGAACCGGATTTCAATAACATTTTTGCTCAAACACCGATTTTTGCTTATACCAGAGGACACAACCTCAAAGAAATTCTCACGAGACCTAGTGACCACAAAGAAACTTCAACATACAAGGGACTTTTGCCATGTTTTAAGTGCAGTAACTGCAACAATACCATACCAGGGCAGAGTGCCTGACAGGAGCCTGTGTGTGACTTCGCTCTAGTAGCAGGCACATAGAGCGGCGATGGTGCGGTTTTGAGGCAGTGTGAGGCGAATCAATGTACATTACACCTCACATCACTGAATGTAGCCCGTGGAGGTGTCTGAGGGGAAAAAGAACTGTGGTAAAAAGTAGGAGCACAGGAATATTGCAAGAAAGACCCTTTCAGACATAGTCTATAAGTGTGGGACAGCGCCATCTAGTGGGCTCCAGGGAGAATTTAACTAACTCTGCCACCATGTGTAAAGAACTGTTTTACTGAGAAGGAGGGTTCAGGTCTACACTCGAGTGTCTGGGGCTCCCCATTTTGCGCAGTTTTTTTTGTGAGTACTAGCATTGTGAGTCTGTACACCCTACCCCTAAGGGAAAACACTACCCATGTAGAATTCAACCTGTAGTGATTGTAGTCGCACTAGGGGTATCCTACCAGCCAGAAAGAAACCATGCAGAATGTCACGCCCCCTGCTTTCTTTTTATCCAGTCCAGGGGAACCCGCCCTGAAGTGGAGCAAATGGAAGAAGGTCTTCCAGAACTATGCTGTTGTATGTGGACAAAACTTAGACCTAGAAAGGAAGGTAGCTTTGTTGATGCACTACATGGGAACAAAAGGACAGGAAGTGTTGGAACACCTTCCAGAATTGAGTGCTAACGAGGCAAGGGGATTAAATGAATTTGAAATAAGTCTACAAAAATTAGACTTACATTACCTTCCCAAAACGAGCACCATCATGGAGCGATACCATTTCGGTAAAAGAGGGCAAAAAGAAGGGGAAACCATAGAGGAATGTGTCTCAGATTTATGAAAGTTGGCAGCTACATGCAAAATTGGGGGAGCGTGTGAGGAGAGGATCAGGGACCAGTTTGTCTTGACGTGCAGAATTGAGCGGGTGTGAGTAGAGTTGTGGTTCAAAGATGACCTGCCTCTAGGGGAGGTACTCATTGTGGCTAAACAAGTAGAGCACATGATGCAATGTGTTAGTGAAATTAAGCAAGACAGCGAAAGTAAGGTAAAGGTGAGCGAGGTGACAGCGGAAAGTGACTGTGTGTTGGCAGTAAACGACCAGAAAAAAGAGCAGAGGGAGACAAACGGGGTTTGGAGTTTCAAAGGCAACTGCTACAGGTGTGGTAAGCAAGGGCATATGGCAAGCGACAAAGATTGTCCTGCTTTGAAATCTACATGTAGCAAGTGTGGTAAGAAAGGACATTTCAGGCAAAGCTGCTGAAGCAGTCATATTTACAGGAGGCAAGGTAAAGACAACACCACACGGGTGTGTGATGAAATCGTCTTGCAAGTACAAAGCGAACAGGTTAGCAATCCCAAAGACACAATAAGGGTGGAAGAAACAGGAGTAGAGGCAATGTTTGACTCATGTTCCAAGATAACGATAATAAACGCAAAAGAATTTGAGAAGGTGGCGAAAGGGAACTTGACATTAAAGAAAATGGATTTAAGGCCGGGGGGCTATGGGGGACAACCCATTAACATGAAAGGATACTTTTGGGGCACTGTAGGCTACAAGGACAGACTGACGGTTGCAAAGATTTACGTATCCAAAGAGGGGGACAACATACTGGGCTGGCAAGCCCAAAACAAAGTAGGCATATATCTCGACCCTAACAAAACTCCGCAGATATTAGTGCAAAAAGTAGGAGAGATGTTGGGGAAGATAGAAGAAGACTTTAAGGAAGTGTTCAGCTAGGATGCCTAAACAATTATTCCCACAGGATAAAATTGAAGGAGAATTCATTGCCAGTGGTAGCAAGAGCCAGAAACCTTCCTATAGCTATTCAGGAGGCCGTGAGGGAAGAATTAGAGAAGCTGTGCAACCTAGGTGTCATCAAACCGGTGGAGGCTACAGAGTTGCTGGCGCTGATCGTCGCAGCAAGGAAAAAATATGGATCAGTCCGACTATGCATCGATCTCAGGGCTCTAAACAAAGAGGTCATTGTCGACAAGTTCCCGCTCCCAAATATCTCACAAATGATGAGCATGTTGGAGGGAGCAAAAGTATTTTCGACGCTGGACTTGACCTCGGCTTACTTTCAGGTCAAGCTTCATGAAGATTCGCAAGAACTAACGGCGTTCGTCACACCGATGGGAGCCTACAAGTTCAAGCGAATGCCGTTCGGCCTAGTCTCGGCCGCAGCAGTATTTCAAAGAATTATGAGCATATCCTTAGAGGCATTCCAGGTGTCTTGTGCTATCAGGACGACGTGCTGATCTTTCACGTAAACGACAGACAACATGAAATCAGATTGAGGCAAGTGTTGGAGAGATTCAGAGAGCAGGGTCTTACGGTGAAGAGGGAGACGTGCAGGATTGGCTGTGAGGAGATAGACTTCTTGGGGCACAAGGTAAGAGCAGAAGGAATTCGCCCCAAGGCTGAACTCCAAAAAACCATAACCAGCTTGGTTCCTCCCAAGAACTAAGAAGATATAAAATCATTTATGGGAATGCTGGAGTTCTACAGCAAGTTCGTACAGAATTTTGCTGGCAGAACTTATGCTATACGCCTTTTGCTTAAGAAAGGCGTGATGTTCAGTTGGAGCGAAGAGTGCCAGAAAGAATTTGAAGACGTAAAAAAAGCGCTAGCTGAAGCTCCAAGCCTCAAATCATTCATACCGAGGAGGAAGACGGTATTGACCACGGACCCGAGTTCAAAAGGACTGGGAGCAGTTCTCACGCAGGTGGGAGAGAGTGGAGAAGAAACTATAGCTTTCACGTCAAGATCCTTCGAAAGGCGGAATGCAACTACTCAGTGATAGAGAAGGAGGCCCTAGCAGTACACTGGGCAATGAACAATTTCCGAGACTTTGTCTGGGGAACCAAGTTCAATCCGAGAACAGACCACAAGCCGCTGGTCGAAGTGTTCAACAGGAAAGTGCTTGACGCAATTTCGAGTAGAATCAGGCGTTGGGTCGTAAACCTGCAGGAGTACGCCTTCAACATCGAATACGTACCGGGAACAAGGAATCTTGCAGCCGGCTGTCTCTCACGCCTCGTAGGAGAAACGAAAGAGGAGATGGATGTAGGCTAGGAGGATGATGAAGACAATGACGGGATGCAAGCGGAGAAGGTGTGCGTAATCGCCCAGGCAGCCATTGGAGAGGAAAGCTGGAAGGAGGCCTTGAGAGCTGATGAGCTTTTGAAGGAGGTGTGTGAAAGAGTCAAAGAAAGTTGGAAAGACAAAGACAAACAGAGTGAGATGCTACGTCCGTTCTGGATGGTCAGGAACGAAATGTCCATCACAGATGAGTGTCTGTTCCGGGGCACAAGATTAATTCCGCCCGAAACACTGAGGGCGTGCCTAGTCGATTTGGCCCACGAAGGACACTTAGGGATCACCAAGACAAAACAGAGGATGAGGGCAGACTTTCATTATCCATGTTGGTGGCCCAACATGGATAATGAAATCGAGAGGAAAATAAGAGACTGCATACCATGTTCAACCAGTGACAAAGTGTAGAAGCAGCACATGCCTCCCATTCAGTGTAGGCCAATCCCGGTGGGTCCTTGGGTAGAGGTGGCGCTGGACATTGTAGGCCCTCTGTCAGGTGAGCTTCGCACCCCTACATTTTGGTGCTTATGGATCTCTATTCAAGGTGGCCAGAGGTGAAGATGGTGTCCGAGATCACTACCAAGGTGGTCATTGAATTTCTGCAAGAACTATTCCTCAGGGAAGGTCTACCTAGCAGCCAGTTCACTGACAATGGGGTGCAACTCTGCTCAAAGGAAATGAAAGAATTCCTCGAGAAAAATGGGATCAAACACAAGCGCTGCGCACTGTACCACCCTGAGACCAATGGGATGGTAGAGAGGTTCAACAAAACCCTCAAGGAGAGCATCCAGTTAGCAAGGGCTAGTGGGTTGAATTGGAAGGAAGAGGTAGGGAAACGCCTGGAGGCCTACCCGCTGACCCCCTATCAGACAACAGGTGTCACGCCCTTTGAACTACTCCGGGCAAGAAGACCCAACACAAAGTTAGCACTAGGGTGGATGGAGTGGCACAAAGGGTGGACGGGACACTCTATAGAGACACTAAGGCAGGACAGGGAACGCAAAGATATGTTGGACAGTCAGGTTTGACAGACTACACTCCGTCAAAGAGGCAGGGTTCAAGGTAGGAGATGTGGTCAAAATCAAAGCGCCGACGGGCAGGTCAAACTGGTCCGAATTCACTAGGCCCACCAAAATTGTGAAATTGTTTAAAAATGCTGTTAAAACACAGGAGGGGAAGATTTGGAACCTGGGAAGAGTTGTAAGTTATCATACCTCTCCAGAGGACAAAGACAATAGTGCTGAGAGAGAGGACGATTCCCAGATGAGGGGCGACTTGCCCGAGAGGGAGTGTTCTAGGGAATCCTACTCTTTCCGCAGGGCTAGCCACGGGGTGGTTAGTCGCCCGAAATACCTGGAGCAATATGTTACCAAGTAGTTTGCAGTAATGTTCTTCTATTTCTTATACCTGTTGTGTTCTTGCATTGTGTAGAGGAGGGGGATGTGTGGTATCTTCCGCCCCAGGGAGAAGCTTGCCACACCATTGCACCTTCGCCCCTGCAATCACCTTCGAACGCACCGCTAGTGACATCATTTAGAATGTCACAGCTGTGAAGGTTCTAAGGTGAGCGCACAGGCGAAGAGAACGGCTTGACGAGCTTGTACAGTCAGCTGTGGCTGGGGTCGTCCTTTCCTACTTGCTTATGGAAATAAACTTAATCTGTACCTCAACTATAACCGGTGTCCTTCCAGTTTATTCAACCTGCCACACAATCCCTCCGACATCCCCCGCGAGCAATTCGAAGCAGCTCGCTGGAAGTATTAAAAACACATCATGAACGAATTTTTCTGCACTGCGCTTTATAATGCTAAAAACAGTCCCACAGAGCTCTTTAACATCATTAGACAACAAACCTCCAAAGCCGCTACCCCCTCAGTACAAGACCTCTGCGACAACTTTGCAAATTTCTTCGACGAAAAGATCAACAAGATTGATCTCTCACTAGACATCAACATCTCTCCCCTCAGCTAGATCATTTCGCCTGCATCCAAGAACATCACAGCAAAGCCTCATTCAAAAACCTGGAAATCTTTCGTCCCTATACACAAAGCTGAGATAGTCAACCTGATCTCTACATCCAAGCCCTCCTCAGGTGCTCTAGATTCTCTTCCTCCACAATTGACCAAAAAAACCTTAAATTCTTCCTTGCTCCGTTCTGGTGCAAGATCATAAATAGCTCCCTGAGATCCGGAATTGTCCCAGACTGTCTCAAAGTCGGGCAAGTCATACCCCAGGCTTAGACACAAAAGATCTGAATAATTTCAGACCAGTTTCTAATTTAGCTCTCTTATCCAAAATCCTAGAAATATGTGTGCTCTTGCAACTAACTCAACATTTGGAGAGCATCAACCTCTTAGACGCTCACCAATCTGGTTTCAGGGCTGCAGCATGGAAACCGCGACCCTCAACATCATTGACAACATCCACAAATCACTGTATGCGGACAACTGCTGCCTGCTCATTCTCCTAGACCTATCGGCAGCCATCGATACGGTCGACCACAAACTCCTCATTAAGGCAATTGAAGAAAGGGAAGGTGTAGAAGAGCTGGTCCTTCAACGGTTCTCCTCCTTCATCCAGAATCGCACCCAAAGAATTAAAATTAAAAATTTCGCGTCCGACATACTCCCTGTCACCAGAGGAGTCCCCCAAAGTTCTGTGCTCTCCCCGCAACTTTTCAACATTTACATGAAACCACTCACAACCCTACTCAGAAAAACCAATATCCCCTTCCACTTGTATTCGGACGACATACAGCTCTACCTGGAAACCACCTCCAGTAATGACATTCAGAGACTTAATGATACGCTTAGAGAAATCCAACATTGGCTGTCGAGTAACCACCTAAAACTTAATCAAGACAAGACTGACATACTCCTCATCTCAAACAAAGATGGGAATCCCCAAATTGTGTAATGGCTAAATGCAATCGATGCCCTCAACGGAAACATAACCTTGGCGGACTCTGTAAAATCACTTGGCTTTACTCTAGACCCGAAACTGAACATGACCAAACACATTAAGAACTCCGCCAAGAGCGCCTTCTGCAACCTGAAGCTACTAAACAAAATAAAACCTTTCATCCCCCCCAAGGATCTTAAGCTAGTGACCCAATCACTGGTTTTATCTAGATAAGACTACGGGATCAATCAATCAATCAATCAATCAGTGACACTTATAGAGCGCGCTACATACCCGTAGGGTCTCAAGGCGCTGGGGAGGGGGGGTGCCGCTACTGCTCGAACAGCCAGGTCTTCAGCTTCTTCCTGAAGGAGAGGTGGTCTTGGGTCAGGCGCAGGTCGGACGGGAGGGAGTTCCAGGTCTTGGCGGCCAGGTAGGAGAAGGACCTTCCTCCTGTAGTCGCTCTTCGGATGCGGGGGACGGCGGCGAGGGCGTGGGTGGCTGAACGGAGGTGGCGTTTGGGAGCGTAGAAGTTGACTCGGCTGTTGAGGTAGCTCGGGCCTTGGTCGTGTAGGGCTTTGTGTGCGTGGGTGAGGAGGCGGAAGGTGATTCTCTTGTTGATGGGGAGCCAGTGAAGGTCTCTCAGATGTCCGGAGATGTGGCTGGATCGTGGGATGTCGAGGATGAGTCTGGCTGAGGCGTTTTGGATCCGCTGGAGTCTCTTCTGGAGCTTGGCGGTGGTCCCGGCGTAGAGGGCGTTGCCGTAGTCCAGTCGGCTGGTGACGAGGGCCTGGGTGACGGTCTTCCTGGTCTCTGTGGGGATCCACCAGAAGATCTTCCGTAGCATGCGTAGGATGTTGAAGCACGCCGAGGAGACGCTGTTGACTTGCCTGGTCATGGAGAGGGAGGAGTCCAGGATGAAGCCCAGGTTTCGTGCATGGTCTGTCGGTTTGGGTGCGGTGCCCAGGGCGGGAGGCCACCAGGAGTCGTCCCAGGCGGAGGGTGAAGAGCCCAGGATGAGGACCTCCGTCTTGTCCGAGTTCAGTTTCAGGCGGCTGGTCGTCATCCACTCGGCTACCTCTTTCATCCCTTCGTGCAGGTTGGCTCTGGCGGCGGCGGGGTTGTTGGTCAGGGAGAGGATCAGCTGGGTGTCGTCGGCGTAGGAGATGATGCTGAGGTGGTGTTTGCGTACGATGGCCGCGAGGGGGCTCATGTAGACGTTGAAGAGGGTGGGGCTCAGTGATGATCCTTGGGGGACGCCGCAGATGACTTCGGAGGCCTCTGACTTGTACGGTGGTAGGCGGACTCGCTGTGTTCTTCCGTCGAGGAAGGAGCTGATCCATTCCAGCGCCTTGTCCTGGATCCCGATGTTGCTGAGGCGCCGTATTAGGGTGCGGTGGCAGACCGTGTCGAATGCCGCGGAGAGGTCTAGGAGGATGAGGGCCGCTGTTTCTCCATTGTCCATCAGGGTTCGGATGTCATCGGTGGCGGCGATGAGGGCGGTCTCGGTGCTGTGTTTGGCTCGGAAGCCGGACTGTGAGGGGTCGAGGGATCCGTTCGTCTCGAGGAAGGCGGCCATCTGCTTGTTGACGGTCTTCTCGATGACTTTGGCTGGAAACGGGAGAAGCGAGATGGGGCGGTAGTTCTTGAGGTCGGTGGGGTCCGCTGTTGGTTTCTTGAGTAGAGCGCTGAGTTCGGCGTGTTTCCAGCTTTCGGGGAAGGTGGCGGTGTCAAAGGATGTGTTGATGATGTCTCGCAGGTGGGGTGCGATGACAGCGTCGGCCTTGTTGAAGACGTGGTGAGGGCAGGGGTCGGTTGGTGATCCGGAGTGGATGGAGTTCATCGTGCGGATGGTGTCTTCTGTGCTGATCGGGGTCCAGGCGTGGAGGGTGGTGGTGGGGGGGGGCGGCTGGTCGGTCGTGGTGTGCGTTGGTTGGTTGTTGAAACTGCTGTGTATGTCCGTGATCTTGTTGTGGAAGTATGAGGCGAGGGAGTTGCAGAGGTCTTGCGATGGGGTGATGTCGTTGTTTCCTGCGCTGGGGTCGGAAAGCTCTTTCACGATGTTGAAGAGTTCCTTGCTGTTGTGTGCGTTGTTGTCCAACCGGTCCTTGAATGCTGTTCTCTTGGCGGCGCGGATCAGCTGGTGGTGTTTCCGGGTGGCCAGTTTGTAGGAGGTTCTGTTGTCCGGTGTCGGGTCCCTTTTCCAGACTTTCTCGAGGGCTCGGCAGTTCTTCTTGGAGCTCTTGAGTTCGTCGGTGAACCATGGGGCCTTCTTGCTGCCGGGTCTGCTGGGCGGGGTCCTCAGCGGGGCGAGTTCGTCCGCGCAGTTGCTGATCCACTTCGTGATGTTATCGGCGGCCTGGCTGGGGTTCGCTGAGCTGGCAGGAGGGTGTTGGCTCAGGGAGGTGACGAGCTGGTCTGCTGTGATCTTGTTCCAGCTTCTGCGGGCGACCTGTTGCTGGTGTTGGTGGGTCGTCGTTCTCTTGAAGGTGAAGTGGACGCAGCTGTGGTCCGTCCATTGAAGCTCTGTGGCGTGGCTGAAGTTGATGTCTGTGCTGGATGAGAAGACGGCGTCGAGTGTGTGCCCGGCGAGGTGGGTGGGGGTGGACACCAGTTGCTTGAGTCCCAGGTTGGCGAGGTTGTCGAGCAGGGTGCTGGTGTTGTGGTCGTTGTTGTTCTCCAGGTGGAAGTTCAGGTCCCCCAGGAGGATGTAGTCAGCGGAGGGGAGGGCATGCGGGCTGACGAAGTCGGCGATGTCCTCGCTGAATTGCGTGCGTGGTCCGGGGGGTCGGTAGATCAGGGTGCCTCTGAGGGTGGTCTTCGGGTTGGTGTGGATCTGGAAATGCAGGTGTTCGGCGCTGGTCAGGGTGTTGTCGGTGCTGGTCGTGAGACGGATGGTGTTCTTGTGGATGATGGCGATGCCTCCTCCCATCTGGTTGGCGTTTCGGTCCCTCCGGACGATCTTGTAGCCCTCCGGGATAGCGATGGCGATGTCGGGAGCTGAAGAGGCGTTCATCCAGGTCTCCGTGAGGAAGGCAACGTCAGGGGCTGTGGCGTCTAGGAGGTTCCAGAGTTCGATGGCGTGTCTGTGGACGGAGCGGGTGTTGAGCAGGATGCACTTGAGGTGGGTGCTGCTGGAGTTCGACTTGGCGGGTGCTGGTGCAAGGCAGGTCCGGATGCAGGAGAACTTGCAGGCGTGGCAGCTGAAAGGTCCGTGGGTGTGTCGTGGTGTGGCTTGATGGCATTCAGGGAGTCGGCCGGAGTTGAGCGCGATGAGGGTGGCGGCGGAGTACGTCAGGTGGGTCGGTCGGGGTCTTCGGGGGCCAGGGGTCCTGGCGCTGGTCGCGATCCGGTCGCGGACGGGCGCAGACGGGCTTACCTTTGGCGCGCCTTCGGCGCACAATCGGCGCGCCCGCTGCGCGTGACCGCTGCGCGTTCGCACGGTCGCCATTTAAGGCGAAGTGCGCGGGTGGGCGGGGCAGCTGGGAGGCGGGAGCAGAGGGAAAAGGGGCGTGGTCAGCGGTGGTGGCGGGAAGCGGGGAGCGGGGAGGGAAGGCGGGCAGACAGGAAGGAGAGCGCGAAAAACGGGCAAACGTGACCAAAACAAGAGTCACAAATGCTAAACAGGACGCTAATACTGGGAGGAAACAAGCACAATTGTTCACCAAAACAAACAAAACAGACGGCAGCGGCGTCAGCCGGCCACGGCAGAAGGAAACAAGCACAATTGTTCACCAAAACAAACAAAACAGACGGCAGCGGCGTCAGCCGGCCACGGCAGAAGGAAACAAGCACAATTGTTCACCAAAACAAACAAAACAGACGGCAGCGGCGTCAGCCGGCCACGGCAGAAGGAAACAAGCACAATTGTTCACCAAAACAAACAAAACAGACGGCAGCGGCGTCAGCCGGCCACGAGGCAGGTAGCGAGGCAGAGGGCAAAGCGGAGTGGCACACGCAGCAGCTGGTGGCCGTGCGGCGCGGGGGTGTCCCACAAGTGGGATCGCAGCCCTCTCAGGCACGTCAAAGGCACACCTTGCTCCCCTCAAAACAACGCTAAATGAGGCAGCTAGAATAGTCACAGGAGTGAAGAAATTCAGCCATATCTCACCTGCCCTCAGAGAACTAAAATGAATCCCAGTTGAACTGCGGGCCAGTTTCAGAACAGCTTGCCTTACCCACAAAGCCCTTCACACAGGCAAACCTGAATATCTGGCCTCCAAACTCAAAAAAGCTGGTCGCACCAGACAGCTCCGGAGATCGAACACTCTTCTACTCATACCGCTGACAGTACGCAAACAAAAAAACGCGGCCCGGTCCTTCGCGGGCAACGCGCCCAATATCTAGAACGCTATCCCCCCACATCAGAACTATCCCCACCTTCGCAAAATTCAAAAGACAGCTCAAAAACCTTTCCCTAGAACGTTCCCTAGCGAAGAGACTTGAGCTGCAGAGGTGCTGATGGTTACTCCCTGGAGGGAGCATGACCCAAGACTATGTCACTGAGTGAAGGCACCTCATGTTGTCAGTGCCCCTTGGTTATTTAACCTGCTGAAACTCATTGTTCATGTTTGATACTTTCATTTTGTTGTGTTATTTGTATTTGCGGTCCTTGCAATGCGACTGTTGTAAAGCGCTCTGATACCCTCGGGTCTTGGCAGTGCTATATAAAACTCCTAAATAAATAAATAAATCTGAGGTAGCACAGTAAGGGTGCTCGATGCCAAACCTCATGGGTCTTTGCAGTATGACCCTGGGATGTAAGTGATGGCAAACTATTAGCCCTTTGGGCAGTTGCACCCTGAACAACCGGAGGCTTGCCCTGTACTGCTCCACCCCTAAAAAGATGTGAGTAATAATCGGGAACTGGTGGTCACAGATTTAAAAATGGTAGCTCTGAATGGGTTTTCCTCAGCGTTGTTTGGCTCATCAGCAGGCGGGCAGTTTAGGTTACTCATTGCTGCCTGCTCTTGGATCGCCCACCACTTTGGCATATTTCACTTAAGAATTATATGAAATAAACTTGAAGCAAACTGGTGTTTCTACCAAATCATGTGTTGTCTGATTTATTTCATTTCTTGTGTGTTAAGGAGCTATTAAGCAGGTGTGCTGGCGCTAAGCAATGGTGTAGCACGTATTAGGTGCCTTAAAATGCAAGGCTACAGATTAATCTGGTCTACTAAAAACTTTTAAAGGCTTCACATGGTACTATGCTGTTGGCAGGGTTGCCCACTCCAAAAATGTCATAATATTTAATACAAAATAGATGAATGACCCAACTATGTCCAGGAATTTGTTTATTAAAACGTTTACATAACACACTCTTATTTTTTCAATACATTAATAGTCCTGTGAATCAGACAGAGTCCTGACTGAGTGATTCTTGGGGTTAATAAGATGCTAGAGAGGGTAATGGGGTCTGAGTGTGGGTAAGAATGCAATACACATACATTGTATTCTTAATGAAACAGTCTAACGTAAGTCCATTTGCACACTACCAATAGAAAGACACTACATTCCCTGCATTACTTCTCCCTTAAATTTAACATGTGATTTATAACAACCACTGCAAACAAACAAAATATTTTGTAAACATTGGAAAAATACAAATGTATCTATTTTGGGGGTTAGACAGCTGAAAAAACACAGATAATCACCTGATTTCAAAAGGTTTGGAAAACACTGAGAGACCACCACTGCAATTCACAAAAATAAACACTGAAAACAGGACAGCCTATCTATATTTAGATATTTTGCTGACAGTTCTGTATAGCAGACAGGAAAACAAACTGGTCTTACAAAGCAGTCTTAAATCTTTGTACAATAGCAATTCACTTCCATGTAGTTTAATGCCCTGTTTTATTATCAGGAAGTGGCCACCAGGCTCAACGCCATTGTAAGGACTTCATCAATTCCAGCTCATAGTGGGTGTTAAAATTTTGTGTCTTTTGTTTGTCATTTTCAAGAAACATTTCTTGCTTTGTACATTTCAACATTTGTGCATATACCAGATTTACCATCTGGTATATTAACTTTGTGAAGTACCAGCCTGGTTTTATGCAGTAGTTTACTACCAGGAGGCAGTCCCCATGCCATGGTAAGGCAGGTGTCTTTATTGAGTTTAGCTTTTAGTGCATTCTACAATTTTGGAAGTTTTGTTTGCCACGTTGTGCTGTTACATCTATTTTATTTATTAATATGGCATTCAACGGGAAAAAGTTCCAAAGTCAATTCAAATACGCATATGTTGCTCACAAAATAATTTCACATGATCATCACAATGTTCACATTACAAATGTATTTTTGAAATCAATTATAACAAGAATAATATATAAGTAATTCTCATAAGGTATGTCATTTGTAGAGAGCTTTACTAATTAGACTTAAGGAATTGCAAAGCCAATAGCTCTCGTTTATGCAAGAGCTATTGGCTTTACAAAGGTGTTTTAGCTAGCTGCTGTTCATCATGGCTAAATGTTAGTGGCGTAGAGGAGAGTGGCATGGAGTAGAATGTCGCAGAGTGGAGTGAAGTGGAGTGTTGTAGAGTGGAGTGGTGCAGAGTGGAGTAGAGTGGTTTTAAGCAGAGTAGAGTGGCGTAGAGTAGAGTAGGGTGGAGTGGAGGGGCATGGTGTGGAGAGGTGTAGAGTGGAGTGGCATAGTGTGGAGTGGCTAGAATGAAAGTGGGGTAGTGCAGAGTGGAGTAGAGTGTTGTACAGTGCAATGGCATAGGGTGGCGTATAGTGGAGTGCTATTGAATGGAGCAAAGTGTCATAGAGGGCAGTGGCATAGAGGGGAGTGTTGTAGAGTGGAGGGGCATAGAGTGGTGTTTAGTGTTGTAGAGTGGAGTAGCGTAGAGTGAAGTAAAGTGGCGTATATTGTGGTGGAGTGGCATGAAATGGAGTAAAGTGGAATGGTGAGGAGTGGTGCAGAGTGTGGTAGAGAGAAGTGATGAAGAGTAGAGTGGAGTAGAGTGACATAGAGTGGAGTAGAGTGGAGGGCCGTAGAGTATAGTGGTGTAGAGTGAAGTGACATAGAGTGGAGGAGAGTGTTGTAGAATTAAGTGGCATAGAATCGAGTAGAGTGTCCTAGAGTTTAGTAGAGTGTCACAGAGTAGAGTGTTGTTCAGTGGAGTGGCACAGAGTGGAGTAGAATGGAGTATCTTAGTCTGTTGTAGAGTGGCATAGAGTGTCGTAGAGTGGAGTGGAGTACAGTGGTTTAGAGTGGAGTGCCGTAGAATAGAGTATCATAGGGTGCAGTGTTGTATATTGAAGTGGCGTAGAGTGGAATATTGTGGTGTGCCGTAGAGTGGAATAGAGTGTTGTAGAATGGAGTGGAGCAGAGTGAAGTGTCATAGAGTGGAGTGTCATTGAGTGGAATGTCATACAGTGAAATAAAATAGCCTGTAGTCATGTACAGTGGAGTGGTCTACGGTGGAGTAGAGAGTCATAGAGTGGAGTAACATAGACTGGAGTGGAATACAGTGGAGTAGTGTAGAGTGGAGTAGAATTTCACAGAGTGTTGTTGAGTGGAGTGACATAGACTAGCATTGGGTAAAGTGGAGTAGAAGGGAGTAGGGTCACTGAGTGGAGTATAGAGTTGTAGAGTGTAGTGTAGTGGAGCACAGTGCCTTAGAGTGGAGTGGATTAGCATGTCATAGATTGGAGTAGCATAGAGTGGGGTAGAGAGGCATACAGTGGAGTAGCTTAAAGTGGAATGGCATACAGAGGAGTAAACTGGTGTAGAGTGGAATTGTGAGGAATAGGACTACTAATAAGTGAAGCGGAAATCCTCCCAAAGCTGTCTGGAGTGAGACATGCAGCAAAAAGAAACCAGCCCATCTGTTGCTGATCAATGAAAACAAAAGAAGTGATAGTGAATAAGATGCTAACCAATTTTAGGTTTGTTTAAGATATAATAGATTTCAAAGAGCCTGAGGCAACTCAGGCGAAACCATAAAATCAAACATTCCATTTTATTAACGCCTATTGTGCATTGATTGTTTTCAGGGTCACAGGGAATCAATTACATAGCTGAATTTTAACAGGGCTCCAGATAAAGCTGTATTTCGCACACTATCGTTGCAGTACAAGATGGATTGCCTTAAAAAAAGGACACATTAAGTGAACAACTTACTCAAGACAATCAATACCAACATGCCTGCAAAGGGTATTTTGAGGTCTTTCATTTCTAGGGAAAGGGCACTGTTCATTAAAGTTATAAATGATCCTTGAGCTTGTCATCAGAAGCTCAAGATGCTAGCAAAGACATTTTTGCTCTTTCAAAAGCATATTTTGTTTTCTAGAGTAATTGTGCAGCGGTTCTGGTTCCATTCAGCTAACAATGGGCCACTGATTTCCAAGAAAGTTAAATTTGTGATTAATTTTCATAAGAAAATTAAGTTGAGCCCTTAGTTTGATGCTTTCATCGTTCACATACATTGCCAAACTATAAGGTGCAAGAAAATCAGACAGATGAATAATTTGTTCTCGCTTCCAGTTCGTTGAAATCAATTAATGACGACTCTGCAATTTTCGTGAATTACAATAAACTATTATTTTTGAGCAATGAGCTTTAATCTTTTGTTGATTCAAAGGTATTCTCATGCTTAGGGATCATTTAGCAAGTGAAATAGCAATTAAACAGAGACGCAAGTGCCCATATTTACCAAGGTTGGCACAATGCAATGCTGCAAAGTAATCTTTAGAATTTCATTGCACAAACATCAAAGAAACTGCTCAGCTATTGTGTTTCGTGCAGAAAAGAGGTCATCGGTCACATCCACACTACAAATCCTTTGTGTGCATGATGCTAAACATTATTTAATATTACAAGGGAAAGTCAAGGGAACGATATATTGCTTTAGGTCTATACTCAAAGCAAACCTTCCTGTACCAATTTCTACACTCGTTTAGCCGCTCAAGGGTAAAACACACATTAATTACATGTTTGTGGAAATTACATGTATTAGAAGAAGAAATATTACATGATTTACCTTTTGCTGAATGTTTGTTCGTGTTTGTCATTTTATGCTAGGATGTCTAGAAAAGCCAGATCACACTACTTCCTGTGATTTTAGTTGATGTGGCTTTAGGTGGACTCCTAGCGATGTTTGAAATGTTTCTGCTCTTTTGTAGGCATGTTACGTAGATTACCAGGGGTTTCAAGCAGCGCGACGCGATGCAGTTTCAGCCCGGCGCTCGCCTCACATTTTTCAGCAAAAAGTTATTCTTTCAAAAGCTTATTGATGTTGTTGTTCACTCCACTTCATGTTGCACAGCACCCCTTTGAAACACACACACGTCTTCCCTTTAATGTGGTTTGCCGGTATCTCGTGTGACATTTTCCATGCCAACACGCGCTTTTGAGTAGAACAGTCTCACAAGTTACCAGTAGGAGACATGTCTCTTGGCGATTACAGGGCCGGCTCTAGGCATGTGCAAGCTGTGCACCTGCACAGGGCCACCAGACCCCAGGGGCCACCATGCCAATATATATCCTTAATATAATAATCCTTGAGGATGGATACTTATTTACGTGGCGGCTCCTGGCAGGGATCTGGAGGCCTTCGGCTCTGTTCCACTTCCAAACACCCTGACCCCCCCCACCCCCCTCTTCACTGGCCTCCTCACTCCGCCCCTCCCGGACCCCCTCTTTCGGGGCCCCCTACCTACGCTCCCTGCCCAGGGCCACCATGAGCCTAGAGCCGGCCCTGTGGCGAAATGTTTTCTCTGCACACAAGTCTTGCAGATTAATAAAGTACTCAACATTTGTTGATGCAAATTGTTAAGTAATTTGGAGAATTTGCGCAAGACAAAATTTGGGAATTACGCAAATTTTGATAGTGTAAAAATACTGTAATCACAATTTCTCCCTGGCCTAATTATACGTTTTGACGCCACTGCTATTTGTGAAAATATCGTAACCAGATATCTAATCAGTGCCGCAGGTTTTATGCAATTTTACTGCACAGAAGAACTGACATACTTATGGACTTGTCACATCTACTATAAACTACAGCATCTACTAAAGGCCTGGTGCCAGGATGTGTGGTGCCCTTGACAAAGTGTTAATTTAAGCCCTCACCTTCTGGAAAGGGATGATATGTGATGCTTTAAAATGGAATATGATGCCCTGCAGGCTGAAGCTGGTGGCGTTATAGGATTTCTTTACAGTAACATCAAGCCAGATCTGATGCATAATCTGGAGCTAATGGGCAAACTGTTGGAATCTCAAACATATCAAAAAGTTGATCTGGCAGATCGAGGCACTCAGCAAAATGTTCCCCGATAAATTGCCACCTGATGATGGGTGTACTATTCAGACTAGGAAATTGTGTTAACCCCTCTACACATTTCTGCGCCATACGTGTCAGAAATGTGCAGCACTTTGTGTAGGATGAATGATAGTGTTACTAAACTAGAAGAGATCCTTGTGATTTGACACAAGTAGGAAGAAAAAATACACCTAAAGTAACAAGAAGGCATGAAGAAAAATACAATACTAGATGTATTTACATACTAATTTCCTGGTCGGACAGAAAATACTGAACGAAAGCCATGACTCTTTATTTTTAAATTATGTTTTTTCTGATAATTAAAATGTTTTACACTGTAATGTTTCCTAAATAGATTCAAATTCCACAGTTTAAGATTGTATGCACTCTTTAATTATGAAATATTTGAATGCACCTGGCAGCGAAACACTGCAAATACTTGTTCTACAATTACTGTTCCAAAGGGGTGTTCGAGTAAGGAATCGGATAAGTGGTAATTTCAGCGATTGAAAAGGAACGCACTAGCCTCCTTTGGCTAAAATGACTGGCATGGAAACTAAAAAGGGCACACCATTAATTGAAATGTGTGGAGATACGCGTGGGTATGTAGATGTGTTGCATGCTAAGTGTAGCATTTATAGTTTTGAGATACGCTAATTCTTTCAAAGAGGCAGGGAGGATTTCGAGGAGAACTGTTTATTTTATGAGGAATCACTAAAAGCATAAAAATTAACAAATCTCAAATGTAGTGAAAGGTTCACATTAATGCCAGCACAACAGTTTATACTTGGAAAAACTAGATAAACTTGACGTCATAAAATGTAGATGTCAGTGTGCCTTGGAACAGTGAAGTGGCTGCAATGTGGCATATTAATGACCTACAAAATGCCTAACTACATTTACACAGAAATAGAAGAATATCTCTATTTTAAAATGAAGTGTATTGTATGCAGCTCTGCTTTGGCTTGTGATGCGCCTTTAATTGTTAAAGTGAAATATTTTGTAAGTTAGATGTATTTTTCAGGAGCCCATTTGGAACCTCTTTGACTAGATTGGTACACCAATCAGGCAATATACATTGGTTATTTTAGACCCCTTTACTATGCTAATGTTTTTTTTCCCATTAAAAATGCCTGTTCGTTTTGAGGAAGGAGTTAAAGACCCGGAAGCTAGCTTATAGAAAAACACTTTAGCCTTCTCCTCCTGGAACTCTTCTGCTGAATATTTAGCAAGCCTCCACGCAGAGGAGAGTGTCCAGTAAGAGCTGTTTACATGTGATTCTAATCAGTGCTTGCTGGGCCTAAAGCCTTCCTTAAAATCCTGAGGAGGCCACTATCTAATGTTGGGGGGAGGCAGAGGGCGGCATATCAAGGCTGTGGAACCCTAATTCCATGTAATACATTTTTTATCCACCACTAGACACTCCTTGTCGCGCTTTTTCAGGTTCTTTTTATTTCTATTTTCTTTCTTTGTAACCTTTTTCCCTTATCTTATTCCTGATCAAAGTATGTGTTGGAAAGGGAGTTATTAGTAGTGGCAAATATGCATCTGCCACTGGCAATAAGGGTACTAGCACAGTCTAGGGCTCAGAATAGGTTTCGGAAAATTATTGCCATGCTCAACCCTTGGTTGGGTGAGAGCAGGCAGGCTTAACCTCAGAGGCATGTATGTAAAGTATTTAAAAACACCAATTAGGTAAATAAGGAAGACACAACACACAATAAATACCCAACACCAATTTAAAAATAGGATATATTTTTACCTTTAAAATGACACTAAAACGAAAATAATTCACTTTAGGGAACCAGAGATATGAATTTTTAAAGATTAAACAATTTCTGGACATTTGGTCACCTCTGACCGGGATAAAGTAAAAGTTTAATGCCGACCATGATGAAACAATGGTCGTAAACACTAAGATGGAGCCCCCCGAATTTTACCTTCATGCATAGAAACTTTTCTGGAGGATTTCTCACCAGATGTCGTGCAGCCTCCTCCAGCAGGCTGGACTCAGTGAGAGCCTGGTCACCCTCTATAGCTTTTTCACAAAAGTTCACCAAAATATCCCAAACTTCTTTCTGAAGTTCCTCTTAAGGGTCCAAGATGTCCAAAACATACTCCAATGGTCTGGAATCTCCAAGATGGTCATCGAAAGGTTGGGACCACGATTTCCACAATGCACCTGGACAACACTCTTAAAAGTCCACTGGATACACTCCAAGATGGGTACTCTTAGTGGAGTTGATGCAGGTGAGCTCAGGTAACCTGTAGCTTGCAGGAAGTTAATGTTTTAGTCCTCTTGAAACAAGGTACATCCAAAGGGCTCCGGATAATGTAGCAGGTGCAGTCAGTCAGAATGCAGGGCCTGATGGTGCAAACCAAGTTTCCAGCTTGGCAATCAGTCTTCTTTTCAGGCCTAGCACATAATAAAGCACATCTATCTTTACTTCTTTGAGAGGTTTCTCCAAATACTCTCTCAGAAGGCACAATGGCCTCCACACAGGGTGTCCAAACAACGACTCAAAGGGACTGAAACCAACACCTTTCTGTGGAACCTTCCTGTATGCAAACAGTAGGCAATGGAGGAGAACACCCCACCTCCTCCCGAGTTTCTCAGGCAACACATTGATCATCCCTTCAGGGTCTTGTTGAACCTCTCCACCAGACAATTTGTCTGGAGGTGATAGGGGGTAGTGAACTTGTAGTTGACACGACACTCATCCCACATGGCAGTCAGATACTGTGACAGAAAGTTTGTGCCCATATCGGACACCCGCTCTTTTGAAAAACTGACTCTGGAAAACATACCAAGCGGTGCTCTAGCCACTGCAGGAGCATCAATGGTTTTAAGAGGGATTTTTTAAGGTTAGCTAGTGGCATGGTCCACTACCACCAAGATATACCTATACAATGAGGCAGAAGGTGAGTCCAGGGGACCAACAATGTCCATCCCCAACCTTTCAAAGGGAACCTCAACCATTGGCATTGGTATTAGTAGAGTCTTTATCTTGCCCCCTGTCTTGCCAGTGGCCTGACAGGTGACACAGGAGCTGCAAAACTCTTTTACTTTTTCAGACATATGGAGCCAGTAGAAATTGTTTACCAACCAGTTCCACATCTTTGTCTGTCCTCCAATCGGCTAGACCCCTCTCAGTCAGGATTTCGACCTAAGCACAGTACCGAGTCAACCCTGGTGGAAGTTACGGACAACATCTGCATTCTGGCGGACATTGGTCGAGCAGTACTTTTGGTGCTGCTCGACCTGTCCACAGCATTCGACACCATCTCCCACCAGATCTTACGCTACAGACTCGAGGACATAGGCATTCGAGGGATTGCTCTGAAATGGCTGACCAATTTCCTCACCAGGAGAACACAAACCATAAATCTAGGCCCTTTCAGCTCACAAACTAATAATGTCAACAGAGGGGTACCGCAGGGCTCATGCCAAAGCCCTACACTGTTCAACATATATGTTACCCCATTGGCTGACCTACTAAGAAACTTAGTTTTATCCCTATCTCCTACGCCGACGACACGCAACTCCTTCTCTCCTTTGATAAAACGGACAAGAACATCCAATCCACCTTCTCAGAGGGTAAGAAGAGCATTGCCCGCTGGATGAGTAACAATCTCCTACAGCTAAACACTGACAAATCTGAGGTAATGGTATTTGGAGAAGCAACGCTCAAATGGTCCCCCAACTGGTGGCCTGAGGAACTAGGGTCTGCCCCACGCCCCAAACAAAAAGTTAAAAATTTAGGGGTAAAACTCGACCAGAAACTAACGCTAGAAGAACATGCTAATCACACCGCTGGGACATGTTACCACACACTGGGTCTGCTCCTTAGGGACTTCCCCCTTCTGCCAACAACTACACGTAAAACCCTAGTCCAGGCCCCAATCCTCAGCTGCCTGGACTACTGCAATGCCCTACTTATCTCCGCCAAAGAATCCTCACCCGGAAAATTGCAAGTAATCCAAAACACCGTGGCTAGGCTGGTGAACAATGCTCCTCCCAGAACCTCAGCCGCTCCACTTCTCCAAGAACTTCACTGGCTCCCAGTGAAACAAAGGGTAACATTCAATATGCTGTATGGTTCATAAATCCTTGAACAATCAGGGTTCCAGCTATCTGACCCAAAAACTAGTCAGGTATGTCCCGCCGAGAACCTTACGTTAAAGTAATCAAGGACATCTCCAAGTCCCACGCATCAAACTGGCCCGTATGGGCAGTAAAGCATTCTCTCACCTTGCCCCTCGCTATTGGAATCAGTTGCCATTCCACTTGTGTCAAATTTCCAACTTTAAGGCGTTCAGAAAGTTACTAAAACGACTCTGGTCTAAGAATCTCCTCTGGTGGGCTGCTAGCAGCCAAAGCGCTGAGATACCCCGATCGGGGTGATTCAGGCGCTATAGAAATTATAAATCAAATCAAATCAATCAAATGCCCTGCCAAGGTGATATTATGTCCCAAAGTCAGGATGAACTCTCTGTACTTTTGGGACGCCACCAACCGCCTGGTGGCCCCTTCTGAGGTTTCTGGCTTCAATATAAAGCAGTCCATCTTCCCAGTAGATTCTGTGAAACCAACTATAATCCCATCCTCTTTCATAGAGGAAATTTGCTTCAAGCTCTCCAGGATGGGACAATCTCTCTGTCCCTTACTGAACTCCTCTCTGGAGGGTCCACCAGCTATGGTCAGTTTTGCCATATTCAACGGCTCTGGCAGGGTGGAGTCCCACCCTCAGTGTAACTCAGGGCAGTAAACTCCGCTCCGCTCGCAGAGTTTGTGGAGTTTTTTGCACCCCAGATTACGCGGAGCAGAGTTTTTTTCCCTGCTTGTGCAACTGAACGTTAAGATGATGAACGCGAGAGAGGAAAATACATCTCACGGTGAGATTTTGCCTCGCTCGTGCTCATCATCGAGTTGGTGAGTGCGAACAAGGAAAATCAACCTCACAACGAGATTTCTCAACACAGCAGTCAGATTTCTCAATGCGAGGGGTCACGTATGCTCGTGAATGCTTGCATTGAGAAACCTTCTATTCACGTTGAGAAAGCTGCCGCTCTGGTAGAAAATCTACCTGAGCAGCAAAACGTAAGCAGCACCTTCCTTCACTGCGCATGGTGCAGTTCGCAATGATTTTCCAGTGGGTGACAAACACCCGGCACTGGAAATCAGCACGAACAGCATGGCCCTAACACACTCCGCTGCTTGTAGTACTCTGCATAGCGCAGCAGAGTATTTTTGTCACTTCGTGGAGTTCCACGAACTCCGCCCACGCTTACCTCAGAGGACATATCCTTCCCACAGGATTAGATTCTCCTGAACCTCGGGTGTGTCCTGGACTGGTTTACCAGGCCCAGCAACCTTGTCTCTGGATGCTTGGCCCTTTGTTCCAGGGTCCAAGTGCCCAGCCTTTCCTTTGTGGATAGTCTGTGATCTAGTCACAGTACATACCCACTCACGGAGATCCAATATTTTCAAATGGTGATCCCTCTCAACTTCTGACCACCCAGATGCTTGAGGGTATTGCCCAGTAAACACTGGACTGGGAGCACAGGAGGCACAGTTACCTTCATAGAACCTGTCACACCTCCCCATTCTCAATCCACCAAAGCCATAGGATGGAGTTTAGTAGTGCTGTCTGCATATGTCACCTGATGAAACTCATCAGGTAGCAACCTCTCCTGAGGCACCAGCTGGTCTAAGACCATAATTACACTAGCCTCTGTGTCTTTGATAGCCTCCACCTTAGCCCCATTAATGTCCAGCCGCTGCCTGCACTTATCCATGTTTGGAGGTAAGGCAGCAAGGGTTGAAAAATTCACCCCACCCAGGGACACTAACGTTGCTTCCACCACCTGTCTACCCCTCTCTGAGGCACTACTCTCCACCCTCATACTTACATTGGCAATCCCTGGGAATGGCCCCTTAGTGGAGAGCTTCTTGGTGCAGACATCATCTCCTTTCTTGTGCCCTGCTGGTTACAGTCAAAGCACTTACCCACCTGTGAGGGATCAAAGAACCTACTAGTCTTTCCCTGGTAACCCCCCCTTTGAATTTGGCTTGACTCTGGTCTCCCCTCATTGCTCAGGTTTTAGTAGGTGTTTAGAGGACTCCTTCTGTTTTTGACCTCCTTTCCCTTTGGCTTTCCTCTTAGGAGAGACCTGCCCACCTTTCTTCTGATCCCCCACCGATGCTGAGTGGAAACCCAAGTTCTCACCCACTCATCAGCTGCCTTGACTAGGTCTCTAGAACTAGACAGCTTTGAGTCCACCAGGTACTAGCATAACGTTTCTACACAATGTGTCAAAATATGCTTTCTCAAAAACAAATTATACAATCCCTCATATGTGTCAACATTGTTACCAATAATTCAGCCTTCCAGTGCCTTTTGTGAGATGTCCAAAAATTCTACCCAGGACTTTGTACTCACTTTCTGGGTGTCTCTGAACTTCCTATGTGTATCCACAGAGTTCTGTAGAAATGCACTACAGGTGGGGGCATCCCATCAAAAGTTACGGACTGGCCTCACACACCGCCCGGTGTCATGCTTCATCATCGGCTGTACTCGCCCTCTAAAAACTTGGTTTGATAGAGGGCGGGCATACACCTGGAGACAGGGATACACTTCTAAATCTAAGTGATGGCCGTGGGGGAGTGATAAGTGATTTAAAAACCATTACATTAGTCCATGTGCTATGTTTATTCAAATGGTAAATGTATGGTGGTTAACAACTAAGTGGACGGTGGTATGGGATATTATTCTCCCTTCACCGTATTAAATGCGGTCAACATGTTTCTGCTGAGGTGTCACCGAAGGGTATGTAGCATTCTTCAGGAGCTAAGAAAAGGGGGGTGGAAGGGGGTGTATACCCTCTGTGTCCACTTCCTTTTAGCTAGTGAAAATGGAAGAAAAATCATGTCGCTAGATCAGGGGAGGGGTTTGTGGGTAAAAACACTATGTAAATGGATATTTCCTTCTTGGTGTAGTACCACTAAGAGTAACTCTGTAGAGAAAGGAAAACAAAAACAAAGCATACAAACCAAACCGTGTGAGTATGCAAACAAATAGTTTATAAACATCATCCATCCCGCGTCATACCTATAGCGCGCGTGGTGGTGTGAAGTGGTCTTTATGAGACACGTGGCAGGTGCAACGTGTACTCTTACCGTTAAAAAATGGTTGTAAGCCAACTCTTACCCTGTATTTCTACCCTAAATGCTCCATGGGAGGGCTGAGGTGGAAGGACCTACTTAGACTTTCTGTAGGGAGAAAAAGACAAAAAATCACTACTGGTAGCTAAGGGTGAGTCACCAGTATGCAGAAAGAACCAGGACCAAGGTTCAAGGTTTTTTAATATCTCCTATGAGTAAAAAGGTACCACAAAAGGGCACCCATGTTTGCTTGCTATATGAATTAATTGAGCAAGAGCATGACGGGGAGTCTCGTGATGCAGCTTCTTCCCAGCAGCTGCGCTTGTAAAACAGAGAGCAGGGAGTGATGTTTGATGCCGGAGTGAGATAATACTGAGGACAGTGATCAGTGCTGTAAGGGTATGAGTGGGGTCTGGATTACTAGCATGAGGCACGAGATTATCTTGACCTAACGCCGTTAAACAGGGGAAGATGGCATGCCCGACTGAGTGGTGGCTTAAGCAACAAGGTTTTTTTAGGAAGACTACACGTTTTAGTTTGTAGGCATGAGATTGTGTGAGATACCATGATGGTGTATATAAGTTATACCACGCGGTTTATGTGCTTTTAGTATGAATATGTTTAGCATATTTTTGCAGGTTTACAATTAGCAACTGAATGTGCCGAAAGAGGATGTATAATCTATGAAAATACACCCCGAGATGAGGTGGAAAGCTGGTACAAGTGACTTTGGCTACCACGCAGTAAATATATATTAAGAAGCGCGTGATATACACATTTTTGATATGATTAAAGGGTACTCGGACTGGTTGGAGGTTATAACATATTAACATATGTCTCTTTTGTTTGTTAGTCATCTTTCATGTAAAGGTTGAACCCCAGGGAGGTGTCTATTGACCAGGAGCCCTGAAGAAAAAGCTGCAACAAAGTACAGGCAATCTAACATGTTGGCACTTACTTAAAGATGGTCTGCAACATGCAGTGTTTTTAAATTTTGAGTAAGCTCACAGATTTGAATAAAATTTAGATTGGGTGCATGTGAGGCTTAACTCAATTTTAATTGGAAGAAAACGTTATTCTTGCATTTCACAAGGTATTTCTTTTGATATATACTAATCACGATCTATAACTCTTCTTCCTTTTTACTGGACACTTTTTTTCTTTGATGAGAAAGTCGCAGATGATGAGAAAACATTGGCAGACTGGTGAGAACCTACCAGTAGCCCCAGTACCTACCAGTAGCCCCAGTGGGGAAGCGTACGTGAGGTACATTATCACCTTTAAACTAATTTTTTGTAGATATTTTTTGGGTGTGTTTATATACACTTCTTTCTGTAGAGGGTAATTGCTAGATGAGGATGACTGACAAACATTTTTATTGTACTAAAAACTCTGAGGGTGTCGCTAGCCACATACAGCAAAGTCAAGGAAGAGGCGAGAGAAGTTATCTGGGGCCCGAGCAATGCTACCCGCACTCCCCCCGGTAAGAGCGTGCTGCAAAAGCGGAAAAAGATAAAGAAAAAGAAAGATCAAAGTGCAGACAAGACCGTGGCGCGGCAAAAGCAAAACCGAAACGGTACGGAAGGCCGCCATTATTCGTGAAAAAAAAAAGAGAGAACGAGCAAAGGGGACAACGTCACCCGAGTAAAGAAAACGACGAGGCACAAGAGAGGTGCGAGAGAAGTGTGTGAGAAGTGAGGTGTGGCAGGGTGGTGAAGAGCCGAGGACAACGAGGGCTGAGTGCAAGGAGAGGGAGTCCTGAAGAGCGTTGAGGAGAAAAAACGATAACGAAACCGCAACGCCCAGAGGGGCTGCCATTTTAAAGAGCACGATAGAGGCTGCGCCATCACACCAACACCGAGAAGGTTAAAGGTAGTGCTGAGACAAATGCGCTAATGACGCTAAGGAAGCTCTGTGGGGGAGCATCGGGCGTCAGGCAGAGAGGAGCCAAAAGCGGGAGAGTAGTAGCCGAACACTCCCAACGACAAAGAAAAACATAACCAAAAGTAGTGAGCGGGACTGCAATTGCCACAGATAAAGGGAGGAGGTGCAGGGCAGCAAGGGGGAGACAGTCTACTACCATGACCCTTGAACAGAGGCAAGTCAAAGTAAGCCACTCCCGCTAGGCACATAAGGAAAAAAATTGTACAAGAAGCTGGTCCGGAACAGCTCGAGAGAGCTTACACAGCATAAAGACCAGACGACACCACAGCGAGAGGTTAGGCACCACGGGGAGGCTGGATCAGCTAGGGAAGAGATTAAAAGTTGAGTACAAAAAAGAAAACAAAAAAGAAAACAAAGCGTAAAAAGCAATCGCACCAACAGAATAACCAAAAGAAAGGGGGTGGGCAACACCAACATGGTTAGAGCTAACTAAGCAGCTGTTTCAGCTTTGCCAACTGAGGTGGGCCAAGCAAGAGCAAAACAGGGGAAGTGGCAAATACAAGAGCGACACGGAGGTCCCAAGAGCAAAGGAAAGAGAGGCAGACAAGAGCACTGTCTCAAGTAGACTCTGCAGGATCTGTAAGAGCCAGTAGCGGGACCAGCCCCAGAACCATACCACAGCAACCGCTGCCGCCCTTGTCAGACTGTCCACTGCGCAGACAAACAAAAGGAGGACAAGAGGTACAGGCTACACCTGATCAGAAGAGGGCTAACAAACATGGCGGTAGCGGAAGGGAAATTCCAGCAGCAGGAAAAGAAGAAGAAAGGAGATTTGCAAACAGACTCCACCATCAAACAGAAGCAAGACATTAACGCCACACTAGACATGATCCTAAGAAAACTGGCGGAGGTCCATGACCTAGCCAAGGCAATGAAGCTGACCACAGATGCTATCCAGCTGGAACTGGCTGCCGTGAGAGAAGATATCCATGTCGCAAACAACAGGCTGTCTGTAGTGGAACAGCGGGTGAGCGATATTGAGGACGAAGACCACAAAACAAACAAAACGATTATCGCACTATCGAAGGCGACGCTAATGTTACAAAAGCAGACTGCGGAGTTGAAGGACAAGTACAGGAAAGGCTAGCTATCTTTGGGCAGCCAGAAAGGCACAGAGCATGCAGTGGAAAGGTAAAAAAATAATCCTCACACAGGATTTCTCAAAGACAACGGTAGACATAAGAAAGGGATTCTTAGCGCTGAGAGACAAACTGAGGAGGGAGAATATAACATTCTCCTTTGCCGGACCCGCAAGGCTCAAAATCATGGAAAAGGAAAGACCATACTCTTTGATGATCCAGCAGACCTAAACAGGTATTTGAGAGGGCCGACAACACAAGAAATGGAAACAACGCAGATAGCGACAAACAAAAGAAGAGCGTCACCAGAGCTAAGTGTGAAGTAGGAAGAAGGCCGGAATACAGCACAAAATAAAGTCAGAAACGCATCTACCTCAAGAGATTTGCTCAGTGGACTTCCACAACAGCGAAAGGATGAGACAACCCATCTACCTCAAAGCACCAAACACAGCAGAAGAAGACCCAACACAGAGACCAAAAGACTGAGCCGGGGGCCGAAACTGGGGCACCCTAGATCAAGAATTTAAGGAGACATTATGTCCTTTTCAGAATAAAAATGGCTAACGATAAGGGGGGAACATACGGATGGAGGAAGGGTGCGGGGATAAGGGGACACAGGAGAGACCTTTATTATCATATACAAAGGTTAAAGGTTGCCCAATCAGAGACGCCCAACGAAATAGACTCTATGGCCTTAAAATGTCCTAGCATAGTCAGTAATAACCTGTTTAACCTGGACCAGTTAGGGACACAACGAAACGGGAAGAAAAGAAAAAAGAGGGGGGCAGGCTACAACAACAGATTTCAAGAGCATGAGCTCCCGGGGGGGACGGGGTGTGGGATATTGCATCGCATTCCTAGTATTCGAGGCTATACGGGGGGGGGAGGGAGGGGAGGGAGGAAAGGTAAAGGAGCGGGGGAATGTACTGTATACTGTGTGTCTTGTCTATTTGCTTATCTGATATCCACTGTCCCCTACTCTAACACTCTACTATCCACTTTTTCTACATTTACAAGAAGGAGCATGAAAGCGGACTCTGGAGGGGGAGGGAGCGGGCCCAGCACAACTAAGCCCAAAGAGACAGTTACAGGATCTAAGACAAATTACACAGGTCATTAGCTACTCATTGGCTACGAGCCTAAAGATAGTGTCCCTAAATGTCAAGGGCCTCAACCACCCAGTAAAAAGGAAAAAAACTCTAGACTATCTAGCAAAGACAAAAGCAGATGTTCTACTCCTTCAGGTAACCAGACTCTATTTAGAAGACTCACAAAGGCTAAGTGCGAGGCTGATTGGGCCGATGGCCTGCTCCCTGGCCACAGGGAAAAAACAGGGGGTGATTTCGCTGGTGGCTAAGAACTCCAACATTACCATAGTTGACCAACAGAGCGATGACAAAGGGAGGATACTTATCACACAACTGAAAAGAGGGGAAGAGAGCTTCCATATCACCAACATATACAGGCCGAACAAAGATGACCCTGAATTTTGGGAGGAGGTCTCAAGAAGATTGGAGACAATCCCCCAAACCGAGCTATCAATCCTGGCAGGAGACTTCAATCTAACACTAGATCAAGCACTAGACAGACAATTACACTGCCATTCCCTACCGTCCAAAGCTCAAACAAACTTAAAGAACATCTGCAACAAATACAACCTCAAAGACCCCTGGTGACTACAGCATCCAGCGACCAGCGATTACACATTCTATTCCAACCCACAACACTCCTACAGTAGAATAGACTACATTTTAATATCAGGCACCCACACACACTTTTTTTTTTTTTTTTTTTTGGTGTAAGACATTTATTTTGAACAAAGGAAAGAGAAGTTTCACACTGCGTCACGCCAACAACCCGGAGGCAGGCCGCTATCAAGTAGTGCATACAAAAAGTTCTGAGACCCAGATAGGGTCCAACACCCAACCGGGCATAACATATAGATGGAAGCATGAATCACAACAGAATTTTGAATATGCACAGTACGACTTCAGCAAAGAAACGGTCTTACGTTTTGTACAGTGCCTCCAGCAATTGAAAGAGATAGGAAACCAGCGAGGCCGCCCCTAGCGAAGGAGCGGTAATACACTCGCTATCTCATGTTCTGAATAGGATGCGTCCGTCGGCACCATTTTTCTCCCAACCAACCCCCCAACAAATCAAGTTAGAAACTACAAACAGAGGTGCAAGTACATGGAAAACACATCCATACAACGCGTCAATCCACAAGAAGGTCTCATGGGCCAGCCACACGACCTGCATTGCAAGTGCCATCTAGTACCAGAGTGAGAGTGTAAAGTCGCCTCGTCCGGTCACGCATAGGTGCGGGGTGAGTGGGTGGGGGGGGGGGGGCAGGGGCAAAGCCCAGAGCACGGGGCTACCAGGTGGGCGCGGGGGGGGGACAGGGACTCCAACTAGGCCAGTGAAGGCCGCAGGCGCACAGCATGCGTCCAGGCAGGGTATGCCAGTGTCAACGTGGGAATACAGGACCACCCGGAATGACCTACGCAGTGCGCATCCTCAGCCCATATCATCCGAAATGCTTGTATCACGTGAGGCATGTGGGGTGTCAGTGTTCGTGCGTGCAGAGGTCCACTGTAGAAACGGGCCCCATATGTCAGTGGGTCTGGAAGCGGTGGGCATGGTCTCCCAGTAATGCGTCAATTGCGCGTGGCCGTAAGTCACGTCTCTGATCCAGCTGTCGAGAGAGGGGGGGGCCGGTCTGCCCCAGTGCAGTGCGACCTGGCGCTTGGCATACAATAAGAGCAACGCATGCAGTTTCCTGTCGCAGGGCTCAGTGTCCTTAACATACCCCAGCAGCCCTAGCAGTGGAGACGGCGAGTCCTCCCGCTGGGTGATTTGATTAATGGCCGCGAAGACCTCTGTCCAGTAGTTAGACAGCTTGGGGCAGGTCCAGGCCATATGGATAAAGGACGCTCCGTCACCCCTACACCTCCAGCAAGCTGCGTCCTCCCGGATTCCCATGCGGTGTAATAGTGTCGGAGTACGGTAATATCTGTGTAGAAATTTGAAGTGGATGAGCCGCAGACGATAATTTGGGGACAGGGCCGTGAGTTGCGCACAACAAAACTCCCATGCGTCGTCCGGCATCTCGTCCCCCAGGTCTGCAGTCCAGGCGGCTTTGGCCGCGGCCACCGTCACTGGCGCCTGTTCCTGCATACAATTATACAACCTGGACACCAGCTTTTTGGGGGAAGGCCTAGAAAGCAAGTTTTGTAGGGCGGCGAGCGCGCTGGGCTCCTCAGGGAAGCACGGCCCTATCTTCTTGCAAGACTCCTTAAGGGAGTGATACAGCAATATGTCAGCGAATGTGCAGGGTTGGTCCACCGTGTCGGCGGGCATCTCGAAAAAGGAGCCCTCAGGATATAAGTCAGCAAAGGTGAGAAGCCGATTACCACTGATGGTGAGGACGTCGCCCCTGGCCGTCAGGCAAGGCAACAACGGGTTACCCCTCAGGGGGACAGCCGGTGCATAAAGCATGGAGAGCCCGGCTCGCCTCTGGAGTTCGCGCCAGGACCAGCGGACCATTTCCACCGTGTCCACCTCTCGTGACGGGCAAGTAACCTTACCATACAAGGCCACTCGCAACGGCAAGGGGGCGACCACGGCCAGTTCCACTGCCACGTGCGGCTGGTAGGGGGTAGGGAACGCCCAGAAGTGCAGGAATTGGGCTTGCGCACAGAGGGCATAGAGTTTCAAATCTGGGGCACCCAGACCACCTTGTTTTAGCGGAAGCGTGAGTAGGTCCCAGGAGACTCTGGCTTGACCTCCAGACCACACCAGCTTAAGCAGAAGGGAGCGGACCCGGGCATGGAAGTGCGCTGTCATAGGCAGCGGCACGTTTACAAACAAATACAAGAATTTAGGGAGGATCACCATTTTAGCTAATGCAATTCTCGCGACCAGGGACAGTGGTAGTTTATTCCAGATCTCGACCTTCCCTTCCAGCCAGTCCACCGCTCTACCGAAGTTCATCGACCACAGCTCCTGCACATCTCGACTTATCCAGACGCCCAGATATTTGACAGCATCTGACTCCCATCTGAGCGGGTAGTCAGGAGCAGGGCGTACAGTGCTCTCCGTCAGGGGGAAGGCCACCGACTTCGCCCAATTGATGGATATCCCTGCCAGTCCTTCAAATCGTACAAATTCACGGAGTAGCGGGCTCAGGTTATCCTTGGGATTCAGGACATACAGTGTTACATCGTCCGCATACAACGAGATTAGCAAGCTCCTAGCGCTGAAGCCAATGCCCCTAGCAGTGTGGTGTTGTCTGACCCTGGCAGCCAGCGGCTCCATTGCAATCGCAAACAGGAGCGGTGACAGAGGACAACCCTGCCTAGTCCCTCGTGAAATACGGAATGGCTTGGAGACGAGTCCATTAACGCTCACCCGGGCTCTCGGTTCTTGGTACAGGAGCTTAATCAGGGTCATGAAGTTCAGACTGAAGCCCATCCGCCCTAAAACACTGAACAGGTAGGGCCATTCCAGTGAGTCGAAGGCCTTGGTGGCGTCCAGAAACACCACCGCCGCCTGTACCGACGGGTGCAAATAATGAAGGACCGAGAAAATCGTCCTTAGGTTGTGTGATGTCGCGCGGCCAGGTATGAAGCCCGATTGATCCGGGAGTGCTATTATAGGTAACATCGGCTGCAACCTATCGGCAATGACCTTCGCGTAAATCTTAGCATCAACGTTTATAAGGGACAGGGGTCTATAGGAGTCCAACTGCTGCTCATCCTTATCCGGCTTGAGGAGTGTAATAATTAGAGCCTCGCGCATGGAGTCCGGAAGGGAATTCAATTCGAGGGCCTCGACAAATACAGAGTGCAGTCTCGGCGCCAGTTCAGTAACATATGTTTTATAGAAGGAGGTGGTCAGGCCATCTGGGCCAGGAGCCTTATTGGCTGGCATACTCTTAATCACCTGGGCGATGTCTTGTGCCGTAACTGTGAGGTCCATGTATTGTCTATGATTGTTGTTGAACCACACCAGCGCTATGGAGTCAAGAAAGTCTCGCAGCGACGCTGGCGCAGTGGGCTGTCGTGAGGTGTACAGGGAAGCATAGAAGTCTGCGAAGGCGCCTAACACCGCCTCCTGGCCTGTGACAAGGCGACCAGTGGCATCATAGATAGTGTGTACATAATTTGACTGTGCGCGGGGAGCAATCAGCCTGGCAAGGGTCCTACTAGGTCTATCTCCTTCCCCATATCTACGCGCCTCTGCTTGTCTCCCTAAAAACTTCACCTCCCGCTCTGCTTCCTCGTGAAAGGCCAGCAATTTGGATTTCAGAGCACCAGCAGTCACCAATGATGGGTCTGCACTAAACGCAGCATCTAGGGCTTTCAGTTCCCCTTCAAGTTTAGCCAGCTCACCCCGTATAGTGCGCAGCACCCCCGCTTTGCGTGCAATACATTGGCCCCTAATGACAGCCTTAAAGGCATCCCAAACAACTGCCTCAGATGTGGCAGACCCAGCATTTTCAGTAAAGTAATTATTAATATCCTCCCTTATTTCTTCCACGAACACAGGGTCAGTGAGTGCGTGTGGGGGAAGCCGCCACTGGAATGCCCTATGTGCAGTGCCTGGGGGGTGCAATTCCAGCATACATGGAGCATGGTCCGACAAGGATCTAGCCATGATTTCCGCATCCGTGACCCATGTCGCAACTGCTGGGGAGACCAACCAGAAGTCCAGCCGTGACCAAGCGTCCTTATGACACGTGTAGCATGTCCCCAGTTTAGCTCCCGGGTGCCGAGCCCGCCACACATCAGTCAGCAGTCCCTCACTCATGACATCAGACACCGCCTGGCGCGCCCTAGTGTTCTGTGGCCTGCTCACACCTCTACGATCCATGTCATCATTCAGCACAATGTTGAAGTCCCCACCCAGCACAATCGACTGACAATCCAGCAACACTATTTTCGCCCAAACAGTTCTAAAAAAATCGGGATCGTCCACATTGGGTCCATAAATTGCAGCCAGGACAATAGGTCGACCTTGTAATGACCCATGGAGCAGGACATATCTTCCCTCCTCATCCCGAACTTGGGAGTATTCCCTCCAATCAAGCCCCCTACGAATAAGTATCGCAACACCCCTCGCATACTTTGAGTATATGGAAGAATAAACATGTGCCCATCTGGAGTTTCTCAAGCGAGCCGATGGGGCGACATTCAGATGAGTCTCCTGAAGGAAGCACACATCCACATTGTGTCTGGACAACATTCCATGCAGCAGACGAGCTTTCTTGAAATCCCCCAGGCCTCTAATGTTCCAAGTCCAGAGTTTAACACCTCCCATTAAAGCACTCGACTGTCCCTCGCCCTCCCCAACAATCCCCGCCCTGTAATGCCTCTCAGGCACCCAGACACCATACCTGCAGATGCAGCAGTTAGATACATAGGCATGAGTAGTAGTACATTGCACCAAACACGAACAAAAATTCGAAACATTCGAACATCCCCTCCCCATCCACCTCCCTCAGCAACCCCCCAATCAGGTCGTGACATATCCCATAAGCGTTCACGCAACGCGTGGAAACACCCCAACAACAACAACAAAAAAGGGAGGCACCCCATGAGGCGTGGTGTGCCCGGCAAACAGCCCCGGTTGCGCGGGGTGGCTACAGTAAAACTTTCAAGTTCCTGGGTCCTGACAGTGGCCCCCATCCCACACTCCACAGGGGTTAGAGGCAGTTATCGTCCCAGCCGGGGCGCGGCGGCCACGGCCAAAAGTTAGTGCAAAGGCGACTCAATGACTTACCCCAGAAGGGACAGTACAGTGGGAGCAGGACCTCGTGGGTGACCAATCTCAAGGCAGAGAGCACATTAGTCACCGCTCCGGGGAAGCGCCGTGGAGACGTCAATCATTGTCACTCAGTTGGTCTGAGGCCTCCTCAAGTCTCGGCGATTTCCTCCTCGCCCCAGCGCATATGTGTTTAGCGAACTTGAGGGCGGATTTGGCGTCAGTGAAGAAATGAGAGGCGTTTTCATGCTGAACCTTCAACTTTGCCGGGTATAGGAGAGAGTAGGGCACTCCAGCTTGCAGTAAGATCTTCTTTGCAGGCAGAAATTCTTTACGGGCCGCCTGCACCAGAGGGGTGAAATCCGGGTAGAAAGAAATGTGATTCCCTTGATGTAAGATTTTACCTTTCTCTCTCGCCAAGCGTAGAATGACATCTCTATCCTGGTAATTTAGCAGTTTAGCCAGAATTGGGCGCGGTGGAGCACCCACCGGAGGTTTTTTCCCGAGGGACCTGTGCGCCCTCTCCACCGTGAAAACCGGGGACAGATCCGGATCAAACAGTTCATGGAGGAGATTTGACACAAACTGTTCCATTTTCCCTGTGTTCGTAGTTTCTGGAATGCCCGTAATGCGGACGTTGGATCTCCTGGAGCGCGCTTCTAAATCGTCCGACTTGGTGCGCAAGCTGTCGATTTCCCGCTCTAGCACCGTGATGTGTCTTTTGGCCTGTTGCTGGAATTCACAACATTCCGTCTGTCGATTCTCAAGACAGTCCAGCCTCTTCTCGTGGGTGTCCACTTTCGCCTTCACAGATTCGAGCTGCGCCGCCATGTTGTCAAGCTTGGCATCTATGCTTTTCAAGCTGGTTCTCACCTCCATGATGAGGGCCCCAAAATCTATGTCCGGGGTATCATTCCGCGCCGACGCTGCGCCCCCATCTGATTCCACCGCCGTGGTCTTCGGTGGCTTCTTATTGTCAAAGCTCAGTTTAGGCTGCTTGACATCGTTCTTCCCCATACTCGCGGTCCGAGAGTCCTCCGGTATCGCAATGGGGCAGCACCCTACCACGTCACAGTCGCCAAGTGCTCCGCTAGCAGGCGGTTCCACAGGCGGTATAAGTGTGTGCCCGGCGCAACTGAGACAGTTCAGTGGGTAATGGGATCCGCTTCACGGTGTTCAGCTGGGATTGTAGGCCATCTCAGGCCAGGGCCACCACGTGTACAAAATGGCGGTCTCCCGAAGCGTATGTTAGGATTGGCTCGCACCAGCAGTGAAAATGCAGCTCGCAGGTGTCTGGGGTGCAGCGCGGTAAGGCGTCCCCCCAATCGCGTGGTATCAAGCCTCAGCAAGCAACATAGCGGAGGAAGGGTTCGGCGTCTCCATTCATCAGTATAGCCCACAACCTACTTGTAACCGTCCAGGTTCCGCTGCAGTGCTCGCCCACCTCCGCTCACGCCGCCGCGGCGCCTCAACCAACGCCAGTGCGACTTTACCGGCCCCCACCGGGCTCCCTCAGTGTCTGTGCCGCTCCGGCGGCTGCGGGAGCGCCACGAATCGGCGCGGCGTCCAGTGCCCAGGTGCGCCGGTCTCAGCGATCCCCTCGGAGGTTCATGCCGAGCGGAAGCAGCTCCGTCTACAGTGAGGGAGCCGCCGCAGACAGGCTCCAGCAGTGGCTATGGCAGCGGCACGTCCGGTCCGCTCCTCAGTACGGGTCCGAGTGGTTGGGGCCCTTGCAGCCGCGGCGCACAGTGGTATCCGGTCCTCGACAGCAGGCACTTCCGGTCGGGGACCAGGTCCGCTCGCCTGCCGGTGAGAACGGTGGCTCGTCCCGCTGCTCGGATCAGCCGCCGTCGCGCTCCAAACCTGGGCAGGAGGATCACCCGGGTTTAAGGAGCAGAACCCCAGAAGGGTGAGGGTCCGCAGTCGCCAGGAACAGGATTATTCAAGGATTATTCGTAGCAGCCGGCGGAGCTCACTCAGAGAGCGGCCATCTCGCTGCTCGGCTCAAGCCACGCCAGGCACCCACACACACTTAGTAGAACACTCAGATATAGCGGCCAGGTCTATCTCAGACCACTCATGCATCAGCCTTCTGATGAACGGTCGACACAACGCAGACATGCCACGTAGATGGAGGTTCAACTCTGATGTCATGAAAGATGAGAACAACAAAAACTAAATAGAAGAAGACTTCAAAGATTAAATACGACTCAACGACACACCTTGGCATGGACCCTAGCTCCGTATGGGATGCACTTACGGCCACAATTAGGGGAACAATAATAGAGATTAAAGGAAAAATTAATAAGAGGGCAAAGGCACAAATAGACCAACTAGAGGAAGAGATAAAAAGACTAGAAAAGTCCACAGCATAGACCTAAAAGACAAATCCAACCTAGCACTGCTCATAAAGAAGAAATATAAATACAACAAACTCCTGAGTGAAAGAGCAGGACTGTGGGTTAACAAATATAAGGCAATCAACCTCTGTGAAGCAAACAAAGCAGGTAGGATTCTAGCCTCTCACTTAAAGCAAAAGCAAAAACAACACACTATATCATCGATCACGGACTTAAAAAACACAACACACACGAGGTATAAAGAAATACTAAAAACATTCAGCGATTTCAATCAGGACCTATACACTAAGGACCAGACACTAGATGAGGACGGAAGCACAGGATACCTGAAAAGCCTAAGCCTGCCTAAAATCACAGATGAAGAAGCACGGACCCTAGGGCAAGAGATAAGTGAAGCAGAGATTGAAGGGGCAGTGAAGTCTCTTAAGGACAACAATGCCCCAGGCCCTGGTGGCTACACAGTCACATTTTATAAAGCATTTATAAGACTATTGTCCCCTACCATGAAAAAAACATTTAACCACCTAGACAAGGCTGGAGCAGTCTCACCGACCATGTCAGAAGCAAACATAGTAGTAAGACCAAAGGAAGGCAAGAACACACAGCTAACCCAAAACTACAGGCCTATCTCACTAATCAATGTCGATTGCAAAATCTATGCGAAAATATTGGCCTCAAGACTGAACAGGGTCTTGCCAAAGGTAGTAAGCAATGCGCAGGTAAGATTCCTAAAGACAAGAATGTCACACGACAACACAAGGCTCCTGTGTCATATACTAGAACAGGCAGCAGTGACTCACGAGCCAGCAGTGGCCATAACACTAGACGCCGAGAAAGCTTTTGATAGGGTATCTTGGCATTTCCTAAGACAATGCATGCGAATCTTCAACCTGGGGGAGACATTCATTAATAGAGTAATGGCCCTATACAAAATGCCAAGCGCAAGAATAGTAATCAATGGAGCGGTCTCAGAGCCATTTAATTCGCAGTGAGGGACAAGACAGGGCTGTCCCCTGTCACCCTCGCTGTTCCTGTTGGCTCTAGAGCCCCTGATCAGAGACATCAGGGCCAACGAAGGGATGAAGGGCTTTACCATAAATGACATCATAGTTAAGCTAGCTGCATATGCGGATGACATCCTCATAGTCACTGAGAACCCCCAGCTATCTATTAACGCCCTAATGAAGTCCATAGGTAGGTATTCTGGCCACTCTGGTTACAAATTAAATGTAGAAAAATCGGAATGTAAACCCCTTAATATCCATACCACCAAAGATATGCTAGGGGACTCGGGTCTGGCATGGCAGACTGGGTTCATTAAATACCTGGGGATACATTTTGGCAGAGACCTCAAGAGCACACAGGACCAGAATGAATGCAAATTGGTCGACAAAATAAAAGGGCTACTGGAAGGGTGGGCACCAAGATACATAACATGGTGGGGGAGGATAGAGACAATAAAAATGATGATTACGCCAATGGTCAATTACTTAGCCAACCTGCTTCCCCTAACAATAACAGACGAGTTCCATAAAAAGTTAGAAAAGCTGCTAAACAAATTACTGTGGAGAGATAAGAGAGCGAGGATAAGCCTGAAGAAGCTGAGGCTAACTAAGAAGCTGGGGGGTTTGAACCTCATCGACCCATATCCCTACTATTAGCCAACAAACGCACACAACTCTCTAACCCGATAAGTAGACCAAAAAATGGACATCAGCATAAAAAACATAAGATGGGAACCACTGTGGGGGAACGGGAGGATAAAATATTGGGGAAAACCACTATACATGGAGACACAGAAGGAAAAGGGCATCTCCTACCCCAAACAGCTAGACGTGGATTATAGCCCAGACTCCTTTAATGTGCTAAAACAAAAGCGTAACCTCCCCGAACTGAAACTCTCTAACTTCCTTAAGATTAGATCTGCACTGATGAAAACAAAACTCAGCAAACAAGTACCATCCATCCTCCAGTACATGACCAACATCAACAGAACAGGACACCAGGTGTCACACTTATACCGCCTATTAAGACCCGGCACCACAAAACTAAACAAAAAGGCAACCGCATACTGGGAGAAAGAGCTAGGGACTAAGCTCAGCGAGAGAGAACATCAACTTCTATGGTCTTCCCCCACACTAAACAAAATAACGCCAACACTAGCACAAGCAGAATTTTGGCTACTGCACAAGATCTATTGGACACCAGCACGTCTGGCGAGCCTGGGGCTCTGAGAGAACGACCTTTGTTGGAACAGTGACAAAGAGAAGGGCGACCTTGCACACCTACTATACCACTGTGTCAAGGTAAAAAAATTCTGGCCTGAAATCTTCGACTTCATAAAGAAAACAATAGGATGCACAATCAAACCAGAATTTGCCTCACTCACAACTGCATTCCTAACCACTGAGCTGGATTCAAGACAAGAAAGGGATCTAGTAGATCTTCTAATCACAGCGGCAGTAAAAACAGTCCTCACCAAATGGAAAGACACTGCCAAGGCAACCTTCAAGGGCTGGCTTAACTGGGTCACATACCTAAGGGGGGCGGACGCAATCTCCCTCCAACACTAACCATGGAAGCAACAACACAGGGGCATGTGGGAGACCCTGGACAAATACCTGGGCCCTTATTTATGAGGCCTTGCGTCAGTTTTGCGCCGCCGGTGCGTCTCTTTTTGTGACGCAACAGCGGCGTACAAAATGCGCCTTGTTGCGCCATATTTAAAAAGTGACGCATCTAGGTAGATGCGTCACTTTTTAAACCCCTGCGCTACATTATACCTGCGTCAGGTATAATGTATGCAGAGGGGGCGTTCCCCGCAAAAAGCCTCGTAATAGTGACGCAGTGAAATCTATGAGATTTCACTGCGTCACTTTTAGGATGCTGTTGCGTCAAAATCTTGCGCCTGCCTCACAGCAGCCGTAAGACTGACGCACGCCCTTTCACATGGGGCTTTCCCCATGTGAAAGGACGCATTGCTGGAGTTGCGTCACTTTTGTGACACACTCCAGCAATGCGTCACTTTTGCGCTTACAGATGCGTCAGAAATACTGACGTATCTGTAAGTCCTTGCGACATGATGCGTCATACATTAAATATGACGCATCATTGGTGTCGCAAGGAGTGCGCAGTGAAAAGTGACGCATCGCTGTTTTCACGCAGCGGTGCGTCACTTTTCATAAATGAGGCCCCTGGACTCTTACAACCCGCCATAAAGAAGACCAAAGCCAAGTCAGCATCCATAGGGCTGTAGGCCCCCAACACAGGGAGCTGAGACGGACGCAATAGCAGAGAACTTCTTGTAATTTTCGTCTCACTTCCTCTTTTTCCCTCTATTCTCATCTCCACACCTCCTCCCCACCCTATAAGGGGACAGTTGGCTAAGGGGACCAGCCTAGCATGTTTATAGCTTTAAAGTAGGACTACACAATCCAACGAGTCTGGGCTGAACCCCTGGAACGAGTTGCACATGATAAATGTATGTTATATGTTTATGTGTTTGCAAAAATCAATAAAAATGTTGTTGAAAAAAAAAGAATATTAGTTTGATTTGTTAAAAAGCAGGGTTTTTAGCTATTTGCGGAAGGAGAGTAAATTGGGCTCTGATCGCAGATAGAGGGGAAGAGAGTTCCAGAGTTTAGCCGAGTTATAGGATAAGGAACGGCCCCCACACCTGACTCTCTTAATCCTGGGTACTGTGACAAGGAAGGAAGAGGCTGATCTGAGGTGTCTGTTCGGGTGGTAGGAGGGGATCAGTGAGTGGTTAATAATGGCACCCGTATTCCAAAAAGCTCGGTGAACGATGCACAGGCCCTTGAATTCGATTATTTCCCTGACTGGAACCAATGAAGATTCTTCAGCCCAGTTTTGACAGGGAGTCGACAAGGGATCTGAAGGAGGGTTCGTGCTGCAAAATTTTGAATAACCTGGAGCTTGCGCAGGGTGGCCTGAGGGGCCCCCAGATAAAGGGCATTCCCAAAGTCCAAACGTGACAGAATGAGACCCTGGATCATAATCTGCCTTGCTTGGAAGGGTATTAAGGGAAGAATTTTGCAAATAAACCTAAGACAACCAAAGCTGGTAGCTGAAAGTTTAGCTGCTTGGCAGTTAAACTTCAGGGACTTATCCAGCCAGATGCCCAGGCTCTTAATTGTGTCCTTTGGAGTGGGGGCGGGTCCAAGGCAGCTGGGCTACAGTGGGTTAATAGTAAAATTACCAAGAGCATTAGCTCAGTTTTGCCCCATTCAACTTGAGACAAGACAGTGTCATCCATGCGGTCACTGCTTCTAAGCAGTCCCTCAGGTTATTAGGCGCGGTGTGTAGTTGGTTGAGAGCCACCACTAGCTGAGTGTCATCTGCATAGGTGATAATTTTTATCCCAAAGGGACGGACAATCTTAGCTAGGTGGCTCATATACATATTGAAAGTGCAGGGCTCAAAGAAGAGCCCTGCAGCACACCGCAGCCAAGGAGCTTGCTAAGGGAGGTAGTTTCGCCCTCAAAAACTTGGAAAAAGCGATCAGACAGGAAAGACTTAAAGCAGGCAATTGGTTTCCTTGAGACTCCCAGGCTGGTAAGTTGTTGCAGTAGGATGTTGTGGTTTACAATGTCGAAGGCAGCACTTAGGTCAAGGAAGATGATAGCTACAGAGCCTCCTTGATCCATGATTTTCCTTGCCTCCTCTTTAACTGCAACTAGGGCGGTTTCGGTCTCATGCATGGGACGGAATCTGTCTGGGAGGGATCAAGCCGATGGTTGATCTCTAGGAATTCCGCCAGCACGTTGTTGACATGTTTCTCAAGGATCTTGCTTAACCAGGGTAATAAGGAGATTGGTCGGTAATTCCCTGGATTATCTCGGTCTAGGTTGGATTTTCTAAGGAGAGCATTAACCCTGGCCCGCTTCCAGGGGAGCGGGATAATCCCGGTGGATAAAGAACATTAAGCAGATCAAGGATGGTGGGTAGAGTGTGCCAGGTAACTGGCAGCAAAGTATGCGGAGGTGCCGGGTCGTTAGGGGAGCGGATTTTACCTGATACATGATGGTTTGTAGTGTGGTGGAATCAAGAAGGGGAAGGCTTTCAAATGTTGCTGGGGGGTGGAGCCCCAGCTCTTGCGGTTTAGTGAGTGAAGGGAGGGTCTGAGTGTGGGGAAAGGAAGTGTAAATGGTTTGTATCTTTTGGAAAAAGAACTCAGCCAGGTTATTACAGCAGGTTTGTGCGTTAAGGGGGTTGTGAGGTTTTTCTGGGAGCTTAACCCTTTCGCTGCGATGGCTATTCTGCCGCAGCGCTAAAGGGGCGGGGCGGCCGCCGCATGCTGGTGACAGAACTGCTCCATCACCAGCTACAGTTGAGCTGTGCTGGTGACGGAGCGGTTCCGTCATGACCCGCCCCGCTCATTAAACCTGCCGCTCAGGCGTGAAATCAGCGCCGTGCAGGCGCGGTGGCCGGGCCATGACGGAACCGCTCCTTCATCAGCACAGCTCAACTGTAGCTGATGACGGAGCGGTTCCGTCATCAGCAGGGGAGGGGTTAAGGAGGGTTTTCACATTTTGATATATTTCCTTAGGCCTGGAGGCGGCTGCGGTAATCTTATTTTCAAAAAAAGCCGCTTGCGTGATTCTAATTTTGTTTTTATAAGTTTTTATTGCAGCTCTATATGCAATTTTTCTGGTGGGTGAGTAGTCCAATCGCCACTTCCTCTCCAGTTTTTTGCAGTGGTGTTTCCATTCCCGTAGACCAGGGGAGTGCCAGGGAGCAGTCCTGGTACTAAGCTTGAATTCGGTGCATTTTATGGGCAGTACAGAGTCTAAAGAGTTCAAAATCCATCTGTTGTAGTTTTCATTGGGCTATAATGGGGTCAGGGTTATTAGGTGGTCTAGAGGTTTCAAGAATCTCTACCCATTCAGCCTGGGGGAGTTTAGACCAATTGCGTTCCCTCCGAGTAGCTGTAGAAATAGAGGAGTGAGTGTGTGGGGTAACCCAAGAGAAGTGGATCAGGAAGTGGTCTGTCCATGGAAGGGGAGATGGATTTCCCGCTAGGAGATCTGCACAGTTGCTAAAAATGGGATCAAGGAGATGTCCTTTGAAGTGGGTGGATTTTAGCACTAGCTGTTGAAATTGTAGCGCAAAGAGGCTAGTGTCCATTTCTAGGGCAGTGTGGTCCGTAATATCATCAAAATGGATGTTCAAGTCCCCTATAAGTGTAAAATTTGATGGGCTACATTCTAGATTGGCTATAGTGGAAGGCAGGGAGATGAGAAATTGTCCCAGGGTCCCGGGTGGGCAATATATAAGCATCCCTGAGAAATGTGCTGATAGGGGAAAAGTCTATGGAGAAGGAGAGACTTTCGCAGTCCGGTATTGGGTTTGGAGAGCTGCGGCACCCATAGCGGTCTTTGTAAATGCCTGCCAAGCCACCTCCTCTTCCCGTTAGGCAAACTTCATGTAAGATTTGGTAACTTCGATGTAGAGCCTGGATAAGGTCTGGTTCTGACTAAGATTGGAGCCAGGTCTCTGTCAGAAATATGACATTTGGGTTTAGTTCATCTAAAAGCAGGGAGATCTCTGTGGAGTGTTTAGGAAGTAACCTGCGGTTCAGAAGGTACATGCTTCGCTGAGTGTTTTTAATTGGAGGGTCAGGGTGAAGCTGAAATCCACAATGTGGGCAGGTTGTGCATTAATCTGCTGGATCCCAGGTAGAAATGTAAGAGGCAGGTGGCCTTTCCTCTTAGTTTAAGTAGAAAGTTAGGGCTGTAACTCCTGACCTGAGTGGAGAAACGAGCAGGGGTTGTGGCCCCGGCTGGCCACGGACGGGCACAGACTGGCTTGCCTTTGGCGCGCCTTATAACCAGCAGTTGGGTGGAGGTTGATGACCCCCGGCTCCAGGCCTAAAATGAAGAATTAGTGGGTGCCCATTTCAATCAGGTCTTTGTGGTTCATTGTTGAATCTGAGTGGAGGACGACCGGATTGATCTTTTTCCCTCTTGTGCTCCCTGTTGTAATTGAAGAGTAAGAGACCACCAAGCACATTCTCAATGGCACTCACCTTGTTGTAATCTGATTGTGTTTATTAAATTACTATTTAGTTGTACATCATTGTGCTCTTTTCATATTAGGGACCAAGTTTCAGTTTCAAAAGACCTTTATTCGAATTTGATAAAATTAGGGACCATTGTTTCATTACTTCAGAAATTAAATGGGGAAAAACTGGGAGGAAATCATTCAGAAAAGGTATCCTTGATTAGGGAGTGCTTGGTACTTTATTTATTTTAACAGATCCATAATTAGATCTCATCACTTTTTTAATTTTTACAAACGCATGAAGAGGCTACTGAATAATATTCTATGTCTGGGAATATCAATATAATCCAGAAATTTGCACCTGTTGGAGCTCTAATGACATTGGTACTCTACACAGTCCAGGACGTGCATGCTGAGACTCTCATTATGAGAGTATTCTGGCTATTATAACATGTGTATGGGAGGTCTTCTAAGCAGGTCATGTATTTGCTTATAACAAGTATTGTATAATACAATACTTTCTTAAGCTAAGGTTTTAATTACAACCTGCTTTAGTTACACTAGGACTTTGATTATCCCACAGTCATGATACCAGTGTTCGGATATTGCAGTTCACATCATAACTGGGGTTCACATTGAATCAGAATTGCTATCACACTGGAGTTTTGATTATGTCAGGGTATACAATATTCCAGTTTTCAGATTGTATCAAAATTGCTGTCATACGTGACTTCAGATTATGCCAGAGTTTACATCATTCCAGGGTTCAGTTGACAGCAAGGCTTTCTTCATGCACAGGGTTTGTTTATGCAACTGCGTGATAACTACTTCGATCTGAGTATGCCAACACACTGTTTAATTCCAACTTTATACTTTAGCAGGACCGCGGTTATGCTTGGTTCTGATTACACCAGTGTTCTCCACCTTACCTCAGTTTCTGAGTAAAACTTCTCACAGCCAGGACTTGTGATTATGTTACATTAATTCAGATGACCAAGGGAAGAAATTACTGTACAGCACCTTAATGTAGTCACTCAATGGTTTTATTGGTACACCTATAGTATGAAGAAGACTGAGTGGCTGAAATTGCCAGTGGTCTCATTTCTCCACTGGAATACATTGTGTGACCTTTGGTCAATAACTTTATCTCAATGTGCCTCAGTTCTCCTCTTTGTCAAAACTGAGTACACACTAATAGCATTACAATTCCCTTATCAGTTTTAATGTGGAATAGCCAAGCAATGCTATGTCTGTGTTGTGGATATTTTTTATTATCCATTATTTTCAAATAATATGTTTTGTAGATCTCTATTTTCAAACAATAATGACCATTTTGTATTTCATTGGATACATTACTTGCTGCACTTTCTTTTTGCTTTTAATATAACTTAAGTGTTATATTGGATACAAAAAATGTATTATGCAGATGAAAAAAATGTATGCCTTTTGTGGCTTCTTTCAAGAAAAAGTACAAATTTTACAGGCTACATTTCATTAGATTCAGAGGCTATAGTACCTAATAAAAATCCTTCAGGTCACTGATTTCAATTCAGGCAGGGGAGACTCCACCTTTTCATTCTTTCAGCCAATACAATGAGTATGTTTGAGTTAACAATCCATAACACCTAGGGGTAGATGTATCAAGATTCCATTTTGCGATTTCTAAATAGCGATTTTTAAGGAATCGATATTTAGAATACGCAAAATGGAATGTATGTAGAAAATCGCTATTTTTCAGCGATTTCTTAGTCTTCCTTATTTGTGAATTCGCAATTTGCGAATGTGAAATCAAGGAATAATTTCCCATGCATTCCTATGGGCCAGGAGGCCCATAGGAATGATTGTGAAATATTTCTTAATTTGAAAATTGCAATTTGCGAATTCGCAAATTGAGAATAATTTCAAGGGTGCAGGGGTGTCTCAAAGACACCCTGCTGCACCCCTGAAATTTACATGTGTGTGCATATGGTGCACATACATGCCCTATGGGCATGTATGTGCGTCACATGCCACCTTCACAAATGCCAAATAGGGCATTTTTAAATGAAATCGCAATTTACCACTGTTGGAACTGGGGTTACCAGCTCTCTAAGGGTAGCATGGCACGAGCGGGTAGGGATCCGAAAGCACATGTGTTAAGCGATCATGCAGCACACACTCACACTGAGACAGAAACCTGGGCACGCAATAAATGACTCCACTCCAGAGCTTGTATAAAAACAAGTGATTTGTATTAAGATAAATAATCAGATAGATAGATAGATAGATAGATAGAGCAGGATCAGGGAAATCACAAGTTCATTTAAAATACATGTGTCTCAAAACTCACATTAAATATTAGATGAATAAATATTAAATAATAATCAATAGATATTAAATATTGGCTCAATAAACATTAGTTAGATAAATAGTAAATATTCAATAAATGTCAGATACTAGGTAAATATATTTTCAGAAAACCACAGGCCTATCCTTCGCCTTGCTTCTTGATAGCACCTGTAAAAAATGCATTAAGGAGACAACCAAATAATATGGCATTTGTTCCTGCAGGTATTTCACCCATGTCTCACCAAGCAAGGGTGAGGGTTTCACAACCAGTAAACAGGTAAATAAATCACTTTAGGCTTTCAATAAATATGGCACTAAAGAGGCAAAAACGTTTCATTATAAATAAATAGCCCCTTGTGCAGGTTGAACCATTCTATGAGTTATTCCTAGTAGGAGCGAACATTTTCCTAGATTGGAGCAATGCATTTCATTAGATAAGGGTAAACCTTTACTTACTCAGGAATAAGCATTTCAGAAATCAACCATAGGCAGTTCCTGTCCTTTTAGAACTCAGGCTACATTTCAGTAGGCATGAAATAACTAGGCAGTTAATTAGCAGTTGAAGGAAAATCTTCCCATAAGTTATGCATTAACATTACATTCATGAAGTAACCTCTTTCCACTGTAGGAATAAACAGTTCATTAAGTGAGGGAGTAAAACATCTCATAAATAAATAAATAAATGATGTTTCATAACTGACTATAGGTCAAAGTTATCATTCTCCTTACGCAGGGGAAAGACTTCCTGAAAAAGTCAATGTAAAACATTTCATTTAACCAGCATTACCCATTTCATCAGGCAAGAATAAACCTTTCTTTTAACTAGGGTAAACTATCACAACACCTGAGGCTGGAATAGCAGTGCGTTATCCCTATTAATCAGGAATAAACCTTTCCTCAAATGGGAGTAACCATCTCCTTATATACCTATAGGTTTTTGGGAACCATTGCATTAGGCAGGAGTATGCATGGCATATGACCCAGGAACCATTTAATTATGTAGTTCAACCATTTCCTGGGGTAGCAAACAGCATTCAGGTAACACTGCCTTAGACAGTAATATACATGACATGAGAGTAAAGGCAGAACATTTCACCAAGCAGGCCTAAAACATGCACCAGGCTGAGTGAAGAACATCTTAGTAGGCAAACATAGGCCTTTCATTAGGCTAGCAAAAACACTTACTGATGCATGAACAAGCAGTAAATCGCTCCTATTACTCAGGAGAATCCTCATCAGGGCAAGTGAACAACACCCGTCATCCATACAGCCCAATTTAAATAATTATCTCACTGCAGGAGTTCAAGGTTCCTACTGCAGAGGACCCACAGTGACCTTCGTGGGCCCAGTCCCCATGCCTGAAGGGCTTCTGTAATTAATTAGGGCCAACAGGACCCAGTCACCAGTTCTAAAGGCACCACTGGCCTCTCCGGCATTTACATTACATAAGCCGGCCAACTGGGAGGCTCAAACAGGGCCCCAGCAACACTTGAGGCTCTTTGGGGGCCAGCAGGGCCCAGTCACAGTGTTCCCAGGGGAGGGGCGATCACGGGGCTTCTACCGGTCTTCTACTCGCCTCCCCTGGGGGTTACCTCATTTCTTCGACCCTCCGGGGGCCGGTGCTGATGTTTCTGGTGCGGGGAGGGCCCGGGCTTCTTCCGGGGCCCTCCGGCAATGATCCCCGGCTGTTCCCGGGCCTTCAGCAGCCTCCACGGCCTGGGAACCAATCACGCTGCGGCGCAGGAGGGACTAGGCCTCTAGGACCAATGGGAGCGCGGCGGGGACACGGCCGGAATGTGCCCCCGTCACGTGATGCGGGTAAGCAGTGGCTTCAAGGCCTAGCGCGGCCTACTTGGGAATCCGGAGGCCCTCTCCTAACACCGGGGGCCGCCGAGAAAACTCTACACTCCTCGGCCGGGCTGCGGCAGTGATGGGGCAGTCGTCGGGGCCTATCGCGGCCCTGTCAAACACAACGGCGGCCCTCTTCTGACCCCAGGGTCCGCCGCAACGATGCCTGGAGTGGCGGAAGAGGCCCTCCGAGCCAGCCGGGCCCGCGGCGATGAGGGAAGCCCCGCAACTGTGCTGCTCCGACTCGGTACTTCAGGGGTGAGGTAAGATGGGCACCTCAGGGCTTTCAGCACGCCAGTAATGTATAGCACTCATCAGGATTGCGCTTGTGCCGATCCAACATCAGCGCTTCGTGGCCATAGCGCTCTGAGACAGCATTCACTAATAGCGCTTCTCAGGGATCACAGCGTGGGGGGGCAGGCACATTCCCCTCCCCTAGCACAGCGCTCAAGTCAGTGCTTGAAAAGCAGTTCAGTCACAGGCATATATAGGGCTTGCAGCCAAAATATAGCGCTTTCAGGGGCACAGCAGATGACAGCCTTAGCGCTGGGGCCAAATTCAGGCAGTTCTGGAGGCTAGCGCTTCAGCAGTAGCTGACTTTAAATAAAGGCAGTTCACAGGACAAGCCACACAGTAGTGGCAGGTTAGCGCAGGAACCCCAGGTGGTGTCAGGAGGCACAGGGAGCGACACAGCGCCAATCCCTTGTGGGTTTCTCAAGCGTCCTGTAGTGGCTTAGTTTCTTCTAGGCGTGATGTTTCTTGCACCCTTGGTAGAGTTGCTTGGTTACTTATTTTCTTGAAGGGGGGATAAATTGGTGGCTGGTGTTCCAAGTTCTCCTCAGCCAATCCCTTCAAGTGGTCCCTGGGGGTTCCCTTCCGCTGGGCTAGGTCAGGGGGATTTACAGGAGTCAGTCCTCAATACTTCTAAGGCAGCACTCCAAGCCCTGTCACTTCCAGTATCATAGTCCCTGACTAGGCCCTCACTGCCTAAACACCTGCGTAGGTTCCTCCCCCAGGTCTCCCCTCAGTCACTCTGACAGGAAAGTTTCCCCTCCCTTTCCTTATATACTGCCAGTTGACAGTTGGTAGTGGCAGTTGGTGTCACCTCACCTCTTCCAGAAGGTTCCAGGAGGTTCTAGTAGGTTCCACCATTATGGCTATGGACAGGCTGGCAGGCTAGTATGGATACATTGTTTGAGGGTTCTAGCCAACTCCTGACTACTAGAATGCGCCCACATAGACCACGCTGCAGTAGCAGGGGTCAGTGGCGGCCATGTTAGGGGAAGTAAGCACCTGCACCTTAACATTAGTTTGACATACACAGGGCTTTCTTCACTACACAAGGCCTATACCCTTTTGTTACAATAGGGGGCACCCTAAATTAAAGGAATAAAAAAACGCAAAATTCTGGGGAAAGGTCCAAGTCCTACACATCTCCCCCCCAGCCAAAAGCCAGGGTAGACCGATCATCACCTTGATGTGCTACCCTGTTTGGGGCGGAAAAAGGTGTACGCAGGCCTGTTACTTCAATGGCATCCGCCAGTTCTTCTCCTATCAAACCACCCCACTGGTGTTCCCTAGTGGGCTGCGGCCAGGACTGACCTCCAGACAGTCTAAAAGTCTCTGGCCCGTGCTTTCTCTCAGAGTGGGGGGCAGTAGCCCCAGGCCCATGGTACCTTTTGGAGCACTTTCTTCTCAACCTAGAGTCTAAACTCTTAGGTTGAACTGGTGACAGGGGCAAGTCCTCCCTCTCCCTGCACCCCCTCTCAGAGTTCGCATCCTCCCAACTGGTGTAGTACCCCTGAGATAAACAACCGGGAGGACTCTGGTTACATGGATCCCTCCCGCCAGGTCAGGCAACCCCTGAACCTGGCCACCAAACCCGGGTTCTGCACCCTGTGGCTGGTCCGGTGCCAGAGGAGAGTCCTTCCTCCCTCTGTACCCCCTCCCAGGGTTCAGCACCCTCCCAACTGGAGTAGTACCCCTAAGAGTCACAACCGGGGGATTCTGATTGCAGAGATCCCTCCCGCCAGGTCAGGCAACCCCTGGACCTGGACATCCAACCCGGGATCTGCACCCTGTGGCTGGACCGGTGCCAGAGGAGAATCCTTCCTCCCTCTGCACCCCCTCCCAGAGTTCCGCACCCTCCTACCCGGAGAGGTACCCCTAGGAGTCACACGGGTAGGGTCCTTGGTTACCGGTACCCCACCCTCCAGGTCAGGCAACTCCTGAACCTGAAGCCCCAGTCCAGGTCCTACACTCTGTGACTGGTCTAAACTCCGAACCTCGGGTACGCTGCCACCATTGGAAGTACCTGACACACATAATTCCAAGGCTTCCAGCTCTAACTCTTTTAGCTGAAGCCTGTGCACCAGCTTCCTTTCATCCATTGCAAGGCTTTCACTCTCCCCTTTCTGCTCTAACCTCTTTGACAACACAAACCACCTTCCAAGGTTCTCTGGTGTGCCCACCTCCCTGGGTTTGACCTGCCCCTCCTGTCCCCATCCCCTCTCCCTTCTGGGTGGGCTCCTACCCGTGCCCCCAAAGGGTATACACCCGTTACAACGCATATTTTACTCCGCACTACCATTACAACGCGACTTTTACTCCGCATACCATTACAACGCATTGCGCTGGGGGGCGCTCTAGGATAGGGAAGAAGTATAATTTACTATCCAACACCTTCCCTAGGGTCCACGGGGACTGGAGTTAGAATAGTAAATTATACTTACCACTATCCAGCACCCCAAAGCGCTATGCATTGTAATGGTATGCGTTGTAAATACTGCGTTGTAACGGTATGCGGAGTAAAAGTATGCGGAGTAACATGGTACATCCCCCCAAAGTGGTACGGAGTTCCTTCTTCCCTCCGCCCAACAGGCACCCCCAACCCCTGACAACACTCCAGTACGCCAGGTGGGGACTCAGATAATTCAGGAAAAGGTTCTAGGATGTGGGTGACAGTATAGGTCAAACAGGCCCTGATACACTCACAGGCTAGACAGTGGAGGGGTCAATTACTTAGGCTTGCACACACAATAATTGTGCAGCCCAATTGCTGTGCACCCTGTCCCAATGGAGGGTGCTGCATGGTCACAGGTCCTGGATCCCACCGCTCGTCACCTATATGTTGGAACTGGGGTTACCAGCTCCCCAAGGGTAGCATGGCACGAGCGGGTAGGCATCCGAAAGCACATGTGTTAAGCGATCATGCAGCACACACTCACACTGAGACAGAAACCTGGGCACGCAACAAATGACTCCACTCCAGAGCTTGTATAAAAACAAGTGATTTGTATGAAGATAAATATTCAGATAGATAGATAGAGCAGGATCAGGGAAATCACAAGTTCATTTAAAATACATGTGTCTCAAAACTCACATTAAATATTAGATGAATAAATATTAAATAATCAATAGATATTAAATATTGCCTAAATAAATATTAGTTAGATAAATAGTAATTAGTCAATAAGTATCAGATACTAGATAAATATATTTTCAGAAAATAACAGGCCTATCCTTCGCCTTGCTTCTTGATAGCACCTGTAAAAATGCATTAAGGAGACAACCAAATAATATGGCATTTGTTCCTGCAGGTATTTCACCCATGTCTCACCAAGCAAGGGTGAGGGTTTCACAACCAGTAAACAGGTACATAAATCACTTTAGGCTTTCAATAAATATGGCACTAAAGAGGCAAAAACGTTTCATTATAAATAAATAAACCCTTGTGCAGGTTGAACCATTCTATGAGTTACTCCTAGTAGGAGTGAACATTTTCCTAGATTGGAGCAATGCATTTCATTAGATAAGGGTAAACCTTTCCTTACTCAGGAATAAACATTTCAGAAATCAACCATAGGCAGTTCCTGTCCTTTTAGAACTCAGGCTACATTTCAGTAGGCATGAAATAACTAGGCAGTTAATTAACAGTTGAAGGAAAATCTTCCGACAAGTTATGCATTAACATTACATTCATGAAGTAACCTCTTCCCACTGTAGGAATAAACAGTTCATTAAGTGTAGGTCATCATTTGATAAATATGAAACATCACATCAGAGGAAACCTTAGCTGTGCATAACTCTTCTCCCATATTAGGAGTAAAACATCTCATAAATAAATAAATAAATGATGTATCATAACTGACTATAGGTCAAAGTTATCATTCTCCTTATGCAGGGGAAAGACTTCCTGAAAAAGTCAATGTAAAACATTTCATTTAACCAGCATTACCCATTTCATCAGGCAAGAATAAACCTTTCTTTTAACTAGGGTAAACTATCACAACACCTGAGGCTGGAATAGCAGTGCGTTATCCCTATTAATCAGGAATAAACCGCTCCTCAAATGGGAGTAACCATCTCCTTATATACTTAGAGGTCTTTGAGAACCATTGCATTAGGCAGGAGTATGCATGACATATGACCCAGGAACCATTTAATTATGTAGTTCAACCATTTCCTGAGGTAGCAAATAGCATTCAGGTAACACTGCCTTAGACAGTAATATACATGTCATGAGAGTAAAGGCAGAACATTTCACTAAGCAGGCCTAAAACATGCACCAGGCTGAGTGAAGAACATCTTAGTAGGCAAACATAGGCCTTTCATTAGGCTAGCAAAAACACTTACTGATGCATGAACAAGCAGTAAATCGCTCCTATTACTCAGGAGAATCCTCATCAGGGCAAGTGAACAACACCCCTCATCCATACAGCCCAATTTTAATAATTATCTCACTGCAGGAGTACAAGGTTCCTACTGCAGAGGACCCACAGTGACCTTCATGGGCCCAGTCCCCATGCCTGAAGGGCTTCTGTAATTAATTAGGGCCAACAGGACGCAGTCACCAGTTCTCAAGGCACCACTGGCCTCTCCGGCATTCACATTACATGGGCCGGCCAACATGGGAGGCTCAAACAGGGCCCCGGCAACACTCGAGGCTCTTTGGGGGCCAACAGGGCCCAGTCACAGTGTTCCCAGGGGAGGGGCGATCACGGGGCCTCTATCGGCCTTCTACTTGCCTCCTCTGGGGGTTACCTCATTTCTTCGACCCTCCGGGGGCCGGTGCTGATGTATCTAATGCAGGGAGGGCCGGGCTTCTTCCGGGGCCCTCCGGCGATGATCACCGGCTGTTCCCGGGCCTTCAGCAGCCTCCACGGCCCGGGAACCAATCACGCTGCAGCGCAGGAGGGACTAGGCCTCTAGGACCAATGAGAGCACGGCGGGGACAGGGCTGGGATGTGCCCCCGTCACGTGATGCGGGTAAGCGGTGGCTTCAAGGCCTAGCACGGCCTACTTGGGAATCTGGCGGCCCTCTCCTAACACCGGGGGCCACCTAGAAGACTCTACACTCCTCGGCCGGGCTGCAGCAGTGATGGGGCAGTCGTCGGGGCCTAGCGCGGCCCTGTCAAACACAAAGGCGGCCCTCTTCTGATCCCGGGGGCCGCCGCGACGATGCCTGGAGTGGCGGAAGAGGCCCTCCGAGCTAGCCGGGCCCGCAGCGATGAGGGAAGCCCTGCAACTGCGCTGCTCCGACTTGGTACTTCAGGGGTGAGGTAAGATGGACACCTCAGGGCTTTCAGCATGCCAGTAATGTATAGCGCTCAGCAGGATTGCGCTTGTGCCGATCCAACATCAGCGCTTCGTGGCCATAGCGCTCTGAGTCAGCATTCACCAATAGCGCTTCTCAGGGATCACAGCTTGGGGGAGCAGGCACATTCCCCTCCCCTAGCACAGCGCTCAAGTCAGCGCTTGAAAAGCAGTTCAGTCACAGGCAGATATAGCGCTTGCAGCCGAAATATAGTGCTTTCAGGGGCACAGCAGATGACAGCCTTAGCGCTGGGGCCAAATTCAGGCAGTTCTGGAGGCTAGCGCTTCAGCAGTAGCTGACTTTGAATAAAGGCAGTTCACAGGACAAGCCACACAGTAGTGGCAGGTTAGCGCAGGAACCCCAGGTGGTGTCAGGGGGCACAGGGAGCGACACAGCGCCAATACCTTGTGGGTTTCTCAAGCGTCCTGTGGTGGCTTAGTTTCTTCTTGGTGTGATGTTTCTTGCGCCCTTGGTATAGTTTCTTGATTTCTTATTTTCTTGAAGGGGGGATAAATTGGTGGCTGGTGTTCCAAGTTCTCCTCAGCCAATCCCTTCAAGTGGTCCCTGGGGGTTCCCTTCCGCTGGGCTAGGTCAGGGGGGATTTATAGGAGTCCTCAATACTGTAAGGCAGCACTCCAAGCCCTGTCACTTCCAGTATCATAGTCCCTGACTAGGCCCCCACTGCCTAAACACCTGCGTAGGTTCCTCCCCCAGGTCTCCCCTCAGTCACTCTGACAGGAAAGTTTCCCTCCCTTTCCTTATATACTGCCAGTTGACAGTTGGTAATGGCAGTTGGTGTCACCTCACCTCTTCCAGGAGGTTCTAGTAGGTTCCACCATTATGGCTATGGACAGGCTGGCAGGCTAGTATAGATACATTGTTTGAGGGTTCCAGCCAGCTCCTGACTACTAGAATGCGCCCACAAAGACCACGCTGCAGTAGCAGGGGTCAGTGGCGGCCATGTTAGGGGAAGTAAGCACCTGCACCTTAACATTAGTTTGACATACACAGGGCTTTCTTCACTACACAAGGCCTATACCCTTTTGTTACAATAGGGGGCACACTAAATTAAAGGAATAAAAAAACGAAAAATTCTGGGGAAAGGGCCAAGTCCTACAACCACCAACTACAAGTTGGTGGTAATTTGCGATTTCTTAACCCAAATTCGCAATTTCTAAAACCCACATACATCGCATTTAGGTAATCGCAAAATTTGCGATTCCTTAAATGCTTAAGCAAAATAAGGAATCGCAAATTTTTGCGATTCTTTATTTTGCAATTTTTTGATACATTTCAAAAAATGCAAAAAAGCCTTTTGCGAATCTCAATAGGCTTGATACATCTATCCCCTATTCTTTAGGCAGAAAGTGACACTTTCATTGTTTCATGCTGCTATTGGTTGTCAGTATTCAAAGTATAAGCTCAAATGAGTTTGGGAGAAATGTGGTTGTTGGTTGGAGGGGGTGAAACCCTACTCAAGCAAAACTCTCTATCCTTGTCAGGGTGAGCCACTAAAAAGCCACTAAATTAACCTGTCCTTAACCCTGTGGTAGCTTGGAAAAAAGCAGTCAGGATGAACTTATAGGTAATGTGTAAAATATGTATGGAGTATACAAACAGTAATAAAGTGACAAAAGAAGAAAATTCCTGCACCAGTTTAGAAAAATAGACTAAAATGGATTACATTATTTGACACCAAAATAACAAAAATGCAATCAGTAGAACCGGAGATAGGCAATTCCAAAGTATTTCGTCTAGCGCCTAAAAGCAAAAAGCAACACTAGCCGGTATCTGGGCGTACTAGACTGGGAGGAAGTCACAGGTTAAGGCCAACCTCAGCAGACCATGGGTTGGATACAGGGACCAGATTTGTCCCACTGAAAGATTTACCTTCTCTAAGAGTCCAGTTCATGGTGGAGGAGGTTGTGAGGAGCAGGTAGAGCATCACAGATGGTTGTCGCTGTAGCGTGAACAGCAGCCAGCTGTTGTGGAAGGTCATTGCTATAGCATTGCTGGGCAGTTGCAGAGAGGCCTGTGGGGCATGTTGTGTCAATGTAGCTCAGAACAAGAGGTCAGCCAACTGACCCTTGGAGTCACTCTACCTGGGACAAAGGTCCAGTCTTCCCAGAGAGCAGGGCAGGTCTCAAACAGCAGGGCAGTCCTTCTTCAGTGCCATTAATAGGTCCAAGAGTAGTTCTGAGGATCTTAGTTTTGTATCTGGTACCAGCTTTGAAGTGGAAGAAACTTTTATAGATTTCCCTCATAAATGGTTATGGAATTTCCTTCCTCTCTGCCCAGTTCCCATAATGGCTCGGGTGACAAAAGCCTAGTGTGAAGTTATTTGTGAATGCATGAGGCAGCCTCTATTGAAGTGTAAGTTTGGTAGGTGACAGGTCCACCCAGCCACACATCTTGTCAGGATGACCCTCTCCCAACACCCAGGCCCCCTTTGTGACACTGTCTGGGAGGAATACACAAAGGACTTTCGTCAAACAAATATTCCCTTTGGGACACCTTACTGTTGGAACATATATTCTCAGGACACATGAACAAGAACAACAATACTAACGTGATACTGTACTAGCAAAGCAGAATGTAAAAACAGACAAAATTATGAGAAATATACTGAACAGTTTATTCATATTACAATATATTACAAAATAATTTAAAAAGATGGACAGACAATTAAAATATGGAAACACTCAAATTCCTATTGGTAAAAAGGAGGTATCAAACAGAAAATCAATTCAGCAAAGCGTCAGAATTGTCTTCAATTAGTATAGAACACAATCCTCATTTCTCTTTTGAATCGACGCTGTTATAAATGAGGAAGAGGCAGTAGATTCTGGTAAGTGAAGTTTATTCTTCAAGTAGATAACTCCACCCGTCATGGACGTCTGGTCTCCGTGAAGCCGGTGGTTACAATGGCAAACGGAAAGACTCAGCCGTCCATGCGCGAGGAAAGTACTTTGAATCACAACACAGTATGCACGGGCCGTGACTCGTGGATACACATTTCAAAAGATAACAATACTAGCCCCAGGCTTTGGCTCGTGATATAGACGCGAGTCAAACCCACGAGCCAAACCCACGTCAAAGCGGCAACGCGAGCCAAGCCCAGCATTACACCACCTTCCCCCTTACAACAGTGAACAAAATGAAAAGAAAAAAACAAAAGAAATTAAAATGAACTTAAACACAAGAAAAACAAATGCCTAGAATTTAACAAATTCGTTATATCTCTCAGGAGCCCTGATGTGTCTGCCGAAAGAAGAAACTTTCATGTGAGTTGGGACATCCTGGTTAATGATAACGTTTGGAAGATCCAGTAAACCCTCCCCAGGAAGCTGCGTGGATGAATGAGGGGGTTGTGTGGAAGAATGATTAGGGACACCAGAAACAGAAGGCGCATCCATCCAAAAACTCCAATCCAAATTATCAGAGTTACCATTATACTTCCTGCCTTTGATAATTTCCGCTTGGTGATCAGAAACTTTCACTAACTGGCGTTTGTTCCACCAACCCTTTTTGCCCAGAAAGGCTGCTCCTTTACTCACTTTAACTACCTGAACAGGTGCAAACATTTTTGAACGTCCTTTAATCACTCTACCTGGGTTCTTGATTAAAACCCAGTCACCAACCAGCAGGTCCACCAATTTACCATCTGAGGTACCATCAAAATGTAACTTCATCTGACTCTGTTTTTCGAGAACAGTTTTCTTGACAGAATCCAAATCAATAGTTCTACTGGCAGAGCCCTGGTGCAACCACGAAGGAAATAAAACAGAACGATTCTCTCTACCTCTCAGTAAGGAAAATGGGGAGACCCCAGTCACGCAATGAGGGGAGGTATTATAGTGCCATACTTTTTGTTTTACGAACTCGTCTACACTGTAACCGCAAGAAATCGCCGTCTGGACACCCTCTTTGATTACTTTATTCCCCCTCTCGACAAGACCATTCGAAGCTGGAGAATAAAGAGAGACTTTGAGTTGTTTAATGTCCAATTGCTTCAAAAATTTGCACATTTTATCCGAGACAAAATGAGTCCCGTTATCTGTGACGATAAACTTGGGGGATCCCTCTAAATCAAAAACTTTCTTGAGAAAGGTTATGGTGGAATCTGAATCAGGAGATTTAACAAAATCAAAGTACATCCACTTTGAAAAATAATCCACCAAAAGAATAATGTACTTATTCTCCTGTTGAAGAATGGAATATGGCCCTGAAAAATCTACCCCAACTTTCTCCCAGGGAGAGTTAGGAAAATCCGTCGGGTGAAGAGGGACTTTCAATGTGCGCCAATGTTTGTCGGATAATAAACACTCCGGGCAAGAGTCAATCAAATTTTTAACCTGGACATCAATTGAAGGCCACCAATAGTGTTGCTTAATGCGCATAGAGGTTTTAGTTGTCCCCAAATGCCCTTGGTGAGCCTTATTAATAATAGACTCTCTCAATTTAAAAGGAGGAACAAATTTCTCACCTCTTCGTACTACGCCATTCTCAACAGACAGTTCCTCAGAAATTTGAGCAAAACTACGTAGATCGCCGTTCAAACCTCTTGGTTCAGGCCAACAACGGGTGGTAAACTCGATAACTTTTAACAACACATTGTCTAAGGCAGTGGCTTCCTTCCAATCACTCTCGGAAATCACATCACTAATTTCATCCACTGCATCCACAAAGGTTACACATTCGACATCCTCCACAAGAAAATCCTCCTCGTCATCCTTATCCATAGCCATTCTAGATAGGCAATCAGCCCGAAAATTCTTGCCACCAACAATATGCTTAACAGAAAAGTTGAACTCTTGCAACTTTGAGACTAATCTCATCAGACGTGCAGACATGGACGCTGAACTGGATTTATTAAAGATGTAAATTAGTGGCTTGTGATCAGTGACCAACTCGAACCTCCTACCCCAAATGTACATTTTAAACTTGTGGACCGCCCATGCACAAGCCAGGGCTTCCCTCTCGATAGTACTATACCTCTGTTCGAATTCTTTAAGTGCTCTAGACGCAAACGCCACAGTCTGCTCCTGGCCATTAACCTTCTGTGTAAGCACTGCCCCTAGACCAGAAATACTTGCATCCACTGTGATAACGGAGATGGCATCCTCCCTGAAAGCATGTATGGCTTTTGCAGAAACAATCAACTTCTTAATCTCACGAAAAACCTTGTCCAACTCCTGTGTCCAAACAAAACTAGACCCTTTCCTCAAAAGTTTCCTTAAAGGTTCAACTAGTTGGGAGTATGACTGGACAAACCTTGCATAATACTCTGCTAGCCCAAGGAAGGATCTTAAGGCATCTTTATCAGGAGGAGGCTTTGCATCTTAAATGGCTCTAATGACTGAAAACTTGGGAGTGATACCTTGGTCAGAGACTGTATGTCCCAGATAATCAATCTTGTTAACTGCAAATTTGCATTTATCTGAGCGAACAGTCATATTCCTAGACATCAAAATTGAAAGAACATTTCTGAGGATAATGTTATGTTCGTTTAACGTTTTGGCAAATATCAAGATATCATCAAGGTATGCCTGCACACCCGCTATCCCTTGGAACAACACATCCATCAGCTTCTGGAAAACGCTTCCAGCAGACGCTAAACCAAAAGGGAGGCGAAAGAATTTGAAAGCTCCGAATGGAGTGATAAAAGAAGTAAGTTCTTGGGATTCCTTCGCCAAAGACACCTGATGGTACGCTGACCTCAGATCGATCAATGAAAACCACTTAGCGTCGCCTATGTTAGCCAGAAGCTCGTGAATTCTTGGAAGCGGGTAACAGTCAACAATTATGTTCTTATTTAATGAGCGTAAATCCGCACATAATCTAGTTTCTCCTGTCTTTTTACGGGCGACTACAATTGGTGCGACCCATTGTGAAGAATTGATAGAAGAAATGATACCCTGTTTACACAAATCATCCAGCATTATTTTTAATTCTGACCTGACGCTCAGTGGAACTGCTCTCACTTTATGTGCTATTGGTTGAGCTCCAGGTATCAATCTAATCTTGTGTTCGAATCCCTTGACACTCCCTACCATTTCCTTAAACACAGGTTTAAATTCTGATATAATTTCTTGTACCTCTGCATTATGATTATCAACTACAGCAATGGGTAAATCAGTTTTAAAAGTAGGTAACTTCCCAACTTTGATGGGATTCTCATCACCGGGAACTAAATAAAGACCCATCCTGGCTAAGTCTTTCCAGCCCACGATGTCTTTACCTTTTTCTGCTACATAAATTTTAGTGACTGTCTCCCTCCCCAGACATTGGACCAATCCTTCGAAATACCCTAGCATGTTAATATTCTTCTCACCAAATGCTAGTGGATTAACATCAGATTCAATCAATTCGACTCTTTTGTCCCATTTTTCATAAAAGGTTGAATCTCTAAGAATAGTATACGGGGAGCCTGAATCTGCCATAACTTGAAGGTGAACATTATCAATAATAGCTGCACATAGAGGACCCTTAATGGAATCAATATCACCATTAGAATCAAGAGTTACAATAATATTCTTAAAAGACTCAGAACATGCATCAAAGTCTACCATATTAACATTGGGGGGCTTCTTCACGAATCTGCAAACCCCTTGAAAGTGCCCAATTTTTTTACAAATAGAACAACGTTTCTTGAGTGCAGGGCAATTCGGAGCGTTCCCTATATGATCTTTTGAACCGCACCTATAAAAGAAAAATGTCTTTTTCTTTTGAGTAAATTTACTGGATTGAACTCTGTTTTTATTAGAAATGGCACACAGAGTTTCTCCTTCCTCAGAGTCATAACAGTCTATAGCATTGACCGCCTGTTTTGGTTGATCCATTACAACTTTACTGGTTAGAGTAGAGCGTTCAATGCTAAGGGCGAGGTCTATGACTTCAGTTAAAGATGGGTTCTTGCACCCCAGAATCCTCTGCTTAATCTTCCTTGAAACGCAATTAAATACGAATTGGTCTCTAATAAATTTATCTGGAGAAGGTTCGAAATTGCAAGTGATTGCTAAAACTCTGAGTGCAGCGATGTATTCTTCCACCTTCTCATCCTCCTTTTGTTTCCTGGCATAGAAATTGTGTCGCTCTAGCATAATGTTAGGTTCATCACAAAATTGTTTTTTTAATCTTGCGATGGCTTCAATGTATACGTTCCAAGGATTATCCCCACTCTCATCTTGTGAAATGGGAGGTGCTATAGGAACAATACTTTTAAAGATTCATTGACCAGCTTGACCTAAACAACCAAAAAGAATAGCGAACTTTCTTTTGTCAGAATAATCAGCGGCATCAATAGCAACTAAATGATTCTCGAACAACCTAAACCTCTCAGACCAAATTATGTCTGGAGTGCCTGGTTTGTTCAAGAAAGGTGGAGGTTGAGTAATCTGATGCCACTGGTTATTAGCCATATTCAATATCAATGCAGAAGTAAAGGGTTTATAAATATTAAAATCACAGTAATCTTAACACTATAAAGATGTCAGTTTTAAAATGAGCATATGCGATTTAAAATGCGGAAAATACTGTTTAAACAAGTTTCAAATGCTGTGATAATTGTAAAATATATATAAGGAGTTTAAGGTTTCTAAAACGTCTATAACGCTGTAAATATGCTAATTCAAAATGAAAAGCGTGCGTATCGCTGCAGAGATACGCTGTGCACGACCCTGTGATTATCTGTTGGAAGCGTGCGTGCCGCTGAAATGACACGCAATGGTTAAATGTTGCTCCAACAATAACGTGCGTATCGTTGAGGATGACACGCAATGGTTAATTGTTGCTCCAACAACAACGTGCGTATCGTTGAGGATGCACTTTTAAAGGTAATTGTTTAAACATCAAGAGCGTTGTATGTCGAAAGCGTGCGTGTCGCTGAAGTGACACGCAATGTTTTCAATTACAACGTGCGCATCGTTGGAGGTGTGCTTAACAAAGAAACATTTATAATTAACACAGTACCTTGTCGTCGTGTCTTGAAAACAGTTTTCACACGATACCTCAATAAAGTTGCACGAAGAGATATCCAATGAGGTTGATCGTGTTGCAGACGATTGTAACCGACCAATAAGAGTTGCCGGTTGAAGAAACTTGGAAAGGCAACTCCGCTGATTGGGAAAGCAAGAGCTTCATCCGTCCAATGAAATTACTCGTAATTGACGAGGTGCTGAATCAGGAAAAGCATCAGCGTGGGTGGGGTGGAGTCTCACGATCGTCGCCAAAATATGTTATAAATGAGGAAGAGGCAGTAGATTCTGGTAAGTGAAGTTTATTCTTCAAGTAGATAACTCCACCCTTCATGGACGTCTGGTCTCCGTGAAGCCGGTGGTTACAATGGCAAACGGAAAGACTCAGCCGTCCATGCGCGAGGAAAGTACTTTGAATCACAACACAGTATGCACGGGCCGTGACTCGTGGATACACATTTCAAAAGATAACAATACTAGCCCCAGGCTTTGGCTTGTGATATAGACGCGAGTCAAACCCACGAGCCAAACCCACGTCAAAGCGGCAACGCGAGCCGGACCTGCTAATAAAGCCACCTTCATTAGGCATACATATAATGTCTTCCCAGTTAATTCTCACGTACTAGTTCTCAAAATTGATACTTCGGGGTGGATACCTATTATGTCCTTCAAGTGCCTCTCGTCCTGCGAGAAGGAACACTTCAAAACCGGCAATCTTGCATGGTGCTTATTTTTGCAATATGATTAAGATCCAGGATCGATATCTCTGGTCCCACAGCACTGAGCTAATGACGATTCCAGTATATAATCTTTAAAATATACTATCTCCTAGACACGCGGTAAACATAATAGACCTCTGTTAGGTTTCTTTTTAACTCAAGTCTGCAGGCTGGAGTCTGATTACACATGGGACGCCGGCGATTCGACAATTACGGTGGTAATCTATCAAGAAATAGGACATACGAAGGAACCACCATCACGTATCTGCCATGTGCCACCGCCTATAAGTGTGGCTGATTAAAAAGAAACCTAACAGAGGTCTATTATGTTTACCGCATGTCTAGGAGATAGTATATTTTAAAGATTATATACTGAAATTGTCATTAGGTCAGTGCTGTATGACCAGAGATATCGATCCTGGATCTTAATCATATTGCAAAAATAAGCACCGTGCAAGATTGCCGGTTTTGAGGCGTTCCTTCTCGCAGGACGAGAGGCACTTGAAGGACATAGGAGGTATCCACCCCGAAGTATCAATTTTGAGAACTAGTACGTGAGAAATAACTGGGAAGACATTATATGTATGCCTGATGAAGGTGGCTTTATTAGAAGGTCCGCCGAAACGCGTCGATGCAAAAGAGAAAGGAGGATTATGTTCTATACTAATTGAAGACAATTCTGACGCTTTGCTGAATTGATTTTCTGTTTGGTACCTCCTTTTTACCAATAGGAATTTGAGTGTTTCCTTATTTTAATTGTCTGTCCCCCCTTTTAAATTATTTTGTAATATATTGCAATATGAATACACTGTTCAGTATATTCTCATAATTTTGTCTGTTTTTACATTCTGCTTTGCTAGTACAGTATCACGTTAGTATTGTTGTTCTTGTTCATGTGTCCTGAGAATATATGTTCCAACAGTGGGGTGTCCCAAAGGGAATATTTGTTTGACGAAAGTCCATTGTGGTACTCCATCCCTTTGGTTGTGGGGTCCCTCTCTCTTTTACTAGAGGAATACACAAAGGCCAACTGTCAACTACATCTAGTGTTGTAACCCAGAACACAGGCACCAAGTGGTTAGCACAAGAAAATGGCAACTTTCGCAAGAATTGAGCCATAACATATGACTGTACCATTAAAAGTGTTTTAAATTAAAATAATTTGAGTGTAAATATGACATTCCTACCAGCTCCCAATCACAGGTTATCACCAATTGAATATATAAAGGCAACCCAATGTTATCCAATAGGAGAGAAAGGCCTTATACTAGTGAAAAACGCATTTAGGCATTCTTTTACTACCACCATATGTTAAACTTAAAGGTACATGTCCAACCTTTTAAATATAATACACACTGCGCTATGGGTTGTTTAGGACCAAACCCAGCAGTGACTTATATGTATTAAAATGTGTGGTTTAGGCCTGGTGAAAGGCTTATTTTGCCAGGCTGAAATGGCAGTTTAAAACAGCACACAAGCTGCAGTATCTGGCCTGAGACATGTTTTAAAAGGCTACTCAAGTGGGTGGCACAATGTGTGCTTCTGGCCCACTAGTAGCATTTAATATACAGGCCCTGGGAACATGCAGTGCCACTCTAGTAGGGACTTATAAGTAAACTAAATGTGCCAATTTAGTGCAAGCCAAATTTACCATGTTTGAAGGAGAGAGTGCAAACATGTTAGCACTGGTTATTCGTGGTAATGTGCAGAGAGTCCTAAATGCCAAAAAAAACTGGTACAAAAAAACTGGAGAGGCCAACAAAAACACTTTGGGGGTGACTCTGCAGAAAGTGCTAAGTCCAATAGATTCACACCTCTCCAACGTGGACAGATTGCTTTAAAGGAGGTATTTTGCACTGATAGACGTTCCACTGAAGTGGTGAGAGTTTGTTATCATTAACATGCAAATAGTTATAATGTCACAGCTAGGATAGCAAGCTCGCCCTGATTACCCATGAAAACCTCGGGTGACCAATGACTGCCCATCAAAACCTCAGGTGACCCTGGATGGCTCATCAAACCCCAAAACATCTAGTTACTCCCGACTACCCATCAAAGCTTCATGCCACCACAGATTACCATTCAAAACCTCCGTTCACCACAGTTTACCCATCAAAACCTAAGGTCACCCCTGATCAATGATCAAAACTCATCAGTTCACCTCGCCTGCTCATCAAATCCTCAGACCACCCCTGATTGCTCATTAAAACCTCATATTCCCCCTGATCATACCCACCAAAAACACCGGCCACCCCAGACTACCCAGTGAACCTCAGGTCAGTCTTGATTACTCAGCAAATTATCCGGTCAGTCTAATTACCCTTTGAAATCTCAGGTCACCCCTGACAACCCTTCAATAATGCATTTGTCACCATCATCTGGGAAGAAGAGAATGGAATAGCTTTGCCATGAAGCATCTGGTGTGATCATAATATACTCTGGGATAGGGTGGTAGAGAAGACAGGTGCAACATCAACACTCAGTTTCTGAGCTCTAGACATGAAGGGTCTACATCAACACTCAGCTTATGAGGTCTGACATGCAAGTGCACTCACTATGCATTGGCCAATGAATGCCTTCAATTGGGTGTCAAGTCATCACATGGTCCAGCTTTTGGAGTCCTTCAAAGTACTGAGGATCCGTTTTAATGATGACGACAGGGTAGGGTAGCACCTTCAGTTTTATGTTATATTAGATGTGCACCTGGCATTGCTGACCTGAAATACGTTCAGCGGTGGTGGACAAGGCTAGTGAATGGAAAGCTATGTGATGCTAGGCAGTTGCATTGTCATTGTCTTTTTTTCTTAGCTAATTCAATAATAAAGTTAAGCGATAACGGACAGGCTGTATCCTACCAACGAACCACAGTCTTATATATCTGAACAGCAGCACGTGACTTCAGGCAAGGAAACATGCGGTGCTACAGCTGGAAGACAAGCCAGCTTGATTCTGTGCAAATAAATAACACATCTTTGAGGCATTTCTGTGCCTTTTGTGTGTCTCTTCTAACTACTGCTGAGATGTTCAAAGTGCGTTTTTCCCTCTGCCCATGGCCATGAAGTGGCGAGATAGCTCAATGGAGAAGCATGTGCACCCTGTCTGCTCACACCTGGGCAGCCTTTCATCCGTCTATGTTGACAGAAGGAGCAAAATGCGAACTGTTAATATTAATACCCATTATTGACATTCCACGAAATTCGAGTTTGTCCCAAAAATCTGTTATAAAACACCGCGTATTATTTATTATTCTGAAAGGAACATCCGTATTTTGGGTTTAATGCTTCAATTGGCAGGCATTTTTAGATTACAACCAATGTTCGTGGTTTATATCAAACACACACGCACACACACTTGGGTGTCTGTGTCTTGTATGTAATTCAATAAACCCCACTAAAAGTAAATTATTTAACATATTATAATGCTCATAAATTCAGCTATATAGTCATTCCATGGGATATAACGCAGTTGTACGCTCTGAGCAACATTCTTTCAGGTTAGCAGGAACCAAACAGCAATCACCAGCATACCTGTGTTTGGCAACGCAGCGTGGTATAATCCTCCCTGTTCGTGCGATGTAGGGGAGATGTCGGCTGCTTCCAAATGGCACCATGTACAGTACTCAGTAGGGTTGTATATAGGAGAGTCAGTAGTCTGGTCCTCACAGAAAATGATGCAGAAACTCCTAGGTAATTTTTAATAAGGTAGCTCAGGAAGTTAGCGCATTTGTTGAAACGATGTACGCGCACCTTGCCAGTCACCGGGTTGAATCCTAAATATTCAATTTAGACCTAGATCCTTGTGGTGTTAATTGTAAATCGTTTGGCTAAGAATAACTCTGTTCTGGACGCGCTAAAGCATTAGACTCGTCAGAATGCCATCACCAGTGGCAGCGATTGGATTGGATTGTTAAATGGATTGTCCGTCGCCTCACAGAACCGCTGTCTTTCTTGCCAGATGCGATTGTTGCACGTTGTTTCTGTCTTCTGCGGGATGTCCCGCGCGTCTCGCTGTCGAGCCTGCTGTGAACTGCAGCTGCTGCTTGACTCCTCCTCCTGGACCCCGACGGCTTGCCCGGCTGCTGCAGTGCATTGGCTTCCAGCTGGGAATATCAGCTTTAGCACTGCAGCTGCTTTAATGCTCGCCTTTGGTCTCACTCCATTCAGCGCGACCGGAGCTCTGTGACGTCACTTAACTGACACACCACTGGATGCGGCGCCGAAGACAACAAGAGAAAGGAAACATCTGCGCTAAAAGAGCCCATGGATTCAAGAAAAAAAGCAGGAGAGAGATAAGGTGAAAGGAGGGTGGAATTTAACGCAGAATGCGATGAACACCTGGTGAAGAGTTAGGATTTAGCATGGGATGGAAACGCAAACTTGAGTAATTGTATGTTGAAGTTTAGGTATTAAAAGTTACCTAAATTGAGCGGGTGTGGGCCACCGGAAATTTTGTTGGGGGACAGACATTTCTTTTCCCACATCCGTCATTTACCGATAGCAAGAGAGTGAAAACACACAGATCGGAAAAGCGGAGGAAGATAAAGAAGAGTGGACTGAGTGTTTAGTAGTGTATTAAAGAGGCATGAGGTGGATTTAAGACTACCAGCCTTGCCATGCCGATACTTCCTTTTTGTGAGCCAGCAATGCAGAGCTGCACATGAAGCTCATCAGGCTTACAGGCAAGAAGTATTTATAGAGTAATAATACATTTTTATTTTGTGTGTGTCTCTCCCACTCAGATTGTGTATGTAGATGTCATGTATAGTGCTACCAATGATAACATAAAAGGCGAGTTTTGAGAGCCTTGGGGAAAATGTAACTTTCCATTGAGCACAAGCATAGAAGTTACCCAGGACTTTAAGGGTGAGGAAAAAGTTAGAGGGGGTCTCTCTTAAAAACTTGAAAACTGTAACTAGCAATACTTTGCAAGAGGTGTGACCTATATAATTCAGGGCGTGGCTTAAAACATGTATACTAAAATCTTCTGCTTGCCATAGCATACCATTCTATGCTTTGTGCTTTTGCTTCTTGTCATATCACACATCGCCGAAAAGTACCTAAAACGTGCCAACCCAATTCGCGTTGTCAATGCTTGTTAGCAGTATCAGATAAATGAGTAACAACAATGACATTTTTGTGAAAAATTAGAAGTGATAGTGTTTCAATTTTGAAAATATGAGACTGGGAATTAAACATTACTAAGGGTTGAGGAAGGAGTAGTAGACTACAGGGTGTCTCAATTATTCCCTTTCTACCCCTAAAAGGCTAAACACCACTTTTTTCTGCATTCTCTCTGATTAACACTTTTGCTCTTTTTCTCCTCACAGTTTCCTAAAGTCCTCCATCTGCATACCTTGTACCTCATCTCTTTCCTCTTCAGCACCCTCTTTTCACTCTTCCTGCATGCACTTACTTTGATCTTCACATAACCACTCAATGCAACACACCCACTCACCTGTAAGCACTGCTTTTTCTTTCACTCTTGCCCTGCCAATATTTCAGTTGTGTACCCCATCCACACACTTTGTCTGAGAAGCACAATTATAATTGGAGAACATGATCTTTGCTTTGGGCAATGTGCAAAGAGACCAAGGATTGGGTGAGCATGTTTTCTGAACACCTTTCTGACATTATGCCAGACACTGAGAAACTCGCACTTCAGTTGGGTCATTGAGCCGAGTGATGCTCAGTTTATATCATCACATCAGTACTGGTTACGTGTGAGATTTTGCCCAGGCATGGCTGCAGATGTAAATTACTTTCAAGAGTGGCCTGGGTGCTGTCTTATTCATAATTGTGCACCAGTGGACACCTGTCAGTCACTTACAGTCTGTCAGACTGATCCCAGAGACATTTTGGCGGCAGCAGAAGGGGTCAGAGGTGTGCAACAGTCTTCCTTTTGCTGGCGCTTGTTGGAAAATGAGAATACTTAATGTTGAATTCAGGTCATTATCGCCCATGTTTCACTTTCCTCTCCTGAGGTCACATTTAACATACTGCCTTGGGTGTACCATGGGCTGCAGATACTTGAGAGGCCACTTCTGTAAAACTGAGAGCCCCAGTGCACATGTAGTGACAGATCTATCTTCTGAGGGTGTTGCCTTATTTGCATGGGGGCAAGGCCCAATGCAAATGAGGGAATCACTGTCTCTGCACCAGTGCCATATTACACATGTAGGTGCAGATGCAAACAGACCCGTAGGCTGCGGAATGAGACTGCTCTACAAAAAGGTGGCTGCCGGTTTGAATGAGAGGAGCGAGTTTTTTAATTGCTTTTGCATGGCTGAAATGAAAGGAAACACTCAGGATTATTGCAGTCGAAATTCACGGCGATGCGCAGTTGAGCTCTAACTACATTTCATGAGTCTCAAGATCCTGGACCGTTTTTAAACTTTATCAAGAGCTTCCACGCACCCAAAAAATGTAAGCCTCGATTAATACTATGAATTGAAGAACAGATTCTGGACATCTGTCTTCAGCACAATTGAGAGCCCAAACAAAACCAAGTCCGAATCCTGTAGAGAATCCCAGAATTGTTGGGGATTCCAAACGCGTTGGCTGTTGAGTGTGGGAAAAGGTAGAATAGGGTGTGCCACGAGGGGACTGAATAGAAATTATTTCCCCCCTTTTCCTAGGTTGTCAACACCCTTAAGTAGGATATGCATCCCCACCCTCCCACAGTAGACATGTGTCTTTGAATGAGAAATTGTCCGCCTTGTATTTTCAGTGCCAATGCAAGACATGTTTACTTTCAGGCTGGAACACATAATTTATCGATGTTTGTCTTGTGATCATTGGTTTGCAGTGTATATTTTTGTCACAAATAACGTTTTCGTATTATGTATGTGTTGTATATACTGTCTCACAAAAGAAATGGTTCTAAATCACGCATATAAATGTGTTGCAATTGTGTGATTTACTAATGTGGTGTTTCCTTTTAAAAGACATATCCAATTGATTTATGAATGTCTTTTTGAAGTATCAAAACTAAGCAGAATAAATGCTCAAAAACCTCAGAATTAGTGGTCTCAGGTTTAGCGCAAATAATTAAAATAAACCTCCCTTGACACCTTTTTGTGATTTCAATATTTGGGTGGTCCAGTCTGGGCAGTTCAGGCCAAAGTCTTCCCTGTTTTCACTACAAAAAGGTGGTGTACTCTCAACTTGCACCCTGAGGGCAGACCTCTGGATGGGGAAAAGTGGGTCCCATGTTCTTGCCCATAGATTCCCTTCCGGGTGAGAGCAGTCACTCACTACACCAGTCTTCAGGGGCATCTCCCCTCCTTAAAGTGCAGGTGGGCTGTCGCCTGAATAGAGGACCTGGAGCAGCTTTGAAACAGCCTCTCTGTATTTCACTAAATGCGCTGACCCTAGAGCAGCTCAGGGTTTGACTTCACTTGGGGCAGCACTTTTATAATAATAGGGTAAACTATCCCTGTTTGCACCTGGCACACCTCTTAAAAGGTACGCGGTGGCATAAACAGGGATATTGCACCCTGTCTGTGATACAGGCCCAGGTCTCAGGTCAAGTGGAATAAGCCTGAATAAATGGCTCACACTATCATCTTGGTGTAACAGGTGCTCACCTCTGAATACAGACTACAAGAAATCAAGTCTCTGAGTCCCTGCAGGCTATAATCCCTGGGGATCTTCTGTATTTTCATCTATCTGGTCAGGCACTGGTGTGATTCAGTAAGTATCCAACTCAGCTCAGTACTGATTCAGAGAAGACATCACACAAATGAGACAGGTCCTGTTTTTAACAAGGAGTCAGCATATGGTATTTTATTTGTAGCACTTAATGCTGAATTATGAGCCTCAACCAGGGCAAATATCCCTCATGTCCTAATATGCTCGGATTTCTTCAAGGATTGCCTTGCATTGGGTTGGTTTATGTGTGTAATGTACATGCAACATGCAATGTTCAAATTTTGTGTCATGTGTCTCAAAGTCCATATCTCTACCCCATATTCTTAAATGTCCCGCATGTAACAGGCACTTATTATTTATTATTTATTTAGAACTTTTGTATAGCGCTAGCTGGACCCAAGGGTATCAGAGCGCTTCCCAGCAGGTACAGTTATGAGCAATTTTTTGCAAAGACAAACATCTGCAGATTAACAATTTACGCGCATTCAAAAGCAAAGTTACAATACAGATCTTCAGACTGAGGGGTATCAGGAAGAGGAGTTAGTTGTCTTTCCTAGAGTCAATTGTGGAATTCACGTTGGGGTCAGGAGCGCTCAAGCAAGAGGTCTTTGAGAAGGATCTTGAATTTCGGGATGGAGGTGGTCGTTCTGATGTGGGGGGGTGGGGTTCCAGATCTTAGGTGCATTTCCTGCAAAGGATTTGTTTGCGGTTTTGGGTTTCCGTGATTTCAGTGGGATGAGTAGAAGCATGTTGGAGCTTCTGAGGTTCTTGGAATGGCCAGCCCTTTTGAGTTTGGTGGCTAGGGGTTCTGGTTAACCAGTGTGTAGGGCTTTGTGGGTAAGAAAGGCTGTAAGGAAGCTGGCTCGTTGGTCAATGGGGAGCCACTTCAGTTCCTTGAGTGCCGGAGAAATGTGTTTGAATTTCTTAGATCCTGTGACCATTCTTGCTGCAGCATTGAGGGTGGTAGTCAGGGGACCTAGGTGGGATTTTGCTGTCCCGGTAAAGGCTGTGATTCCGTAATCAATTTTGCAGAGCACCAGTGTCTGGGTGGCTTATTGAAGATCTTTCGGGGGGAGGAAGGGTTTTATTTTGTATAGCAGTTTCAGATTTAGGAATGCACTTTTGGCAGCTTTTGAGATGTGTTTTTTCATGTCCAGTTTGGGGTCAAGGGTAATACCTAGGGATTTCACCGAGTCCTTTGGCGCAAGGGCATCCTTGAGGGCATCAATGGCTTTGAGCCTTCTTCGATTTTTTTTATTTTTTTATCTCTGTTAGAAATGAGGAGAACTTCTGTTTTCTCTTGGTTGAGTTTGAGGTGGTTCGCTGAGAGCCAATGTTGGACCTCTTTGAGCGTGACATTTAGTCTGTGTATGTCTTTGATCGTGGTGGTTTCCAGATAAAGTTGTGTGTCATCTGCATAGAGGTGGAAGGGGATGTTAGAGTTCCTGAGAAGTGTGGTGAGGGGTTCCATGTAGATGTTGAAAAGTTGGGGAGAGAGTTCTGACCCTTGGGGAGCTCCTCTGTTGACGGGAAGGGTGTCAGACTCAGAGTTATTGATTTTTATTCTTTGCGTGTGGTTGAGAAGAAAGGAGGCAAACCAGTTTAGTACCGTCAATTCAATGCCCGCTCTTTCATGGAGGAATTTGTGGAGCAGGTTGTGATCAATAGTGTCGAACACGGCCGATAAATCTAGGAGAATGAGAAGACTGCATTGGTCTGAGTCAAGTGATTTGTGGAGATCGTGTAAGACATTTAAGATTGCGATCTCAGTACTGCATCCCTTTCTGAATCCTGATTGAAGAGGGTCGAGAAGCTTGATATTCTCTAGGTGTTGTGTTAGCTGTGGGAGAACACATCTTTCAAGAGTTTTGGATAAAAGAGGAAGGTTTGATACCAGTCTGAAGTTGTTCATGTCCTCCGAGTCTAGCCCGGGTTTTTTTAGTAGCGGCGTGACTTGGCCTACTTTGAGGTAGTCTGGAATGATTCCTGAGCTCAGTGAGCTATTGGTGATCTTGCACCAAATTGGGGCTAGGGTAAGCTTTAGGTCTTTAGCCAGGCTCAAGGGCAGCTGCTCTAGGGACTGAGATGAGGGTTTAGCGGAGGAGATCAGATTGACTATCTCTTCTACCTGGATGGGGCGGAAGGAGGACCAGTGAGTAGGTGTGTTCACTGGGATGTTGCCATTTGATGTTGGCCTCAAGAACTCCATGTGAGTGGGGGGGGGGGGAGTGTGCTGAGAGAGAGATCAATTTTGGCGATTTTTTCGCTGAAAAAGTTGGCACAATTGTTGCAGTGATCTTTGGACGCCACTATTTTGGATGCTGTTGGTTTGGATGTTTGGTTCCTAATGATGTTAAAGAGTTCTTTGGGGCGATGTTTTGCATTGTCTAAGGCGGAGCAAAATAAAGTTGTCTTTTTGTTCCTAATGTGTTTGTTGTAGTTTCTACGGGCTTCCTTGAGTTGATCACGGTGGAGGGAGGAGGGCTTGTTCCTCCACATTCTTTCTAATGATCTGAGGTGTCTTCTTTCGTCATTGATCTCTGTGGTGAACCAGGACCTGGAAGGGATGTTTCTGGGTCTTTTTAGTTTCAGGGGCGCCAGAAGGTCCAAGGTGAGCGTCATGTTGGAATGGTAGAGAGAGGTGAGTTCGGTGGTTGAGACTTATTTTCAAGGTTGTAAGTCATCCAAAACAAAGCAGCGCGCCTTGCCCTCACTAACCCACACAAACTCCATCACTACCTCTGTTGCGATAACTGCAGTGGCGCCCTATCAGGAAAAGATCAGTTTTTAAGCTCCTATGTCTAGTGTTTAAATCACTTCAGGGGATGGGTCTGGCCTATCTAACAAAACAACTAGAACCTTACATTCCGGTGCGCCAACTGAGATCAAGCAGTCGAAACCTGCTCTGCACCCGGAGAATTAGGAAAGCCAAAATGGGCAGGCGCTCATTTTCTCATCTAGCCCCGCCCACTGGAACAGACTGCCAGTGGACATCCGAGCATGTTCTAATTTGGCACAATTTAAGAACCTGCTTAAAACCTGGCTGTTTTAATGAGCACTTCCTAATATGTTGTCTGCTACCCAGGCACAGAGAGATCCCCTCGGGGATGATTCGCTGCGCTTTGCAAATAATAATAATTATAATTAAAAAGAATGTGAATATCCCCATAGGGTCATCAAAGTCACACATCCAAAATCCGGAGGCCTTTGTGGGGTCTAGTGCATGGCATAGCTACAGGGGCACAATAGTGTACCATTTTAGAGAAAGGCTTCCTTGCAGGATCCAAACCCCTATAACCACATCTTCCATTTTCCATTAATGCTCTAGAGGCATGATTTGCATCCTCAAATCATTAATTTAGCAAGTGGTGAAAATTAAAAGATGTACAAGTGGATGGGCCATAGTCATGGGGTCCGCCCTTATGAGGAGCAGAGAATTTGACAGCCAGCCTCTGTATAATTTGTAGGCCTGACAAATGACACTTTTAGCTGTGCAGGTACTCTAGTCTTTCAGTGTTAATTTGTGAAGATATACTTGAGAAAAAATACTTCCACTCCATCATTGGGTAGTGATTGTGTTATTGAGCTTCCCTAACACAAAACCTATCCCCGTGCATCCTGACACACTGCAGACAACACTCACACACCTCACAGATGAGCAGTCACACACAAACAGCACGCACTCTCCGTCACACACTAGTAGTCATACACTACCAAAGCACGATTAAAGCGCTCTCACAGAGTAACAGTCCTACATTGCCAACAACACTCTCATGCCCATCAAACAATAGCACTCTCAGGCCTCATCACAGAGTGATGTGCATCATTACAAGGCATGCCTTTCGAACGCATGCCTTTACCATGCATATTTTAAAACACATGCCTTTACCACACAAATACATAGACTAACAATAAAATTACCTTTACAACACGTCTTTAGCATAAACAATATACATATTAGCAATAATGATACCTTTAACAGCACATATCTTTATAACATATTTAACCATAAGGTAGTATTTTTCTGTTCTAAAGGTATTCTAATAATTTCAAATAAGAAAAATATCAAAATAGTTTTTAAATATCATGAAAAATGTACTGTCCCCAATCAAGATGGCGGTCAAACACCACTGAGGAATGTAGAAAAAGAAATTAGTAAAATTAGCGTTATTTTAAGATATGGTTTTTCAGAATTTTATTTACTAAGAAGAGACAATTAGCACACTTTGCTCATTTAAAATTACAGTGAACCCCAACACACACACTACAAAAAGCTACACCCACCATTTTGTGTGCAGTGTTGTGTCAACCGCTGAGGTGACCAAACACCCTATGAAATTACAACATACAAAAAAAAGACTGCCCTCTGGCTAAAAATAACAAAAAAAATGTATAAAGTACAATTCGTATTATAATTTCTGCAATAAATATAGATTTTTTTGTTGACACATATTAAAACAAATAAACAATATAATCTTTTTCTTGAAAAAATAGACACTTTTTTTAGTAAAATAATTAGACATCAGAATTATAATATTTGTAAGTAAATTCGATGATTATTGCCAAAATATGCTAATATATCAAACAATATTTGTCACAAATAATTTTTAAATGTGTTAAAAACCTTTTTCAAAAAATAATTTTGTGATGCCGTGCTAAATAAATTTTAAAAAGATATGTGATGGTTTAAAGTATGGCAAATTGATTATTACCTACTTATATTTTTTTAAAACAATTTAATTAACTCTTCAGAAATTTTATATTGAGAATCAAGCAACGATACCTACACTCATCTTTAATAAGAACAGCATTTAAAAGGAAATGAATGCAATACTTCACTCCTATATTTAAAAAAAAAACCAATAACACAATATCTTTTCGCAGGATTACAACAAAGAATAATTCCACCCACAAAAAAAACCCATAAATGTTATTCTGAAACACAAATAGACAATGACCATAAACAACAATTCACAAAATAATTTATTTAATTTCTTTTACCCTCAGAAAAAAAATCATTCCACGAGGCAGAAAAAATGGGCAAACAAACTTACAACATAAAGCACCTCCATATTTCAAAATTAAATAAAAATCACTTCAATAAACAACTGTGGATTAACCATTCTATAATGTCTTCAAACAGGAAAATAGCAAAATAAATCTCTTATTTCTCAACAGATTTCTAAACAGATTAACTATCTTTCCTATTAAAATTTGCAAAAACATTTTTTGAAGGAAAAACAGGACAAATACATGCAGTGCATAGCCAATCATACAAACAAATCTTGCTATGAACAGTCATTCTTTTTTTTTACAGATTACAACAAAATTGAAAACCTGTGGAAAGCTGAATATGTGCTGTCCAAACATGGAATCAGCCTTCTTAAGTATGATGGGTATATTTAGGTGTCGATTCCGATTCGAGAAACAAATCCGTACGACGATTCGTATTCGTAGCCGTTTCCGTACGAATCATACGAATCTGTCTGAATCGCGTAGTACGATCCATTGCGAGAAAACATCCAAATCATTGTGAACCGTATGAAAATGAAGGGTAAATCCGTATGACATTGACCCGCACAGTGAACGTAAAATTTGTAAAAATGCTGTACAACTCGCCAAGTACGATCCAGACCGGGGAATTAGTACGCGATTCGTATGGTAAACATCGCGTATGAGCAATTCGTATGGAGGGCAACACTATCACATATGCACCGTACCCCTAAAATCAAGGGGTGTGCACACGGGGTGTACGCACTGTACACCTACGACCTTGGGGTATACGAACCATACCCCTACGGTCCGTACACCTACGATCATGGGGTGTACGCACTGGGACATATATACCGTACCTCTGAAATAAAGGAGTGTACCCCGGCAGTCATGGGGTGTAAGCACCGTACCCGAGGGGGTCGGTATTGTACGCAATTCGACGCAAAATCTGCTTTTACGGACATTTTTAGCTCCCGTAGAAGAAGAGTCATACGGAGTGTTGTCGATACGTTTCGTACTTGCTGGGTCGGAAAATGCAGCTTCGATCCGTACAGACATCACGTACTGCGCATTCCGAATGCGATTCGTACGGATTAGTGAGTTGTACGGTCTTTGGTAAGATTCATATGGAGAACTGCTTTGGGTACACATTGTACTACATCGTACGTACAGGTACGGTTCTGCATACGATTCGTATGGGAAAAAAGCTCCGTACGGCTATTCGGCTATTCGGAGGGCATTTTACTGAATCGGAATCGGCCCCTTAGTGTAAAGATAAACTTGCTAAGCCCAGGAGTCTTTGGTGGTAGGTGGATTGCTATTGAAGTCAGAGGCAGAAATTATACTTTTGGTTATTTTGTCAAAAAAACAACTCAGCATAACAACTTTGACTCTACAACAGAGTTGCAAGCAAGAGAAAAACTCCAGCACAATAAAATGCTTGGTGCTACCACAAAGGAATCCTGTAGCTCAGTATTAAGGGTGGTAGCACAAATCATCCAAATGCATGTTGCAAGTAGTATGCCCACAATCCCAAATTCAAGACCAATAGTTTAAAGACACAAATAGGTAAGTAAGGCAGAACTAAGACCTCCTAAAAACACATAGGGGCCAATCCCGATTTCAGACGGAAAGGCTCCCAATGAGAATCCAAGCCCTTCCGCTCGCATCGGAATGTGCCGGCCAGATTGCTTTCCGACAGAGCCATTCCAATGGGCTCTGTCAGAAAGGAATGCAACTTGGATTTCCGGATGGCCTATGACAGGCTCGGAGAGCCCATCCGCCGTCCCGAAATCCGTCAGCTCTCCCACGGCCGGCCCTTTATGACCGAGGGAGTACGATGGCAGTTTTTCACTGCCTTTTCGTGCCAGTGTTTACGGCACAAAAAAGGCAGCCTGAAACTGTCTTTGGGGACCCCAGTAGTGCCCCCATTTGTTCGAGTTGCAAAACCACAGTTGATGGACAGAATGCAGAACATTGTCATACATTCACCCCAGTACAGAGATCTGGGCCTAAATCCATTGTTTTTTTGCACTCCACACCACCCCAGTTCAGACATGGCCATATGCAAATCAGCCTTGACCCTGTGCCTCATGGGAACAGTCCAGCCCAAATTGCTAAGCCATGTCTTTACTGGAATAAAGTATCAAATGCAAAACCACAGATCTCTGTACTGGGGTGAATGTATGACATTGTTCTGCATTCTGTCCATTACTTGTTGTTTTTGCATTTGTCACCCCGAGTGGGATGGGTATGCTCAGACGTGAGTCCCATGCTCTCTACACCACTGGAGTCAAGCTATCCTGGCTGAAGACGGCTGTTAGCCAGAAACCGGTCCTAGGATGCTTGATTCCGGTCCAGGAAAGACATGGCTTGGCATTCGGGCAGGACTGTTCCCATGAGGCAGAGGGTCAAGGCTGATTTGCATATGGCCATGTCTGAACTGGGGTGGTGTGGAGTACAAAAAAACGATGGATTTAGGCCCAGATCTCTGTACTGGGGTGAATGTATGACATTGTTCTGCATTCTGTCCATCAATTGTTGTTTTTGCATTGGTGCGAGGCCATCGAATGGCGCTCTGGAGGCACCTAAGGTGCCCCTCTGTTGATCCCTGCACCTGGTGGCAGGCACCTTGTGGTGCCAGCCACATGTTGCAGGGATGAACTGCACCCCTCCATTTCACAATGCGGGCATGCATCGTACTTGCAGGGACGTAATTTACGACAGTAGGTCGGTCGGTCACACGGACTCAGGTCCGTCCGACATCGGAATCGGGCCCATAGTGATATTAATAGTCCCCCACGGACTAACAGAGTGCTTGAATCACAAACTGTTCCTACTATATGATAACAAAGACCCTCCTAAACAAATTCAAATTTTTGCAACCCTACATAACATGGTAGCCCTATCGAAAAGTGAAATGTGGATATTGGAGGGATCATTTAAATCAACACCCCATCCATTTCCCCACATTTACACATTGTGTTCTAGTGCAAATAACACAACAGTATCCCTAGAATATAGTTTTCTACCTGATAAACATTTTTCAACATACACTTTGTTTTTGTCAGTTATAAAATCAAAAACAGTTAACAAAAGTCCTAGGAAAATAATGATTGAGTTTCAAGCCCAAATGATACCTTGAAGAAATGTATCATGATACAAAATTTCAAGGAAGTTTTAAAAAATGTTCCCAGGCATAATAAAAATAAAATAAAGAAACACTCTCAACACCGCCGAGCACCTCCACTTCCAGATTCACACAGATCACAACACCACCCTCAGAGGTTCCTTGATCTACAGACCCCCCGGACCCTGACCACAGTTCAGCAACTCCATTGGCGACATCATCAGCACTCACGGACTTGCCTCCATGGACTACATCCTACTCGGGGACCTGAACTTCAACCTCGCGAACAACAACAACACCAACTCCACCACCCTGATCGCCAACCTCGCCAACCTCGGCCTCAGACAACTCATCTCTGCACCCACCCACGCCGCCGTCTTCTCTGCAAGCCCCCACGTCTCCTTCGACCACACCATCGAACTCGACTGGACTGACCACCGCTGCATCCACTTCACCTACAGGATGCCCATCACACACCACCGCACCCAACAGATGCCCCACCACTGCTTGAGCAAAGTCACCAAAGACTAGCCAACCACAACCCTCGCTCAGAACCAACCCACCGACCCCACCGACCGTGACACCGCTGCACGCAACCTCAGACAATGGATCGACGACTGCACCAACATCCTTGTCCCGCTCAAGAAACCCTCTAACAGTCGCACCAGCAAGAAAGCCAACTGGTTCACCAAAGAACTCCAGGCCTCCAAACGAGCATGCTGGAAACTGGAGAAGAAATGGGTCTGGGAACGAACACCGGACAGGCTACACGACCCACAAGACCGCCACCCGCAGACACCACCACCTCATCAGATCAGCCAAAAGATCCGCATTCAAAGACCGCCTAGACAACAACACACACAACAGCAAAGAGCTCTTCAACAACGTGAAGGAACTCTCCAACCCTAGCTCCAACACCAAGGAAATCCCACCCTCACAAGACCTGTGCGACTCGCTGGCAACCTTCTTCCACCGCAAGATCGCCGACATCCACGACAGCTTGAACGTCACGACCACCCTGACAACAACAGTTACCATGCCCCCCACGACCACCACCCTCACCAACCGCCTGCTCTCCTGGACCAACGTCAGCGACGACAACACCCGCATGATCATGAACTCCATCCACTCAGGATCACCGTCAGACCAATGCCCATACCCCATCTTCATCAAAGCCGACACAGCCATCGCAACCCAACTCCGGAAAGTGATGAACATCTCCGTCGAGACAGCAACCTTCCCGGAAAGCTGGAAGCACGCCGAGATCAAGGCCCTGCTCAAGAAGCCCAAGGTGGACCCCAAGGACCTCAAGAACTTCCGGCCCATCTCCCTGCTCCCGTTCCCAGCGATCAATCATCAACAAACAACTGACCCACTACCTCGAGGAGAACAACATCCTGGACCTGTCCCAATCTGGGTTCCGAAGCAACCACAGCACCCACACCGCTCTCATCGCAGCCACCGACGACATCAGGGCCCTGCTAGACAACAGATAAGCAGCAGCCCTCATCCTCCTAGACCTATCAGCCGCCTTCAACACGGTCTGCCACTGCGCACTACAAACGGGACTGGACCACTTCCTTCCTCTCTGGCAGATCACAGTGCATCCGCTTCCCCCCCCTTCCGCTCCGAAGCCACCAAGATCATCTGTGGCGTACCCCAAGGCTCATCCTTCAGCTCGGCGCAGTTCAATATCTACAAGTCCCCTCTCACCCACGTCGGCCGTCAACACGACCTCAACATCATCTCCTATGCTGATGACACTAAGCTGATCCTCTCCCTCACCAAAGACCCTCAGACCTCCAAGACCAACCTCCATGAAGGAATGAAGGCCGTCGCAGAATGGATGAGGAACAGCCGACTAAAGCTGAACTCGGACAAGACGGAGGTCCTCATCCTTGGATCCACCCCCTCAGCCTGGGATGACACATGGTGGCCGACCATACTGGGATCAGCACCAACACCTACCAACCACTCACACAACCTAGGAATCATCCTCGACTCCACCCTCTCCATGACTAAGCAGGTCAACGCTATCTCCTCCTCCTGCTTCAACACCCTCTGCATGCTCCACAGGATCTACAAGTGGATCCCCACCGAAAAGAGAAAAACGGTTAACCCAGGCCCTCGTCAGTAGCAGGTTGGACTACGGTAACGCACTCTACTCAGGAATCCCAGCCAAACTCCTGAAGCAGCTTCAACGCATCCAGAACGCTTCGGCATGTCTGATTCTCAACACCCCCCACCGCAGTCACATCACCCCCCATCTGAGACACCTGCACTGGCTTCCCGTCAGCAAGAGGATCACCTTCAAAATCCTCACCCATAGACAAAGCACTTCACAACACTGGACCAGCATACGTCAACAGACGACTAACCTTCTACACCCCCACTTGCCAGCTCCGCTCCGCTGGCCTCACCCTCGCCGCGGTTCCTCGCATCCAACGAGCAACCTCCTGCGGCAGATCTTTCTCTTTCCTCGCCGCCAAGACCTGGAACACTCTCCCCACACACCTACAGCAGACCCAGGACCTACTCACATTCAGAAGGCTTCTCAAGACCAGGCTCTTCGAGCAGTAGCAGCACCCCCTCACCCCCAGCGCATTGAGACCCTCACGGGTATGTAGTCCACTTTACAAATAGTGTGATTGATTGATTGATTGATTAATTGATTGATTAGCTGAAGAATACATACCAAGTAGCAAATTACAATTCAAACTTTGTAAACTAATTGCATTATGTTTTGAACCGCCTGAATTTTACATAGATTCTACACTTCTATTATTCAATTGGAGTATTTTTCATAAAACAAAGAAACATTGGCACAACTAATAAATTATTTTGAAACACCTGGATTAGCCATCTAAACAGGTTGGGTGCAGAAGAAAACAGCAATTTCCAATTGAATGGTGGAACTTTTACACAAATTGTTTAGACAGAGGTGCAAAACTAATGATTATATCAAGGATTGGCATAAATCACAAGGCGACCGGGGCGGAAAAGCGGCGGACGGTCTTTCCGTCCGCCGCAGATCCCCCAGCCATACTAATATGGTGGGGGGTCATTCCGGCCTGGGGGGGGGGCAATCCACCCTTAGGCCCTAATGGCCCCTTAGACTTTCAGTCTGAGAAAACATTGGCAAGCCCCCCAGGTGGAAGATTGAATATACGGGGTGAAACAAAGTGTGAAAGGTTCAAAAAGGAAGAGAAGGAAAGCAGGACATAAAGGTAGTGAGAGGGGAGAAAAAGAATGTCCGAAGAGGAAAGGCTTCGGCAAGCGGTGGAGAAACGAAAAGGATGAGGAAATAGAAGACGCTTTAGCTTTATCATAACTGAAAGTTTCATCATTAACTGACCATAAACAGAATGCAAGCTTCATTATTGGTGGTTAAAAAAGGGTAAGAAATGGAAACATATTTGGCAATTAATATTGCATAGTTCTCACTTAAACAATAAAGTTCTTATTATATTACTGTTATATTTTAATTGTGTTACAAATATGATTATAATATCTTCAACAGCTCCATCCCAATTGATTTCAGGGAGAAAACGGGAAGTACTCCCGCGGTCGACAAAGTGACATATTGGGGAGCCATGGCCAACTGCCAATTAGGTCAAGAGAGCCACAGGTCGAAAAAGTTTGGGAACCACTGTCATAACTCCTTTTTTGGTTCAATTGAACAAAGGGATTATAATCTATAAAATGTTCTGTAAATTAAAAAAAAGAACAAGGTTTCTAGGAAATGAGATGAGCCCAATCGTTGACAGGTAGTCTGCAACCCTGATTTCCCCCAAAAAAGCAAATAGATGTCTATAAGACAGTTCTCTGACGGAATATCAATATAAAAAATTATAGAAGTAAGAAATATCAATGAAAAAATATAGAATGCAAAAATATCGACTCCCAATACTTAAACAGGTAAGTACAAACATATCGAAAAAAATATATTGATGTTAAAAATATAGTTGTACAAAATATCGATCTTTATATATTTATATATATAAAATAAAACAATAAATCTACTTTATTTTTTTATAATACTATAAAAATAATATAAAAAATAAAGTAGATTTAATATACATTTAAACAAATATAACAAATAAACCTAAGTAAAAAAGTTAAATACACAAACATAATAATTTATATATATTTACTTTAATACAATCAATAAACCAATGACATAAAACCTAATTAAAAACAAACATTCCATTACAAATTAAAACATTAAACTATTTAAAAATCTTCAGACTTAAATTTCCAACTCCAGTAAGTGCTACAGTAGGGAGAGTGTTGGTTAGCGGAGGGGTAAAAATTACTAGTCCCACTCCAGTGAGTGTAACAGTAGAGAAAGTGTAGAATAAGGGAGAGGCGGAAATTACTGTTCCCACTCCAATGAGTGCAATAGTAGGGAAAGTGTTGGATAGCGAAGTAGTTAAAATTATTATTCCCACTCCAGTGAGTTCAACAGTAGGGAAAGTGATGGATAGAGGTGGGGTAAAAATTAATATTCCCGCTCCAGTGAGTGCAACAGTGGGGAAAGTGTTGGATAGCGAAGGGGTAAAAATTACTATTCCCACTACAGTCAGTGCAACAGTATTGAAAGTGTTGGATTGCAGAGGGGTAACAATTACTATTCCCACTCCAGTGAGTTCAAAATTAAAAACAAACAAAATATTAACAACAGAAATATTTTAAAAACGAAATAAAAAATTAAAATACAGACATATTTAATCTTACACAGTAATAATATTAAATAAATATGACAAATACCTACAAATATTATATAAAATAAAATAAAAAATAATTATTTAGAAACAAAATAATTAATTATTACCTAAATTTACTTTTTTATTTCCTATCCTATAACTCCACACAATTCCCAATCCACATCTGAATAAAAAAATTACTTCCTTAATTAACATAATTAATTACCAATGAAAGGAATATTATTAATTAAAAAACAAATTAAAACTCATAAAAATTAATTAACTTCCCATTCTTTACCCCTATAATCCCCACAACCCCCAGCTAAAATTAAACTTTGAAAATTTTTAACACACAATTAAAACGTATTTCCAATTGAAAAACTAATAGTATTCAACAGCTAATTATAACGTAAGTAAAATGATTTACTCCACTTACTGTTCCCCTATAAACGTAAACCCCACACACAAAAAATATAAACTAATACCCAAATTAAATAATAATTCATTAATTAATTAATGATCAACTAATTATTAATTATTTAAACATTAATTACTTCCCACCTCTTACCCCTATAAACCCCGAAACCTGCATCGAAAATTAATTACACAATTTCCATAATAACTTTTTTATAAATTGATTAATATATATTAACAACTCATTATTAATTATTCAAAAATGACTTTCCACACTTTGCCCCTATAAACCCCATAACCCACCCCTAAAATTAATTATACAATTTCCATAGTTAATTTTCAATCAATTAATCAATATAAATTAACAAATAATTATTAATTAATCAAAAATTACTTCCCACCCTTTACCCCATAAACCCCACAACCAGCATCTTAAACGAATTACACAATTTTCATAATTATTTTCGAACAATTAATTAATATAAATTAACAACTAATTATTAATTATTCGAAAATTGCTTCCCATCTCTTACCCTATAATAAAATGATTAAAAATTAATAAATAACTAATTAGTCATTAATTACAAATAAATTACTTCCAACCGTTAACTCCTATAAACACCACAACTAAAAACAAATACACAATTACCATACATATTTACCAATAATTAATTAATATTATTTAACAACCAATTAATAATTATTTACAAATAAATTAATTCCCACAATTAACACTATACAATCTCAATTAAATTGCTACAGCTACAGAACTAAAAAATGAAAAAATGTACTTAAAATAAAATTGATAACTAGTAAAAATATAACACATATTTTTAGAAACATAAACAATACTTGCACAAAAAGTACATCTCATACATTAAAAATATAAACTAAAATACATAACAGTAATTAAAAAATCGATATTGTAAACAACTATATTTTTGCAAACGATAATAATGACTTCTATATATGACTTCTATATGTTTGAAAACAATATTTCTTACCTTAAATTTGATATTCTTGACCATGATATTCTTCCTGTTAATATATATTCAACTCAATATTTGTGGAAGTTGACATTTATAACTCGATATTTTGTCTGATAGTAGTATGCAGTAAAAGTATTAGCAAAATCCAACAGTTTTCAATAGGTGGAGGCTACCATGAAAACATTGCCTACATCTTACACTATTAGATTCAATACAATCTAAAATACACTACTGTTAAGGGGTTGTTTTTAGGTTTATATTTTTGTGCACTAATCATAATGTGTGATATGTACTTTTACACATTATCCTACATAAACAAACTGGGATAATATAGTTGCAATGTAAACAAATTTCATATGCTTTATAGAGGCAAAGTTATTAAAGCATTTTATTCAGGCCAAATGTATGTATGAATCTCCATTTTGGACAGGACAATATGGATGCCATCTCTGTCACCCACTCCTGCTTTCCCCCTACATACATCTTCTCCCGAGAGACTTCACAGAACACATAAGGGTTTATTTCCACTGCAGTACTTGCTTAGCTAATGTTGAACTTGCTATGGTTTAAGTGTAAGATTGCTACAAGTATCTTTCTTATGGGTTTCTTCACTGAGTTCATTCTTCAGGAGAAGGTTCTATTTTCTAAATGATTAATATTTGTTCGACCGTCGAATACATTTTTTTTTACAAATTAGATGGTGCTTATGTCTAAAGGTTATGACATGTATTGTTCTTGTTTTCTGATCTACTAAAGAAATGATACTTTTTGCTCATACCATAAAGATTTGGCAGCTTTTCTAATTTACTATGCAAGAAATGTAAATATGAATCCTTGATTGTCAGGATGGGAGATACAACTTTCCTACTCTACTGAGGATGCTACCCAATTTCTTGCTGTTTTGCTGTTCATTTTGAGTTAGAGGATTTTCAGATTTTTTATATACTCTGAATACCTGCTTCTGAGAGCCTTCATGGTATTGACACTGCTGCTTATTTTGAAATTTTGGAATTAAACCCTTTTAACTATTCATTGATCTAGAACTCAATTATTAAATGAGGCCCATTTTTTAATGAGCTACTTTAACTACGCTAATTGATGTTCAGTGAGGTGCTTTACCACAGGGACACATTGGGCTCGATTCCGATCCGGTAAAATTACCGTCAGTACGAATCGCATCCGGAGCTGTCTCCGTACGACTCGTACACACGCCGTATGACCCGAAGAATATGATCCAGACCGGGGTATCAGGACGCGAGTCGTACGGTCCATGTCAGGTAAGGGCGATTTGTACGGAAAAGCGCACAATCACATGCACAATCATATACACAACGTACGGCGCGTACCCCTGCAATCATGGGGGGTACGCGCCATATACCCAGCATACATGGGGTACGCGCCGTACACCCAGCATGCATGGAGTACGGTGCATACGCCATGTACGCTGGGTATACAGCGCATACCCCCCATGATCGCAGGAGTACACGCCGTACCCCTGCGATCATGGGATGTATGCACCGTACCCGGGGGGGCCGTACCGTACCTGTTTCGGGGGGAACTCTGCTTTTCCTGCAGTTTTCAGCTCCTGTAGAACAATGGTTGTACGGTGTATACCCCACACGTATCGTACTTGCTGTGTGGTATAAACCAGCCACGAACCGTACAGATGTCACGTACAGCGGGTTCCGAGTGAGACTCGTACAGGGATTTGATTTGTACGGTCTCTGTACGATTCGTACGGAGTACAGCTCCTGGTACGAATCGTACTTCGTCGTACGTACGGTGGACGTTTCAGGGTACGATTCGTACAGAAAAAACGCTCCAAACGGCTATTCGGAGCTCTTTTTACCGGATCGGAATCGCCCCAAAGCCTCATGTAACTGAGGCTTAATACCATTTCCTATCCAGTAAACTGGGAGAACTGAATAAGGTACATTCTGGGCTGCCCTAATGTTTGTGTAAGGTTTGCTGCCTAAAGTCTTGGGAGTAGAGGATGTTATGCATTAAAAAGCACTTTTCTTTGCTAAGAGACCCTTACTCCTTTTACTCCCTATGCCTGGTATAGGGAGATAGTGGAAGGTCTGACTTGTGATGCCATTCCTGAATGATTTGGAGTGTAAGTGTAGGAAATTGAGGTTTCTGGTTGCCAGAATATACACCCTGTTAAAGCAGGAGCCGAAGTGCTAGTCAGGTTAAGTCAGACACACAATGTAAATTAACCTCTGCTCTCCCTCTGGTAGCTTGGCACAGTCAGGCTTAATTTAAGAGACACTATGTAAGATATTTTTCAACACTTTTATAGTAGTACAGTGAACACACCACACCAATTTATAGCAATAGTGAATATTTATCAGAGTAAAACAAGACCAAAACAACAAAAATCTAATTAATGAAATTTGAGATATGAATGTAGAAAGATTCAATCCCAAAACATTGCTTAGAAGTAAATATCACTAAAAGGTTACTTGAGGTTGCCTTAGACCGGGGTAGATCCAAAGTTCAGGCTGACTCCGATGGAGGGCAAGCCGGCTGTAGGACACATGCAAGCCCAGCTGAACAAGTACCTTAGATGGAGCATACATCAGCGTCAAAGACCCAATGCATTGGTTTCATTTTGTGTAGTTTATGCGATGCGTTGAAGCAGAGCCTCATAGATTGGTCCTGCATCTTCGTCAAACCCCTTACGAAGGAGGCGCTGCATCATCGTTGCGCCTCGCAGGCGCATCTTCGGATCAAGGCTGCATCGTCATCGAACCTCACAGTCGGGAATTGTGCTGTTGTCAAATCGGCACCACATGGGTTCCAATCATCACAAATAATTTTCCCGAAAAACAGCTGCAGAATCCACTTCTGAGGCTCAGGACTGGATTAGCACCTCAGGCAACTGAGGTCTCACAGATGCGAGAGTCCAGAAGCTGAAGCACAGTTGAGGGAAATCTTTGATGGCGCTGAGACTTCAAGAACAAGGGACAAGTCAGCAAGCCTTTGGAGAATCTAGGGTTTTAGCATGTAGAGAGCAAGCCCAGTACTTCTCACTCCCAGGCAAGAAGATTCAGGCAGCAGGTCAACAAAGCAGAGCAGGTAGCAAAGTGGCTATCCCTCCTACAGCATAGCAGCTATTCTTTCAGGCAGAATGTCCTTGGTTCCAGTAGAGTTCTGATTCGGTGGTGTTAGGGGTGCAGTGCTTATGCCCAAATGTGCCTTTGAAACTGGGGTAGTCTTCACAGAGGCCATCGAAGATAACAAGGTCCCTGGCTTGGCTCCAGAATCACTACAGGGGTTTATGCAGTTCTTTGTGTGGGGACAGGTATATCTTGATTGAGGAGCAAGTGTCAGCTCCTGCCTCCCAATCTCCCTCAGGAAGGCCCATGAACCTGGTGATGGGCTATCAGGATGCAAATGTCACATCCCAGCTTCCTTTGTGTGACGGTAATGCAGCAAGCCTAGCTGTCACAAAACCCAAACGTCTATTCGAAGACAAGCAGAGTCACAGAATGGTTAAAGGAAATGGTAACTTTCTAAAAGCGGCATTTTCAGACTTACAATTTAGAATCCAACTTCACCATAAGCTGTGATTTTAAATTGTGAGTCCAGACTGTTTCCGACAGCTTTTCCATGTTGCCCTTTCTGACGTGGAAAGGCTGTAGGAAAGTGACTTTTGGAGGTCCTAGCAGTGCCCCAATGGCCCTACACTACGAGGTGCCCCCCTAAACATCCCTGAACAGTGTGGGAGGCAGCAAATGGTGCCTGCCACAACGTGCAGGGATGTTTTCAAGCATTCATTTTTCAATGTAAGCTTTTGCTACAGGCCTTTTCCGCCTGCCACACAAGCTTCCATTGAAAAGTAGATGTTTGTGATCGCCCTATGAGCGGTCACATCCTAATTCTGCGGTCGGAACAGCTGATCTAAGGCGGTTCCAAACTGCAATGGTTACTTCTTCCCTACATAGTAATGAGTCCCTTAATTTTTAATGTTTAACTGATTACTGTTTTCAATCTCCCAGAAATTCAGTTTACAGGCTTTGTATTTGTTACATTTCCTAAAACTATTCAGTTGTGTGAGCCAATTAGTGGCTTATTTATTCGGAAAATGGCTGGATGTTAAGCTTTCTTTGGTTATTGAGTCATAGGTGGTCGATTTCCAACAGGATTGCCTATAATTGGATCCATTAAAAAACTACCAATGTTTATGCAGTATATTCTTTATCTTCCAATGTTTTTGGAAGTATGTGGTATATTCTTTGTAGTTTGTTTCTTAGCAGTGCTATCAAACAGTAATTTCAAATACATCAGCTTTTCGCTCTGTTTCCCTTAAGATATTTTGTAAGTAACCTCTGGCTTTGAATCGAGACATGTGTTTATTTTTCTCTATTTGGTCAAGTTTTAGGGTGCTATAGTTACTCCAAGCCCTAAAATAAATACCCATATGTAATACTGTAATTAACTGAGGCAGGGTGGAAAGTATTATAATGTAATGTGCTGTTGACTCTTTTCTGAACATAGTTGTTTGGATTATGCCATTTCTTATCATAAGGTTCAAGTCAAGGAAAATTATTCCTTTCCTGCTCATGCAGCTGTTAAACAAATAATAATGCTGTTTTGGTTGAGTTTATATAATAAATTGTTGCATAGGGTAGAAAGTAACAAATAAATAAATATGCTGGAGTTCAGAAAGTGCTTGAGTGATAAATATGCCTATAAATGTTATCTTATCTTAGAGTCAAATGTCAGGCTCTCTCTCCTGAGAAAAATGCTGCTTAACCTTTTAACCTGGATATTGTAATTCTGAAGTATGATGGAAACAAATATTTTAATAGGATCAAAACAAAACAAATCAAAACACTTTACTTGTCGATGACCAAATGATAAATATTCAATTAAACGAAATGTCCACACGCATCATTTATGCGCTGTATAATGTGACATGTCTTACATGTTAGTGTAAAATGTTATCTCCATTTTGTAAACTGCAGTTTCCATGTGCTAAAGATTGCAGTGGTAAACTAAGGACCACAAGGTGGTAAGAAGGCAGACTTGTGCTGTCTCTTTCCTGAAATTTAAAAAGTGATTTCCCTCTACTCGTGATTACATAATTTTCACCTATTTGCTTGTGGTTGTTACAATTTAAAAATGGAAGTTGTTGACATGCCCATGATTGTATAATTTGTCACCGGTTTTGTGTGGAAATCTGTGGTCTTTACTTCCAGTGATGATATCATTTTTCCTGTTGAATTGTGGGATTTGCAGTCCAAAATCTGTTCTATTTCAAACTGCCCATTGACTACCTGTTTTTGCCTCCCTATTTCTCCCTTGCTCTGTGCTCAGAGCTGTGTGTTAAGCAATCCACCCTCAGCTCCCATTTTGTGTTAGCAAGTGAGTGAGACAAGATTACCCGCTCCCCCTTAGCAACGGTGATATTCTACATCAAAGAGTGAACAGAGTGTGCTCTGAGACAGCAGTAATCTGCTATTAGCTGTTTAAGCTGTGTTCTTTAGGGATTGTACTCATGTTTTGGCTAGGAGAGTCAGTAAAGTTTTCTAGGCTGGCAACTCTCTGGAGGCCGGCCCCCTTTCTCCACCACTCTGCAAACGCACCTCCTGGCACTCTGCTGGTTGTGGGCTTATGTATCCTTGGCAACTGAGGGTCCCTAGGGCAAACAAGACCTCCTGTTACCTCCAGTAAGCCCCATACAGTGAGATTGCTGAGAGGTGGTCAGAGGCCACAGTGATTGCTCCACTGCTCTGAAAATGGGCCTCTCGGCACACTGCTGGTGAGGGATCATGTCCCCTTGACTCCTGAGGGCCTCAGGACTAAAGAAAACTTACTCCAACCAGCAGTGCACCGGAAGACGCATTTGCAGAGTGGTGGAGAAAAAGAGCATGGCCTCTGATGACCTCTCAACAATCTAGCTGTGTGGATCTCACTGGAGGTAACCAGAGAGCAAGTTGGTCTCAAGGACCCTCAGTAGCCAAGTGGACTTCATCCCACTACTACTAGTGTGCCAGGAGGCACGTTTTCAGAGTTGTGGAGAAAAGGGCTGTGTCCTCCCACCAGGTATCAGCAATCCCATTGTGTGGGACTTATTGGAGGTAACAGAAGGGGTGGGTGGCCCCAATGACATCCTTGCTAAGCAGGCTTGCTAAGAGGTCTGGAAGGGCCATGCTCCCTTTCTCCACAACTCTGCAAACACACCTCGTGGTCCACTACTGGTTGGGAGATGAAGTCCACTTTACTCCTGAATTACCTTGTGGGCCAAGAAGCCATCCTGGTACCTCCTGTAAGTCCTACACAGTGGGATTCCTGAGAGCTGGTTGGAGGCCCTGCCCCCTTTCTCCACCTCCCTGCAAACATGATTGCTAGTTAAAAAACCTTATAAATTCACTGAGAAAAGACAGATTATAGGGATGTTATAGTTAGGAATTAGCATTAAAAAAACCTTAGAAATTCACTGGAAAAGCCAAAGGTTACAAGGACTTTATAGTTAGCAAATAGAATTAAAAACCTTAGAAATTCACAAAAAACAAAGCTTACAGGGACATTATAGTTAGGGTCAGATTTCACTTGTACAAAATCAGTAACACCATTTGAGATGTCATCAGGTATGTCACTTACCATGTCATGGAATATGTTAGGTCATAAGCAGTGCATTGTGTTGGAGCAGGTTTTAGTTAGCTCAGCTGACTATAACAGCTGGATTTCCCTTGCTATGTATGAGTGAAATCTGACCCTAACTATAACATCCCTGTAACCTTTGTTTGTATGTGAATATATCTATATCTTAGCCATAGGCAATCGCCACTGGGAAGTTATAGTTAGGTCAGCGTTTCCATAGGAAATTTGTTTTGTTGTGTTGATAATCACTTTGTCACAGTTTGATGTTTGACTAATCTCCAATCTGAAAACCTTGTGCTCCTTTTTGTACATATCTTCCCTATTTTTGCTCCCCACTTGCCTCTTTTTTCACCTCTGTTCCTTCTTGCTCCACTTCTTTTGTTTCTTACTGCAACTTTCTTGCTTCCATCTCCACCCCTCTTGCCTCTTTCTCATCCCTCTTCCCTCTTTCTGCACCTCTGTTGCTTCTTTCTGCATCTCTCTTACCCATTTCTGCACCATCTTCCTTCTTTCTGCACATATGTTGCTTCTTTCTGCACTTCTCTTGTTTCTTTATGCACCCCTCGTGCCTCTTTCTTCACCCCTTTCCCCATCTTTCCGTACCATTCTTGCCTCCCTCTGCACCTTTGTTCCTTCTTTTTGCAATTCTTTTGTTGATTTCTACAGCTCTCTTGCTTCTTTCTATACCTCCTTACTTCTTTATCCACCCCTCATACCTCTTTCTGCACCTCTGTTCCTTTTTTCTGCACTTCTTTTGTTTCATTCTGCACACCTCTTGCTTCTTTCTGTATCCCTTGTGCCTCTTCTGTACCCCTCTTCCCTCTTTTTGCACCTTTGTGCCTTCTTTCTGCACTTCTTTTATGTATTTCTGCACCCTTCTTTCCTATTTTGCATCCTTCCTGCCTCTTTCTGCAGTTCTCCAGGCATTTTCTGCACCTCTCTTGCCTCTTTCTGTACCTTACTTGCCTTGTTCTGCACTTCTATTGCTTCTTTTACTCCTCTGTTGCTTCTTTCAGCAATTATGGTGCCTCTTTCTGCACTTTTCTTGCTTGTTTCTGCAGCTCTCTTGTGTCTTTCTGCATGTCTCTTGTCTCGTTCTGTACCTCACTTGCCCGTTTTTACACATCTTTTAGTTTTTTCTGCACCCTTCTTGCCTCTTTCTGTACTTCCTTTGGTTCTTTCTGCACTGCCCTAGTTTGTTCCTGCACCTCTGTTCCAAATTTTTGCATTCTTCTTGTCTTTTTTTCTGCACCCCTCTTCCCTCTTTCGTCACCTCCCTTGCCTCAGTCAGCCCACCTGTTCCCTCTTTCTTCACCCCTTTAGCCTGTTTCTGCAACTTTCTTGCCTCTTTCTGCAGTTTGTTTGCCTCCTTCTGCACCTCACTTGCCACTTTCTGCAGTTTTCTTACCTCCTTCTGCACCTCACATGCCTCTTTTTGCACCTCTGTTGGTTCTTTTGCACTGCTCTTGCTTCTTTCTGTGAATCTCTTGCACATTTCTGCACCCTCTTGACTTTTTCTCTGCCCCTCTTGCCTTTTTATGCACCCCTCTTACCTGTTTCCGTACCTTTCTTGGTAGTTTCTGTACTGCTCTTGCTTCTTTCTGCACCTGTCTTGTAAATGGCTGCACCCCTCTTCCCTCTTTCTGCACCTCTCTTGCCTCTGTCTGCACCCTTCTTGCCTCTTTATGTACCTCTGTTCCTTCTTTATGTACTTATCTTGCTTATTTCTACATCTCTCTTGCCTCTTTCTGTACCTCTCTGTCTTCTTTCTGTACTTCTCTTGCTTCTATCTATACCTCTCTTGCAAATATCTACACTTTTACTGTCTCTTTATGCACCCCTGCTGCCTCTTTCTGAACTTTTCCTGCCTCTTTCTACACCCCTCTTCCCATCTTTCTGCACCTCTGTTGCTTCTTTCTGTACTTCTCTTGCTTTTTTCTGCACCTCTCTTGCTTCTTTCTGCACCTCACTTGCCTCTTTCTGTACATACACAGGGCTACTTTTAAACTGGCATTAGGCTCAGCAGTGCACACATGCAAGTGCAGAAAGGGCTCCTTGCGTCTTAACTGGCATGCCCTATTGTATGCTAGGGACTTAAAGGTACTTTTAATCCCCCTGTCCTATTATGTACTAGGGCCTTACAGGGAAGGTCATGCCAATCATAGGGGTACCCCAACCCATAGTGTACCCTAGTTTATGTAGGTGTTTTCACTGTATTTTATGTGTCTTTTATTATAGCACTGGCTCCCAACCTGGTTAGGCAGAGCCCAGTGTCAGTCAGAGTCAGTTACCACCAGTACCAGTCATCAGAAAGTTGGAGGGTGCCCAGGGCACAAGATGACTTTGCAACAAGGCCTCTTTCTGCAACCCTGTTGGTTCTTTCTGCATATCTCTTTCTTCTTTCTGCACCCGTCTTCCTCTTTCTGGACTTCTGTTGCCTCGTTATGGATTTATCTTGCTTCTTTCTGCTCCTTTCTTCCTCTTTCTGCATATGTCCTACCTCTCTAGGCATAGTTAGAAATTAGCATTAAAAAATCTTAGAAATTCACTGACAAAAACATAGGTTTCAAGGAGGTTATAGTTAGAAATTAGAATTTAAAAACCTTAGAAATTCACTGAAAAAAACACAGGTTTCAGGGACGTTATAGTTAGTTAGACATTTCACTTGTACAAAACTAGAGAAATTCGGCTGTTATAGATAGTTGAGCTAAGTATAACTCGAGTCCACAGTGCACTGCTGAGGATGTCACATATTACATCATTCATGACTTGGTCAGTGACATCACTGATGACATCTCAAATGTGTTATATCATCAGTGATGTCACTGACCATGTCATGAATGATTTAATATGTGACATCATCACCAGTGGATTGCGTGCAAGAGAGTTACAATTAGTACAACTAACTACAACAGGGGAATTTCAATGGCTTTTTTATGAGTGAAATGTCCAGTTAACTATAGCATTCCTAAAACCTGTGTTTTTATAGTGAATTTCAAAGGTTTTTAAAATAATAATTCCTATCTATAACCTGCTTGAAACCTTTGGTTTTTTCAGTGAATTTCAAAGGTTTTTAAAATAACAATTTCTACTTATTATGTTGACCACTTCCCCATATTTTCAACCACAAACCAAATCTGCAATGCTACATAAAAAATCAGGCAATAGTTTCACTTACCACTAACACATTTCATCAACATTTAACTACTGTAAGAACGTCGAATATGTACTATGTGAATTACATCGAACTCACACCCATGTTTAAAGAGCAATATGTCTTAGAGACGGTAATTATACTTCCGACACCAAACAAAATCACAATACTCAGCGCACTACCACTATAACCACCCCCACGGACCCCTCCCCTCTACTATCGCAGAGGCAATGCAAAACAGGACAACGGACCTTTCCAAAATAATATATCCCAAGTATGTATAAGTGAATAATCTCAAACATCAACAATAATGTACACAACACTAAGACTACCAGTGAAATACTATACACAATTCACTATAGAAATCAACAACTTTTTAGTGTGTACATATTCCATTGATACGTGTAGTGTACTGAATAGTGGATGCAACCATATTATCTCAGACACTAGGTAATATTTCGGTCATGTAGCTGTGTTCACCGCCATCCTTTGAAACAGAAGTGGAGTGGGCTAGTCCAACGTAAACAATGTCAACGTACGACTATAAATAATTAGGCTATGCCTTGGGCGTAGTTCACTTCTGCAAAGAGAAGAGACTGCTGCACAGCAAAGCTCCCCACCCTGCCACGTGGCTGCCGCTATGGCCACGTGCCTCCTTGATACAGGCCGATTGCGAACTCACCACCACACCACCGCAGACTTATGTCTGTAGTGACTAGTGGTTTCCATCGACACTGCGGACAGCAGGGTTCACAACTTGAATTCAACTTTTGATCTAAATTTGTCTTCAGTATCTGTGCTGAGAAGTGCCTACAATCTATTCTGCAGTCAGTAGAGTTGACAACTCGATACCAGTTGAATTCAGCTTTGCATCAACACTACGGACAGCATTGAATCCAGCCTTGCTTTATTTAAGGCCGAGACAATTGTTAGTGTCCTCAGATTTTGTTAACTGTGCAAAATAGCATTCATCGATCTTTGTGTCGACTACTGCCTTCAATCTACACTGCGTACAGCAGGGTTCTCAACTTCAATTCAGCTTTACATCAACACTAAGGACAGAATTAAATTCAGCCTTGCTTTATTTAAGGCAGACACAATTGTACTGTGTCCTCAGATTCTGTGACAAAATAGCATGCTTCGATCTTTGCATACAACAGGGTTCACAACTTGCATTCAGCTTTCCAGCTACGCTACGGGCAGCATTCAAGATATCCTTGATTTATGTAAGGCAAAGATTATTTTCTTAAAGGATGCCACAAAAAACATTCCTCAATGACTGTAGTGAGTTCTGTTTTAAAATGTACACTGCGATCAAAAGAGTTTACCGCTTGATATAAGCACTACAGACAGCATTAAATTCAGCCTTGATTTATTTAAAGCAGAGAAAGAAATAGTGCTGTTGCACTGCTAGTATGTGCAAGCACCTTCAATAGCTGCATCATGTGAACTATGATAACAAACAATGTACAAGTTTGCGCCAAAATGTACCTCCACTACCAGCAATACCAAGTATCTCTGGGGTATCACCCTCAACATCGCCACCAGACATACGTCCCCAATTTGTGAAAGTTACAATGCAATGCGTAAAGAGGAATCGTGTAATTTGTGATGAGGAGCACCTCAGTACATCTAGTTTTCACATCAATTGATAACCATTGATGCTAGTTTTTTTTCCCCCCTCAAAGTTCATATACTCCAGTATGCAACAGAGAATGATTTCAGTGCAGGGTGAGCACACGATAAACACCAGACGTACTACTAACTCATACACCATAAATAATTGCCACATGCCCTTGTTAAGGCAAAATTCAATAGTTAAAACACATTTTTACCAGTGCGGTCTGCCTGAACCACGCATCATCGCAGGCTCCACACAAACCGCCCCTACGTCAGTCTACCACAACTCATAAACTCTTTACAATAGAATCTTCTGTGTATTATTTCACATACAATGCTCCTACCTTTGTACAATAGAAGTCATGCACCGTTTATGAATAATTATCTGTATATGATAACATGATTACTATTCCACTTCTTACCAACAACAACGTAATAAAATGGAGTCGAGCACACATGCCTGTACCCACTTCAGCTATCTATCTGTGTCTCTGTATTTATTGTGTTTGTAAAATGCTGCTCCTCCGCCCTACATGCAACAGTCTATTTAGAATAACTTTTGTGTTGATTGATGAATCTTCTTGAAATTTTCAAAACTTTTGGCCCGCTCAGTTCCGCTCCTTCCCTGAAAGTTCGGGGGTGATTGGTGAAGCGGGGGCTGAGAAAAAAAGGGGTTTCCAAAACATGTTTTCCCATGCAATTTCCCATAGGAGTTTTAGCCACGGCTACAGCTCAAACTTCTGAATGGAATAACACCAAATTTGGGAGAGAGGTAGTCCTCAGTTCCGACTTGTGCCTTTCGCTTATCTGGTGTCAATCTGTTCAGTATTTTCTATGAAAATTACGGTTAAAGTCATTTATATATCTATGGGCGCGGAGAATCTGCGGATTGTGCGAGGATTCGCCTCGTAGGATAAGTGCATCATCCCGATCACGTGCTCAATTCTAATTGTCTGTCAAGCGGTTGTAAACATTCAAAACCAAGAACTGTTGGCAGCCATTTTGTGTGCCTTTGTGCAAGGACTACCTCCCTTGACGGTAACGCCCCATGGCATACCTTCGGGACACGCTGCGCTGGCAGCAGGGCTTTTCCAGCAGCCGGAGCTAGCTGCTTAAATCAAGTCAAATAGAGTTGCCTTTGGTGGAAAAAGCCACAACAGATAGGTTGTATTCCTTTTTATTCATTCACGCTGGCTGCACACCAAGTAAGCAGAGAATGACCTCCAGTTTAACATCCTTGCCAGACACGTTTCGAATCTCTCAATTCTTTGTCAATGGCACAAGGAACAAGCCCCCCCAGACTGGAAAGTGCATCTAAAATATTTCAAATCACCCGCCCAGGTGGGCGTGGCTGTGGTTTCTCTTGAAGCCTCATGGTCTTCGCAGTTGCACCCTTTTCAACTCAAGTTAGTCCGGCCTGAGTTGCAAATGAAAGGCAATGTTGATAAAACCCCCAGTGGGATGATGAACAGTCTCTTTGAAAATATATATATATATATATATATATATATATATATATATATATATATATATATATATATATATATATATGTATATATATATATATATATATATATATTCTCGCTCCAGAAGTCTCATTGGAGCCTCCCATCGGCGGGTGAGTTATACGTATTTGGAGAAGTGTAGCGGGTGCGCACACCGCTTCCATTAAAGCCCCTGAAGAGAAGCAGATGGAGCTTCGAGACGCGTCGGGCAGATCCATTACACATATATAAAGCTGCTGCTCGTGTGCTACTCAATGGTGGACAACCTTGGAGCGAGAATTTATATGCGGCAGTCTAGCCGCAGAGTATGCACCACCCCTTTAACGTGGGGGTCACGGCAGTGAAGTAGCAGCCGTACTTGGGATCGAGGACGGGCCTACTTGTGGAGTCCATCCAGGACTTGATTGTGTGCTTTCCGCACTACACTTCCCAGAAGTCTCATTGGAGCCTCCCATCGGCGGGTGAGTTATACGTATTTGGAGAAGTGTAGCGGGTGCGCACACCGCTTCCGTTAAAGCCCCTGAAGAGAAGCAGATGGAGCTTCGAAACGCGTCGGGCAGATCCATTACGGAGCGGCGTCTACAAGCGGATCCCCGTCCTCACCTACACATATATAAAGCTGCTGCTCGCGTGCTACTCAATGGTGGACAACCTTGGAGCGAGAATTTATATGCGGCAGTCCAGCCGCAGAGTATGCACCACCCCGTTAAGGTGGGGGTCACGGCAGTGAAGTAGCAGCCGTACTTGGGATCGAGGACGGGCCCACTTGTGGAGACCATCCAGGACTTGATTGTGTGCTTTCCACACTACACTTCCCAGAAGTCTCATTGGAGCCTCCCATCGGCCGGTGAGTTATACGTATTTGGAGAAGTGTAGCGGGTGCACACACCGCTTCCGTTAAAGCCCCTGAAGAGAAGCAGATGGAGCTTTGAAACGCGTCGGGCAGATCCATTACGGAGCGGAGTCTACAAGCGGAACCCCGTCCTCACCTACACATATATAAAGCTGCTGCTCGCGTGCTACTCAATGGTGGACAACCTTGGAGCGAGAATTTATATGCGGCAGTCCAGCCGCAGAGTATGCACCACCCCGTTAACGTGGGGGTCACGGCAGTGAAGTAGCAGCCGTACTTGGGATCGAGGACGGGCCCACTTGTGGAGTCCATCCAGGACTTGATTGTGTGCTTTCCGCACTACACTTCCCAGAAGTCTCATTGGAGCCTCCCATCGGCGGGTGAGTTATACGTATTTGGAGAAGTGTAGCGGGTGCGCACACCGCTTCCGTTAAAGCCCCTGAAGAGAAGCAGATGGAGCTTCGAAACGCGTCGGGCAAATCCATTACGGAGCGGCATCTACAAGCGGATCCCCGTCCTCACCTACACATATATAAAGCTGCTGCTCGCGTGCTACTCAATGGTGGACAACCTTGGAGCGAGAATTTTTATGTACGGCAGTCCAGCCGCAGAGTATGCACCACCCTGTTAACGTGGGGGTCACGGCAGTGAAGTAGCAGCCGTACTTGGGATCGAGGACGGGCCCACTTGTGGGGTCCATCCAGGACTTGATTGTGTGCTTTGCGCACTACACTTCCCAGAAGTCTCATTGGAGCCTCCCATCGGTGGGTGAGTTATACGTATTTGGAGAAGTGTAGCGGGTGCGCACACCGCTTCGGTTAAAGCCCCTGAAGAGAAGCAGATGGAGCTTCGAAACGCGTCAGGCAGATCCATTACGGAGCGGCGTCTACAAGCGGATCCCCGTCCTCACCTACACATATATAAAGCTGCTGCTCGCGTGCTACTCAATGGTGGACAACCTTGGAGCGAGAATTTATATGCGGCAGTCCAGCCGCAGAGTATGTACCACCCCGTTAACGTGCGGGTCACGGCAGTGAAGTAGCAGCCGTACTTGGGATCGAGGACGGGCCCACTTGTGGAGTCCATCCAGGACTTGATTGTGTGCTTTCCGCACTACACTTCCCAGAAGTCTCATTGGAGCCTCCCATCGGCGGGTGAGTTATACGTATTTGGAGAAGTGTAGCGGGTGCGCACACCGCTTCCGTTAAAGCCCCTGAAGAGAAGCAGATGGAGCTTCGAAACGCGTCGGGCAGATCCATTACGGAGCGGCATCTACAAGCGTATCCCCGTCCTCACCTACACATATATAAAGCTGCTGCTCGCGTGCTACTCAATGGTGGACAACCTTGGAGCGAGAATATATATATATATATACATATATATATATATATATATATATATATATATATATATATATATACACACACACATATATGCCAAGGTGTGTGTGTGTGTGTATAAAAAAAAAATATATATATATATATATATATATATATATATATATATATATATATATATATATATATATATATATATATATATATATATATATATATATAACAGCTCCAGTTTCTCACAAAGAAACACTGCACTCAGGACCCCTTCGGAGATGCTTTATTTTGACAAGAAACGTTTTCGGCGTGCTGCCTTCTTCAGCTCGTCATTCAATAGCACATTCTGTCCTGCTGGCGTTTAAAAACAGGTAAGTCTGTTCTCATTGGACATGGCAGTTCGGCAACGAGAGAGGACTTGCACTTCACCTGAAATTCCCAATGTTGCATTCTGGGATTCAGAGTCCGGTTAGAGCCGTTGGTAGGTATTTGCCACACTCCTCTTCTCATTGTGGCTTGATAGCGCTGTAATGTCTTTCCCATAGATGTTGGCACCAGCTGGAGATGGCATTTCCAGCACTTTGAAGACACCTTAAAGACATGAATGCCGGTGATTCGAGGGGACACGGATCTACCATAACACGGACGACTTGAGCAGCTGGTGCCAACATCTATGGGAAAGACATTACAGCGCTATCAAGCCACAATGAGAAGAGGAGTGTGGCAAATACCTACCAACGGCTCTAACCGGACTCTGAATCCCAGAATGCAACATTGGGAATTTCAGGTGAAGTGCAAGTCCTCTCTCGTTGCCGAACTGCCATGTCCAATGAGAACAGACTTACCTGTTTTTAAACGCCAGCAGGACAGAATGTGCTATTGAATGACGAGCTGAAGAAGGCAGCACGCCGAAAACGTTTCTTGTCAAAATAAAGCATCTCCGAAGGGGTCCTGAGTGCAGTGTTTCTTTGTGAGAAACTGGAGCTGTTATATTGAGTGCGGTCCACCACCGCACTAACTGCACCCGTCAACAAGAGTGCGATGACTGCCCTTGGTGGAGTTTGGAGCGGAATGTAAAAAAGGCAGTGGCACCGCCCTTCAGGAATCCAGAGCCTCGCCGCCGACACAGTCGACAGTTATACATACTGTTGGAGACACAGTCCATATGACTGATTCCAGCGTCGGGTGCAACAGGGGTCCTGGGGTTGGACGTCGGACCCCCAGAGGAGATGGCATTTCCAGCACTTTGAAGACACCTTAAAGACATGAATGCCGGTGATTCGAGGGGACACGGATCTACCATAACACGGACGACTTGAGCAGCTGGTGCCAACATCTATGGGAAAGACATTACAGCGCTATCAAGCCACAATGAGAAGAGGAGTGTGGCAAATACCTACCAACGGCTCTAACCGGACTCTGAATCCCAGAATGCAACATTGGGAATTTCAGGTGAAGTGCAAGTCCTCTCTCGTTGCCGAACTGCCATGTCCAATGAGAACAGACTTACCTGTTTTTAAACGCCAGCAGGACAGAATGTGCTATTGAATGACGAGCTGAAGAAGGCAGCACGCCGAAAACGTTTCTTGTCAAAATAAAGCATCTCCGAAGGGGTCCTGAGTGCAGTGTTTCTTTGTGAGAAACTGGAGCTGTTATATTGAGTGCGGTCCACCACCGCACTAACTGCACCCGTCAACAAGAGTGCGATGACTGCCCTTGGTGGAGTTTGGAGCGGAATGTAAAAAGGCAGTGGCACCGCCCTTCAGGAATCCAGAGCCTCGCCGCCGACACAGTCGACAGTTATACATACTGTTGGAGACACAGTCCATATGACTGATTCCAGCGTCGGGTGCAACAGGGGTCCTGGGGTTGGACGTCGGACCCCCAGAGGAGATGGCATTTCCAGCACTTTGAAGACACCTTAAAGACATGAATGCCGGTGATTCGAGGGGACACGGATCTACCATAACACGGACGACTTGAGCAGCTGGTGCCAACATCTATAGGAAAGACATTACAGCGCTATCAAGCCACAATGAGAAGAGGAGTGTGGCAAATACCTACCAACGGCTCTAACCGGACTCTGAATCCCAGAATGCAACATTGGGAATTTCAGGTGAAGTGCAAGTCCTCTCTCGTTGCCGAACTGCCATGTCCAATGAGAACAGACTTACCTGTTTTTAAACGCCAGCAGGACAGAATGTGCTATTGAATGACGAGCTGAAGAAGGCAGCACGCCGAAAACGTTTCTTGTCAAAATAAAGCATCTCCGAAGGGGTCCTGAGTGCAGTGTTTCTTTGTGAGAAACTGGAGCTGTTATATTGAGTGCGGTCCACCACCGCACTAACTGCACCCGTCAACAAGAGTGCGATGACTGCCCTTGGTGGAGTTTGGAGCGGAATGTAAAAAGGCAGTGGCACCGCCCTTCAGGAATCCAGAGCCTCGCCGCCGACACAGTCGACAGTTATACATACTGTTGGAGACACAGTCCATATGACTGATTCCAGCGTCGGGTGCAACAGGGGTCCTGGGGTTGGACGTCGGACCCCCAGAGGAGATGGCATTTCCAGCACTTTGAAGACACCTTAAAGACATGAATGCCGGTGATTCGAGGGGACACGGATCTACCATAACACGGACGACTTGAGCAGCTGGTGCCAACATCTATGGGAAAGACATTACAGCGCTATCAAGCCACAATGAGAAGAGGAGTGTGGCAAATACCTACCAACGGCTCTAACCGGACTCTGAATCCCAGAATGCAACATTGGGAATTTCAGGTGAAGTGCAAGTCCTCTCTCGTTGCCGAACTGCCATGTCCAATGAGAACAGACTTACCTGTTTTTAAACGCCAGCAGGACAGAATGTGCTATTGAATGACGAGCTGAAGAAGGCAGCACGCCGAAAACGTTTCTTGTCAAAATAAAGCATCTCCGAAGGGGTCCTGAGTGCAGTGTTTCTTTGTGAGAAACTGGAGCTGTTATATTGAGTGCGGTCCACCACCGCACTAACTGCACCCGTCAACAAGAGTGCGATGACTGCCCTTGGTGGAGTTTGGAGCGGAATATATATAAATATATATATATATATATATATATATATATATATATATACATATATATATAAAAAAACCTACTGACAGTCACCAGTAGATAGTTATATTTAGGACCTAGTTTCCATAGGATAAGGGTGTTTTGCTTTCCCAATCACTTTGGCGACGGTGGATGAATCTTCGTGAAATTTTTAAAACTAGTGGCCCGCTTCAGAAAGCTCCTATCATGAAAGTTTTGGGGTGGTTTGTCAAGCAGGGGCGAGAAAAAAGGGGGTCCCAAAACGCATTTGCCGAGAGGCAGTCCAAGGCCATACCCTTTTTTTACACCACTCGGCAACGCAGCTCTGTGGCGCTTACTAGAGGTAGCTGGTGGGCTAGTTGGCCCCCATGGATCCTAAAGAATCAAGAGGACTTAATCCCCCGATTTCCAATGCACCAGGGGGTGCGTTTGCACAGTGGTGCAGGGAGGGGGTGTGGCCTGATGTGACAAGTGTGCAAACACACCCTGTGGCACATTTTAAGTTGGGGGATTAAGCCCCCTTGAATCCTGAGGGTCCCTGGGGGCCAACTAGCTCACCATCCGGTAAGCACCACAGAGTTGCGTTGTAGAGAGGTGTAAAAAGGGGCGTGGCCTCAGACCACCTCTCCGCAACGCAGCTCTGTGGCACTTACTGGAGGTACCTGGTGAGCTAGTTGGCCCCCAGGGACCCTCAGGATTCAAGGGGAATTAATCCCCCAACATAAAACCCGCCAGGGGGAGCATTTGCACAGTGGTGAAGGGAGTGGGTGAAGCCTGATGTGACATGTGTTTACTTATCCAATCACTCCGCCAAAACCCAAGCACTTGTAAATTCACCATGCACTTTCCTTGTGGAACTGTAATCATTCAATCAGTACCCATGTACTCATGCGATGACCCAAGCACTAACACATGCACTGCTACAATCCCCTGAGTACTACCTATGAAGTCCAGTCATCGCCCTGACAGTACCCAAGCACTCCTTTAATCACTCTGCCAGCACCATGTCCTTATCCAATCACTCCACCAAAACCCAAGCACTTATAAATTCACCACGCACTGTCCTTGCAGCACCCTAATCTTCCAGTCACTACCCATTTACTCATGCAATGACCCAGTCACTAACACAAGCACTGCTGCAGTCCCTTGAGGACTACCTGTGCAGTCCAGTAATCTCCCTGGTACTACCGTTGCAGTCCTCCAATCACCCAGCCAGTCCTATGTCCTTATCTAATCACTGCATCAAAACCTAAGCACTTATAAATTCAACATGCACTTTCCTCGCAGTACTCTAATCATCCAGTCACTGCCCATTTAGTCATGCAATGATCCAGGCATTAACACCTGCACTGCTAGAATCCCTGTGTACTACCCAATCAGTCCTCCAACCACCTACATACTTCTCATTCACTCCTTCAATTCCCCTGGTAGTACCTATGCAGTCCAGCAATCACCCTGTCACACCCTGTGCACTCCTCCAGTCACTCAGCCACTACTATGTACTAATCCAAACACTCTGCCAATACCCAAGCACTTATAAATTCACCCAGGCACTCGTCTTGCATTATTCTAATGTTTCAGTCAGGAGCTATGTACTCATGCAATGATCCAGGCACTAACTGATCACTGCTACAATTTCATATGCACTACCAATAAAGTCCTCTAACCACTTACAGACTTCTTATTTGCTCCTTCAATTCCCCAGGTAGTATCCATGCAGTCCCACAATCACACTGGCACTCCCTGTGCACACCTCCAGTCACCCAGCCACTAGAATGTACGAATCCAAACAACTATAACACCTATAGTGGTAAAAGACTGAAAGGGTGATTGCTGGAGTGCATAGGTAGTCCTCAGGGGATTGTAGCATTACATATGTTAGTGCCTGGGTCATCCCATAACTACATGGTTAGTGACTGGATGATTAGAGTACTGCAAAGAGAGTACATGGTGAATTTATAAGTGCTAGGGTATTGGAGCAGTGATTGGATAAGTACACAGTGCTGACAAGGTGATTGGAAGAGTGCTCACGGAGTGGCATGGGGAATGCTGGAGTTCATAGGTACTGCTGTGTCGACTGTAGCAGTGAATGTATTAGTGCCTGGGACATTGCATGAGTACATGTGAACTTACATATTGACCATTCACTCTCCTTGCAGCACTCTAATCATCCAGGTACTACCCATGTACTCATGCAATGACCCAGGCACTAACTCATGCAGTGCTACAATACCAAGACCACTACCTATGCAGTCCAGCAATCCCCCTGTCACTCCCTGTGCACTCTTCATGCAATCGCCTACGCACTAATACATTCACTGTTACAATCCCCAGTGCAGTACCTATGCTCTCCGGCATCCCCCTTGTCACTCCGTGAGCACTCTTCTAATCACCCTGTCAGCACTGTATAGTTATCCAATCACTGTGCCAATACCTAAGCACTTATAAATTCACCATGTAGTATTTTTGCAGCACTCTAATCATTGAGTCAGTAACCATGTGTTTATGCAATGACCCAGGCACTAACAGATGTAGTACTACATTCCCCTGAGGACTACGTATGCAGTCCAGTAATCTTCCTGTCACTACCGATGCACTCCTCCAATCACCCAGCCAGCACAATGTACTTATCCAATCAGTCCGCTAAAACCCAAGCACTTATAAATTCACTATGTACTCTCCTTACAGTACTGTAATCATCCAGTCACTGCCCATGTACTGATGCAATGGCCAAGGCACTAAAACATGCACTGCTACAATCCCCAGAACACTACCCATTCAGTCCAGCAATCCCTCTGTCACTCCCTGTGCACTCTTCCAATCACTTTGCCAGCATCATATACGTGTCTAATTGCTCTGCCAAAACCCCAGCACTTAGAAATATAACTGTGTAGTTTCCTTGCAGCACTCTGATCATCAAGTCACTACACATGTACTCATGCGATGGCCAAAGCGCTAACTCTTCCAGTGCAAAAATCTCCAGATCACTACCCATGCAGTCTAGCAACCCCCCTTTCACTCAATGAGCACTCTTCCAATCAACCTGCCAGCACCATGTCCTTATCCAATTAGTCCGCCAAAACCCAAGCACTTATAAATTCATTATGCACTCTCCTTGCAGTACTCTAATCATCTAGTCACTACCCAAGTACTCATGCAATGACCCAGGCACTAACACATGCAGTGATACAATCACATGTGCACTGCCCATGCAGTCTTCCAATCACCAAGCCAGCACCATGTACTTATCCAATCACTCTGCCAAAACCCAAGCACTTATACATTTATCATGCACTCTCCTTGCAGTGCTCTCTTCATCCAGCCAGTACCCATGTACTTATGCAGTGACCCAGGCACTAACACATGCACTGCTACAATCTCCTGTGCACTACCCATACAGACCTCTAACCACATAAACAGTACTGATTCACTCCTGCAATTACCCAGGTAGTACCCATGCAGTCCAGTCATCGCCCTGTTACTATCCATGCACTTCTCCAATCACCCAGCCAGCACATTGTACTTATACAACCACTCTGCCAAATGCAAGCACTTATAAAATCACCATGCTCTCTCCTTGTAGCACTCTAATCATCCAGTCACTAACTGATCACTGTTACATTTGGATAAGTACATAGTACCCATACAGTCCTGAACCACTAACACACTTCTCATTTGCTCCTTCAATTTCCCAGGTAGTACCCATTCAGTTACGCAACCACACAGTCACTCCCTGTGCACTCCTACAGTCACCCAGCTACTACCATGTACTAATCCAAACACATACCCAAGCACTTATAAATTCACCAAACATTCTCCTTGCAGTACTCTATCCACTCAGTACCCATGTACTCATAGAAAGACCAAATCACTAACACATGCACTGCTGCAATACCTTGAGGACTACCTTTGCAGTCCAGTACTCACCCTGGTACTACCTATGCAGTCTCCCAATACCCCAGCCAATCTTACGTGCTTATCCATTCACTGCACCAAAACCCAAGCACTTATAAAAATCACTATGCACTCTCCTTGTAGCACTCTAATCATCCAGTCACTACTCATGTACTCATGCAATGACCCAGGCATTAACTCATGGCAAATACAGAGGTCATGATAATCACAGGGGTACCCCAATGCATAGTGTTCCCTAGTGAATGTAGGTGTTTTCACTGTATTCTAAGTGTCTTTTAGCATAGCACTGGCTCTAGGTCTCTAGGTCTGGTTAGTCAGAGTCAGTTACCACCAGTACCCATCATCAAAAAGTTGGGGGCACAGGGGGACTTTCTGCTCCTCTGTTGGTTCTTTCTGCACATCTCTTGCTTCTTCCTGTACTTTTCTTCATCTTTCTAGACTTCTGTTGCCTCTTTCTGCATTTGTTCTTTCAGCGCTTTTCTTCCTCTTTCTTCACATGTCCTACCTTTGTGGGCATAATTAGAAATTAGCATTTAAAAAACCTTTGAATTTCACTTAAAAATTGTAGGTTTCAGGGATGTTATTCTTGACGGGTTTTTTGGCTCCATTTCGGAGTGATGAAGACTTTAAGCTTGCTCACACCTATGGTCTGTATTCTTACCTTGTGTTGGCCCTTTTAAGCCCTTTCTTCCAGACCTAGAAGAGGATAGCTGCTTTATATGATGATAGATCCCTTATTCTTGACTCTAATCCATCTATTGCCTATTGGCTTTGACATAATTATGCGTCCTTTCATTATCCTGCCTATAGTGGAGGGTGGATCCTGTGGTCCTGACTTTATATTACACATTGGTATGGTTTGTGTAGGTACTCTGACAGAGCTAAGGGTTATTTCATCCTTCTCAGGTCTACAAGGCCCAGAACTAGAGAGACTCCATTTTGCTTTCTATCCATGCAGAGCTGAGATGCTTGAAGGGGAAAGGTAATGTTTATAGTTAAGCCTGTTGTCTGCTAGGGGAAAACCAGCCAGGACTGGTTCTTATCGGAAGAATGTGTTTGTCTCTTGGGCCCAGACGTAACATGCAGATGGCCACTGCGGTTGCGCGGAGGACCCTGGAGCTAGCACAGGAATTCGGTGGGAGGCAGCCCTCTGTTGGAAATTTCCATGAGGGGAGAGGAATCCATATCAGCGAAGTGCAGAAGAGGAGGAGTGGTCAGTTTGGTTCTTGAAGAGTGGAGAGTAGGATGTTTGCCGGAGCTGCAGAGTACAGTTCAGTTCTATTGGTTTTCTGGAATGGAGAAAGAAGGCAGATGATTGCTGAAGCTGGAGAGAGCAGTCATATGAACAAAGCTGGAACTATCAGCTGGGGCTGCCAGTTCATCAGAATGCATTAAAGCAGAAGGAGGAGTTGAGGCTGTCAGCTGAAGCAGTTGAGCCAGAGGCGTGAAGCTGTGGTGACGGAGGGAGAGACAGAGAGCCCTGATCCTACCAGAGAGAGAGAGAAACCTACCTTCTAATAGGTGAGGTATTCTAAACTAGTCCGCTTTACACTTACACCTTAATCTTGTCTTTATTCCCTAGGCTATTGTATGTCTAATCCTTTTCTTTCAGCGGTGTGTTACAGTTCCTGTTAGTCACAGAGACCCTGCAGATAACATTGTCCCTGTTATATGTCTAATCCTTTTCTTTCAGCGGTGTGCAGTCTATTTATAGTTCCTGTTAGTTACCGAGACCCCGCAGATCTGTGTATGAATCCTTTTCTATTGTTATTGTAATAAAGATACCCCAGTTCTTAGTGAACCAGTGTGCATGTGTTGTTCTTATGATAGAGAGCGTTTAAATCAGGTAATAACTCTTGCATACAGTGTATGTCTCTTGTTCTTAAAGCACAGGTAACCTTTCCTTCTAGTCAGGTGTTACAGCCAGACCAGATGCTGCCCCATATCCGGTAAGTAGCCACTGAATAATTAGGGAGAGAGAGGAGCCCTTGGGCTGGAAAAAACATTAGTACACTAAGTAATTCGGCCATCCCATAATATTATTGTCGTAGCGAACCTTTAGTGAATAGTGAGAGAGACTTCCCAACATAGAGAGAGAGAGAGAGCTGAAGGTATTCATAGGAAAGTGATCGTCGTTGTGTAGCGGCGTTAGTGAGAGCACTGATTGTGGTCAGTGTGTATACCCACAAGATTGTGGCTTGAGAGAGCACCGGGGGGATACGGTGTGTAATGAGATCGCCTCTAGGGAAAGTGGCGTTAAAGAGAGCATCAGGTGGAAGCCTGATGTGTAGGTCCGCCGGATTGTGGACCGGATTGTGAGGAAGAGAGCACTAGGGCTGCAGCCTAGTGTGTAGACACGCCGGATTGCGTGTCGAGTGAGCACTGATGGCGATCAGTGTGTAATGGTAAATAATCAGAACTGCCCCAGGGTAGATTAGTCTGGACCCATGTGGTCGCGAGACTATGAGGTATGAGTGTGGTGTAGGGCATGGACGTCCTTAGTAATCAGTGAGTATTCCTAGTAATCCCTATAGATTTAGTCGTGTTTCTGATGATATGAGCTTGTATATTGCGAGTTCCCCATCCTCAGGTAGGTACCCAGGTGCCTGGATAGATGGGTCCTGAGGAGGGAGGTGGTTACGTTCCGGCTGGGTTGGAGGTGCTCTAAGGAGCTGATCCCATCTGGTTCGAGAACCCGGTCGTTACATATAGTTAGAAATTAGCATTTAAAAAAATCTTTGAAATTCACTGAAAAAAACAGGTTTCAGGGACGTTATAGTTAGTTGGACATTTCACTCGTATAAAACCAGAGAAATTTGGCTGTTATAGTTAGTTCCGCTAACTCTAACTTGCGCCCCTGTAATGCACTGTTGAGGACGTCACATATTATATCCTTCATGACATGGTCAGTGACATCACTGATGACATCACTGATGACATCTCAAATGACATCACTGAAGACATCACTCATGATATCATCTACATGATAATCTGATGTACCTCGTCATACCCTAATATAACCTTTGATACACCCACTCTAAAATACAGTCAGTCAGTCAAGAGGTCTTTATTCGATTTGCATCATAAAAGACAAAATACATAAAAATACAGTTCATACGATTTTACATATAAGATAATAAATACGTTACATTTTAAAACCATGTTAAAAAAAGTATTACATTTAGAAAATGATGTACAAAGGACCCCTGACTACATAAGAGCAATACTGAGTTGCAACTAAAAACTCATAAAAACATATACGATGGGAACTTCATTTACCAAGGTTGCGAATGCGGATTGACCAAGCCCAACTCACGAATTTTGCTACACCAATGGCGATAGGGGCAGAAGAATCAGTTTTTAGAATCCTAGTCGCTGCAACAGCAGATCTAGTACCTAATAAGCGGCAAACTGGTAAAAGCCAAACTTTTCTGGGTAACGAGTACATAGGGCAGCAGAAGAAAAAGTGTTCAATATTCTCTACTGCTGTTACACAGAAAGGACACTTATCGCGGCCACCAGTCGACCAGGAGTGCGTAAGCCCCCGCACGGGTAACGAGCCTACTCGTAATTGATGATACAGTGTACGATCATTTGGCTTGGTGATTAAGTCCCAGTAGGCTTCGTATTTAGGGACATCCTTAAAAACCAAAAATTCCAATGACATGGTAGGACCAACAACCATGGTGGATCTCCTCTCAGCGATCCAGAGCCAATAAATATCTTTGAGTGCCTTTTTTGATGGAAAGGTAGCACGTGCTGGATCAACTCATAGTGCCTCCAGGCTCAGATTTTTCAATATACAAACTACAATTTTCAAAACCATAGACACACCAATACCATTTAGTACATACCCACTCACTAATTTCTAGGTCTGTACACACATTCACTCAATCACCCATACAGTCACTCATACATGTAGTCAACCATCAATACAGCAGTACCATGTGCACTCAGATATCTATACAGACACTCACACACCGCCACTCATCCATAGAGTTACTCACACACATAGTCCGTCATGCAAAGAATCAAGCACACTCCCATTTACTCATCTATACAGTTATACACACATCATCTCACTTATTCAAACATATACTAACACCTACTTACACTCTTATACGATAAGTAATACAAGCACACAATGATCCATACAGCCACTCTCACAATCACTCAATCTCAAATATAGTCATGTATACACTCCAACACTCACATATGCTGCCTTTCACATATGCAGTTACTCTCACATGTACTACTGAGGCATCCATTCACTCACCAACATATCCATACACACACTCACACACCCATACAGCCATTCATAGATGCATTCTTGAACCCACACACCCTTTGAATCATCCACTCACACATCGATGCACAGAGAGTCACAAACACAGACACTTAGGCACCCATACAGATACTAAGACAACCAATCAATAACCCATATATATCCTCATTTAGCTATTCACCAAGCCATGCAACTGCTTACACACCAACTAACAAACTAAACTGTGTGAATGTCTGTATATTTTCCAGGTATTTTATAGTTAGGAATTATCATTTGAAAAACCTTTAAAATTCACTGAAAAAAACATAGGTTTCAGGGGCGTTATAGTTAGGAGTTATCGTTTAAAAAACCTCAGAAATTCACTGAAAAAAAACACAGGTTTCAGGGGTGTTATAGTTAGCTGGACATTTCACTCTTACAAAACCATTGAAATTCCTCTGTTATAGTTAGTTGTACTAATTGTAACTCGCACGCCCGCAATCCACTACTGATGATGTCACATATTACATTCATTCATGACATGGTCAGTGACATCACTGATGAAATCTCAAATTACATCACTGATGACATCATCCAGAGAATGTGGTTTGCTTCGATATTTAAATAAGTATTATATATATATATATATATATATATATATATATATATATATATATATATATATATATATATATATATATATATATATATATATATATATATATATATATATATATATATATATATATATATAACCTTATATAGTTAGGACCTAGTTTCCATAGGAAATCCCCAACATTCTATTGGGAATAACTTTGGCGCTGGTTGATGAATCTTCGCAAAGAAGATGGCTCGCTCCTCTCCTTCCCTGAAAGTTTGGGTGGGATTCGTCAAGTGGGGGCTGAGAAAAAAGGGGGTCCCAAAACGTGTTTTCCCCATGTTAATTTCCATAGGACCTTTAGACACGGCTATAGCCCGAACGGCTGAACGGAATTATTTGAAATTTGGTAAAATGGAAGAGACTGGTTCGCAGATTACGCTTTTCTTTAAATGGTGTAAATCCGTCCAGTATTTGCTGAGAAAATTGCATTTAAAATCAATTATATATCTATCGGCGCGCATGCGTGCGCGCACTTTCCCCGCCTGCCTGCCTGAAATCGGGCCGCCGCGCTGCCCGCGGCGACCCGGAAGTGCTAGGGCCGGCCGGCCAATCCCAGCACGGCCGGCCGGGAATGCCCACCCCCGCCGCGAGGGGGAAGAAGGAAGATGGCACCAGGACGAAGAGGAGGCGGAACGGACAGGTGCGGGGCTCCCCTGTGCCGAGGGAGCCCTGGAGACCAAGAGGGAGGCTGGAGCAGTGGCGGAGGGGGCGCGGGGCACATTGTCGGTGCCCGCCCCCGCCGCAGTTTAGCCGCCGCTGGTAGTAACTGCAAAGAGCCTGTGAAGGAGCTACGACCACTTCCGCTGTAATTGGGTAGTTATTGTCGGTGAAAAAAAATGTATACAGTTACAGTGATCAGCCTTGGCTCTTAATTATTTACCCCCCGGACTGATTGACTCAACCATATGTTCAGTCCTTCCCGGACAGCTATATTTTCACCTTAAGTTGACCGTAAGAACAATTTATCATTCAGCAATTTGTATACGGTCAATATACCCACATTTCCCCTTTTTATTGCTCCAAATACTAGTTATTTCTGCTCAAGTGTCGATGTTTGGATTCGTACTCAAGTATTCCTGATTCCAGAGGCAAAAACTTTCCTTCCACAGAATGGACCTCAGTATATACATTTTGCACTGGTTAAAAAACACATGCAAACTCATTCTGCACTATTGTGATGCTGGTGTTTAGAGAATGGATCAGATTTTGCTCCAGTCCATGTGGCACAGCTGTCTCCCTGCATGTCTTGGGTGATGCATGTACCCATGCCTTGAGTTTCCCTCACCGCATATTAGCTTTAGGCTTTTGATCATTTCACCTCAGCACACATGGAAATCACACATGTGCGCTGAGGGACTCTGTAATGGCATGAAGCCCACAGCGAGACTTCACAGTCTGGAGGGCAAGTCTGCCCCTCTTTTCAGACTAGGAAGGGACACGCCATTTTACCTGTTGCTTTCAGCAAGAGCGTTACCGTTACCTCAGCACTTTAATATTTTTGTATTAGTGATAGACTATGCATCATGGCAAGCCTTCTCTGTAGCCCGGCTAGCAAGTGTTCTTTGTTCCCTTCTTAATCGAGTTTTTTATTGCTCAGAAAAGGATGGAAGGTTCAGTAACCCTCTGGAATAGCTTAATGGTTACAGAGACCTCTCTAGGAGGTGCTTTAACCTAGAAACCTCTCTTACAATGATAAAACAATTTCCTGCTCGCTGACCCTCGGTGACCTATCTCATTTAATGGGCATTTCTGATGTCGAGCTTCTTCTCAGTGCACAGGTATTGGTATCCCTTAAACAAAGGAATCAGAATTGTCCAAATCTAAAGGCAGTTCCGCAGGTATGGGGCAGAAGTGATGAAAAGATGGAGTTTTAACTGCCGAACGGCATCCAGATTGCAGTTTGTAATTTAATTATTCCACAAAAAAGAATGAAATTTAGAAAAAAAAGCCAAATTCAAATTAAATTAAAAATTGAGTCATGTGTCTGATTTAAACAAAGAATGCTTCATATATATATATATATATATTACCTACTGGTGATAGCCAGTAGGTATATATAGTTAGGATTTTTGCACGTGTGGATTTTGTCTAATTAAGGTTAAAAAATATATATATCTGTAAGCGTGCACCGGCGCGCTTACGTTACGGGTTTTGTTTGCGCTGCAGAGCCGATACGTCACGGTTATGCGACGTGTCATGAGGCGTCTCACGTGGCTACGTGAAACGTCACGTAATAAAGAATATATTTTACAGCTATAGATATTAGCTTTTAAAAAACCAATGAAATTCACCTCAAAAAACCATAGGTTATAAACCATATATAGTTAGGAATTTGCATTTACAAAACCTTGAAAATTCACTGAAAAAACCATAGGTTAGAGACCATATATAGTTAGCTGGACATTTTATTGACATAAAACCAATGAAATTCCATATATAGTTAGTTGCACTAACTATATATCGCGCACCCGCAATCCACTGCTGATGATGTCACATATTACATCATTCATGACATGGTCAGTGACATCACTGATGACATCATCCAGTGACTGTGTGTTTCTGTAAAGTTTAAATATGTTTTACATATTGAAGAATGAGTGGATGTATAAGTGTCTGGATGAAGGATTTAGTAGGTGCGTGACTGACTGAGTGAGTGAATAAATGTGTCTTACTGAATGCATGGGTTAGTGACTAAACTGTGATATCAGTACCCCAGGATTGGCCCCATTGACACCATTTAAACCGTCCTCTACCTTTTGCCCTGTTATGCCACGGGATGGTATTGACGTATTTCATGAGAACGTGACCATTGAACTGAAGGATCTATATAGAAAAACATGCAAGGGTCATTACAAGCATAACCAACTGACAGTGGATTATGAACTGCTGGTGTCCAAGTTCAACAAGGACAAAAATATTATTGTCCGCCCCAGTGATAAAGGGGGCAAAGTTGTATTACTAACAAGAGCTCAATATGATAAAGAGGCATATGCACAATTAAATAATCATGATCATTATGTAAGAGTGAATGCAGGTGTGATCAAGGATATGCAGAGTGAGTTTCATTTACTGCTGTCTAGATGAAGAACTATGAAACTGATATCTGATTGTGAATATAAATATTTGAAAACTGATTATCCTGTTACCCCTTCCATTTACTTTATACCAAAAGTTCATAGGGATTTCTCTAATCCGCCAGGTAGACCTATAATCACTGCCTGGGGGGGCCTTCTTGGAAAAACATCTGTGTACATCGATTACTTTTTACAAACCTATGTTAAATCCCTGGACTCATATATCCAAGACACAGGGGATTTTTTATGTAAACTCAAGAACATCCAGTGGCAGTCTGGTGATTGGATGCTGGCATTGGATGTTACAGCCCTTTATACCAGCATCTGTCATCATGACGGTATATTGGCAGTTAAATTCTACCTTGAACGAAGGGATGACAGTTTTGATCAACATAACCAGATGCTCATTGAAATGCTTAAGTTTTTCCTGGAAAATAATGTTTTTATGTTCAATAGCTTGCTCTATAGACAGCGACAGGGAGTATCAATGGGGACCAGTTTTTCCCCAAGCTTCGCATGTTTGCACATAGGAGCCTGGGAGGAACTGGTCCTCAGAACTTGCTTCAAATATGAAATGGAAACTAATGTCATTGCCTGGACCGTTTCATAGACAACTTGTTCATAGTTTGGAGGGGTAGTCAAGAAGAGGCAGTAAAATTTGTAGGTGAACTTAATGAAAATTATTACAACATTAAGTTCACTGTTACTATGAGTCAGAAGCAAGTCCCCTTCTTGGATACAGAAGTGTATGCCAGCGGTGATAAATTGGAGAGTAGGCTGTACCGTAAAAGCACAGCCGGGAATACCACTCTACATTCTGGAAGCACCTATCCTGCTCATTTGGTAATAAGTATCCCATATGGGAAAATGTTACGCCTTAGAAGACTATGTAGCAATGATAAGGACCTACAGGAGGCACAGGCAGCAAGCACGAATAGGTTTTTAGGAAGAGGTTACCACATCAGCGTAATAAACAAGGAAAGACTAACATCCATGAAAATAGACCGCTCTGCCCTATTGGCCAAATATGATATCTCGGATGAGGTATCTGAAAAAGAAACAGTAGTTAGTGCAGGCGACACTGATATAGTAGATCCTTTTCGGGTTATCATTGCTTATTGTAACCAACATAAAGAAATTCGGAGAATCATCAATAGGAACTGGCCAATAATACTTAAAGATCCTGTTATTCGCCATGTATTACCTAAAAAGGCTTCCATCACATTTAGCAAAGCACCCAACATGAGGGATAGGTTGGTGGACACTGGGCCTAAAATGTTGGATAAATCTGTGTGGTTGAAGAACAACAAAGGCTTTTACCGGTGCAAAACCTGTAACGCCTGCACACACACGGCATAAATAAACTAACATACAAGGACGGATTTAGTGATCATGAGCAACAGATCAGCAAATTGCTTACGTGTAAAACGGAATTTGCTATATATGTCCTTGAATGCCCCTGCGGTCTACGTTATGTGGGGAGCACTAAGCTCCCCGTGCATAAACGTATTCTGCAGCATCTCAGAGCAATAACATTTCAGGATAACACCTACCCAGTTGCAGGTCATTTTAAGCAGTTACACCAAAGCAACAACAAGGGCTTCAAATATTTTGTGGTGGACGCCATACTAGCCAGTAGGCGTGGAGTTAACAGGGAGGCAAAGCTGCGCAAACTGGAAACTAAATACATTCTAAGGCTCAACACCAAGCAGCCTTGAGGGTTAAACTTCACGGAAGACTTATATACTTGTTTACACTAGGATCTGGCAGTATTTGGTTAGATAGTCTACATTTATAATTAATAGTGATGGAATCTGAATTCTTAACTAGATTTTTTAGTGTTTTTACTATTTATCATTTTAATATGACTATTGATTTTAAGTGTCTACCATCATGTATCGTATAACAGAATGTAATCCAGAATTAACAATAAATGTTTTGCGCCTTTCTGCACTAGACCTTTACCCCAGTCATACTGGTAAAACTATGGCCAAATGCCTTCGTGTAAAGTGACATAGGTGATGTGAAATGTATTAGCTATGATTTCTTTTCCTTCGTCATACCCAGGATATTTTTTAGATTTTCTTAGTATTAACGGTATGTCCTCTGTGATCAGTATTTTCGATTATGTCTAATAGGGATCTGTTGGACATCCTCTAAACATTACAATCAGGGAACACATTAGGTAACTTCATGATGTCTTAGGACCAAAACAGACTGGGCTCAGTCTGTTTTAACTGAATTTTTAAACCCTATAACTTTGAATGCTATTTATTTGCACATTTGCACACACACTCATTTAGCACATTAGGTATGGGTTACCTGTATATATGTATGTAGTGTAGATTAACTTGGCATCACATTGTATATTGGGGATTCAACCCGGTATTGTTTTTCTTAACATCAACGTCGATATATATGATGACTTATATTTACAAAAATCATATATTGTTAAATTTAATAAAATGTGTTTTTCTTATGCACTAGAAACAGTGTTGAATTGTTACGGCAATATCAAGTGAATTCAGGTCTGTCTTCACTGTTAACTAAACTGTGACCCAATCAACTGTTAGCACTTGCACTTTGGTCCGCGTCTGCTTCCTGTGCGTATTTGTGGGAAAACGAGCTTGCGTTGGAGACGAAAGTTGCTGTTTATATATATATATATATATATACATATATACATATATATATATATATATGCGCAGATGCAGCTCTCTCCTCAAACCAGCGCAGCAGCCGCCACAGCAAAGCCAAGAAAGAAAGCCACGCCACTCCAACGTCCGTTATGGGCTAAAACGATTTATTATGCGTTCAAGGCCACCAGATCTTACGCGTTTCGGGCGTCCGCCCTTGTTCACAGATCAACAGTCAGTAAGTCAAAAATGGCTTAAATACAAAAAGTTTTTCCCGGGCATTTTTTTCACCATCACGTGATAAAGTGACATAAAAGACACACTACAAAACTTAGGCTAAGGCAGTCTTTCCTCTTAATCAGGGCCACGATAAAACAATGCACAAATAGAATAACAGCATAAATGCGCTATTAACATCACAATCAATATACAAATCATTTTTTTGATTAAAAAAAATAAATAGATATATGTGATCTATAACAATATATATACATTTTTATAAAAAACATGTAGTCTGGGACAATGTGCAAACAACGCAATTTTACAAGTTGCTGACAGTTTAATGACTAATGATTGAATGGCATGGTATATACAAAAAGGATTATAATGATAAATCAATGAACACTAATGCCAATCTTATGCAGCAATACAGTCCCAAGATAAACAGACAATAAGTCTGCCCAATGTGATATCAGCATAAATGCTTATTGTATAGATTGTGATTGATTGTGTGTATCATGGTCATCAGAAAACATCGTGAAATACGAAGGAGTTGAATGGCTGCCTCTAATCACGCCCCATAAGTCTGTGTCCGAAATCGAACGTGCTGCAAGTGTTTAGGGAATGTGTGTACCTCCTAAAGAGAAGGGAAAGATAAAAAAAGGGGAAATTTGTTTTTTATAGTGATAATTTTAATAGTTTTTTTTAGTTTTTTCATTTTATCTATTGAATATCCATAGTAGGTATAGGAGTCGAGACTCCTAACCGCTATACAACATGGAAGCCATGATGAAATAAGATTAATTCAGTGAAAGTAAAATTATACAGAAACTGAGAGAGAAACAGGGGAGTTGGGTACTGGCATATTAACTGAAATTCAGTATGAAATAACCAACAAAGAACCATTACAGGAACACATGAAGGTCTTCCGTGGTGTTAAGACCGTTCGGAAAGCGACTGTCCAGTTCAAGAATGAACTGCGATTCCAATCTCCTTAGCATGAGATCCCTATCGCCCCCTCTAGTGGGTTTTGGTACTGAGGCTATGACAAAGTATGTTAAACAGTCAAGATTATTCTGATGGATGGTTTTAAAATGGCGGGCCACGGGATAAGTGCTATCGTTGTTAACGATTGCTCGTAGATGTTGGAGAATTCTGACATGCACCTGCTTGCCTGTACTTCCTACATATCTGAGGCCACAGGTGCATGTCAGAACATAAACTGCAAAATCTGTTTTGCAGTTATGTTTCCCTTTGATTTCCACAGGGTCAGGTCTAAAAGGTGTAGAGTATTTGGTGGTGTTGATCCCAAATTTACATGCTCTACAACTAGTACACCGTGTGAAACCAGGCCTGGCCATCCAGTTGTCTTGTTTGATTAATTCAGGAAAATCTCGACTCAGTTGGGTTCTCATGCTGGATCCTTTCCTATAGGTGATAATAGGTCTATCCGCTATTCTAGGGGCCAATACCAGGTCAGTTTTTAGGGCTGGCCATCTCTGGTTAATGATAGACCTAATTTTGCGTTCCTGTTTGTTGAAGGTCAGAATCAATCTGGGTGGACTATTACTTGGTTCTGTGCTTGCTTCAGAATTAGACTCTGAACTGGATAAAAGAGAATCCCTGGGTCTACAGTTAGCTTTCGCAATAGATTGCCTAAGTATTGATTCTTTATATCCCCTTTCCCTGAATCTGTCAAGGGCTTCAGTAGCACAAAGTTGATAGTCCTCATCACTACTGCAGATTCGTTTGAGCCTTAGCAATTCTCCGAAGGGGATATTATCGATGACGTGACGGGGGTGGGAGCTGCTGGCGTGGAGTACGCTGTTGCCAGCAGTGCTCTTACGATGCAGTTTGGTACACAATTTAGAATTTTTCACAAAGACCTTAACATCAAGAAACTCCACCTCTGATTTGTCAATGTGTGATGTAAAATGTAAATTCTCATTGTTGTTATTGATCGATTGAATAAAGTTTTCTGCATCAGTCCTCTCCCCCCTCCAAATTATAAAAACATCATCGATAAAACGCAACCAATGCAATACATTATTGGACATGATCTCACTGAAGGTGGTATTGAGTACCTGCTCCTCCCACCAGCCAACGTGCAAGCACGCATAGCTGGGGGAGAAGCAGGCGCCCATAGCCACTCCTCTCTGTTGTAAATATATTTCCTTGCCAAACATAAAATAGTTGTGATGCAAACACCAATTAGTCAATTCTATTAACATTTTGTTATGACTATAACAATTAATAGGTCTAGTCCCCAAAAAATACTCAAGGGCTCTAAGTCCAGCCTGATGATTAATGCTGGTATAGAGTGACTCTATATCGAGGGTGATTAGTAGTAGATCATCACTCCAGGGAACGTTATTAATTCTGTTTAAAAAGTGACCAGTGTCTTTGATGTATGAGGGTAATGTTTGCACCAAATTTTGGAGGAAATAGTCAATGTATTCACCAATGTGTTCGGCTATGCTGGAAATTGCAGAAATAATCGGCCTCCCAGGGACCGGGCTCACCATCTTGTGCACTTTAGGCAACAAGTATAGTTTTGGCAGTACAGGGTTGTCGACATTAAGAAAATTAAACTCCTCTTTGGAGAGCATATTTCCCTTTTCCATTTAAACAACAGCTTTTTGAGGCTTTCCTTTGACTCTATGTATGATTTCATGTTGGATTTGCTGTAACAAGTTCCATTATATGTATGTAGTGTAGATTAACTTGGCATCACATTGTATATTGGGGATTCAACCCGGTATTGTTTTTCTTAACATCAACGTCGATATATATGATGACTTATATTTACAAAAATCATATATTGTTAAATTTAATAAAATGTGTTTTTCTTATGCACTAGAAACAGTGTTGAATTGTTACGGCAATATCAAGTGAATTCAGGTCTGTCTTCACTGTTAACTAAACTGTGACCCAATCAACTGTTAGCACTTGCACTTTGGTCCGCGTCTGCTTCCTGTGCGTGTTTGTGGGAAAACGAGCTTGCGTTGGAGACGAAAGTTGCTGTTTATATATATATATATATATACATATATATATATATATGTATATATATATATATATATATATATATGTGGTTTGTAAAAAGTAATCGATGTACACAGATGTTTTTCCAAGAAGGCCCCCCTAGCAGTGATTATAGGTCTACCTGGCAGGTTAGAGAAGAAGGGTATTATTATTTCAGGCATCTTTATTCAGAGGTACATCAACGCGTTTCGGGAGTCATGCTCCCTTGATCACGATGTCTTTGCCGCCATTACGGACTGATTAAAATACAGAAAAGTGGTAGTAAACAGTGTAGACGGACATTAAAATCATTGTCAAGCTGTCTCACAGTGCGGTGGCCATTTTAACACTTGTAAAATAATACATCATTCAGCATTGAAAGGACATTTCATATCACAGTAAATGCCAATAATTATGTGTTGAAACCTAATATTCCATCTTCAACATTTCAGAACCAATGGATATATAAACATTCAGAAAAAGTGCAAGTGCGCTTTAAAATGGATTCCATTTTCTAAAAATATGCGTGTGTTAGAGCAAGTGCCCGTATAACAAAAAAGTGGGATATATATATATATATATATATATATATATATATATATATATATATATATATATATATATATATATATTTATATATGACGGAAATTCTTCCCAAGAAAGAAGACAGAGGCCGGAGGGGAGTTCTGAAGGAACAAATTGCTTTATTGTGGATGATGCCAGCAGCGGCGAATGCATTTCGGTCAACAGACCTTCCTCAGCGCCCAGTACTGTGTCCTTTCCTCGTGTCGCTCTTCCTGCGTGAAATACAAAACTGCTCTCCTTGCTCCTCCCCCTGATGCTGTAGGCACACCTGAGCAGCTCCAATTAAGTCTTCAGAACTGCAGTTCCCAGCAAGCACAATCTCGGCAGAAATCTGGTCGGTGGTGTGGGGGTGAACTTTGAAGACAATGGGTCCGTGCCAGTCACAGGTGAGTTGGAGAGGACTGTTCACACCGCCCCCAATGTTGCAGTCATTCCTCTTTGTCCCCTCACTCCTGCCATTGCCATTTCCACAATGTTGAAAATACGAGGGAGCTGCCAAATGCGAGGCGTGTTTGCTTAGGGAGATAAAATACCTCCAACCTCGCATTCCAGCATCGCGTTCCTGGCGGTCTCCGACTCTAGTTGATCCCTCAACTTTGATGTGCGCTGAAACAGTGGAATGCCAGTTATAGAGCCGAGTCTCTTCTCGTGGCAGGGGCCTTTTGTGCTGCGCCTCTGGCCGGCGCAGAAAACATGACGGAAATTCTTCCCAAAAAAGAAGACAGAGGCCGGAGGGGAGTTCTGAAGGAGCAAATTGCTTTATTGTGGATGATGCCAGCAGCGGCGAATGCATTTCGGTCAACAGACCTTCCTCAACGCCCAGTACTGTGTCCTTTCCTCGTGTCGCTCATCCTGCGTGAAATACAAAACTGCACTCCTTGCTCCTCCCCCTGATGCTGTAGGCACACCTGAGCAGCTCCAATTAAGTCCTCAGAACTGCAGTTCCCAGCATGCACAATCTCGGCAGAAATCTGGTCGGTGGTGTGGGGGTGAACTTTGAAGACAATGGGTCCGTGCCAGTCACAGGTGAGTTATATTATTGGAGACAAATATGGAATGTTATGTTTTATGGTGTATATAAACAACCATGGATTTCTCATACTGCACAATGTATTTTACGTACAATTGCAAAAACGGAAAAAGTTTGTTTTCACGAAAATAGAGTGCAGAAAGACAGACTACCGATATGTACATATGGAAATACCTCTTCTATGTTTAATTATGCACTAGCACTTTAAAAAGGGATGTGCTTCACTGACGTGTTGTCATGTGATCAAGGCAGGGATCTGCCGAAACGCGTCGTGAGGACTGGTGTTTGAAATAAGCTGAAAAAGCACAGAGAAGGGTCTGCCTCGTTTTTCTTTCTAACCCTATGGGAGTTGGTGGCTGAAGCGAGCATTTTTGAAAATTATACTGGCTGACTTTTCCTAGTAGAAGCAGACCCCCTCCACACAAGCTTGGCACCGTGGAAATATAAGGAAAGTCAAAGGCACCTGATTCCCGGAGAAAGTGCTTTTCGGGAGGGTGTCGGCTGCAAAACAAACCGGAGACGGAGAAAAACACGGAGCCCTCTGCCGCATTGGAAGGAAAACGTCCAGCTGAGCAGAACGGAAGGTGACACGCCCACAGGTTTCTGAGTGCAGTTCGGAGGAGCTGGGACGAGGGAGCACCTGTGGCGGGAAAACCGGACGACGCTGGCAAAGGACGAAATCTAAGATAACCGGCAGGTGAGGAGGAGTGCTAAGCCTAGACTGGCGGTAACGCGAAGCGTGTAAAAACAGAGCACTGTGCGTTTATCTGCAGTAGTGGGCGAGCAGCAATATATAAACAATTTGCACCATGTCCGCGACAACACTAAGGAACAGGGAGAGTGCGGCGGCTGACGTGTTCTCGGACGAGACACCGCAATCAGCGAAAATTAATAAAACTGCCGGCACAAGTAACACCAATGCGGGAGCAGGATTAAGGGACAAATATAAACAGCTGGAGAAACTCATTCGCAGGGAAACAGCGAAATGGTGGGAGTCCAAATCGCTCAGAAGATATTTGGATGTGGGTCGTATACCCAGGGGGCTAAGAATAATGATTGCCCCTAGCTACGACACCCCAAACCCGCGATTAATGGCAGAATGGGCACAATGTAATTTAGATTCCTCACGAAAACTGGTGGAGTTACTAGTAAAATACGCTGAAAGCGAGAGAGGAACTAGTGCCGCAGATTGAAAACTTAAGGAAGGAAATAGAAGCCATGAGTGACCCACAAGAACAGAAAACTAAGTACAACGAGGAAATGGAACAAAAACTTGAAAAGGAGGAGGAAAAAATCAAAGCAAGAAAACAGTACAAATTTAGACGAGATAAACAAGACTACGAAGATGGGAAAATCTTTACCTTTGCAAGAAAATTTGATGTGATGCGAAAAACAGCAGCAAAGAAAGCCCAAAAAGGTTTGCAAAATGGCAACAAACCACCTGCACATGTGGAAGAATCAGAACCTGAAGTCTCATCGCTGTCGGATGGCAGCGGGATAGTGGAAAGTAACTCAGACTCAGAGGGTCTGGATGATATCACCAAATTAACCATGGCGGAGGAATTGGAATACGTAAGGCAAAGCCGGCGAGAAACTCTACGTTCAAGCACCGTACAATCGGCAAAAAACGGCGCACAAAGAGGAGAAGGGCGAGGAGGATCGCAAACAAACAACGCAACAAAGAGAGGAGGCAGAGGCAGGGGGTCATGGACAAACAACAAGAAAAAATAACGGAACCTGTACTTACCCCTGGCAATGCCAATACCATTATCAATTTGGCAGGAATTGATTTAACAACAGCAGAAAAACAACTTTTATCGCTGGGCCTTTCATACTGCCCGGAATCCAATTTCCAGTACACGAAAACTAGGGCCGACGTGTACCAATTTATAAGAATATTAAAACTGTGCAAATATCATAAACAGGCGAACACTAAAGCAAAGTCCATCAATCCACCATCGGACACAGCGGCCATGCCTAACCTAGTAGCAGATGACTTTGAATTTCTAAGGGATGTTCAATCCATCATAAATACCAAACCTGGAACTCAAACTGGGAGTACCCCCCAAGGAAGTCAAGCAAGTCAGGGGGGATTTCCAATCTTGAACACCCAAGACATAGACAATATGGGAAACAAAAAACCTGATACCCCATTTAAGAAAAAATCTAAATTTGTACCTATAATGACAAAAGACGCCATCGATGTTTTTAGTGATGTGGTCGTTTCACAAATAAAAAAATTGAATATGAGAATAACAAATACAAAAAGGAAACTTACCACTAAGGAAAGAAACTATGGGGCTTTAATGGAGAAATTAAAAAAGCAAAAAGACATTGTGATACGGAATTCAGACAAGGGGGGGGAATATAGTGCTGTGGCCCCTCAAAGATTACTTATCTGAAGCAGAGAGACAATTAAATGACACACAATGTTACCATCACAGCACGCCCCTAAAATACAAGCAGATGCAAGACGAACTCTGGAGCAAATTATTAGCATGGAAGAGCAAAGGTTTACTGAGTTTGGAGAAATTTAAGTTCTTAAAGAAGGACTTTCCAAAAACCCCGGTAATTTACTTCATCCCGAAAATACATAAGAGTAAAGATCATCCACCAGGACGCCCAATTATTGCCGCCTGTGATGGACCCCTTAAAAATGTATCAAGATATATTGATTTTTTCCTCCAAGAACATGTACAAGGTTTAGACTCCTATGTGAGAGACACAGGAGATTTCTTGGGTAAAATAGGAAAAGTCAAATGGGAAGAAGGATACTTGCTGATTACTTTAGATGTAACATCATTATATACTTGCATACGTAATATCGATGGTATAAAGGCAGTAGAATATTTTTTGGCAAGGAGACCCATTGAATATACTGGTCACAACAAAATGCTGATGGATCTATTGGTCTTTTGCTTAGAGCATAATTTCTTTCTCTTTAAAAAACAAATGTTCAGGCAAGTGCAAGGTGTAGCAATGGGGGCCAGCTTCTCCACATATGCCTGTTTGTTTATGGGTTGGTGGGAGGAGCTGGTCCTAATGAGACAACATAAAAACACCTTTAAAGATAAAGTCATATCGTGGCTACGATATATAGACGATCTGATGATTATATGGAATGGGACAAAGGAAGAGGCAGAAAAATTCATTGAAGAGCTGAATGACAATGAGATTAACCTCCACTTTACCTCACACATAAGTAAGGAACAAATACCGTTCCTAGATGTCCTGATCAAGATCGAAAATCAGACAATAAGCACTACACTATACAGGAAAGAAACATCCGGAAACACACTTTTGCACGCAACAAGTGCTCACCCTGTTCATCTCATCCAAAGCATCCCCTATGGGGAAATGCTTAGACTACGTAGGATATGTAGTAGTGATGTAGAATTGTCTAAGAATCAGCAGGCAAGTAAAATGAGGTTTATAGAGAGGGACTATAGTGCCAAGTCTATCAAGAACGCAATTACAAAATCCAGAATTAGACCAAGGGAGGACTTGCTGTTAAACAGTAATAAGGACTTGGAATCCCGTAAATCCAACACAGTAGAAATGGAGGGAAATCCAAGACTGATACTAACATACAATCGTCAGCATAAGTCCCTGCGCCAGATATTCAAAAACAATTGGCACATAGTCAAGGATGATCCCATTATTGGGAAAACGTTATCAGAACAGCCCACCATAACGTTCAGAAAATCCACTTCAATGGCGGATATTCTAGTAAAGAGTAGCCCTGAATGTGAAAATACCACGGACTGGCTTAGTACTAGAAAGGGATTTTTCAAATGTATCAGCTGCAAAGCTTGTACATATGGAAAAAACACAACGTCATATATGACAGCCTTTAGTCCCAAACCATATATGATCAGACAACATCTAACTTGCAGAAATGACTATGCGGTATACGTTCTAGAATGTGGATGTGGTCTCAGGTACGTAGGAAGTACAAAACTTCCTGGGTATCAGAGAATATTACAACACATTAGGGCGATAACCAATAGTGACCCTAGCTATCCAGTAGCCCGCCACTTCAAAGAAAATCATGGTGGAAAACTTAAAGATCTGAAGTATTACCTCATAGACAACGTCCCAGTACAAAGAAGGGGAGGTAATAGGGAAGGGGCATTACGTCGCCTTGAAACCCATTATATACTGCTACTAGACAGCAAACAACCAAATGGATTGAATATGGGGGAAGATTTGTACACCTACTTGGATTAAAAAGAGACTACAATACCCATATTGTCACTAGAATAGTCTACGAATTGACAAAAGCTAACTGAACATGATAATAACAGGGATCAAGTCAAAATGAGAAAGAAATCTAAAACTCGTTGTATGAAGTAGATCTGTAAATATGGTAATTTTATACAAATATTTGATAAGAATTTTAACCTATTGAAAATATTAATTGTTGAAACCATATATATTTTTCTACAAAATGTGATTATATGTTGGTTTTATGATCATAAGTGGATTGGAAATTTTAGCTATTTAAACATGAAATTGATTTTTAATGGATTTTTTTGGTATATTTATTAAAAATTAATTGTGGGAATCATGTTTTATAAATCCAGCTAAATGAAAGTCCATTTAACCTGCATCCTAATTGGTGTGAAGATTGCCGACCTACATCAGACAGTATAAAAAAGTAGATATAAACCGCACATATGAAATGATTGCACTAAACTAGCACCTTATTATTTATATGCACTCATAAAGCACTTTTAGATGTAAAACACCTAAGAGGCATATTAAGGGTTGTTCCAGGGGAAGCACAATATTATGATTTAAGTAAGAGAGGTATCAAAAATATAAGTTTAAATTTATTTCTTAAGAAATGAGAAAATATACATTCATGTAAATATGTCATTTTATACAAAGGTTTACATATGTATTTATACAAATCAATGCAGCTTAAGTGAAAAGTGAATACTGTATTTTACAAGTATTATTGGAGACAAATTTGGAATGTTATGTTTTATGGTGTATATAAACAACCATGGATTTCTCATACTGCACAATGTATTTTACGTACAATTGCAAAAACCGAAAAAGTTTGTTTTCACGAAAATAGAGTGCAGAAAGACAGACTACCTATATGTACATATGGAAATACCTCTTCTATGTTTAATTATGCACTAGCACTTTAAAAAGGGATGTGCTTCACTGACCTGTTGTCATGTGATCAAGGCAGGGATCTGCCGAAACGCGTCGTGAGGACTGGTGTTTGAAATAAACTGAAAAAGCACCGAGAAGGGTCTGCCTCGTTTTTCTTTCTAACCCTATGGGAGTTGGTGGCTGAAGCGAGCATTTTTGAAAAATATATACATATATATATATATACATATATATATATATATATATATATGTATATATATATACATATATATATATATCCCACTTTTTTGTTATACGGGCACTTGCTCTAACACACGCATATTGAAAAAAATCCTAACTATAACTACCTACTGGCGACCGCCAGTAGGTAATATATATATATATACATATATATATATATATATATATATATATATATATATATATATATATATATATATATATATATATATATATATATATATATATATATATATATATATATATATATATATATATATATACATATATATATATATATATATATATATATATATATATATATATATATATATATATTCACTGAAAAAACCATAGGTTTTACACACGTTATAGTTAGGACATAGCATTTCAAAAACCTATGAAATTCACTGAAAAAACCCTAGGTTTTACACACGTTATAGTTAGGAGGTAGCATTTAAAAAAACTATGAAATTCACTGGAAAAACCATAGGTTTGACACATGTTATAGTTAGCTGGACATTTTACTCATATAAAACCAATGAAATTCCCCGTTATAGTTACTTCAGCTAACTATAACTCGCGCGCCCGCAATGCAATGCTGATGATGTCACCTAGGGTTTTTTCAGTGAATTTCATAGGTTTTTTAAATGCTATTTCCTAACTATAACGTGTGTAAAACCTATGGTTTTTTCAGTGAATTTCATAGGTTTTTTGAATGCTAGTTCCTAAGTATGAAAGATATACCTGAAATAAATATCGACAAACCAATCTTACGTGCACAACTGAGTGCACGCACCCACCTATTTATTTCATGAAAGCTTTCCAATTTAAACCTAATGAATTTCTTCATAGACCAATGAAAGAACTTATAGTACATTAAGACACTGAACCTAGGCTTTTTTTTTGTCATACAAACCTTTTAATTAAATGGAGCCGAATTTTTTTTAATCGTTCGTGCGTGACTGATTGTACACACCTTAATATTTTTTTTAAAAAATATATAAGGTTTTATAATTTAATAATTGTATACTTAAATCGAGCTCTAAAAATATGTGAAATCCGTATGTGTTTGAATTCACTTCTTTTCACGTTTTTAAACTTTACTAAAGAACATCGCTACTTCCAAATCACGTTCATAACTAGATAGTGTCACCGCCTACACGTCCTGAGAAGCGCATGTAAAGTCATGTGACTTGAAAACAACACTTGCAATTGGTTGTTGGTAGTTTCTATTCTGGAATTTACATGCATCACTCCACCCACTTCCATCACTTTCTTTTCTATTCTCAATAGAGAACAACGTCGAACATCTTCCAGAAGACTTTGCTGCAATAGCTACTGTTCCACATTCATCTTCCGAATCTGAAGGAAATGAGCGACCACCTTTGACTAGAAAAACGGAGGCCACGCTATTACCATCAGAAGTGACCAGCACATCTTCTGCAGAACGACCTGTATCTCCATCGAGTGCTGACATGGACTTGAAACCATATCTGGCGAACGTGCACATGAAATGCAAGAACTGTGGAAAACTTCTTGTATACGGAGAGCAAAGCTTTATTCTAATTAAACACAAAATTGAGAGTCATAAATGCTCCAAGAAAAGTTAAATTTCTTCACTTTATTTGGATAGTATGACATACTGAAAAATGTCGTAGCAACTTTAAGAAATCAAAAGCATCATAACACTTGTTTCCAAAAAAAAAAAAAGTTCTTTTCAGAACTAACTCTTTGTACCAAAACGAGCTCCAAGAGCATATTAGCTGATATTTTCTCGCCGCTTTTTTTTAGTGCGCGATCGGGTGCGCGCACCCACGTATCGCGTAGTGGCAGCGACACATGCATGTGAAGTCATGTGACTTTAGAACAACACTTCCAATTGGTTCTTACTAGTTTCTATTCTGCAATTTACACGGAACACTCTACCCACTTCCCTGGAAAACCAGTTTATCGAAAAACTTTTAAAGCCTCCTCTTATGAAACATTCGACATCGTTCACATAGCAGTGTAGTAAATACCACTATATACACTCCGTCCCTTAATTATAAGAGACTTATTGCTATGTGAGAACAACTTTTGTTTTCACGCGATATTGTGAAATGCTGAGCCTGTTACAGAATTTTCTTTCACATATATGTTACTATTCTCCTTCGAGCACTAACACCGTAGAAAATACCACCAATAGCGGTGATATTTTTTACACCGAGAACGGGCGATTTGTATCGCTTAGAGCCCTTACAATTATAAAGTTTTATTTCCTAAGTCTCTGATCTCCAACTGTGCAACGTGGCTCCCCTGTGTCGTAATGAGGTCCATAGACAAAAACTACAGGGCCAGCATTATACACATGCACAGAACCACAAAACCACAAGAGCCACCATGTTAATATATATCCTTAATATAATAAACCTCTGAGAATGGATACATATTTCCGTGGCACCCCATAACAGAAATGTGGCGTCCTCTGACTCTGATCCATTACCAAACACCCTAACCCCCCGCCCCCCTCACTCTTCACTAAACTCCGCACTCCACCCCACCCGGACCCCCTATTACAAACCCCCAACCCACCCTTCCTGCCCAAGCCCACCATGAACCTCAAACCGCCCCTGAAAAACTTATAAGACACAGGATTACTAAAACTCAAAGAATAGGCAACAGGCAGATAATCTAAATAGTACATAAAGGCACATATTTTTTCCATAATACTATTGAAAAACATGTTCTATTTTTTATAAATCTATCATGCATCTGACCCTCTAGAACCGCTTTCAAAACGTGAACTATAAACCTCTACATTTCATTTTCAAACCATACACTTTCAATTACATTATTTTTTTTTTTACAATTCATGTAATGTTACACACCTTTTCTAAAATACACCAGTCCCTGTTATTTATAAGGATTTATTTTCAGTCTTCATCAGTGACACTTTTTTAACATATAATGAAAATCACTATAACTTTTTAAACGACAATGCTAACGCGGTAAAAATAACCCTCCATTTGCTTTCCTTTAAGAATGCAGACTATCTACCCCACGCATGCGTTTCTTGATATTTGCATTTGGCAGCGAATACCGACCTTGAATCAGAAGACATGAACAAGAGCTCCATTGTCACATTTAAAACTGAACGTAGCATCTGCTCACACACATATCTTTCACTTAGCTAACATTCACAGAAAACAGCATTGATGTAAAAAAAATTGACCTTGCTTTACAACTTGCTCAAATGACTCCCTTATTTTTTAACGCATCCTCCACTTCAAGACAGGCTACTTTTTTGATTACTACTAAGCAATATTTAAGTGACTAGACTCCTAGAAAATTTATCAAGTCATTCTGCTCCTCTCCACTGCATAGCCGGCGACCTAATTCTGTGGAGTTGCTATACAACTGGCAGTGCTGTGCCGTTTCCTTTACCATCTTGGGAAATTCAAAATGGATGTCCCTCCTGCCTTCGCAAACGAGCCGGACCACTTAGAACTATTTCGACAGAGAATGCTTCTGTACTACGGCACCTTAGCACTCTCAACTTTGAATACTTCATATCGATTATCATTTCGATATTCGTATTTCACCTGTGTGCAGCCTGTATTTCATTGCCTGAGCTGTGATTTCACGTGGGCCCTGGATTTATGTCTCTGCAATTTGGTACCTCCTGAAGCGAATTACAATCACCTCATGAATCCGTTACTTGATCATGAACAGCTTTGTTACAACGGAGCGTTTATGGCCTTTGCAGCGATACAAGGAGTTCTGGGTCATTGGAATATATTTGCAGCGGCGCAAGATTTCCTAACAGAGAGCCACATCGAAAACCCACCGAGCTGCCCTATGATGGTAAAAGAGGCTCCGATAATGACAGATCATGAATGCTGTTTTCCTCTTCTCAATTGGATGGCTGACATGTTTTCAGATGATAACAGTGATTTCCTGTTAGAAGCACTTGCTGCCTATTTTGCCTACACAATGGACGGTTAACTCTTTCCTAACAGAGAACTACATCGAAAACCCACCGAGCTGCCCTCTGATAATAAAAGAGGCTCCGATTTTAACAGATCATGAGTACTGCTTTACTCTTTTCCATTGGATAGCTGACATACTTTCAAATGATATATGGCTGAGATACCCGCCACCCCCTCTCAACACAATCCCCAAGGATGGGAAACTGGAAACGGTTCTGAACTTTTGGAAGGCGGGAGGGAGTGACCCTCCCGGCCGTATTTATTAAAATATGAAACAAAATCAAAACATTAAAATAACAGTTTCATATTATGTACAATTTCATTTCCACATTACGATGTTTGGCTAACCTTAACAGATCTCTAATACAAAGGTTCTCCTAGCCGAACTAACATCCTACAAAAACATTTGACTTGAAATTGTACATCCTAATGTTAAGGGCCAACGGCAAGGTCATAACCGGTGTCAGATCCCTAAACCAGAAATACCACCCTCACTTGTGAGGGGACCAACCGCACAGAGGCGTACCTCAAGTGCATCTTACCAATTTCCCTTGGACTTGACGGGGGCTCCAATGAACTCGACGCCATTTAACGGTCGTCCGAGGACTCGTGTGAGGTGTCTAAAAGGTAGCGTAAACCCCCTCCCGAACCCCACACAACTTACACATCTGCCATCGCAGATGTCCTGGCCCCAGGAAATTCCCCAGGAGGGCCCGTAGCCCCTCCTATCCAGGAAGGGGCCTTGACCACCTTTCCTTTCCTTCCGGCGGCCTATCCTTAGACGGGACCGCCTCCCCGTTGAGGGGCCAATGGCCACCTCCCCCGAGCGCTCCCATCCGTAATGGGTGACGCCCCCCCATAGGGATCTTCCAATTACTGCTCACCGATCATGACCTTACCGCCCGACAATAAATACGACAAATCTACCTAAATTACTAAATTAGAAAAAACAATTATGACTTACTACAAGCATGATTACTGATCAACATTAATGCAAAACACTTTATTTGAAAAACATACTGAAAGTGACCATCTTTATTGCATATTCAAAATTATTACGACAATTATCACAACCTGCAAGAAATAGAGTTACCACATCAAAACTTTATTCAAAACAACTAGCTGTCCTCAGGGGCTGGTGGGTGGGTCAAAATTGCTCTTCGTTCCGTCTCGAGCTCACGTGCAGCGAGGAGGTGCAGCTTCAGAGCACAGGAACAAGAGGATGCTTTCTTGGCTTGTTGCTCCTTTTATCCGTCTTCAGGGCGGGCGTAAACCCGCCCCCTCCTGCCTCCGAGGGCGTGGTCGGTCGCGTCAGTGTCTAGGACAACCCACTCCAGGGCGGGAAAAGGCGCGCCCCGGCTACGCCGCTTCTGGCATACCAGCCGAGACTCGCCTCCCGCCCAAGATGGCTTCCCGGGGGGATCGTGGTACTCCACCATACGTTCGGGGGGACCGAATGGTCGCCCCTTTCCATATGGCTGAGATACCCGCCACCCCCTCTCAACACAATCCCCAAGGATGGGAAACTGGAAACGGTTCTGAACTTTTGGAAGGCGGGAGGGAGTGACCCTCCCGGCCGTATTTATTAAAATATGAAACAAAATCAAAACATTAAAATAACAGTTTCATATTATGTACAATTTCATTTCCACATTACGATGTTTGGCTAACCTTAACAGATCTCTAATACAAAGGTTCTCCTAGCCGAACTAACATCCTACAAAAACATTTGACTTGAAATTGTACATCCTAACGTTAAGGGCCAACGGCAAGGTCATAACCGGTGTCAGATCCCTAAACCAGAAATACCGCCCTCACTTGTGAGGGGACCAACCGCACAGAGGCGTACCTCAAGTGCATCTTACCAATTTCCCTTGGACTTGACGGGGGCCCCAATGAACTCGACGCCATTTAACGGTCGTCCGAGGACTCGTGTGAGGTGTCTAAAAGGTAGCGTAAACCCCCTCCCGAACCCCACACAACTTACACATCTGCCGTCGCAGATGTCCTGGCCCCAGGAAATTCCCCAGGAGGGCCTGTAGCCCCTCCTATCCAGGAAGGGGCCTTGACCACCTTTCCTTTCCTTCCGGCGGCCTATCCTTAGACGGGACCGCCTCCCCGTTGAGGGGCCAATGGCCACCTCCCCCGAGCGCTCCCATCCGTAATGGGTGACGCCCCCCCATAGGGATCTTCCAATTACTGCTCACCGATCATGACCTTACCGCCACAGGCCGGATAGTTGACCGGCTATCCGGACCCCCCACAACAACTCCTGCCTAAAGGTCATGTTTTAAACTCTTTAACCAAGCTATGAGGTCTCCTATGAGTAGCTCATTCCCCACCCGGGACAGATGAACACCATCCCCCAAATACATACTGTCCCCTTTGATACAACCATGCGAAACAGAATGCAGTGTACTTGAACGAAACAATCTACTCACTTTGTTATTTATTTTCCTTACTGAATGATTCAGAGTTGAAACCGAAATAGCCCCCGCCACACTTTTCGTGGGATCATATGGGACCATGCAATTGTGCACCCTGGAACTCTTCTTGCCAACCAACTTACTGTGGAAAGCATTGCCTCAAGAAGAAGTCGTCTACCAGTGGCCACCAAATCGTTGCCCCCAAGATGAACTATGATTATAGACGGCGGTGACCTTGTCCGCCCTAACAAACCCTCGAAAAAGGATTGAAACTGGTCAATACAGAGCCCGCCCTTTCCGTAGAAGGACACACTGTACCCGTATTCCCCAGCCACGTGAATCATGTCACCTGCTTTGAATACGTCCACGGCACGCCTCACGTATGAGTGGCCCACGACCCACACCTCCTTTTTCACAGCCGGTGATGTCTGACCGCTGGTCCCCAGGTGTCGGGTCGACTGCACAGTCCGCCCCGCCTCGTAGGCTTGCGCAACTGAAAACCAAACAAAAACAAGAAGCGTAAGTACATCATTACAGCTTCACAACATGTGCAACCGCACATACCTTTTATAACAGTTCGAGGACCAACGCCCCACACGTTTTACCTCTTCTACACTCAGACCCCTGGCTGTAGCCTCTGTGGCAGCCCCTATCCGAAAGGAATGGGTCCCAAACTCGCCGGGGTTCAAGCCCGCGGCCGAAATTGACATCGCAAGCACCCGCTGGAACTGAAACCTCGTCAGTGGGGTGGTATCAGCGTGTCTCAACAAGGTCCCCCCCCATAATGCCACCCTCAGTGCTAAATATTCCTGCACGCAAAGAACCGGGCACATGGAAGACCCGGGAATCCTCTATATGATTATGCAGTCCCCAATCGCACACTGATCGGTTTTGGACTTGACAAATGAGACAGATATCGTCACCCCTTTGACCTGAATGTGCTCTCGGCACAGTCCCCCCATCGTATCCTGCTTGTTCTTCGCCACTAGTTCGCTTACCCGCATAGCCCCATGGAATGCTAGCGCAAAAGCGGCTCGGAATAACACTGTTTCATACTGGGATGAACATGTTGCAGGGAGTACGGATAATAACAGGGCCAACCTATCCAGACCTATCGGGTGCCTCACATCTGTTCTTCGACCCTCAAGGCGTTGCCACCCACGTAGCGCTTTTTGCACCACGAAAGACGCTGTTGGGTCCTGGATCCCATGAGCCCTTGCCATAAAGGAAATGGCGGCCCGATGCCTCTGGGCCGTAGCTACTGATTTGCCTGCCTGATGTAAAGACAGCAGAAATTTTACTACAAACTCTTCCTGGCCCCAAAGCTCCCCCCTAGCAGCCCCCAAAAAGGCCCAATAGGAACGGAACGCCCCTTCATATGCCTTCCTCGTCCTGGGTGCTAAACTCTCTCCCACGAGGTTTTGTAGTTCGGGGCACCGAGAGACCAGAGAGCTTCGGGAAAGGGTGCCGCCACCGGGTCCGCTGTGGGCAGAAAACCCCAGAAGGCCTGCATACGGAAATGAGAAAGCGCATCAGCCGCTTGGTTCATTACCCCCGGCACATGTCTTGCCTTAAATAGCACATTCAATTGCATACACAATAACACAATTTCTTTGAGCAGTCTCAGAATCCCTTTGCACCGTGCTGCCTGACTATTGATACACTCAACCACGGTCATGTTATCAGACCAGAACACCACAGAGTGATCCCGGAACCCCTCAGGCCAAGTTTTCAGGGCCCCCAGAATAGGGAAAAGCTCGAGAAAAGCAATGTTACTCGTCAGCCCGTCCTCGTGCCACCAAGACGGCCATCTTTGGGCCGACCATTGTGTGCCAAATATGGCCCCGAAACCAATACTCCCTGCCGAATCGGTCCACAGCCCCAGCTCCTCGGAGGACACCGCTGGCTTGCTCCAGACAATTCGACCATTGAAATCCGCCAGAAATGCCAACCAAATGCGCATGTCCTGGCGAACCTCTGCCGAGAGCCTCGTGCGGTGATGACCCTCCTTCAGGCCGACCATGGCTTGAGCAATCGAGCGGGAAAAGGGGCGGGCCATCGGCATTACTCTCAGGGCAAAATTCAACTGGCCCACCATTTGTTGCAATTGATGCAGTTTTACCTTAGTCTCCTTAATACATGTTTCGAGGGATGCCCTGAATTTTAATACCTTTTCTCTCGGTAATCGAAAACAACCTTCCTCCGAGTCGAGCTCGATCCCCAGAAACTCGAGGCAAGTCGAGGGACCCACAGTCTTACCTGGCGCCAATGGCACACCAAAATGGTTCATTAAGACACAACATTAATTTAAGGCCTGTGCACATTCTGGATCCCCGGCTGCCCCCAGGAACAGAAAGTCATCGAGATAATGCATAACATGTTGAAAACCCGTCTTCCTTGTGAAGACCCATTGCAGAAAACAACTGAACTTTTCAAAATACGCACAAGATATAGAGCATCCCATTGGCATACATCTATCCATGTAATATCGACCCTGAGACATGAAACCAAGGAGACGCTGATCGTCTGGGTGTACCGGGAGCAACCGGAACGCTGCCTCGATGTCTGATTTTGCCATCAGCGCCCCGGGCCCCAGGCGATTCAACATGGCGACGGCCTCATCGAAGGATGCGTACCGCACCGAACACACTTCCGGGTCTATCGCATCATTCACGGAAAGACCACGTGGGGCCGACAAGTTATGTATCAGCCGAAACTCACCCGGCTCCTTCTTGGGGACCACCCCTAAAGGGGAACAAACAAAGTTAGCAACCGGTGGCAAATCAAATGGGCCGGCGACACGACCTCGAGTCACCTCTTTCCTAATCTTCACCTGTACCACCGCCGCATGCTGCAAGACCGACAGTTGATTCTTACAGTTTGCTACACCCTGAAAATCCCCCACTGGGATGCGGAAACCATATGAAAACCCGTTCCGCAACACCCCAGCGGAAGCATGATCCGGGTATTCGTTGAGCCAAGGAATCATTGCCATGGTGTCAATCGGGGTAGGTAAAGGCGCCCCTCGGACTATATCAGACCTGTTTGGCGCCTCCTTTACCACCGTTATCACCCGTTTTGGCTCTGCACATGGACTCAGGATGGGATGGCTGCCCACACCCCCCACACTCATGTCTGAATTTGCATGACCCCTGGGGCCTCGTACATTTTCCTCTGTTGAAATTCCAACAAATCCCCCTTTTACCTGTGTTGCCACTCGGCTTCGAGTGGTACTCGTTACCTGTACCCGTCCGAAAGGGCGTCCCCGAGTATTGGCGGGAAGACTCACCCCCGTTACTCCCTAAAAATGGTACTTTCAACATTCCTGTACTCTCCATCTTTTGCCAAGACACGGAATCATAACAATCCCAGGTCAACATTGGGTCGTGTTCTTTAGCTTTCCTGAACAAGTTGTCATAGCAAAACCACTGATTACCCCCATATGCCCCGGAATACTCCATGATTCGTGATTGATAAATAGGCAACTCGGTCAGCAACTCGGGCCTGCGCTCGCCCATAATGGAGGTAAAAATTCCCCACGCTCTGCCCCAAGTACCAATGTTTTCGTCAATCTTAAAGGCGGCCATTTTTGCGCGCCAAACACTCGGATGCATGAGCTCCTTTTGGCTCTTAACATGCTCCATCTCATAATGATCGGTAAGCAAGGAAAAAATGTTCACATACTTATTCGCCCAAATCTTTTCCTTAATTTCCATTGGGACATGCTGAGCCACTTTTTCCCTCCGCGAAGGTACAGACCCCTCCCCCGCGATCGGCAGTGGCCGCTTACCTGAACCAGACGCATTTTCCCCCGACGGAACTGGCGGGGTAACAGGAGACGATGCCTTCGCAGCCTCCCTAGCTTCCCGCATTTTTCTCATCACTGCCGTGGCGTCGTCAGCCGTGGTGCCCTCGTTATCTTTTCCCAACCACGCTGCCAATTGTGCCGCTAACTCGGGCGGCATATCTTACCCGCTCACGGGGGTGACCACCACGGGGATCGGATTCCCCTCTCTCGGCACCGGGGTTGGCTCCTCAAGTGGACTCTCGGGGACCGGGGTCTCCCCCCCGACTGCCCCTCTTCTGGACCTCTTGCCTCTCCCACCCGGGACTGCTCCCGGCAAAGGCCGTTTCGGTCCCCCCTCCCCGTCCTTAGCCGCCATCTGCTTCTTCAAATCGGTTACTTCCTTCATGAGCATGCGGAGCATCTGATCGGTGCTGACCCGCTTTCCGACTTTCTTGGGCATTCTCGACAAAGTCTCTGTAAGACAAAAAGAAAGATTACAACGCTCAAAATTGCTCTTTGTTCCGTCTCGAGCTCACGTGCAGCGAGGAGGTGCAGCTTCAGAGCACAGGAACAAGAGGATGCTTTCTTGGCTTGTGGCTCCTTTTATCCGTCTTCAGGGCGGGCGTAAACCCGCCCCCGCCTGCCTCTGAGGGCGTGGTCGGTCGCGTCAGTGTCTAGGACAACCCACTCCAGGGCGGGAAAAGGCGCGCCCCGGCTACGCCGCTTCGGGCATACCAGCCGAGACTCGCCTCCCGCCCAAGATGGCTTCCCGGGGGGATCGTGGTACTCCACCATACGTTCGGGGGGACCGAATGGTCGCCCCTTTCCAAAAGTGATTTCCTGTTAGAAGCAGAAGCTACCTATTTTGCCTAAACAATGCTTAAATAACTCTTATACAAGCCATTGACGTCCTCATTTCCTTTTGCTTCCCTATATTCTTCACGTTCTTTTCCATATTTTCTTTTGAAGAACAGACCTATTGCCTTTACTAACAGTGGACATTATGATTTCGTGCTGGTTACAGTCTAATCTCAACAATTCTATTGCGTATCTTATCTAAGGTTATTTCAAAAGTACTCGATGCAAAACTCGCTAATATATGCTACATGTGCCCTAATTAATGTGTAAATTTTAAACGAGTTTTTTATAACTGTAAACGCCATTTCGCATCTCAACTGCTTATTTCCGCCTCACATGCCTCTACTCCTTTAATTTCCTATAAAATTATGTTTTTAAAATACTTTACAGAAAAATATGTTCTTTCAACAATATTTCCATTATTACTTGTGCTGTATTTCAAATGCAATACTGCAACCTTCAAAAGATATCTCAATACAGTAGTTCTCCTCAATAGTGCAGCATCCAACAGATTACATACATGCACCTCTCACCATTTTATCGCTTTTGGCGCCTTTTTTTCCCCTCACACACTGACATAACATAAACTTGATAGTGCTTCGCATGTAGACAGCTGATTGATAAAGTAATGATGTATAACCACTTGCATTTTCATATATCGTTCCCTAACTGAAAGGCAAGACACCTCCTTCCATTTATTAAAATATGATATACTTCCTTATAAGAGTGTACAATGTTTTTTTCCAACTATATTCATTTTACTTCAACTATAGCGTTTGTATTTCATGTACTACTGACAATACCAATTACTGTGTTTTTTGCAATTTCTGTACTCATATTACATAATGATTTGCCTTTAAAACAGTACATTTCTAAATAAACATTTCAAATATTCACGGTTTCTCTTTTAATCCATAATCTCAACTGAAATGATTTCATATTGAAAAACTATTCATGGGTTCCACATAACCTTAATTGTAGTCACTGTGGACCTTATTTATGAAGACCTTCGGCCGCCGGTGCCTCATTTTTTAAAATGGGAAAAAGTGACGCACCGGTGGCGCAAGGCCTTCATAAATAAAGCCCTGAATGTTTTCTTTTCTCGACCTCACTTACTGATACTAGAACCTGCAAGCCAATTACAGCCCGTGAACTCTTTCTTAGTAGGTCGCGCACCGTACAGACAGTTGTACCTCTGTTAAAAAAAATGTTTTACTGTTACCAAGCACCGCCACAGTTCCGCTTCACTCAGAGTTAATCACTGCTCCCACGCTTCTACAGGCCAAACGCTATGTCGTATTTCTCTCCTTATCACCCTTTCATCTCCACAATAACAAACAGTTCTCCACCTGCCACCACAGAACAGAGTGCAGATGCAGAGGCACCAAAGAGTGAACCCATCACCAACTGCCATCTCCGGCTGTTTCCATGGTTACACCTCATTCTGCACCTTGCTGAAGGCAGAGGTCAAAAGTTCATGTCTCAACATTCTACAGCAAACTAAGAACACTGTTTTCCCTCCAGAAACACCTGCCAATCTACAACTCTGTTACATGTCTTTTTTTTCACACCCAATAGTACTTTTCGTTTAACATAAACATTAACATGCAACGTACTCTTCAATCTCCACTTATTACAATCAACCAATCATTTTTATCTTTTTAACCACACCCAGCCTCTTCCTTTTTCTTTATTTAGAATTTCAACTTCTAACTACCATTCCACTTCCAGAACCGATCGGAGGACGACTACAAATCCCTTGAAAATGAAGGTCTGGCTAATAGGACACAGTTATATTCACTGGAGTGAAAAATATGCAGTAAGCAGACGAATTTGCAACCTCGGCTAAACAAATGTACACATAACATGGATTGCCAAAAGAGGATTGAAATGTCACCAATTGATTCCATTGGAGAAAACTTTTATGCATCTCCCAGAACCAGACCTTATAATTGTGCACTGTGGTGGGAACGATCTAGGCACAATCACTGGGGTAGGTCTGGAAATGCTTCTAAAAGACACCTTTCGACAATTGATGACACTTTTTCCTCGATCTGCCTTGGTATATTCCAATATATGCCAAAGACAGAAATGGAATTGGTCCAATCAACATTCTGCACAATTTGAGAAAGCAAGGAGACATGTAAATAAATCTGTTTCTGCGTTCCTCAGAGATTATAGCATGGGTTATATTTACCACAACAACTTGCGATACCACATTCAAGACGTCTATAGGAGGGACGGTGTTCATTTCACGAATGAGGGAAACAGAATCTTCCTCTGCAACATCAGGCTATGCATCGGTACTTACTTATAAATGCAGAAAACACTCAATTAACACAAGGGCTCTTTTCAGAGCCACCTTATATCTAAGCACTCAAACTTCTGATTTATCTCCATTTTCACACTCTTGTAAATAAGTGTGCGCGACCGGGTGCGCGCACCCCGTTTTTTTTCCGGAAAAAAAATTATATCTTTTCACGTTTAAGGGCCTTACTGCACACCCCGAGAAAACCAACGCAGCAAGACAATCTCTACCTTCTCCCCTTTCCATGTTTCAACGCTTTGAAATGAGCAATATATTTACTCGCAGTGACAAAATGGCGGACAAAACTTCCTGATTTCCTTCGAATTGAACGTTAACAGACGTCATGAAGCAAAAAAAAATTCCGCTCACGCGCAGCTGCTTGAGTGCGCGCACGCATGCGCGCCTATAGATATATAATTGACTTTGACTTTAATTTTCTCAACAACTACTGAACAGATTTACACCATTCCAAAAAAAGCGTAATCTGCAAACCGGACTCTACAGTTTTGCCAAATTTCTTATAAATCCATTCAGCCGTTCGACCTGTAGCCGAGTCTAAAGGTCCTATGGAAAATAACATGCAGAAAACACGTTTTCGGACCCCCCTTATATCTCAGCCCCCACTTGACCAATCCCCCCCAAACTTTCAGGGAAGGAGCGCAGCGAGCCGAGCCATCTTCTTTGAGAAATTGGCTAAGATTCTTCAACCAGGGCCAAAGTTATTCCAAATAGAATGTTGAGGATTTCCTATGGAAAACAATCCTAACTATAACTACCTACTGGCGACCGCCAGTAGGTAATATATATATATATATGTATATATATATATCTATATCTATATATATATATAGATATATATATATATATAGATATATATATATATATATATATTACCTACTGGCGGTCGCCAGTAGGTAGTTATAGTTAGGATTTTTTTCAATGCAAAATCTCAAAAAAACTCTGCCTGAAAATTTCCTCAAATTTGCCTCGCGGAGTTCCGGTCCTTCCTTTAAAGTTTGGGAGGGATTTGTCAAGCGGTGGCCGAGATAAAAGGGGGGTCCCAAAACGTGTTTTCTCCATGTTAATTTCCATAGGGCGGTCAAACTCACTTTTAGCCTGAACGGCTGAATGGATTTCCACCAAACTTGGCAAAATTGTAGGGACTGGTAGCCCGATGTGCCTTTGCTCTGTCTCAAGATATGTGCTCCAGTGGATTTTGAGTAATTTAGGTTAAAAAAATATATATATATATCTATGGGCGCGCCCCGGTATGCGCACCGGGGAGAGCAGCGGGCGCGACACGCGAGGTGCGCACGGAAAGCTGATTGGCTCTCGGGTGTCTGTAAACATTCGAAACAGTCCGAACTGGCCGCCATCTTGTGTCTTGGTAGGATAGAGACACAAGAGGTGAAAAAAAAAGGGGGAAATGACCATAAGGGGGCAGGGTAGACCCCTCATGACCCTCTAGGTTTGATGTGGGGACTATAAAAGGGCCCCGCAGTGCAAAATAATTTTTTTTTTGATTTGCGCGGGGGGAGCGCCCGGTACGCGCACTGGGGAGTGGACAGGGGAGCGGCCCATTGGGAAAGAAGAATGACAGCGTTATTACAAAATGTAGCCTTTTTTTATAAATTGGAGGTAGTTCTAAAAAGAATAGTTTTTTTCTTCTTTTTGTTGTTTTATATTTTTTTGTGTTTTTGGAACATTTTGTACTTTTTTTGGCTTTTATGAACTATTTTATATTTTTTTTGTTATTTTTATGGGGAGAAACGAAAAAACAGGGAATTGAAAATGGCTCAACTGGAGCAAAAAAAAAAATTGGGGTTTTTTGGGGCATTGGTGGTTGTCCCCTGCAAGGACGATAAGCTTTATGCTCAGTTCACCATAGGAGATAGTCTTACCACAATGGATACATGTTATACTGAAATCCGCAAACAATGGCTGAATGCAAGGGTTCGTCTCCCTTGCCTCTGGTCCCGATGGAGTTGGTTGTTTTCTTTTGGAGGTAGTGCTTGAAGATTGGGGAGGGTTACTGGCCAGTTCCCTCATCTCAGCAGCAGAATAGTTCATCGGATGCCTGTGCTGCATGTGGCGAATCATGGTGTTGTTTCCAAAAGAGTATTTTTTATTAGGGTTCCCCCTGGAAAGTTCCATGCCACAGATTAGGCAAGTCACCTTTGCCGCATTGACTTTTTTCTTGCCCTCTGGGATCGAAAAAAACTCCCATACAATGTGTGGTTTTGGCTGGTATGGGGTATTGTGTTCTTGCAGCCATCTTCTCCTCCCCTCCTCCTCCTCCTCCTCCTGCTCCTCCTCTTGTTGACCACCAATGTAATCTAGTGGGGGTCCTCTTGGTGGTTGTGGTGGTGGTGGTGGTGCAGATGCTCCAGCTGCTGCTGCTATTGAAGCCATTTCAAAGTACAAAATATGCTTAAAAGATTGCAAAAGAGGTCTTCCTAAGTCAAAGGACAAAGTCAGAATAAGGAAAAAAGGTGGGGTCTTTCATCATTTGGAAAAAAAAAGGCATGAACCAATGAGAAGTGTTATTTTCAGGTCACATGACCGACGCGCTTACGCGGCGCGCCCCCAGGGGCGTCGCGTAAGCGCTTCACATGTTTACGTTGCACGATCGTATTCGCTTGAGTGCTTCCGGGTGCGCTTACGCCATGCGTATCACGTGGACGCGGCTACGCGATACGTCACAATGATGTTTTCGTTTGCGGCAATAGTGCTAACGGGACGCTCTCCGGAGCGCGCCCTGGGGCGCTTCAAAAGACTACGCTTTCCGGGGCGCTCACCGGGGCACGCCCCGGGAGCGCTCCAGGGTAAAAAAATATATATATATACATTAAAAAATTTGTTTTAAATACAAATAAAATATAGGATTCATTCATTTTCAAAAATATTACATTTTATAGCTATAGACATTTGCTATTAACAAAATTATGAAATTCAAAGAAAAAAACATAGGTTTGGGGCCTTATATATAGTTCGGAATTAGCATTTAAAAAACCTATGAAATTCACTGAAAAAACCATAGGTTTCACACCAGTTATAGTTAGGAACTAGCATTTAAACAACCTATGAAATTCACTGAAAAAACCATAGTTTCACATCCGTTATAGTTAGGAATTAGCATTTAAAAAACCTATTAAATTCACTGAAAAAACCATAGGTTTCACACCAGTTATAGTTAGCTGGAAATTTTACTGACATAAAACCATTGAAATTCCCACGTTATAGTTAGTTGGACTCACTATAACTTGTGCGCCTGCAATGCACTGCTGATGACGTCACATATTACATCACTCATGACATGGTCAGTGACATCACTCATGACATAACTGATGACACAATCTTTGTGACAGAGTGAGAGACCTCCTTTCAGTGTAATGTAACCCTTGAAAAACATAATCAAAAATAGAAACTAACATTTAAAAAAAAAGGGGATACCCATACCAGTTAAAACAAGCAATTCAGTAATTCCACCATCTATATACACATCCTCTCATTCAGCAACAGTTCTATATAGTCACTCATATATATACTCACTCATCATATGTAGTGATGCACATATACATCCTGTTACACACCGACAGTCATCCAAAAGTTACTCACACACATACTCACACATGCAAATAAACTATTGAACATCCATTTATTTGAATATACAGCTATACACACACTACCACCTTACTTCTAAGGAAACTTACACATACTTTCTCTCTTAAACAATCACTTATAGAAACACATACTTATTTAAACAGGAACTCTTTCAATCTTTCACTCTCACATATACTCACTTATATACATTAATACTCACATATACTAGATTAAAACATATGTAGTTACTGATAAATACACTAGTGAGACAGTCATTCACTCACTAACACACACATCCACCCATACAGTCCTGCACATATGCTCTCTTCAAAAGACATAGAAACAGTGAGTCAATCGTTGATGCATCTATTTGTTAAGTAACCAAACCATACAGACATTCATACTGATACTAAAAAAACATCTAATAACCCATATACACACACATGTAGCTACTCACCAACCCATGCAGCCACTTATACACAAAGTGAAACACTGATACAAACATTTAAATATTTAAACAATATTCGCTAACAATAAGCCAGTTAACCAATCAATTTTTTTTTATAAAACATCCATTAACACCCTTATTTAAACATTTATTCGTCCATCAACCTTTACAAATACATATATAAAACATATTGATTTTTCAGAAAGACAAAATTCACTGGATGGTGTCATCAGTGATGTCATGAGTGATGTCACTGACCATGTCATGAGTGATGTAATATGTGACGTCATCAGCAGTGCATTGCAGGCGCGCAAGTTATAGTGAGTCCAACTAACTATAACGTGGGAATTTCAATGGTTTTATGTCAGTAAAATTTCCAACTAACTTTAACTGGTGTGAAACCTATGGTTTTTTCAGTGAATATATATATATATATATATATATATGTATTTATGTATGTATATATATATATATATATATATATATATATATATATATATATATATATATATATATATATATATATAATCCAACCTCGTCTTGAATTTTTCAATGCCTTTCGAAAAAAGACCAGCGCAGACCCAGGTTCAGTGCAATCAGTTTATTTCGCCAATGCCGCCATGACGCGTTTCGGGAGATCCCTCCCTTGATCACATGACCTATATATATATATATATGAAAATCCAAGTCCTTATAAAACACCTGTGAGGCAAGTATCGACCTAGGGTTTTTCAAGCAGGAACGGACCACAACACGGGTAGGTTCTTTATTAAAGTGCAAATTTATTATCTTCTCCAACATGACGCGTTTCAACCAGGTAACCCTGGCCTTGATCACAACAATATATATACCTTTATCACCCTATCTCTTGTTGTGTAAACTACTAGATAAGTTGCTTACTAGGTATGTGAAAGTCTACATTAGTTATTATTAGTTAAATGAGTATTTGTATGGGATAGTGAATGAATGTGTGTGTGGTTGGGTTGGGTTGGACGTGTGTGACTGTCGTAAGATGTGTACATAGTTGATTTAGTAGATATATGGAGTTAAGACTGTATGTGGAAACAGATGCTTGGGTGAGTGAATCTCCTTATGGTTGTGGGGATGACTAAATATATTTCTCAATGATGTATGTCTAACAAACTAAAAATATAAAAGGCAGTGTATGTGACAATTGTTGAATATAAATAAGTATACATAAGACTCAGTGATTGTATGTGTGCGATATCGATAACTCTATAGTTGTAATAGTGATTTTATAACACACTAAGTATGAGTCACTATCTATATGAATAAATAAAGTGGTGTTTGTGTAAGTGAGTAGCTTAGTAAATATAAGTATGATCTATTATTTGCATGAGTGAGTAGGATGTCTGCATAAGTGAATAGGACATGTGCTGGTGTGTAATGTTGATGTAGGTGTATAATATATGTAATAGTGTTCTATTGATCTTTGTTAGCATGTATGAGTGAATCTATAGGTAAGTGTTTAGATGTGTGTGTAGATCTAGGAATCACTGAGTGGGTTTTTAGAAACTTGTACTGGAGTGTACATGGTTTTATAATGAGTGTTGAAAGGTTATGCTACTGTATGATGAGGAGTATCAGTTTGTCACATGGATGATGTCATCAGTGATGTCATCAGTAATGTCATTTAAGATGTCATCAATGATGTCACTGACCATGTCACTGACCATGTCCGGAGCGATGTAATATGTGACATCATCAGCAGTGAATTGCGTGAACGTGAGTTATAGTTAGTTCAACTAACTATAACAGGGGAATTTCAATGGTTTTGTAAGAGTGAAATGTCCAACTAACTATAACACCCCTAAAAACTGTGTTTTTTCAGTGAATTTTCAGTGAATTTATGGAGGTTTTGTAAATGCTAATCCCTAACTATAACTATAACATGTCTGAAACCTATGGTATTTTCAGTGATTTTCAAAGGTTTTTTAAATGCTAATTCCTAACTATAACATGTCCGAAACCTATGTTTTTTTCAGTGAATTTTAAAAAATTTGTAAATGAAAATGTTTAATTATATTTATTCTTATATTTTGATTTACTAATTTTTTTAACTATTTATTTTTAGATATTTTATTTTTTAAATTACATTACATTGTGTGGCCCCCTTCTTTTTTTTGGGGGGGGGGCCCTGGACTCTATCCCCTAGAGCCTGACCCACAAATCTAAATGTATTCATTTTTTTATAGGAATGGGATTCCTATGGAAGGAAATACAAGTTACTTGTAAGTATGTTTGGAACTACTTTTCAGGGTCACTGCTGGGCTAAAGATGTAGCACTGGTTTCTCTCCTGATACAAATGAATAAATCTAAATTCGTTCTTCGGATGACTTAAGGTGAATATTTTAAAGTTTGAAAACTGCACACTTAGAAGAATTTGCAACTGAAACCAGTCAATGTCAGCCTACGAAAGGAAATTCACTTAGCAGGTAAATAGTGTTATTATTACTTTTTGTTACTCAGGGGTGGATCCTGAAACTAGCACTGTTGTATCACCTCTAAACAGTTGAAAGAATGCAAATTACCAAAGACGTGCAGAAGCCCACGTCTCTCTTTTTTTTTAAAATATCGCTAGAATGCACGGATCATACGCGCACCCTGCGATTTTACCCAAAAAATAATAATAATAATTTGGGGCCGAGGGGGTCCTTGTGTAACCACCTGAGCAGACCTAGAGGGTCAGGGTGTGTCTACCCTCCCCCTTTTAACGTTTTAAACTCACATTTCACACGTTTCTTCAGCCTCCCTTCTTCCGAGGCATAAAATGGCTGCCAACAGTTTCAAGTTTTGAATGTTGACAAGCACTTGACAGCCAATTAGCATTCAGCTCGTGATCGGAAGGTTGCGCTTATGATACGATGACAATAAGCGGAATATCCGTATTCAATTTCTTTATGGTAATGGGCCCGTGTGGACTCCCTCCTGTGGTAAATTCTGGGCACTGAGGTCCCCACCTCCCGGAGCATGGCTAATTATATATTAATATTTTATGAAGGAGGGCTGAATAGCCCCCTACTGAAGCCTCTTCAAGGCCCTGGGACCCAATACATCAGGGACGGCCTTTTTTAAAAATGTATTATGGCCGTCACCGTTCAATTCCCCCACTGTCCCACCGGCTCCCCGCCTCCTGTGGGAGCTGGTGTTCTATCGACATCCGAAGTCCATCTGTGTATGTACCACCTAGGAGTTGCCTTCACTTTCCGCATGCAGGCTTGTGGTAGCGCATCCGTGTTAATAATACGTATGCGCACAATACGTCCCACTGTCTGGGTATGTATCCCTAACGTATTTCATTTTATTTGCGTATGCTCAATTACAACATGCCCAATCACAGCTCTTACACCCATGCTCAACCAATCATCCTTCTGCAAAGCATTTAAAACCTGCCAACCATATCAAACTTTTCCTATTCCGCAGTCACAGCCATTGATAGTGTTCATATCCACTTCTTCGTAGGTGAGCACTTTTTTTAAGAATAATTAAATTAATGAATCTGAATTATCTTTAAATTCCGCGCAAATGCAAATTTTTGTTTGATTTGAAAATGTTGTTTTTAAACACGCTTTCCTACTTTTTTTCGTTAAAGTTGACTTTGTAACTTTTGTTTCTGAGCAAATCACTTAATCCTGCCGCCTTCAATTTTGTAAGTAGTGCGCCACGTGCTGCTTCCTCTCCATGCAGTGCACATGTAATCGATTGACCAATATTGTATTTTAGCACGCTCTCCATGTTTTTTAATAACGTTAAACTTGATTTCTTATCCTTTTTTCTGTGCAAATCAGTTAATCCTGCCACGTTTCTTTAATTTGCCAAGCGCCACATAGCCCTTCCTGCATCAGGGTGCTACGTACTGTTCAAGTTAATGCAATGTTGTTTTTCTCATGTAAGTAGTGCGGTACGTGCCCCATGCATTGCAAAAGTAATGTTTTCGGCAATAGTGTATTTTAGCATGATTTCCAGCTCTTATACCTCAAATATCTTACCTTGGTAGGCGCTGTTTCAAGGCAAATCACTTAATCCTGCCGCCTTTATGTTTTGTAAGTAGTGCGCCACGTGCTGCTTCCTCCTCATGTAATGCACATGTAATCAATTGACCAATGTTGTATTTTAGCACGCTTTTCATGTTTTTTAATAACGTTAAACTTGATTTGCTATCCTTAGTTCTGTGCAAATCACTTAATCCTGCCACGTTTCTTTAATTTGCCAAGCGCCATGTTGCCGTTCCCGCGGCAGTGTGCCACGTGCATTTCAACTTAATGCGATGTAGTTTTTCACGTGTAAGTAGTGCATCCCGTGCCCCATGTATTGAAAAAGAAACTTTCACAACATTGTATTGGGGGAATGTTACAGTGGTAGGTTTGTTTTAAACTATGAGGGGAGTTTTATCGGAATGGTGTTTGTTTTTATGGAAGACGTCGCGAATCTTGCCGTATTTACAACATTCCCTATTAGAGACCGCTCACCGGAGCATGGGACATTATTATCTTTGCTGGCCATTTGTAGTGTTTGTCTCGTGTTTTCGGGGAGTGGTGGTTGGTAAGTGTGTGTGGTGTTTCTTTTGCCTCTGGTGGAGTGTCCCTTTCACAGTTTGTTACGAGAGTGTCATGGGTTAAAAGATATCCCATATTTTGTTTGTCGTGGGTTTTAAGTAACCCATAATTTGTTTTCCTTGGTTTAGTTATACCCAAAATGTGTTTGCCATGGGTCTAAAGAAACCTATCACATGTTTGCCTTGGGTTTAGTGATTCCCATAATTTGTTTTCCTTTGGGTGTAGCAATACCCAAAATTTGTTTGCCTTGCGTTTAGATATTCCCATAATATGTTTTCCTCTGGGTGTAGGTATACGAGATGAAGTAGCTCATATTATGTTTGGCTTGAGTTTAAGAAACTCATAAAATGTTTGCCTTGAGTTAAAGTAACTCATAATATGTTTGCCTTGAGTTTGAAGTACTCATAATTTGTTTGTGTTGGTTTTACAGTTACCCATAGTTTTTTTTATGAGTGTTAGACCTGTCATACTTCTGGTTTGCGCAGTTCAGGATTTTAGATCCTTGTCTTGCTGCAGTCTTGTGCCTTTGTTGTGGCGCAATGGGTGCACCGTGTGGTGAGTTGTTTTTGAAACCGCAGTGTGTAGTTTAAGAATGTATCTTCTTGTCTTGCATTCTTTGTTCTCCTTGATCATTATCAGAGAGAAGGGTGTATTATATGTTTTTTGTAGTGCATCCTCTTTTTCTGTCATATGTGTGTTTTTACCATCTCTACGCATTTTGGGTATTTGATCATTATCAGGGGGGAAGGATGTGTTGTATGTTTTATTTCATGCATATTTCTTTTCTCTCATTTGTTTGATCCACTACACTACTTCCTTACATTTGACTGTTATGATCATCATAGCAATGGGGTGTGGCGTTTCCTTTTGTTGTTACTGCATCCTCCTTTGCTCTTTTGTGTGTTTTATCACCTTGACACATTTCATATGTTTTTCATTATTACAAAGGGGGAGATGTGTTGTAGTTTATCTTTTACTTGTTGCACTCTCCCTACAGTAGTTCTCTGCCTTCCTGCTCAGCTTGTGATGAGGTCATGTAGAATGTTGGATTGGGTTTGTATATGGTGAAAGTCAGTTGGTGTGGATGGGCTGAGCAGCGAGGAGGCTGATCCTGGTGGGGCATCTAATGGACCTACTATCTTCCTGTGATCTACTGATGTGATTATCTTTATTAATAAACCTACGATATTATCTACATTACAACTGGTCTCAAAGGAATATCTTTAATTACAATAAAATGTTTTCGGCAATTGTGTATTTTAGCACGGTTTCCAGCTTTTATACCTCCAATATCTTACCTTGGTAGGCGATGTTTCTAGGCAAATCGCTATATCCTGCCTCCTTTAATTTTGTAAGTAGTGCGCCATGTGCTGCTTCCTCCCCATGCAGTTCACATGTAATCGACTAACCAATGTTGTATTTTACAACGCTCTCCATGTTTTTTAATAATGTTAAATTTGATTTGCTAACCGTAGTGCTGTGCAAATCACTTAATCCTGCCACGTTTCTTTAATTTGCCAAGCACCACGTTACCGTTCTAGCAACAGTGTGCTACTTGCTGGTTAGCTTAATGCGATGTAGTTTTTCTCATGTAAGTAGTGCGTCCCGTGCCCCGTGCATTCCAAAAGTAATGTTTTCGGCAATACTGTGTTTTAGCATGGTTTCCAGCTCTTATACCTCCAATATCTTACCTTGGTAGGCAATGTTTCTAGGCAAATCACTTAATCCTTCTGCCTTTCGTTTTGTAAGTAGTGAGCCACGCGCTGCGTCCTCCCCATGCAGTTCACATGTTATCGATTGACCAATGTTGTATTTTACAACGCTCTCCAAGTTTTTCTAATAACCTTAAACTTGATTTGTCCCCTGTTCTATCTCATTATACAGATGTCTCAACCATGAGACATATTGGTCGCCACAAGCTGTTTATTCCTGCCCATATATCAGATGGTGGCCAACCACTCAAAATCCAAGATCCACTGACTGCTCTCCATATGCTATCAGATCAAGGACATGAGTTTGTAAATTAAGTGAGTGACCAATCTCGGCCTAACATTTGTATAATGCAATGCTATTTCCTATTTTGCTTGCTAAATATACCCTCTGATGATTGCTTTTCAACCCCAACCCTATTGAGAACAAATGTTTTTATGTACATTAAAATTAATCTTGGAAATATGTACAACATATACATTTTTAACTCTTTTTTCAGTTTGCAGAATGTTACATAAATCAGCAGCAAACGGCTGAGGTTGGATAAAAGTATATCCTCCTCTTCCAGCTGATTACACAGTGTCTCAAATATGGCATTTACTAGTTGGTTGAACCATGGAGATTCACAAATTGTTCACGGATAACGTTAAGGTAAATACTCTCAATATGAGTAGTCGACAAATTTAAAAGTAACAGATACAAGTACTTGAGGGGTTTTTGGTATCAGATAATCACCAGTTCACAGTTGTATGGATGAGTCTGATACAGGGTGGGCCTCTGTATAACTAATGGATGATTAGGTATTAGGAAGGCATACAAAGCTCCCAACCTTCTTACTTTCTCTTTTAAACGAATACAAATTGGTGATTAATATTAGGCTGTGCAGTAGAGGTTGACGGTGTTGCTCCACTGGTACTTGGGCCTTCTCATGAAGCAGAAGGAGCCTCTCTCAATGTCCTTAACTCTTCCCTTTCAAACTTGACCGGATTATTAGTCTGCAAGTCCTTCCGCATACTTGCAGTTCCACACCAGTACTCTTTATTGGGGTCTCCTCTTGAAAGCAGTCTTGCATATCCGGCAAGTAACTAACCAAAGCAGATTTCTAAGTTGTAAACTCTGTTGATCACAGTGTTTACACAAGGTAAGCAGAGCGGCCTCGATATTCAATACTTCCAATTAAATGCATTAGAAATAAAAGAGCTTATTTACAAACTCCTTACGCCAATTTTGCGTCACTTTCAACATGAGAAAAGTAACACAAAAGTGGCACAAGAGTTTTGTAAAAAAGCCCTAAAAAATAATGTCCTGCATAATGACTTCATCTCTCACCTAATTCTCTCTCATCTGTGAATCATTTTAAAGACCTGTTCATCTATACTATAAATTTGACGCACTAGGCACTTTTATACAAACACCGTTTGAATGCAAACCTATAACATAAGTGAAATCTATCAGGTACACTGCACACATTAAAAAACTAGAAAATATCGTCAAGTGTTACTTTGACTTGTAATGTGTGACCTCATTTAGTCACATCGATCTAATTCTAAACACTAATTTTCTTTTTTTTGTTTTGCAGATTAACTACACTACTTCTATTGGAGTCCATAATATATGTTGTTTGTTATATTGTTTTGTTAAAGTTATGGTTCTAGTTATTTATTGTTTTAATAAAAGTTAATAAAAAGAAGTACATACGTCTTTTTTGTGGGGGTAGCAGTCCACAATAGTAATTATATTTATACTTTGAAGTATAATTTTGAGGCTTGTTCTTCACCAGAACTTTACCAGACTGTATAGCTACAACTTACGGTTACAATTCAAAAGAATAAAAAGTACAACGCCATCAGCAACATAGTGTGGTGAACTTCTAACCTCTGTGCTCACGTAAGTGTTCCATGAACTGTTACTATAATAACAGGCAGAAAGCTGTTTGGGGGTAGGGTTAAAAGTAACTTGCTGTACAGAAACCGTTATATTTAACCTGGACCCTCTACATGACAGAAAGAAAAGCATAGGAAAACAATACACTGTGTACCAGATTTACAACCCCCTTGCACCGCTTTCGCATCCAACCCACCCCTACAAAATTACAAGTCTGTGAGCCTCAGCAACCCCCTTCAAGCTCCGGGAATCACCACCCACGGGAATTTGTGCATTACGGGAGGCAGACTGTGCGGCCCTCCTCCTGGTGCCCTCGAGAGCCCTGGAAACTACTACAACTGCCTCCTGCAGTGTCCCGGGATGCCTACCACCGCTGCACTGCTGTTTGCTTTCACAGAGACGGACTCTCACGACTCCCGCCCTCCCATAGCAAACATAGTTTGCATTTTGAAAGACTGAGCAGTGAAATCTATTCTCACTTTCATAATCCAAAGCAGATTGCATTTCCATATACAAATTAGCATCTACCCATGCAAAAAATCAATATTGGCTCCTGAAGAACACAAAAGTTCATCACACAATGTTGCTAAAAAAAACAGCAAGTGTGCTCGGCTTCTCAATATACTACCTTATCCTAGGTAATGTTATTTTCAATCACGTTCTGATAACCAATAAGAATCATGCTTTTAAAAATCAAAAACATGCACCCTAGTTTTTTGTGTAGAATGTTGTCAAACAACCAATCATTTCTTTTCTGTTTTAATTTCACTTTTCTCCCAAACTCCCTTTGTCTATTCTAACATATGCCAAAGGCAGAAACGGAACTACTCCAATCTATTTTGGCCACAGACTGAGAAAGCTAGGAAAAAATGTGAATAAATCTATTTCTACTTTTCTCCGAGATTATAAAAATGGTGTCCATATACCACAAAAATCTGCGTTTCAATATGCATGGCATCTATAGGAGAGATTCTGTACATTTTACAGATGAAGGGAACAGAGCCTTTCTCATGAACTTTAGACTCTGCATCGGTACTTACTTGTAAGTACTAAAATCTTGCAATAAACACAAGGGCTCTTTTTAGAGCCACCCACATCTATACACATAAGCTTGATGTATATCTCAAAAATACATGCTTCTTTTTTTTTTGGCGGCAAAATATGCGGATCCTACGCGCATCGCGAGACTTGTTTTAAAAAAGAAAAATACTATCTTACTTTTCTGGCCCTACAGTTCCTTATGTGACCCCCTGAGCAGACCTAGGGGGTCAGGGTGTGCCTACCATGCCCCCTTTTCACACGTTCCACACATATTTCAATGACTTCCTCAGCCTCGCTTCTACTGAGGCACAAAATGGCTGCCAACAGTTCCTGATTTTGAATGTTTACAACCGCTTCACAGCCAATTAGGATTGAGGGCGTGATCGCGACGGTGCGCTTCTCCTACGAGGCCAATCCCCGCACAATCCATGGATCCTCCGCGCCCATAGATATATAAATTACTTTAACCATAATTTTCAAAGAAACTACTGAACAGATTGACACCAGATATGCCTAAGACACAAGTCAGAACTGAGGACTAATTCCGTTCTGCCGTTCGAGCTGTAGCCGTGGCTTAAAGTCCTATTGGAAATTGCATGGGGAAAACATGTTTTGGGACCCCCCTTTTTTCTCGGCCCCCGCTTCACCAATCACCCACAAACTTTCAGCGAAGGAGCGGAACTGAGCTGGCCAGAAGAAGATTCATCAATCGATGCCAAAGTTATTGGCAATAGAATGTTGTGGTTTTCCTATGGATAATTGTTCCTAACTATAACTACCTACTGGTGACTGCCAGTAGGTGAAAACATATTTAAACTTTAAACTAACACAGCAGTGCATTCCGGGATGAGAGTTATAGTTAGCTCAACTAACTGTAAAGGTAGAATTTCTCTGGTTTTGTACGAGTAAAATGTCCAACAAACTATAACGTCCCTGAAATCTGTGTTTTTTTCAGTGAATAAATATATATATATATTTATATCCATACACCTCGCTGTTGTTCCAACTCCACGGAAAAACGAGCGCGGACCCAGGTAAGTGCTTAAATCAATTTATTTTGCCAAAGTCTGCCATAACGCGTTTCTGCCGAACTAGCGGCCTTGATCAGATGACAATGCTTAGACATTAACACCACCTTTTAAAGTGCAAGTGCATCACATGAACAATGGACAAAGAAAATATATTTCTGCTTCGGTTTGTATCCATGCTTGAATGCCTCGAAAAACTTTAACATATTTGATACTATTTGTAATGACTGTAAACTACCTGAGTATTCAATATAATATACATGACATTAATGCTTTTTTATAGATATCCACCATAATCGTTTTTCAACAATAACTGTTCGAATGCTTAATTCGGATAAACCCCTTTCTAGTCCAAAGTTAAAGTTTAAAGTGACTATAATGAGAGCCCCATCATAAATGTGAAAATGAAAAATTTAAATTTGAAATGAAATTGAAAACTGCTAATAATATGTCCGTCAATCAGGAATTCGGAATAACAAATTGTTGATGTTCCATAGAATGTGGGGCTGAAGATGTTGGAACCGATCCCATTATTTAGCATCCTTATATTTTCAGTTGGTCTCAAAATACTGACCCTACAGTAGAAGAGCCCCTCGTGTTTCCCAAGGAAAAGTGACAATGTGCTACAGTACCTTATTCTAAAGTGCCAGTGTACATTAAAGTGTTAAGTGATGGGGGGGTCTGGAGATTTTGAATCTACAATTTATAAGAGACCCAGTAAGTTTGGATATCTAGTGTCCAGAATACCATATTGGTGCAAAAAGTGCAAATTGAATAGTTTCATAGGAAACAGATTGTTTTAGCTCATGAATTCATCAATCAACATATTCATAACTTGGTATTTAATAGAAACGATTCCCAGCTGATTAGAAATAAGACACATAAACTATGACTATGTGCCCTATACCAACCATTAAAATAGCTAAATATATAAATATGAATACAAATACCAATAAAAACCCTATAAAACACGTTTGACTAATATGTAAACAACCCTCATTGACCAATTAATTTCATATTGCAGAATATTTAGTGACAGATTAATACAGATTATTCTAGAATTACATACAATTCTAAAAGGTCACTTATAAAAAATCAAATTCATAGGAATGAATGCAGGTCCTCAGTAGTATTAAGACCTCCTGGTTGCTTTGAATCAAATTCCAGTATAGAGCTTGTTTCCAGGCATCTTCATTTAGCTTCTCTATCACCACCTCTTTTCCAAAGAGGAATGTCTTCAATTACATAATATTTTAAATGTCTAGGATGGCTGTCATGGGTAGCTTGAAAATGCCTAGCCACCGGGTAGCTTGGATCATTTTTAGTTATGGCCCAGGTATGCTGCAGGATTCTTTTATGGGCAGCTAGTTTTGTACTTCTTATGAACTTAAGCTTACAACTGCTCTCCAGGACATACACAGAGATATCCATTTTACAAGTGAGATGTTTTTTAATCTCACAGACCTTAGTAGAGAATGCCGTTGTATAAGATTTCATATTGGATCCAAAGTGGTAGGCTTTACATGTTAAGCATTTGAAAAAACCTTTTCTAGCTGTGAACCACATGTCCTTATGACGTTCCTCCTGACTATTCTGACTAGCATATAGCCCATACTCATAGTTTTCCTAAACATTATAGAAGGATTGGAAGGTACTATCCTCCCAATCACTGGGTCATCCTGAATAAAATGCCAATTACGCCTCACGATAGTTCTTATTTGCCTCTCTTGTCTAGAATACGAAAGGATAAGCCTTGTGGGCTGTAGGACTCCAGTTTCATTGTTGGCATCCTTGTTTGTCGTTTTGACCCTGTATGTTAATAGGTCGTCTCAGGCCCAAACTTTGGACCTCCTTATAGCTGCATCAACAATTTTTGTCGTCTACCCCTTGGCCAGAAACCGAGCCCAGCTTTCTGCCTGTTTGATATCAGCATCCTCATTGTTGCTGTAGATGCAGAGAATACGTAACTTCTCCCGATAAGGGATAGTTTTTATAAGATGGGGAGTAGGATGCATTCAACTGACGGTGTTCCAAATGGTATATTGCTGCTCAGCTTGAACTGTTTTGTAGAGTATTTGGTAGCCACTTTCTTTCAGCCAGTGCTAGCGGGTAAACAATAGCAAAGTCAGAGGATTAGCATGATGTCTCAACTTTTCATATCAGCCGGTATGCATTGCCTCAAGATGACTGTGGTCTCTCACCTTCTCTTTTCATTATAACGAGAGCTACAACCACAAAATTGTACAGTACCGTTCATCCGTACAAAACAGAAAGCAATGTATGGTGCTAACCTTACTTAAGCAAAATTCATAGGGTGAGTACCTCCAGTGCATTGGAAGGGTCACAATATTTCCCTGATAGTGAGCTGCCTTTAAGAAGGCAAGTATGCGCTGCTCCTGTTGTCTTTTATTTACTCTGTAGATACAGAAATCTAGCTCTGGTGTTTCCAGTACTAGACTTGAGAGATATGTCTCTGCTATACTGCAGCCATTGGAGGCCCTGAATAGTGGGCAGGGCCTATATCTTGACTCAACCAGAGGTGTGTTAAGTTTGTAAAATTTGGCTTTGCGCAATTTGATGAAAATTCAAGACAGTTGCCTGAAATTACATGAAATACACATTTGTCATCTTGCACTTTATATTAGTGCCCTGGCGTCAATTTTTAGTATGATGAAACATTTAAACAAAACACCACCAACAGTTTGCGTTCTGTTGTTCCCGTGCAGTAGCAGTAGTTTTTAACTGGTAATGGTGTATTTTGATGTCATTTTTTACCTCAAAATGCATGTCATTTCATTAAGTGGCGTAAGGGCGTAATTTCACATGATAAGCAAAATATGAAATTGCCATTGTTACACTAATGTCATTTAAATTTCGCCAAGGCCCAGTCTCAACCATTAAAGAGCTGATATTTGCAGGGTCTTCTACAGTAAGAACACCCATTTTACCTTCAGCTTATTAAGTGCTAAAATGCTGTATGTTATATTAATAAAGCATCACTAACCTTAGTGGAAAGGATGGGCATTGTGGGCCAAATAACTGAAATTGATTGTACTATTTTTTATAATTTTTATGGTGTATTGAAAAACTTTCTTAGAACTTGATAGCAATCCCGCACAAATAATTTATTAGGATGCCAACCGTGTTAAGAATGTATGTAAGCAAGGGAACATTTGTAAGGTATAAAACAAATTAACGTCTGATGATTTACCCTTTGCTGTTTTTTGACATCGATGCACCTGAGACCAAATGTCCGGTTAATTAGCCATACAGTGACGTATTTTCCACACCCTGCAGAGGTACTCCTGCTAAAAACGAGTTTGTCTAAATTATGTATTATGTTAATAATTGGAAATTCTGTTTTACATCCTAATGAAGCTTCAGGAAACTCTGAACTTGTTAATTAAAATCCATTGGATAACACGTAATTGCTTGATTTCTGGACTTTTGGAGTGATGTATCTCTCTGGATAATTATGTTTTTAGCTTAATATGAAGTACAGATACCATAGCTCCGGTACAGGTTTTACTCTGCTGGATTTCTTTTTTCTGTTTAAAAGGCATTAATGTAAGTTGTACATGTACATGAAAGGTCATCAAAAATGAAAATTGGATTAATATATTATCCCTAACATTTTATCATTTTATTTAAGTTAATGGGAGAAGAAAAAAAAACAAGAGGAGGAAAAATTTGTAAACTAAAAAAATCAAGAAATGTACCTAATACAATACCAAACGTATAAAAACACATCACTCACTAAAATAATGCTACCCATTAGATATAGAAAGTGAATTAATAGGAAATAATAAACAAGTCAACCAAGTTTTATATTGCGAGGTAGTTTAAAATCTCTTCTGTAGCTGGTAAAAACCAATCCTCATAAAGAATTGGATAAAATATGAAGTAAAGGGGTATCATTCTAAGCTCCTCTTAATATACAAATTTGGAGGATGAAATTTGGATAAACGTGATAGTTCTAACATATTCCATTTCACTGTTTTCTGAGATTTGTTTTCAGTTTCCTCAAATTTTATTGTAATCTGTTTGAATGCAATTGCTAATAGTAAATCTAGTAGATTATTTTACAATCTCAAACCAAACAACCTAAGAAAGTATTTTAGAATGAAAATGGAAAACTAGTTTTCATAACATCACCAATTAAGTTCCAAACTTGCACCCAAAACTAATATCCTACCCAGCACTTATAAATCACTTGTAACAAAGTTGTTTTAACACAATAGGATGACTATCCCTTTTCACTAATAAACTTGATAGGTTTATGTAATGATGTGGCATCAGAAACAGTTTTCTCTAAAGAAAAAATATGATTTGTGTTGTATTAGCTGCATGAGATGCGGAATGAATCCATGACCATATGGGAGCCCATGTTCGAATTGGCGATTTAGGGCCAGATGTAGGTAAGTAACATTTACCGAATCTTAATTACCGAAAATTACAGAATTTTACCGATTCGGTAATTAAGATTCGGTAAATGTGAGGGGTTGGTATGTAGGGAATCCAGATGTTCCCTTTTACCGAATCGGTAACATTCGGTATTTACCGATTCGGTAAATACCGAATCGGTAAAGCCTATTGATTCCTATGGGCTTCAAAGCCCATAGGAATCAAAAGGCTTTACCGATTCGGTATTTACCGAATCGGTAAATACCGAATTTCACAAGGGTGCAGGGGGTGTCACTTTGACACCCCCTGGCACCCCCTAAACAGGCGTGGGTGCCATGTGGCAGGCATACATGCCCTAAGGGCAGGTCTGCCTGTCACATGGCATAGGTGTGCATGCAACAGGATGGTAAAAGCAGGGAAATGATAGACAAACTATCATGAATGATGGCATGTTCCTTTGAAGTGAGGTGAAAAAGATCTTAACCCCTTAAGTGCTGCGCCTATACCAACGGCCGACGGCACCACTACCTCGGGACGTTCCATCTGCACCTGTGCAATGGAACGTTCAGCACTGGAGCTGGACGTTCCAAAGCAGCTAAGGTGTTAAAAGAAGGCAAAGAGCAGATTAATCTGAGAGTGTGTAGTATCTTGGTATTCTCTATGCTATCCCTCTCTACCTCTATTGGAATGTTCATGTGATACATCTATCAGAATGTTGGTGATCTGCCTGACAGATTACAGTTGGCTGGGCTGAGCACCATGTTGGATGCTCCTGGTGGGGTCTCTCTATACAACTTGGAATAAAGCATCTCAAAACTACATCTTCACTTGTGGACATTTCATCATTACATATTGGCGACGATCTTAAGAAAGAACCTACGTTTGTTAAGTCAAGAAGTACTTCAAACTACAAGATATTAAGAAAGAAATCTACAAAGTATGAAAGGACCTCCTGCAACAAGAAAAGCTACCCCAACTGCCAGCATGACCCCACCAGTGACCTACAACCGGTCGCCCACAGCAGTCTGGCAGTTGTCCTCTGTACCTGTGAGTCTACAAATTTTAAGTTGGAGCTGTGCCCTGACGCTGGGTAAGCCTGTTTGTGTTGACTTTGGGACTCACGCTGTATCCCCACATGAGGTTAAGCTTTTTGTTTGCCAACTCTGCCTGTTGTCCTATTTACAAGGAGAGGCTATTATATGCTGTGTTGGAGCTCTGCCCTCAAGAATAAACTCTGATCTTGTCAGTTCTTGGCTCATCCTGTGCTGTGCCTTCACGTGAGGGTAAGAATTAACTTCTTTGGGAAAGAAGTGTGACTGTTCTAGTATTGATTCAGCAGTGCAGCAGTGACTGAAAGTTAATTTATTTAAAGTTTTTCTTTGCCCAGAACAAACTGATCGCTGCAGTAATGGTCTCATGTTTTTGATGACGTTCTGACAGTTTCACCGGTTCATCAACATGGCATGACAAACATTAATTTTTGTTGTGGAGTTTTTCTTTAATGTACATTGTTTTGCCTTTAATTGAGCAAAATTCAGCGGAAAAATGAGCCATTGTAGCCATCGACAGTTCAACTGTCTTTTTCTTATTTAAAAATCCAGCGCGTGTCGTCCACTGTGCACACACTCACCTGCTGTTGTCCACGGAGCTCCTGTGATGCTTCCTCCTTTCTGCCGGTTCTCCCAATGTGGTTTGGTGCGAAGAAGCGCCGTGAGCCACCCTGCTTTGCGTCACTGTGCGTGCCGCCATGTTTCCTGTGGGAGTTCTAACCTGTGCTGTTCACCTCATTTGCCTCTTACCAGCTCTGTTCACCTCATTTGCCTCTACGTCGCTCGGAGTCTTGATGCAAACCTTTCATGTCATTTCACTTAGTTTAGTTATTGTGAGGCAGTAGACTGCGGGAGCGATGTGTCAAATCGAAGGTACTGTTCTTGTTCTTTGTGTAAAGGCTGGCAAAATCGGAAGCGAAACTGCATTCTTGACAATATGGATATTCTACTTGGGGGCATAGATCGTGCTCAAGCGATTATAAACATTATTGTTTGCACTCCTGTGTTGGTCTTTTTCATGCTTTTATCTGTATTTACATTAAAGGGAAGTGCAGCGTGTACATTTGTGTTTATGCAGTGTTTAAATGTCTAAGAATTGCACTTTGAAGGCGCAGGGCGGCAGGATATGTGCTTCGTTTGTTTTCTTGTTTAGTATTATGGTTTTCATCCTCACAAGCCACATATGCTGTGCACTATTATGCTCTGTTTAATTCATTTGCAGTGGGTTTTAGTCCCAGCTGTCTTCTTTCAATGTTCTGCTTTGGGCCCCAGTCCCATTTGCTTAAAGAGGGTTTAAGTCCCATCTGTCTATTTATTTTTAATGTCTTTGCTATGGGTTTCTGTCCCATTACTTGGGTTTTAGTCCCATCTACTTTATTTTGCTATGTTTTTGCGAAGGGTTCAAGTCCCATTTGCTTGCAGTGGGTTTCAATCCTACTTGTGCAATTTTTATGTATATGTGATGGGTTACAGTCCCATTTGTTTGTAGTGGGTCCTAGTCCCATCTACTTTATTCAAATGTGTTGTTATGGGTTCAAGTCCCATTTTACTGTTGTGGGTTTTATTCCCACCTGGCTACACGTCAGTTGTCCACACGGACTTTGTCTATGTTTGTTTTATGCCCTTTTGGGTGTGCGTTTTTTTTTAGTCTCCTTCAGAGGAGCTATGCTAGGGTTATAGTCCTATAGCATTATTGTGTTTTTATTCACATTTGCTTGTTTACCTGTCACTTTTAATAGTCTAGTTTTAAAGAGTTTTACATCCACGTATTAAGCTTATGTTGTCTCTATTTATGTGCTTTTATGCTTAATATGCTAAATATGTTCAGATTTGACGTATTTTTATTGCAACTTTTTGCACTGTTATCTCTTGCATTACGTTATTGTATTTTGCTTAGTGTTAATAGTGTCTTGATGAGTTTTCACTTCTACTTTGAAAGTTTCTTTTGATCTTTCTCTTTTCTATTGCTTTCCCTTGTTTTCTTCTTTTTAAAGTTCTGCACGAAGAGAGAATGGTTTATATGGTGTAAGAAGGGTAGATGGTTTATACGTTTTTTTCCATTCTTCTCTCTTGTTCTCTTTTTAAGGGTGTTTCCTCTTTACTGTTCTTTTTTCCGCTTTTGCTCAATTTACTTACTTTCATTTTCTTCTGTTCTCCGTTGCTGTTTTTAGCTTTTTGTTTTCTGTTTAAGGAGAGAGGATAATGTAGTATCTTGGTATTCTCTATGCTATCCCTCTCTACCTCTATTGGAATGTTCATGTGATGCATCTATCAGAATGTTGGTGATCTGCCTGACAGATTACAGTTGGCTGGGCTGAGCACCATGTTGGATTCTCCTGGTGGGGTCTCTCTATACAACTTGGAATAAAGCATCTCAAAACTACATCTTCACTTGTGGACATTTCATCATTACAGAGTGTTCAGGGAGACATCCAGCAGCTCCTACAGAGAAGGAGTTCTGGGTGGTTCTGTGTGCCAAAGTCACAAGCCTTGTGTGGCATTCTGGCTGAAATCTCAGGTGGACTACAGAGCATGTGAGGCTCTGAGATTGTAGCAAGTGTCAGTTGGCCTGGGCTTTCTCTCCAAAGATGGAAAGTATTATCACTGCTTTAATAAGCCTTCTTTTGCCTAAAACCTGCCATGTGTGATTCATCTTTGGATCCTATGCTGGTTACGAGTGGGCCTTAGGAAAGAAGCCTGGCACTACTTCCTGAAGAGATTTTCCACCACGGATAAGTAAGCACTGCAGTGCTGCCTATTCCATGAGCTGTGGTATGCACACCTACAATGCTTACTAGGAGAGTGACTGGAGGCATTTAATTTATTCCAAGTAAGAGAGGCAGCAGTGTAAATAGCCTAGCACGATGCATTTAGGCGCAAGGCAGAAAAAAGTAACTGAACAGAGTCAAACGCCACCTGCAAGGCAAGGCTTGTGTGCAGAACAATTCGGAAAGACAAACAAGAGCCTGCATGTTTAAGGACTTGTGTGCATTACTGCTGCAGAGCAATATGGGAGGCCAACATCTAGAATGCTAAGGGCATTGTAAAACAAGTGGCCATATGAGAAGACATTTGCATGTGTGGATCTTCATTGTGCTTCGCACACTGGAATTGAAGCATATATCTTTTTCTGGATCTACATGGTTAGTCGCACACCGGATATGTGTAATAATCTGTAATTTAGGGCCATATGTATCAACACATTTCCCCATAGACACAGAATGGGCAAAACCCTTTGATACATCTGGCCCTACAACACTTGCATAGGCAAATTACTTGTATACTTGTTCTGATCTGGTATATTTTGCCACATAGCGCCATGAAAGGTATTACTGCACCAGCACCTTTCTTGACCAATCTAGGAGAACAAACTCTTGATTGGGTACAATGGAAAGATGAATTTGAAGCTTATTTGGATGCTACTGGTGAAGATGAATACACTAATAAATGGAAATTAGCTATTTTGGAACACTGATTAGGTCCTGGGAGGAGAAGGGGTTTATTTCATTTACCACTGTTATTATCAGTAGAATGTGTACAGAACTGCAATGAAATAATTCGATGTTCATTACAATGCAGGATAAAAGAAGGTGTAGCTAGACATAGGTTTTTGAGTTGGGGCCAACTACCTAATGTATCTATTGTTGCACTTGGTAGTGACCTTAGGGCCCGATTACGATGCGGTTAGGAAAGCATTCCCACCTATGGCCCGATTAAGACGCTGTTAGGAAGGCCTCCTAACTGCATTTGCTCCTTCCGAATCGGATCGGGAATGTGTCTTCCCGACCAAGGGCTATTTTATGATGCGGAGTCCATCCAAATCGTATCTGGAAGCATCCAGAAGCATCATACTCATTCGGTCAGACTCTCCCAATCCGAGTCGGTTGGAAATCGTTTCCAAACCGATTAGATCAGGAAGATTTCCCGACCGTATCGTAATCAGGCCCTAATTGTATTGACAGCTAAGGGCCTCATTACAATGTTGGGTGGAAAGCCTCAGTCTGACAGTCGAAATTTCCTAGACCACGTCAGAACCCTTCTTAACGACTCGGTTGGTTTACAATTTGCTCGACCAATTACCATGTTCGCAGTCGTAAAGTAAACCGCGGGGTCATTTCGAATCAGTTCAGACTGGCTCCCGGGTTATCCGTGTAGGCCGGAACTGCATAGTGCACCTTTCTTACCAGCATTTCCGAAAGACCAATTACGATGTCATTTTCCAACAGCCTTTTATAGTAGGAATGTTCAACATGAAAAGGCTGTCTGAAAGTGACTGTGAGGGCCCCTAGCAAGCCCCCTTCAGCCTGGTGCCTTCAGTTGTTGGCCAGAGGGGGACCCTAGGTGCCCCTTTGTAAAACTCTGCAATGTGTGGCAGGCACAATGGGGTGCCTGTGATAGGGTGCAGTGTATTCCTCACACACCTCATTTCCCCATAGGAGCCCGTGTTACAGCCAGTTGTCAGTCGAAAGGGGCTCCCCTAGGAAACATTTTTCGGCCGCCTCCTAATCTGTTGGGTGGAACTTCCAACTGCGAGTTGGTCGGTTCTGAATCTGAGACGGTGTTGGGGGTAAAATGTCTCCGGCCGACATCGTAATAAGGCCCTAAGTGTAAATATAGGAACTTTTGTAGATCAGATAATCTGAGACTAATTTGTACACAGGGTATGAGATTCAAAATTGCAAGACAATTTGTTAATGGCAGACGATCTTACATTAGACAAAGCTATGGGTATAGCACACCAATTCGAAGAGATGAAATTGGGAATGAAAGAGTTAACCCAATAGGTAACAAGGATGTACAAGCAGGCAAGAAAGAAAGCGTAGGGAAGAAAAACAAAATACCAAACCTAAAGTATTGGGATGTTGTAGAAACATAATAGTAAAGAAAGATTAGATTTGTTTTAAATGTGAATTGTCAGGTCATTTGTCAAATGATAAGTCATGCCCATCAATGGGTGAAATCTGTAGAAATTGTAAACCGAAAAGCCTTTTTGCGAAAGTGTGTAAAAGTAGAAACAGCAGTAATAATAATACGGCAGAATGGTTGAAAGAACGTTTAAGCCATATCAGAGAAGTCATGCAGGATGGGATGAGTTACTTGAGGAGTATGCTTCTGGTGCACTTGAATTCAATTAGAATAAAGAAAATACACCATTTTGGGTGGTGGACTTTGATGGCAAAGATATAAAAGTAATCGTGAACTTAGGTGCTAGATGCACATTAACTGGTAATTATTTATTACATTTATTTCCCAATGCTAAGTGGTTTCCAGCAGATATCAAGCGGTTAGGCTATGGGAATAAGCCCACTAATGTGCTGGGTTATTTTGAATCACCGTTAACTTACAAGGGGAAAACTATCAATGCAAAGATATATGTGTCTAAAGAGGGATCATGCCTATTAGGATGGCCTCAACAAAGGGATTTAATGATAACCCTCAATCTCAAATTATCTTAATCCAGTGTTTATTTATGACAATGTAAGTGATCAATAAGTTGCTCCCTTTTAAAGCCCGTTTGGGTCTGCATGCGAACTCAGACATCCTGAAAATGTGTCAGATGTAATTGTAAAAGTAATGTACAGTGACTGTTCCTCTCACCATGTCTGTCCTATACCTCTTTTGTTTTCACTACTAATGTTTCTGTTCTTTTCTCCTTGTTTTTCTTTTGCTCTCAAAATACAGACAGAAGGGGCTAGATATTTATAAACCAATGTACAAATGACTACTTCTCATTCGTGCCTAACCCTGTAACAGTGGTTGTGATTGTATTCTTTATAAAAATTATAATAATAAAAAAAAATAGTTGAGGAAAAGGCCTTTCGAAAAATTATTTTCTAAAGTTTTTTCATCTGACTTAGGTTTGTTACAAAATTTTGTGCATAAGATCACAAAGGTCCATAAAGTCAGAAATGTGCCCATATTCATGAGAAAAGTACTGAAACTGTGTAAACAAAACATAATCGAAGAGATCAAATCCTCTGAAGAGTTGTCAACAGTAGTAGTTGTACATAGGTCCAAAGGAAAAATTATACTATGTGTTGATTTAAGAGACCATACGACTGTTTATGGGTGGTCCGCCACCCGGTACCCAATATAATTGAAATGTTTGCATTGTTGAATGTCACAACAATGCTTTACTACCTTAAATCTGTCTAGTACGTATCACCAGATAGCTTTACATGAAGATAGTAAACATTATATTTTTTTATTATACCAGAGGGAACCTATTGTTACAAAAGAATGCAGTTTGGGCCAATTTCTGCATCTGCAGTTTTTCAAAAAAATATGCATAGATTGATTAAGGGCATACGTACTGTATTGTATTTTCAGGAGGACATTTTGGTATTTGGAAAAACAAAGGAAGAGCATGCTGGAGCTTTGTTCAAGGTATTGATGATTTTAGAAAGCAGTGGGTTAACTCTGTCAAAGGAGAAATATAAATTTGAATTAGAATCTGTCGATTATTTGGGTCACAATATTGGTAAAAATTGTGTTGCACCAAGGCAACATTTAGTTTAAGCTATTGAGGAGGCACTGGAACCTAGAGACAAGGATCAACTTGTTTCGTTTTTAGGTCTGGCAGAATATTATGCTAAATTTATTCCAACTTTTTCTGACAAAACCAAACATATGAGAGAGTTAGTGAAGAAAAATCAGCAATTTGTGTGAGATGATGATTGGAGATCTAAATTCATTTTTTTTTTATTGCTAATGCACGAGCACTGTCTCCATTTGATATCAAATATGATTCTCCCATAATGACTGATGCTACTAATGTGGGAATTGGTGTGGTTCTAATATCAAATCAAAATGGTAGATGGGTAGCATTTGACTTTGCTTCAAGCCCTTTGAGAGGGGCAGAATTAAAGTACTCTACCTCAAATAAGGAATCCCTCTGTGGCGGTGAGTGGCATCAAGCGGCCTACTAGGACACGGCAGCCGGGACCCACAGTCACAAAGGTATCCGAGTGGCCTGGGGATCGGCTCGGGGAGGAGCGTTAGTGTCGGCAGGTGGAGCGCTCCCCCACCCGCCGTCCCCGAGGTAGCGATGAGTGATGGAGTTCGTGGCTGAGCCTGACGATATGGGGTGAGGATTGCTGGTGTCCCCGCAAAGCTGCCTACAAGTCGGGGTGGAGGCTTGAAGGATTCCTCCTGCCGCCATCTTAAGACCTCACGCTGCTGTCCGCCGGGGAGAGGCTGCACACTCGAGAAGGCTGAGGCAACGCCCGGACGCACTAAACATTTCAGATGTGATGCCTCTCGCCTGCGAGCTCCATCTACATAATTACTGTGTGCTGCCCTCACCGCTGGGGTATTAACCGGCCCCCTGGGGATTACCTGCTAACCCTCACAACTCTGGAAGGGAATACATCAGCCATGGCTGTCTCAGGGGTGCACGCTGCTCCGTGCTCCTGGGGCTCAAGACCTGGCGTTTATTGATCCACCTGCGGGAGCACAAGCTGAGAGACCGCCCGATTTCCCTTCCCCCGTGTCATAGGGAACTGACTCCACTATCTGACTGTGACATTATAGTGCTCAGACCTGCGAACGGCGACTTTCGTGGCCCGGTTTTGCACGGAATCCTTCCCTCTGCTATCAACTTGAGCAACAGAAATGCAAAGGGGGCCAACCAGGTAAAGCTGTACAAATATGCATTTACCAAATCGCAGGGAGAAACGCAAAACAAAGATGTCCCATCGACGGCAGGGGTGACTGGTGGTGCCCCCCAGGAGTGGACGCCTCACAGGGAAAGCCAGGATGGGTTCCACAGCGCCTTGAGACCCTTGTGGGTGAGTAGTGCGCTATACAAGTATCAATTTACAATTTACATTCAAGAATCGGGACCCTCTCAATTGACCTGGCATTGATCCGGGCTGATTTTAATAAAATGTCCCCCAAAGTGTCCGAAGTTGAATCAACGACAGCAGCCCTTTCGTCGGATACTTCCACCCTCAGGAAACAGGTATGGCAGCTGGAGGCAGACAATAAGCTCATGATGGCCCGTCTCGAGGATCAGGAGGGGTGCTCGAGACTGAATAACATCTGCCTTATTGGCGTTCCAGAAACGGCAGGGGGCCAGGCCCTGGATCCTTTTGTGGAGGACCTAGTGACAACTCACCTCCTGCCGCGAGGATTGTCAAACTTCTTTTCTGTTGAACGCGCAGCCCGGGTCCCAGGTGGCAGGACAAAACCAGGGCCCCTCCCCACGACCGATCCTGGCACGTATATTCAATTTCAGGGACCGCAATGAATCCTACAAGTTGCTCTGAAGGCCCCTACGATCCGCATTGATAACTTCGCAATCACGATATTTCCGGACTGCACAGCAGCAGTTACGAAACAGCGCAGAGGATTCCTCGAAGTGAAAAAGGCTCTTCGGAAACGCGAACTAAAATACTCCATGCTCCTTCCGGCCAAATTGAGGGTGGAAGCAGAGGGTAAAGCATGTTTTTTCTCCACGCCTGAGGAGGCACAGGACTGGCTGGATGGATGGCGTAAGGCAGAGAGGTCAGGCTGTGCTGGACATCGGGACACAAGGTGCAACGAACAACAGGAAGACATGGAGCAAGAATGAACGTTAATCTTTGGAAGCAGATGGACTGTCAGTCAATGATTTAATCAATGGACATAGGGGGGAAACTGGCCATAGCCTCCTTAGGACTGTATCCTTTTTGATAACGCTGTCATGGATAATAGATAAATATGATGATGTTGCAGATGTTTCATGTCGCTGATTTCAGGTACTTTACGTTATATACCGGGGAAGGCCCTGCGGTGATGTTATTTGGACACGTTTTGAGAGAATGTTCCTCGTTAGTCCTATTTTCCTGACTCTATTGATGGGCTCTGGGTTACTGAGGTTACTGGTGTAAAGGCCCGAAGAGAGGCAGGGGCTGTTTTCTCTTACCCCTTCATTGAAGAACTGGGAAAGGGTATTAAGCACTCTGCTTTGTTGGGGCGGCGGGTAGTTTTGATTCCCTCGAGCAGGGAGGCAGAGGGGTGGGTGGGATGGAAAGGGTGGTTTATTTGTATTGTTTTTTGTTCCATTGTTTTTCTGTTCGGGCAATGCTTAATGTAGAATATGCAGGTTGTCATTTTATGGGCGCGCAGCATTAGGGTCGCTTTGTACCACTTCATGGCTCATGGCGGTAGAAACATGTTCACCATGCTCTGGAGCTAGTACTGATAACCCTCTGGTCCCTGGTGTCTCCCAAAACATTGCTTACCTGGAATGTACATGGTCTGGAAGCTAAGATTAAAAGGGGGTTGGTGTTACAGTATTTAAGACGCAACGCACCAGCGGTGGCATTATTACAAGAAACTCACCTGATGAGTTTGGCGTGTCGAGCTATGGATGGCTGGGGTTACAAAATGGTAGTGCACTCGGAGTTCTCTTCAGGCTCCTGGGGGGTGGGCATATTGGTACGTAGGCAGTTCACACTGATAGTACACCATACCTGGACAGATGATCAGGGATGTTTTGCAGCTATATCATGTCAGTGGGAGGGGAAGCATTTTAATGTGTCAGTGTACATTCCCCCGGCCATCCAGACTTTGGCCTTCCCGGCACTCAGTACGTTCCTATTAAACCTCCCTGAAGGGGAACAGATTTTGGGAGGTGATTTTAACACTGTCCTAGATGGCAATAGGGACCGCTACCCTAGTAGGACATCTGGAGTGGGTGGTTCCCGTATGAGGGGGCTCGTAGACGCTTTAGGTCTCACGGATGCTTGGAGGTATAGACATCCCACAGTGCAGCAATACACTTTTCAATCAGGGGTCCATAATAGCCTCTCTTATATAGACTACTTTTTACTTTCAGCTGACAGCCTGCCCCATTTAACAGATGTTGAGATTCGTCCACGTGGCATTTCGGACCATTCACACATTTCACTAACCTACACGATGCACATTAGGGTGAGAAAGCGTGTTTCCCCTATCTTCCCAGGTTATTTCCAGGTCCCAGCGATCCAAAAGGATATAGCTTCAGTCACGAAACATTATTTCCAAGAAAACGTGTCCTCAGTGCAGTTCCCTAGTATATTGTGGGAAGTATATAAAACGGTGGGGAGAGAAAAGGCAATCGCCTTCATAACTGGCTATAGAAGTAAGACGAGAGGTGAGTTAGAGGCCCTGGAGGCGGAACTGGCTGAGTCTGTGGCCTGACACGAAGAGACTACCACCCTAGATACAGCACACAATCTACGCCTTAAGCAATGCACACTCAAAGAATATCAGCGTGACCAGGTTAAACTGCGGATACAAGCTATACGACATACAGTGTATGAAGTAGGCGACAAAGCGGGCAAGCTATTGGCTTGGTTAAAAGAGAAAGAAGGAGCACAAAGAACGATAGCACAGCTCCGTACTCAGACTGGGGAAGTGGTAACCGCCCTTGAAGACATAGTAGATGCCTTGGCTGATTATTTTGAAAAAGTATATACAACTGACTCTCGCATGACGACAGAGGAGGCGCAAACATACATTAAAGATATTAAGATGCATGCCCTGTCTGCTGAGGCGGCTCTGTCACTGGAGGCCGACATTATGACTGAGGAACTGCAGATTACCATCCACTCCCTGCAGTCAGGAAAAGCCGTGGGACCCAATAGAATCCCCATTGAGCTCTATAAACGTACATCTGACCTAACTGCCCCACAACTCTTGACAATGTTTAAAAATAGCTTAGAGGCGGGGGAGCTGCCCCGTGATCAACGCATGGCTACCATAATTGCTGTGCCAAAACCTAATAAACCCCCGCATGAATGTTCCTCTTATCGCCCAATATCTCTGGTCAATGCCGAGGCCAAGATACTAGCTAAATTGATCGCCATCCGACTAACCCCACACCTCGAAACCCTGATTCACCCGGACCAATCTGGGTTCATGCCCAATAGGAATACTGCGCTTAATCTCAGAAGGGTGCAGGCAGTAGTGGCGCGTATCTCCTGTCTCCAAGAGACTGCAGTTATCCTCTCTCTCGACGCCCGCATGGCATTCGATATGGTGGAATGGCCATATTTGTTTGCAGTTCTCAGACACCTGGGCTTTGGCCCCAAATTCGGCACGTGGGAGAAATTATTGTACTCACGTCCACTTGTACATGTGGTGGCGAATGGTCATATCTCCAAAGACTTTCCGTTGGGACGGGGTACGCGCTAGGGATGCCCCTTGTCTCCATTGCTGTTTTCGCTGGCGCTGGAGCCATTGGCGGCCTGGATCCAATGGGACCTCATGATTCGGGGACTAAACTGGACTGCGACTTGGGAGGACCGCATCTCTCTATATGCGGACGATGTGCTGTTATATCTGTATTTCCCAAGATGCTCAATATTAGTACTTCTAAACATTTGTGAAATCTTCGGTCGGGCATCGGGTTATACCATCAATTGGTTCAAATCAGTGTTGTTCGTCCTTAAGGGCCCGCCCCCATTGCTCCCGGCGAACTGCCCCCTTGCTGTCATGGAAGACTCTTTTAAATACCTGGGTATTTAGGTAACGCCCAGACCAGATGCCTTCCTCCTCAAAAATTTAGAGCCCCTTCTTGAAAGATTTGGGTGTGATGTGGTGCACTGGCATAACCTGCCTCTGACCCTCCTGGGCAAAGCAGCCCTTTTTAAAATGATGACACTTCCCTGATATCTTTATGCATTAGAAAATACCCCGTTCACAGTCCCTTTAAAATATTTCAACAATATAGAAGCGGTTGTCTCGGGCTTGCTCTGGGGAAATAAACTGGCACATATTTCAAGGGTAAATTGATCTGGGCTGGTATGATGGAGGTATAGCCCTCCCAGATACTCAGTTATATTACTGGGCAGCCCAACTGAAAATAATTATTCAATGGTTACACACACCCCAGACGGAACCAGCGTTCCAGGCAGACTGGGCAGTATGAACTGGGTGAGGCTGGAGTTCTCTCCACGAAATACGATAGGGGTGGCTCCTCTTCCCTTTTAGGACCGACAGCGCATACAGTTTACATCTGGTATGCTGCTCAGACCCGTCTGAAATGCAAAAATACAATCACTCAAAGGACCCCCCTTTGGTCAGCATGGCAACTGGGTAGACTTCGCAATAGCAAGGGATTCGGGGCTTGGGACCTAATAGGCATATCCACGGTGGGAGATTTATGGAAGAGAGGCACAATAGTATCCTTTGACCAGCTTCTAGCCCAATACGAATTAGCATCCACTGAGAAGTTTAGATATATACAGATCAAACATGCCCTGGAGTCGGTTCTCCCACCATGCACTGATGTGCCTGAAACCACTCCTTTAGAGAACAGATTACTTGCTGAGCATATGCCCAAGAAGGCAACTTCATTTACCTATTGTAAACTAATCAACAACACACCAGACCCAACTCTAAAATCAAAGCACAAATGGTCCACTGATCTGGGGGAACTCGATGAAGCAGACTGGCAGACAGCACTGTCTTCCCCGCGAGAGGTGGGTATATCCTCTAGACTCCGACTAGTACAGCTAAAGATATTACACCGTGTTAACTGTACGAGTGTCACTATTCACACCATAGGGAGGGCCTCACACCGCTTTTGCCTTAGGGATTGTGGGGAGGAGGGAACATTCTACCACACTCTATGGCAATGCCCCCAGTTTGCAGCGTATTGGGCTAAAATTATGAGAACGGTGTTTCAGGTGGTCGATTTGTCAGTTGTCCCAGAGCCAAGATGTTGCAGCCTGAACCTCTGGGAGCTGAATGATCTCACCCACCCTGCTCAGGACTGGGTGACACTGGGTGTGATGTATGCTAAACGGAACATAGACAAATATTGGGGATCCGAGGAGGTGCTGACGCTTAAAGATTGGTGCATGGATTTGGATGCAGCAATGATAGCAGAGCGAGTGGTTTATCTGCAGCGTGGATGCCCCAAGAAATGGGAGAAAAGTTTGGAGGCCTGGAAAAAATACAGAGGTTATTTATGTGAACCACCAATGCTAGATGGGGAGAGTGAATCTGAGTAGGAGGTGGGGGGAGGGAGGGACTCCAGGGAAGAATCAATAGGAATGAGTTTCTTACCAATGATTTTGCTGATGAGTATAATGTTGCCAATGACTAATGTAACCGGTTCTCCCACCATGCACTGATGTGCCTGAAACCACTCCGTTAGAGAACAGATTACTTGCTGAGCATATGCCCAAGAAGGCAACTTCATTTACCTATTGTAAACTAATCAACAACACACCAGACCCAACTCTAAAATCAAAGCACAAATGGTCCACTGATCTGGGGGAACTCGATGAAGCGGACTGGCAGACAGCACTGTCTTCCCCGCGAGAGGTGGGTATATCCTCTAGACTCCGACTAGTACAGCTAAAGATATTACACCGTGTTAACTGTACGAGTGTCACTCTTCACACCATAGGGAGGGCCTCACACCGCTTTTGCCTTAGGGATTGTGGGGAGGAGGGAACATTCTACCACACTCTATGGCAATGCCCCCAGTTTGCAGCGTATTGGGCTAAAATTATGAGAACGGTGTTTCAGGTGGTCGATTTGTCAGTTGTCCCAGAGCCAAGATGTTGCAGCCTGAACCTCTGGGAGCTGAATGATCTCACCCACTCTGCTCAGGACTGGGTGACACTGGGTGTGATGTATGCTAAACGGAACATAGACAAATATTGGGGATCCGAGGAGGTGCTGACGCTTAAAGATTGGTGCATGGATTTGGATGCAGCAATGATAGCAGAGCGAGTGGTTTATCTGCAGCGTGGATGCCCCAAGAAATGGGAGAAAAGTTTGGAGGCCTGGAAAAAATACAGAGGTTATTTATGTGAACCACCAATGCTAGATGGGGAGAGTGAATCTGAGTAGGAGGTGGGGGGAGGGAGGGACTCCAGGGAAGAATCAATAGGAATGAGTTTCTTACCAATGATTTTGCTGATGAGTATAATGTTGCCAATGACTAATGTAACCTGTGCTACCCAATGTCTATGTCATATTTCATGCATTGTTTTCAATAAAAACATTACCAAAAAAAAAGAAAAGGAAGCCCTGACATGTTGTTGGGAAATTGAATGCTTCAGAAAATATATATATGCTACTGAATTCAAAGTTAAGACAGATTGTCATCTTCTAATATAAATATTTAGTACTAAGGGATGCAGAAAGGCAACTCTAAGAGTGGCAAGGTGGCAACACAAGCTGTAGGAATTTCATTTTCTGGTAGAAAATATTACGGGACACAGAAATGTTATGGCAGATTGCTTATTGAGACTTCATCTACAGGAAAGTGATGACTTGCATGTTGAAGCTAACGATATGGAAAAAGTACTATCCATATCTGATGTGCCCAAAGGATGTATTGTGGAAAAACAATGAAGAGAGGTAGTTGAAATGTATGCAGATGTTTAAAAGGTCTTTAAATACATTAGGACAAAGTGGCCAAAAATAATAAGCTGAAAGAAAATGTGTCGTCTTATTTTCGGATTTCAGACAAGTGCTCAGATGGTTTGTTATTGCACGGTTAACAACTAGTGGTACCAGTAGGGTTAAGACAACCACCCAGGATACGGCCCATGAAGGACATCTAGGAATGTGTATCATGAAAAGAAGGACCACATGTAATTTCTGGTGGGCTGGTGGGTAAACAGCCTTTACAACAAAACTTTTCCAACGCACTACCATTACGACGCAACCATTACAACACAAACCATTAAAATGCATTGCGTTGGGGGGCGCTCTAGGATAGGGAATAGATTAAATTTACTATCCAACACCTTCCCTACTATCCACGGGGACTGGAGTTGGTATAGTAAGTTAAACTATTCACTATCCAGCACCCCAAAGCGATATGCGTTGTAATGGTATGCTTTGTAAAACTTGCGTTGTAACGGCATGCGTGGTAAAAGCATGCGTTGTAACGTCATACATCCGGGCTGGTGTGAATAGGAATGTGGAGGATAAAGTGAATCTTGCATTGAATGTGCCACTAGTGATAAATCACAGAAGGTAATTGATTATACTACACAACCCATGTCTAGACCAGGGAGCGGATGGGAAAGAGTACCGTTAGATATTGCTGGTTCCATGTGCTTATCCAAGAGTCAAGTTTTTTGCATTGTTATTAATTGATCAGCTGTTACAATGGTCAAAAGTGAAAGTGGTTGTCACATTGCATCCAAAAATGCACTCCAGATTGAGACATGTTTTCGAGAGAGAAGCATTCCCTAAGAGTTTAGAGACAGGCATTGGCATGCAATGAACAATTGGAATCGAAGGGAGGAAAATCACTCACAGTGATAGGCTCGAATGCATGGAACAAACTTGCTCCACAGCTTCGCCAGATCACATCTGAATCCTATTTCAGGAAGGTCTTAAAAACCTGGATTTTCAGTGCATCAGATACTCTGTGCAAAACTATGATCTTATTTCCTGTTTTCTACCGTTAGCAGTCAACCAGGCTTTGGTCTTTCATCCCTGGGCTCCGTTTAACGCCATGATGCTCCCTGGAGTGTCAGTTTGCACTCTACAAATGTGACATTACATTACATTACATTAACCCGGATTAACAATAAAAGTTAAAAAGTCAAAGCGCGCAGCGGTTGCGCGCAGGGGGGCGCCTTCAGACGCGCCGAAGACAAGCCAAAGACCTGCCCGTCTGCGCCCGTCCGAGCCAGAACGGGCCAGGGGCCATGGCTGATCCTGGTCTGTTATTACATAATCTTCCAAGACATATAACATACTCCCCCAAGACACTGCGCTGCCTAAAGAACTTACGACCAGTAGGCGCTGCCTGCATGTGCCAGATACAGGTAGAAGGCCCATTTTCATGTCGGATTTGTCAATCCCAATTTTCTACTGAAGGGACTAGGCCTATCAATATGTATAACCCTTGTATCAGGGCAACTATGCCTATGCCAGTTATTAATACCCCTTCGCCGGGGAGGAAAAATATCCTGTGTAATGTCAGATCCCTTTCTAAGCATACCATTGAAGTTTGGGATATGATATCTTCTTACCAACCGGAAGTGTGTTATCTGACAGAAACGTGGCTTAAACCACATTGCACCCCGGATATAACTCTCGCTATCCCTTGCAGCTATAAAATACTGAGATTGGACCGCCCGATCAAAATTGGTGGTGGAATCGCGGTGATTTACAAAGAAGATCTGAGAGTCACTATTTTAGAGGAACTTAGTTCCGCGGAAATCGAAATAATGATTTTTAAAATTCAGGTATCTCCTAAAGGACACTATAGAGGCGCCTTAGTTTATAGGCCCCCAGGTCCTTACAAGAATTTTACTAATATTTTACTCGAACTATTGGCTCCTTACATCATTAATGACAAGGAGTTCATTTTAGTTGGTGATTTTAACGTTCACGCTGAAATTCCAGATTGTAATGAGGCGCAAACACTATTAACAGATCTATCCTCTCTGGGTCTATTATTGAGAAATAGTGGACCTACTCATCGAGCAGGCCACACTTTGGATTTAGTGTTCGCTAATGTCCAGCTTGCATCATGCCCACCCGCCACTCAGGTGACCTGGACTGACCACTTCATTGTGGAATTTACCACCCCTCTTCAGGCACCCAATCTGTCCCACTCTAACACCCTACCCGGTACCCGGAGACAGTGGCATAAAGTTACCCCTTCTACTTTTAGAGAGAAATTCATCCCTCCTAGTTTTCTACCTTCGGACAATATTGATACTGCCCTTGCTAAATTCGAAGGAGAAACTAGGAAAGTCATCGACAAAATTGCTCCTGTAAAGACTTTTAAATCTAAGCCTGGGAAAAAACATGAAGTTTGGTTTTCTGATCACTTGAGAACCTTGAAACAAGGGGCTAGAAAATTGGAAAAGAGATGGAGAACCTCGCATCTTGTGGAGGATAAGGAAAAATATTGGTGTGCTCTATCTTCATATCACAAAGAAATCCGTGGTGCTAGGAAATCTTACATTGCATCCCAAATACAAGAGGCCGGAAACTCTCCAAGAGTTCTCTTTCAGATCTTACAGACTTTTGTCAAACCTCAAGCTTGCGAAGCCCCTGATATGACTTCTCAACAACTGTGTGAAGACACTTCATGTTTCTTCACTAATAAGATCAACACAATTTATGAAAAAATTATCTTGACCAACCAAGCCTCATTGACCACTACAGAATCTCCCCTTGATCCTGTAGAATGCACACCTGCTACACATTCCCTGGATGTCTTTCCCCCGATATCCTTGAAAGGAACATCGGATCTTTTAAAACAAATTAAAAGCGGTAGTCCTGAGGATACTATACCTGCCAAACTAATGCCCACACTTAATGAACTTCTATGTCCAACGATCTGTGAACTGGTAAATATTTCACTCATCTCAGGTGCTGTCCCCAAAAATTGGAAAAGGGCGCTTGTCAGACCCATAAGGAAGAATACTGCCCTATTGTGGTCTGACCTGACGAATCTTAGGCCTATTTCCCTGTTACCTTTTGTGGGAAAAATTATAGAGAAACATGTTAACCACCACCTATCAGCACATGTGGAACTGGTAAAAGCCCTGGATGAATCCCAATCGGGTTTCCGCCCCAAGTACAGTACAGAATCCACTCTCTTGTCTGTTACTGATGATCTCCACTTCTACCAGGACAAGGGCCTTTCAGTCATCCTGGTGCTATTAGATCTATCAGCAGCGTTCGACACCGTGTCTCATACCATCCTGACGCAACGGTTGTCGAACGCTGGCATCCAGAACAAGGCTCTTGACTGGCTAAAGAGTTTTCTGACCGGCCGCACCCAGAGAGTCACCATGGGTGCATACCGCTCAGTGGAAACAGAGATATCTAAAGGGGTGCCACAGGGCTCATGCTTGAGCCCTACTCTCTTTAATATCTATGTGGCACCCCTGGCAGGAGTTTTGCGTAGATATGGCTTTATTCCCATATCTTACGCTGATGACACACAGCTCCTGTTCCCCTTCAAAACTCTCACCACTGAGGTCAGAAACTCCTTTTTGACAGGCATGAAAGAGGTGGCAAAATGGATGGCTACAAACTACCTCCAATGCAATGTCACCAAGACTGAGATCATGTTATTTGGAGACGCGAAAATACTCTGGACACCCGAATGGTGGCCGTCGGAGCTTGGAGCAGTCCCTGAACCTAAACAGGTTGTGAAGAATCTGGGAGTCAGACTCGATCATGACCTGTCATTTAAACAGCACACCAATTACATATCAGGGATCTGCTTCCACACCATTGGACTTCTCCGTAAGGTCTTCCCGCTTTTACCCGACGCAGTAAGGAAAACGCTTGTTCAAGCGTTGATCCTCAGTCGGATTGACTACTGTAACGGTTTACTTTTATCAGCCAATGAGGGTGTGTTGGATAAGCTGCAGGTGATCCAGAACACGGCGGCTCGCCTAGTTCTGAATGCCCCTCCGAGAACTGCTTCTAAACCTCTTCTGAACCGCCTACACTGGCTTCCAATATGACAGAGGGTCAAATTTAAAATATGTTGTTTGATCCACAAATGTCTAAACTCAGAGGGACCTATCTATCTGGAACGGAAATTTATTCCTTATGCTCCAGTACGGTCTCTTAGATCTAGTAGTAATCTCCTTCTGGTGGTCCCCCACATAGAAAAAGTAAGACATGGAGGCAGAGCCTTGTCTGTTACTGGCCCTAAGTTGTGGAACAAGTTACCTTTGGCATTAAGGCAATGTAAAGAACATCTGACTTTCCGCAAACTTTTAAAAACAGCTCTTTTTAAAAATGAAGTCTAACTCATCCCCTCACTGTTAATATGCTGCTGATCCCTGGTCAAAAGCGCAGAGATACTCCTGTAGGAGTGATTCTAGCGCTATATAAACTTATAAATAAATAAATAAATAAATAAATAAATAAATAAATAAATAATTACAGCTGGACCTAAGGTTGATTGCAGCCCTTAAAATGCTGACTTTCTTAGGAATAGGAATAATAAAAGACTTTCTTGGGATTTCATAAAAACTACAAAATATTAAAAAGTGAAATATATCCTGTGGAGACTTTCTGTCACAGCCACAGGGTAAGAGACATATGCGCCATGAGAATGAGCTAAGGGATAATGAAAAAGGTTCAGATAAAATTGAGTCAATAAAAAGCTGTTGTAGGGACTTTTCGAACCATACAAGATAGGGCTCAGTGAATGGCACCGTCTTCAACAGGGCATAACTATGAACACTGGGCTTCCTCAACTCCTCTTCTTCCCTGACTAATGTGCACATTTTGAAGAAGTTCTCCTTTACACAGTATATATCCTTTCTACATAGTCCCTCTGAATTCTCAAATTGATCAGCCCTTCCCATGCTGGAAAGACTCTCTCTGATATACCTTAACCAGAAGATATGGTTAGAACGATCAAGGGAAAGACAATCCCTCAGAATTTCTTTACTTAGGTTGGCTCACTTCTTCATCCAGATTTTCATCTATAATGACAATGGACGATAGGCCAGCACATCTGAGAGGAAAGCCATCCCAAGTTCTTCGTGGGCTATAAACGATGGCATACACCGGGGTAAGCAGAGAATCCGTCTCAGAAAAGTGTTTTCAACAGATTGCCATAACCCCAAATCTCACTCCCACAGGTGACCTTCGATATACATTTAGCTTCGTAAATCTGCAAAAGTGCCCTGATCAGTCTACTTCCTAATCTGGAGGCAATATTAGGGCCGGACGCAGTAGACCTTTCAAACTCCCCTTTCTTATGACCTTCCAAGGGGACTTCAATTCAGGGGTTCATCAAACACCACCAATAGATATGAAAAGACATCAGTCTTCGGGACCAGCGTAGCCCCCACCAAAAAAGTGCAGGGCTTAGCTGGACGCTGGCCCACCTGCATGATAAATGATTTGCTGTTATTAACCATCATCAAGTCTAAGTCCTCCATGAAGTGTACAAAGGAGTTCAATAAGCATTGTAAACCCCTTGCTATTGTTGCCATGAGGACAGCATCATCAGCATACAGAAGGACAGGCAAACTTCACTTGCCCACCTGAGGGAAGTCAGTATTTAATTTCAATATGGCCTGCTCCAAGTCATTTATATACAACTTAAAAAGAAAAGGGATCAGAATACACCCTTAACCGACCCTTAACCGACCCCTCTCTGTTTACAAAACTAACAGGATACTCTGAGATGCTTATAATAGCGTACTACAGCTTTGGTGTCTCTATAGAGATCCATTAAAAACAGAACATTTACCCTATCAATGCCAATAGAGAGTATTAGCTACCAGAGCTTGGATCTGTTGATGCGATCAAATGTGGATGACAGACTCATGAAAGCTAAGTATAGTTCCAGCACGGGCAACTGTGTACTTATTCAAGAGCATGTACAAATTTAAACTCTGGTCCACTGTTGAACAACCTGGTCGAAAACCATATTGGACCGTGGTCAGGATGTTATGAACATCTACCCAGCTAGCAAGCCTATCAAGGACCATAGGGCCCACCATCTTTACAGCAGAATCCAAAAGGGAGATGGGCGTATAACAATGAGTGCTGTCCCGATCTCTCTTTTTAAAAACCAGGACGATGGTAGATAATGGCCAAGTGTCTGGGCGGCCAATTATGACCGCAAAATTAATAGTTGAGGAGAGTATGGGTACCCAGGTGTCCAGGTTAGAAATATAGAGGTCAGGTAGAATCTCATCAGGGCCTGGGGCATTATTTTTAGTTAGACCCATTATACCTGCTCTAACCTCCTGCGCGCTAAATAGGATCCCAGATTTACCCTCACCCATATCCATTTCAACCCTCGAACATTGTTCAGATTGAACATGACCTCAAAATGACTAATCTAAACAGTCTCAGAAATGTTGGTGTCTAGTGTATTGGCTCTATCTACTGCTAAAAACAGGCTATTGATGATGCTCTGTAACATAGAGGTATTGCACACAATGCTGGCCTCTAACAGGTCTGGCCACACCTCCTCTTTCAGGGCTGATTTACGCTTTGCCAAGGAGGCCTTATATTATCTGCTGTACCTCTTGACAGCCAAGCAATCTCTTGGTGTGGCGCTCAAAACTTCCTTCAATCTCCTGGATTTGCAGGAGCACTTAGAGTCAAAACCTCTCAGACCTGTATAAGAGGGGCGCCTGCCTGAGGCCCACAATAGGTTGGCCATGGCTCCTGGCATACCTACAAATGCCTCCAGGATGTCGGAAGGTTTTGCAACCCTGTCTGAGCAAATGGCGAACTCCATGGAACACTGGGTGAGCAAGAACTCATAGAAGTGATCAGGTATTATCTGTACCCGATTCAATCTCCTCCCCCATCCACGTCTGTCAGTGCCCCCCTTGCTCCATTATTGGCAAATTTTTCTACCCGAGGCCATCCAGTTGAGACACACACCGGGATTTGCCAGGTATAAAAAGGTCAGTAAGTCAGTAGAATTCAGGAATCAAGATAGAGAATAGAATACCGCCATCAGGGCATGATCGGAGCAGGGTTTGGAGCAAGAAAGGACTATGGAGACCATGATGCATCAGGATGGTATTGTGGAAGGCTGGACTGTAATACGAATACAAGGTCAAGAAGAGGACTTTGTCTGCCTTGAAATAGTCCTTAAGGTGGACAAAAACACATGTCGGCTGAATCATCTGTAACTAATTTGTACTGGAACATCTGTATTGATTGTGCGAGTTAATCAAGAAGAAGGAAGTAATTTTGATCAACCATCATTTGAACATTTTTAATGATCGTGCAAATTAAGAAGAAGTAAACCAAATCTTCACCATACTATTCAAAGTCTGTACTCTTTAACTTCAATATTATGATATAAGATTGATAAAAAGTGTCTTTCAGACTGGAGACAATCATAATTGAGTACTACTGTCCTATACTTTGGATTTCTGTACATAATGTGTGCTCCACTATTTATGTATGGTGTATAATATCACATTCAGCTATAAAGGCAGGACTTCTGATGGCCTTTGTGTGCACCACCTAATGGCCTGATGGTAAAATCCTGACTTTTGCAGTGATTTTATCAATGATATCATAAAATATGTCATGAGCAATATAATATATAAGGTTATAAGCAGTGCATGGTGAGGGTGCGGGTTATAGTTACATAAGGAAACCAGTTATTGTTACTAAAGATGACTATAACTTGTGTATTTCACTGGTTTGTTTTGTTTAAAAGTGTATGCGTTAACCGACATTTGCACCTACCTCTTATGTCCTTTTGACCCTAGTTTTTTCAGTTAATTACTAAGGTTTTGTTAATGCAAAATAAGATATTATTACCATGCCTAACTATAACGTCACTTTAACCTTTGTTTTTGGTGTCTTTCTAGATTTTTTTATGTAAAGTAATATTTTATTCCATTTTGAAGGCTGTGTACAGGAGAGTGGTTGGTATCGATGGCTGCTCGGTGACCAGGACCACCATCCTGCTCCCTGTAGGCAGTCAGCCAACAGCTTGCTTGTGGGAACCTACTCCAGACACCAAGGTCCAGCCCCCCTTTTTTAAAAATATTGTTTTACTCCCCCCAAGCATCCTGCAGGACCCCAAAAGTCCCCCATGTTCCTGGCCTGGGCCTCACAGATTCTCGCAGGACACCCACAGGACACTCATGGGATCGTTGATAACTGAAATCAAATATTTTCCCTCTGAGATACCACTGCATGCTCTGGGAGGCGGTGTACCCCTACCCTGCCCCTTATACAAAATGTATTTTAAATTTTCAAGACTCAGGAACTGTGTCCTGAAATGGCAGCTACACAATTTCTCTTCATGTTGCAGCAAGTCAATCACTGCAAGCTTCTGTGGGAACCATTACTCCTACAGGAGCAAGATGGACGATGGGAAAAAAGCTCCCTCAATCAATCAGATCGCTCTATTTTTTTATTTCATGCAGCTGCAGACTCTTGTGAGGCTCTTGCAATTGCAACAGTCCAGATATGCAAAGTTTTTTAATTTAAATTTCTCAAAAACTACACCAAATCACAGAAAGCATGCTTTCTGGACCAAGACCTAGTGTTCTGCCAAATTTGGTATAATTCCTTTCAGCTGTTTTCACTGTATTGATATTCAATTTCCCTATGAAAAAATGAATGGGGAAACTAAGTTTGGGGACCCCTATTTTTTCTTGGCCCCTGCTTGATATGCGGTGCTGGATTATTCTAAAAATGGGCTGGACTATAATTGTGTTTGTTTAGGGTCTTTTTAAATTGTAGCAACTTTAGAAGTGTAGCTTGTGAGTGGGAGCTTGTATTTTTTTAAACATTTTTTTAGTCCTCATACGCCAAAGATATTCTTGAAGTTCATTCAACTGTTACCATCCACTGTTAGCAACTGTACCCAGGAAAGCTTATAAACTTCGAAGATCTTATTGGAAGCTCTTTTTGTAGATACCCAGCTAACATAATAATCAATTCAGTTCATCTAACTGATCACCATAGAACTGATCTTAGGGCACATCAATCCACAAAAAGGCATAATCTTTGGACCTTGTTCTTAAAGTTTACCCAGCCAGGCACTGCACGGAATCCAAAAATGTTTTTTACTCTTCCAATATATACTATCTAATTTCAAGGTATATTTAATTGAATTAATCCAGTCTAAATATGTTGGTGCAGTATCTTTTATACACCATTTACAGATTTCTCTTCAAGGTAAAATAACTAAATAGAACAACAACTTGGTAACATCTCGAAATTGCTCACTTGGCCACTGGATTCAAGATAGCGTGGCTGATGAGGATTATGAATCCGAAACCGGTCCCAGGATACTTGTCTCCGGTCCAGGGAAGACATGGCTTGGCAGTTCAGGCAAGACTGTTCCCATGAGGCACAGGGTCAGACTGATTTGCATATGGCCATGTCTGAACTGGGGTGGCTGAGTGGGCTAAAGAATTGTGATAGATTAAACCCAGATCAGTTGACTGGGGGTGAGTGTTTTATTTGCTCAACCGCTCCGTCCATCATCCCTTTTTGTTTCGCTTTGTTCGCCCTAAGTTGGCAGGGTATGCTCAGACGTGAGTCCCTTGCTCGCTTGGCCACTGGATTCAAGATAGCCTGACTGATGAGGATTATGAATAGGAAACCAGTCCCAGGATGCTTCTCTCCGGTCCAGGGAAGACATGGCTTGGCAGTTCGGGCTGCACTGTTCCCATGAGGCACAGGGTCAGGCTGATTTGCATATGGCCATGTCTGAACTGGGGTGGCTGAGTGGGCTAAAGAATGGTGATGGATTAAACCCAGATCAGTTGACTGGGGGTGAGTGTTTGATTTGCTCAAATGCTCCGTCCATCATCCCCTTTTGTTTCGATTAGATCCGAACATACCTGAATCTTATCCTCCATAATTAACGGGGAGTCTTTACTTTCCTTAGAAAATAAGTCTTCGTTACTAGATGCTGCTAAGCCGCTTTGTGTGCTGGAAAAGTTGTCACTTAGCCCTTAGCTCTGCATGTCCGTTATATCTTCCTGAACCACTAAGGGCTGATATCTATTCGGGCTCAAAAAGCCTTCTGGGAAATTAGAGTCCGCACAAGTAAGACCCTCGAGTAATGGTTTTACTCCAAAATAGGAGGTATCACCTTTAAATATTGTTTGAGTGACTGAGCGGGCTTTGTTTTATTTTTGGCAGCTTTAGAGGGTGAATTCTTTAAACCACTTTTCCTCTTCTTCGATTTTCCCTTAGCTTTAGAGGAGAGGGGCGGTTTATTTATGGAAAGCAGCACTTTGTTTTTCGGGAGTATCATATCCTTTTTCATCGGTGCCAAAAATCTTAAGCATTGAGATACCGCCACGTCTTGCTTCCTGCTTCTTAAACAATACCTTAAACCTTGCGGTCCTTGTGAGTCACTTCTTAAATCGAGTGTTTCCTCTATCGCTCCAATCGGTAGAGTACTATTGGCCTGATTTTGTTTTTGATTCTCTACCCTAGTGGATTCTGGGGTTTGTAGTCCGTATGTATACTTTAACCCCCTGTCTCTACCTGCATGTGAGATTCTAGAAGCTGCACTGTGCCCTCTCCTCACCTCTAACTCAGCTCTAAACCTTTGGGTACCCCCCCCCCCCCTTTCACACCACAGTCCTGAATCCTCCTCACCTCCTTTTCTGCGCGCGGGGCCGGTGGACCCTCGCCGACAATGGCGGCCTCCGCTCTGGTGTTGCTGCCTGCTTCAGCCAGGTGCTCCTATCCTCAAGGAGCTTCCCCCGGGAGCTTGCCAAATCCAAAGGAAACAAAAAACAACAAGCATTTGCAATGCAATAGGTCTCGCATTAGGAAAGTTTGAGCTATTGGTATTGTAAATGACACATTTTTTATTTATGTGTTGGTTTTGAAAAAATAGCGAATTTAATAGCTTTGTCATTTACAATGGCAACAGTTTTAACTTTTGTAAATGTGACACCTATAGCATTTGTAACGCAATATGTGTTATATTTAGGTGACTTAGATGTATTGATATTACAAATAGCAAAAGTTTTACAAACAATTTAATAATTAATACTTAAATAAAAGTTATTGTAATTTATAATGACAGTAGCTTAAACTTTTGTAAATAAATTTTGTGAAGATTCTGTTCATTGTATTTTATTGTGACAAAAATCCAGGAACAGAAGTGAAATATTAACATCTTTTTGTGACATTTGTAATCAAGCTTGAAACATTGAGAGAACATTTGAACCAGTTGTTGAATGGTTGCGCAGATTGATGCTGTGGTGGCGCAGAGTGATGTTTTGGTGGCGACGAGTGATGCTGTGGTGGTGCTGAGTGATACTGTGGTGGTGCGATAGAGTGAGTGCAACAGATAGAGGGAGGGAGGGTGGGAGGGCGATAGTGAGGGCGATATATAGACAGATGAAGTGTATTTTTGTTGCATTGAGTAGAGTGTAAGTATAAGGTGTGTAATTATATGGCACGGAGTTGTATTATGTGGAGTGTATTTGCATTGCATTGAGAAGAGTGTAAGTATGTGGCGTGTAATTATGTGGCACTGAGTGGTAATATGGGGAGTGTATGTTGTATTCCGTAGAGCGTAATTATGTGGCGTGTAATTATCTGGCACTGAGTGGTATTTGAAGTGTATGTTGCATTGAGTGCAGTGTAATTATTTAGCATGTAATTATGTGGCACTGAGTGGTATTTGGAGTGTATGTTGCATTGAGTGCAGTGTAATTATGTAGAATATAATTATGTGGCACTGAGTGGTATTATGTGGAGTGTATGTTGTATTCAGTAGAGTGTAATTGTGTGGTGTGTAATTATCTGGCACTGAGTGGTATTAGGAGTGCATGTTGCATTGAGTGCAGTGTAATTATTTAGTGTGTAATTATGTGGCACTGAGTGTTATTAGGAGTGTATGTTTCCTTGAGTGCAGTGTAATTATGTGGAGTGTAATTATGTGGCACTGAGTGGTATTAGGAGTGTATGTTTCCTTGAGTGCAGTGTAATTATGTGTAGTGTAATTATGTGGCACTGAGCGGTATTTGGAGAGTGTGTTTGCTTGAGAGCAGTGTAAGTGTGTGGGTGGGGGGTGGTATTTGTGTGTGTGGGTGTGAGGGGTGTGTGTGAGGGTGTGTGTGAAAAGGGGGAGTGTGAGTGGGGGGAGTGTGAGTGGGGGGGAGTGTGAGTGGGGGTGTGTGAGTGGGGAGGATTGTGAGTGGGGAGGAGTGTGAGTGGGGAGGGAGTGTGAGTGGGGGGGAGTGTGAGTGGGGGGGGAGTGTGAGTGGGGGGGAGTGTGAGTGGGGGGAGTGTGAGTGGGGGAGGGGAGTGAGTGGGGGAGGGGAGTGAGTGTGGGGGAGGGGAGTGTGTGGGGGGAGGGGAGTGTGTGGGGGGGAGGGGGGTGTGTGTGGGGGGAGGGGAGTGTGTGTGGGGGGAGGGGAGTGTATGTGGGGGGAGAAAAAGTCTGTGTGGGGGGGAGGGTAAGTGTGTGTGTGGGGGGAGGGGCGTGTGTGTGGGGGAGGGGAGTGTGTGTGGGGGAAGGGAATGTGTGTGTGGGGGGGAGGGGAGTGTGTGTGTGGGGGTAGGGGAGTGTGTGTGGGGGGAGTGTGTGTGTGTGTGTGGGGGGGGAGGGGAGTGTGGGTGTGGGGGAGGGGAGTGTGGATGGGGAGGGGAGTGTGTGTGTGGATGAGGGGGGTGTATGTGGGGGGAGGGGAGTTTGTGTGGTGGGAGGGGAGTCTGTGGGAGGAGGGGAGTCTGTGGGGGGAGTCTGTGTGGGGGGAGGGGAGTCTGTGTGGGGGGGAGGGGAGTCTGTGTGGGGGAGGGGAGTCTGTGTGGGGTGGAGGGGAGTCTGTGTGGGGGGGAGGGGAGTCTATGTGGGGCGGGGAGTCTGTGTGGGGGGAGTCTGTGTGGGGGGGAGTATGTGTGGGGGGGAGTCTGTGTGGGGGGGAGAGTCTGTGTGGGGGGGGGGTCATCAAAGCGGCGGCCTGATGGCCAGGGCTGCCCTGAAATGTCCTGGTGTTGAGGTTAGTGGGCACAGTCAAGCTCGGCTGGCGGCAGCATTTCCTGGGGGCCCAAGTCTGTTGGAACTTGGCAGGATACTGAAAACACATCCTGCTATCGCAGCATGCGCTGACTCCAGACCCTGCAGAGTAGCGAGATAGTCTGCCCACATGCACACTTAGACGGCAGGAAAAAAATATGCATCCTCGGGTAGAAGGCCTCAGACACACACTTTCCCACACTTCAATGCAAGTGGCAAATAACTGCACCTTCTCACCCCCCGGGGGATACGTCGCCGCTGCGGCACCGTGTGTTCACATCACAGCAGCCCCCCTCCCTCCTCCCTCACCCCCCCTCCCTCCCTCCCAGGGCAATCCAGGCCCGGGCGGGCAGCCAGACAGCACAGTCAGACCCAGAGCCGTTGCACCACCAGCCGGTGGTGCGGCTCTTACGTAGGCTTGATTGCAGTGCTCGTAATTAGCACATTTTATAATTAAAACTTTTTTGAAGTAATTTGCCACGATCTTCCAGGCGCGCAGCTGCACACAGGCACTGACGCCAGATCCCTGGGGCCCCACTTCGGCATGTCCCTCTTAGCCTCATTCACCTCACTGGCTAGGAAGCGGCACTGCCTCTGCACCCACTCCGGATCTCCCACCGCAGAGTAGGATGCCTCACCAGGGTCTGCCACCTGCTTCCATCTTGCTGGCCCCATCATCGCAATGAACAAACAGCTAGGCCTCCTGGCCTTGGCAACTCGATCACTGGCTGCAGAGAGGCAACGCCGTCGTCTCAGCCGCACACAGCCAGCCAATCCACTATTTCCCACCTGAAAAGCATTACGTGGGGGATGCAGTGGACTGCGCCCATCTCGCGTTTTTTGCGCAAGTCACAGCCGCAAGTGTGTGTGGGGGTGCACTGTACATCGCTCACTGTAGGGGCACTAATGACCCATGACGGCGGCCTTTATAATTTATTTGGGGACACTGACAGTCTGTCAGTGTCCCCAAATAAATTATAAAGGCCGCCATCATGGGTCATTTGTGCTACGTGGCCGCCGCCTCGAAAATAGTGCCGCCTGGGGCGGACCGCTCCCCCCTAGCTACGCGGGTGGTTCTGTTGTTTTACTGTATTTGGCGCACGTCGGCCTGGAGAGCAGAAGAGACGCGAGAGGGCAGGAGCGTGATGTTGTGAGCCTGCACGTTGGCATTCCCTGCGGCTCGTGACAGTGGCGGCGCCTGCAGTCTTCGCCCACTGTACTTGAGGAGTGCTGTAAGACAGGGAAGAGTATAGCAGACCCGGTGAGGGGGGCTTTGGGGCACATTGACGGTGCCCGCCACCCCAGTGATGGAAGCCCTGCGTGTGCCCGGTGAGCGGGGTTGGGAGTGTGTGTGTGCGCGTTTGTGTGTATGTAGGCGGGGGGCGGCGTCGGCGGCCGGGGGGGGCGGGTGCGCTTGTATGTGCCTGCGTGTGTTGTACCTGTGTGTGTGCCTGCCTGCGTGTGCGTGTGCCTGTGTGCAGGGGTGTTGGGGCTGGCTGTGTGCGCACGGGAATGTAAGGCACGAGAGGGGCACGGCGACGTGCGCGCTCACGAGGTCAAATCCGAGCAAATCTGCGCTCGTGCACCCTCTCGTGTCCACATTCCCAAATACGGGTAACATTAGGTCTGAAGCAGACACCATCAATGCTCACGCATTGAGGGTAGGTCTGCTCGACCTAAAAAGAATTCTGATGAGTATGTAGCGTGTCCTGCAGAACGCCGCGGAGCACCACGTACTGCAAGAAGCTGCCGAGGCACAGGCTGCCAAATCTCTCCCAGCCCAGCGCGGTATACAAAACGCCATATTAGAACAATATTGCACCAGTAAGAAGCCCTCGTTTTCCTAAGCAAAGGTCCGGATTCTTTTAGACATTTTCCGTCACTCGAGGAAACATATTGCCTCAAGAAATGCTGAAAGACGCTGCAAAAACGCCGTCAGAGTCGTGGAGCCTCCCGACTAGCAACTGCTGCTAGCCGCCATATTCTCCCCATGGGAGCTTGTATTTGTATGCACCTCACTAGAGCCCACCTTATACCTCCCTAAACACTGCTTACTCCTCCCTAATTTCCTCCCACTTAGGAGTAAGAATTCCCATTTTCCAGCCACTCCCCCAGGTTTCCCCTACTAATGCTAACTGTATAACAAAGTTAAGCTTGTGAATAGGCCCCAATGTGTATGATTCTTAAATACTGACAGAGCTGCTTACATAATTTGGCATTATAAATATTAAATTGTAAAAAGCAGTAACAGTTAAAATTATGTAAGTGTGTTAAATACACTGCTGTCAGAGGGAGGAGTAATTTTATTTGAAGGTGTTTCATCTTACAAAATATTCCTTTTGCTCTTACCAGAATACTAGATGTTTTTCTGCTTGTTTAATCATCTGGGGATTTTTTCCATTGAGTTTATGCCAGGCTCACATAGACAGTACAGGAGCAATCTCTCAAATAGGGGTGAGTATTTGTCAGTGCACACGGTTGATTTAACCCATAGGTAAACCTAGAACAGTGAAGAATCTCACATAGAGAGAAAACTGATGCTCTTTGAATGTCTTTTATCAAGTGAAGTAGAGTTCTAATGGTGCACAAGATGCCGGTTTTAGAACTGACTCTAAAGCACCAAATGTGATGCCTTCATGCAAGAAAACATTTACAGTTCATTATGCAGCTTAGTAAATGTGCAAAAGTGCTAATCCGGATGTTGCTTTTCCCCATTTGTACTTGTATACTGCACACAAGGTTGCTTTGCAATGTAACCGAGTAGCTAGGTGGAATAAATTCCCTAGAGATTGTACCAATGACAACTCTTCTCATTACCTCTGTGGTTAGATGGTGAAATGAACAGGGTATGCATAAAGATTATAAAAGTGGCTCTGAAAGTGGCTGTATAGAAAAAATCAGCATTTACAAAGTTCAGTGTGTTGTAAATCTCATCTTTTAAATTGGGGGTATTCTGCTTCCTATATCCATCCGGCTTTCTCTTCACTTTACTTCCTTTGGAATTGAAGAGCAGCCAGTCTCTTCATGATAACTTCCCTCTCAGTTCTCAGGACAGCATATTTACTAATAGTTTTTTAATCGCTCTTGACACCACTGTACTGCAAATTCTAAGTGCTATAAATAATGGGGCATATTGTCAAGGGCTGTATCACCGCTTTAGCTGCACTTTTTGCTGCTAAAGCGGCGATATTTTTGTCGCCCTATTAGCAAGCTGTCGCTAACAGCTGTTAGCGACAGTTTCCTGGCAATAGCGCCCATTTTTTTGCCGCTTTGCATGTCAGCGATATTTATCGCTAATGACATGCAAAGTAGGCGTTCCTCACTAAAAGACAAAGGGAAACAGTCACAAACATAATTTCCCCCTATTATCAATGCCCGCGAAACGATAAAAAAGTCTTGCTAACCGAGATTATCGCTTGATTTTAACGCCTGATAAAAACTTGACTTAGCCATTTTGTCAATGGGGGGTGGATTGTTAGATTATGAACACACTTGCCTATTAGACTCTTTTCATTAGCGCAGTTAATTTAGCGCTGGTATTCTGACACTATTTCTGGTTTTCGCCGCTATCACTGGATTTTTTATTGCCTTAGACATAAGCGTTGCTAATAACGCACTATCTCAGCGATAAAATCCAATGATAGAAGGCGATTCAAAAAATGCCGCAAACCTGGGTTAGCGATAATTATCGCCTATTCATGCTAATGTGCCCCAATGTTTGTAACTTTTAAGTTTATGATCAGGTGTGTTGTGGCTTTTTACAGTTGCAAATGATCCGATTTGCAAAAATCAGACAGTTGGTGAAAACAAAATGGGCTTTTGGTTAGTACCAAAAATAAATTGCAATTTGGTAACATGTTGCTGAATAACAATTTGGCTTCGCAATTGCATACCAAATAGGTATTTGAAAAAGGGGCATTTTTAGGGCGTCCTTTTCAAATAACAATTTGAATTGGGATATATTATTTGAAATGTGATATATTAATGTTTGGCAACCAAAATCTGGTCGCGACCCCTTCCCCTTTTAGAATGTTGAGAAAAACATTTTTTAAGAGTAGGCAGTGATTCCAAGTTTGTAAACCTATGCATTTTTTAATCCATTGTTTTCCTTCAGATAAAACAAGCTGCATTTAAAAAATAAAAAGGTGTTTTATTTAAAAGCAATGACAGAAATTGTGGTATGCTGACCCCAGGAGGAGGCCATCCTTGTGATGGCAGTGAATCGTAGTGGGACGAAATTTGTGCCCTGCCTCATTATTATTCATGGGGTACGTTTAATTGTAACCCACTATGATTAGGCATTTTGCAAACTGATCTGTTAGTACAGAGGTTGGCTTGCCAAAATACCTCAGTGGTTGAAAATTGTGACTTTTTTTGCGCCAGTATTTAGTGCTCTGACTGAATGTTACTCTCTCTCTAACAGATGGAAATGAGCTCCCCACAATAAAATAAGACCTACAGGCCAAGGCAATACATGCCATATCCTATTGGGAAATATTTGGTCAAAAACAATAATCTTTGAGTAGGATAAACACAGTTGTAAAGAGAATTGAATGCACCGTAAAATACACAGAGAAAAGGTCCAGCTCTCCAGAGAAAATGTCATATTTAAATCATGGAAACACTGCATGAAAGTAATGCTAACTTACAGCTGATAATAGTGCTATTTCATTAGCATAATAGCACTTTGAACTTTATAAATTGCATTTTTGGAATATATTTTATGATATAAATTATGTAATGTTAGTGGCACAAATTGCTGAAAGGGCTGCAAGTGCTGCTATTTTGTGGTTCATGTGCAAGCTCTTCATCATCTATATCCATAAAGCTGTTTATGACTAACAGTTCTGCTGAGTCATGCCGGAATGTAAAAGTTTAATGTAATTTTAAGGGTGTTTGCTTTCCGATCCTGGTAAATTTCTGTAAGCTGAGTGGCTGCTTTGATGTCTTAGCCTGTGAGACCTGTCTAACTTGAGGAATAGCCCTGCCTGTGAGACCTGTCTAACTTGAGGAATAGCCCTGCCTGTGAGACCTGTCTAACTTGAGGAATAGCCCTGCAGTCCACGGAACAGCCCTGCAGTTTACTGGTACACCATAACGTTTCTGTTTTCCAACCTGGTACCTGAAAGTGGAATCTCTGTGATAATGTATGGTTGCAACTCAACCTAGCAACATCTGAAAGCAGAAATTAAAGGAGATGGAAAATAGAAATGAAGGAAATTTAAATATGTTCGCAATCACTTCTTTGACAATGGTGGAACGCAAAATTGCATACCAGATTACTCAAATTGCCTGTAATGCCATTAGGGGAACTTGACTGAAAACAGTTCTAATTTTATAACATTCTTTAGTATGTTTTCTTGAAAGAGACAAGAGAATATGAGTGTTCTCTGTCATAAACGTATTGGATTATTTTAAAACGAACACCCTAGAACTGCATGCATATCCTGTGTGTTTTTTAACCAATTAATAGAACAATTATGCTATAAAATCCATAATGTCACTCCATTTCTTTTACAAACTTTTCTTGTTCAGCAATGGCTCAGCTTCAGTTGGCAGCCCTGAATATATAAGAAGATTTCATCAATGTTCACTTGGAAAGCTTGTGGCCCTGTGACCATATCATGTGCTGATCGAGCTGGGAAATGCACTATAAAAGATTTCCTCAACTGTTAGACACCCCAAGAAACGTAATAGAAAATACTGGACTAGCTTGCATCTCTCGCTTACTCAGTGCCTGTTAGCAATTGAGCTTTCTGGTTGGCAGAGTATACTCCCTGTCCAAGTATGAGCCACAATCATGGTGAGGTGAGGTGAGGACACTGATCTCAACGTTGCTGCTCATAGCTTTGACTCCTGGCTAACTAGGACCATAGATGGCATAGTGCCCCTGTCATCCAGATGCAATATTTGAACATCTTCTTCTGCAACATGGTTTATTAAACAGTTAGCAGTGGCCAAATATAATTGCAAGAGCCTCAAACGCGAATGGAAGAAAGGTTATTCTAGAATCAGTCACTCCAGACACAAAGTAGCTATGAAACAGTATCACAAGCTCACCAGAGTCTCACACAAAAAGTACTATGCCCTGAAAATTGATTCGGCTATCAAACCCACAAAATAACTTTTTTCTCTACTCAAATCTTTATCTTCTTGTGAACAGGTATCTACCATGGCTATTCCATCTACAGAAAACTCTAACACAGCCTCTTTTTTCTCCTCAAAAGTTGCTAAGATTTATGATGCCTTTCCGGTGGCAGTACATAAGGAAGACTGTCCAGTGACCTGGGAATACCCCGTAATATGATCAGTTTGACATCTCTTCTTTGGACGAACTTAATGCTCTCTTTTTGACTATCCAGTCAGGTTCGCCGCTTGATCCAGCCCACTCAAAATTCTGCGCTTGGGCTTCACTGCTATCCTTATCTAAACTGATTGCCAAGTCTATCAACTTAAGTTCAGTTCCCAAGAAATGGAAACATGCCATGGAGCTCCCCATTCGGAAAAACCTTACGCTGGATTCCTCTGTCTTAGAGAATCTCAAACCGATATCTTTAATAACTTTTTGTGCAAACATTTTAGAGAAACATGTGAACAATCTTTTGACTACTCAAATAGAATTAAAAGAAGCGCTTCATTTATCTTAATCAGGCTTTAGGGCTCATCATTCCACTAAGTCAGCTCTTCTTCTGTCGGTGGAAGTCCTCAGACAGTGGAGCTGATTCCAATCTTGTTTGGAAGGTCATCCCAGATTTGTCTGGAGTCGGACCTTCCAACCAACTCGTACTGGGATCCGGGTCTACCAAACGACGCAGTACGATGCCCAAAGCCCTTTACTTTGGTCACTCTGAATCCGTCTTCATTTTCTGAACCAGAAAATCCCGTAAACGCAGAATGGAGTCGTCCAGTGGTACTTCCCAGTCCGATTTTGAACGCCCTAGTACGATGAGTACTTCCTATGCTCTGAATCGGTCGCCACAACCAACATATCAGAGCAGCCGGAAGGGAAGTATTTCAGCTCCTATTTGTGCCACAACACGATTCCTGCAAATGAGACAGTGCAGCCATATATCCCATCTTGCATGTCATCCTTATACTGTACCTCTACGAACACTACTACAACCCTAACTGTTAGAAAGCCTTGGCCAAAATCACTTTTCTAGGTTGTTTCTTGGAGGCTAGCTCAGTCAAGGGGGCCACAATGGTGCCATAACCCTTGACAAATCTGCGGTAGTATCCAGTGAGGCCCAGGAAACCCCTGACCTCAGTCTGTAGGGGCTGCCCCTTAACCCCGCCAACCAAGTGTCCTAGGTACACTACCGACCCCTGCCCTATCTGGAATTTGCTCAACTTGATAGTCATGCCTGCCTGCTGCAGGGACTGAAGCACTTCCCGGAGGTGACATAGATGGTCCTCCCAGCTGCTGCTGAAGATGGCTATGTCATCCAGGTAGGCAGCTGAGAAGGCCTTTAAACCAGAGAGTAACCGGTTCACCAGCTACTGGAAGGTTTCCATGAACGTTTTTTAGTCCAAAGGGCATCACCCTAAACTGGTAGTGTCCCTCTGGGGTCCAAAAGGCGGACATCTCCTTGGCTCCCTCCATTAGGACGATCTGCCAATACCCTGACATGAGGTCAAAGGTACTCGGATATTGGGTAGACCCCAGCTGGTCAATGACCTCATCCACCCTAGGGACGGGATGAGCATCAGTCTTGGTCACAGAATTTAGCCCTCTTTAGCCCACACAGAACCTAATTTCAAATGTGGTGCCCGGTGGGGCAGCTTTTGGTACCAGAACCACCAGACTGGACCATAGGCTGTTGGAGGGTTCTATCACCCAAACTCCAGCATCTTAGTGACTTCACTCTGGATGCTGACCCTCACCTTATCTGACGGCCTGTAAGACTCGGTCTTGACAGGGAGGATGTCCCTTGTGTCCACATCGTGGGTACACAGGTGGGGCATCCCAGGGATAAGGGAGAATACAGAGGAGTACTGCTCCCGAACATGGCAGCAGACTCTTTGTTGCTCAGGTGTCAAGGATGGGGAGAGGATCACTCCCTCCACCGATCCATCCTTCTCTTGGGAAGCAAAGAGGTCCATGAGAGTTTCGCTTTCCTCTTCCTCAGCCCCATCAGTCACCATCAGTAAGGTGAGCTCAGACCTCTCTTAGTGGGGTTTGAGGGGGTTGGCATGTAACACCCTGTGGGGTTGCCTGGTGGTCTTAAGGTCCACCATGTAAATGGCCTTGCCCTTCTTCTCAAGTATTTCATAGGGGCCTGTCCAATGGTCCTGGAGGGCACTGAGCTCCCCAGGCTCCATGTCCATGCCTTCTGTCCAGGCTCTAACTCCACAGGGTGATAATTCTGGTCGTACCATTCCTTCATTACCGCCTGGCTGGCATCTAAGATGCCAGAAGCTTGCTTCCACAACTTAGCCATCTGGCTGCGGAAGGCCAGCATGTAGCTTACTACATCTTGAGGAAACCTCCTAGAAGCCTTCTCCCACCCATCTTTCACCAGGCTGAGAGGTCCCCTCACAGGGTGACTGTACAAAAGCTTGAAGGGGCTGAAGCCCACCCCCTTTTGCGGTACCTCATTGTAGGAAAACAACAAACAGGGCAAGAGTACGTTCCACTTTTTTCTCAGGCCCTACTGATCATGCCTTTGAGGGTCTTGTTAAAACTCTCCACAAGACCATTTTTCTGAGGGTGGTAAGGGGTAGATAACTTATAAGTAACCCCGCACTCCTTCCACATGGCTTATATGTACGCAGACATAAAGTTAGTACCCCTGTCAGACACAACTTCTTTAGGGAAACCCACTCTGGTAAAAAATTCCCATCAGGGCTCGTGCCACCACAGGTGCAGTGATGGTCCTCAGAGGTATTGTCTCTGGGCACCGGGTAGCATGGTCCATCAGAACCAGTATAAACCTGTGACCAGAAGAGGTCTGCAGATCCATAGGACCAACAATGTAGATGCCCACTCTTTCAAAGGGGGTCCAACAACAGGTAGTGGTTCCAGAGGAACCTTCAGTTTAGTCCCTGTTTCCCGCAAGCTTAGCAGGTCACACAGGTCCTGCTGAAGGTATCTGAGGAAATCCTCTTCCTGGGCCAATAGAAATGTGGGGCAAGCCTAGCAAAGGTTTTGTCTTGGCCAAAGTGTGCCGCCAAGGGGATCTCGTGTGCCAACTCAAAAGGAAGGCCATGTAGCATTGGGGGACCACTAAGGCCCTTGATGACCCCTGCACAGGAGCCTTGGTCTCACTGTAAAGGAGGCCTTCCTCCCACTAAATATGATAGTTCCCGGAGGCATTGCCTGCTGCTTGGGCTAGGGCCTGTCGCCTCATGCCCTCACGGGTGGGGCACTCCTTCTGTGCCTGACAAAACTCCTCCCTGGTGGGCCCTCCTTCCACCTGCCACTCCGCAGGGGCAGACAGGTCCTCCAATGGAGCAACGTAACCCCTCCATGGACTCCGGTGCGACCACCACAGGTGCCCCATCCATCTCACTGGGTGCTTTCTGGGACGGGTTTCCCAAGCCCTCGGGTTTTCCCTTTTTTAGCAGCTAGCTGGGCCATCGTTCCAGGCTCCAGCCCTGGTTGACTCCCTACCCGGGCAGCCATGGATCGTGTGGTAGCACAGATCCACTCCGGTAACCCCAGAATCTCCATATGCGCCTTGAGCTCTACCTCTTTCCAGGCAGTGTGCTCAAGGTCATTCCCCAACAGACAGTTCACTGGCATGGCAGGGCTTACAGCAACTCTTAGAAGGCCTGAAACCCCTCCCCACTCAAATGGAACCTGGGCCACGGGATAAGGACCCTCCCAGTTGTCAACCATCACACCTGGATGGAATGCATCGGGAATTACTTGCTCTGGGACACAAGCTGACTCCTTACCATAGTCACGTTGGTGCCGGTATTCTTCCGGGCCTCCACCCCTGACCATTGATGGTGACCCACTGCCTATACTTGGTAGTATTTGAGGACACATGGATCTTTGAAACCATCTCGCTGTCTGCCAGGGACACTAGGGTCAGTCCTCCCCAGGGTTACACTAGCCATCCCGGGGGTTTTTACCTCCAGTGGGAGGGGGTTCTCTCTTTCGACACTTGGGATCCCTCTTGTAGTGTCCAATTTCACCACACTCATAACACCGGACAGTTTTGGTCTGCTGACCTTAGTCAGGGTAAGTAGGCTTTTGGTGGCCAGATTGGGAATGGGACCCAGACCCTTTCCCTTGTGAATTGTTTTGGGGGCCTTTGGAGACCTCCTCTTTTTTGTCTCCCCTCTTTCTTCTGGTTGGAACCCTGACCACCCCTTCAAGGCATATAGAACCTGGACTCACGTGAGGCTTCAGTAGGTACGCTGCCACCATTTGTGTTGCTGTTGGCCCCTATTTGTAGGGCTCTGATCTCCAGCTCCTTCAGGCTGCTCTCATGGGCAAGTTTCCTTTCCTCCATGACCAGCCTCTTTTCTTCATGCTCCTTCTCTAACTTGGCAAGCTCTAGTTGAGCTGTCTCTCCTTCCTCCTGTCCGCCAATTCCTCCAAGGACAGGCTCCTTACTGAGACACTACTGCTTGCCCTGGAAGGTATTCTTGGCCCTGGCAGTAAATTGTCGCTTTCATCTGTAGGCAGTAGGTCCAGATCTCCTGTGGCGTTGTGCTCTGATCCCTCCTCGTCCCCTTCTCCTTCTGGGTGGGCCAATGCGCATTCTCTCAAGGATTTTTGAAGCTGTGTCTTCTTGGAGCCTCGCTTGAAGAATACCCCTTTTCTCCTGGCACAAATCCTTAAGCTGCACCACCGTGTGAGCTTCCAGGTTGGCCAGCTCGAATTGCTAGGTAGGACCTCAGACATTTGTAGAGAAAATCAATGGGACTTAGGCAAAAAGAACTTTGAAAAAGAGCTGCTTGCAATCGCCAGTCAGGGAGAATTTTAGAAAACCAAAATATGCCAATTTGAGAGGACAGTCAAAAATTCTCCAGTCAGAGACAGGGAAAAAACAATTTAAGTTGAATGAGGTGTGGGATTGTGGCGCACACTGAGTCACTGTGTGGTGTTACACAAGCACAAGTTCTAATCCCACCGCTGAACACCAGCATTAAAAACGGGATCTCTAGTTGGCAAGGGTTTGTATCCTAGTCCAAGTATGGACTACCGGTTCCGAAATGCTGAGTCTCAAAGTATCTTAGACCACCCTCCGGTAGCTTGGCGCAGAGCAGGTAGGCTAACTTCAGGAGGCCACGTGTAAAGTATTTGTGTAACACGCGCTCACACCAACACAGTGAAACCACACCTTAAAGGACACCACACCTGTTTTTATAAAAATAAAGGTACCTTTATCTCAGTTTCAGGCAAGATCAATAATGAATAAATTCACATATGCTAAGAACTTTCCTTGTGCAGGATAACCATAGAATAGATGTGGAGGTTCTGTGAGTCTTTTGGGACAATGGTCCTGTAATCACCAGTTCAGTCTTAGGTAGGGGGGAAAGTCCCTTGGGAAAGCGAGCTGTGGCCCCGGATAACGAGATCCTACAATGTGGGTTTAGAACAATGAGGTCCTTTGAGGCTGGTGTTATCTCTACCGTGCAGCTCCCCTCACGCTATGTGGTAGGTATTATCTTTATTGCTGGACCCCCAGAGGCACTATCAGCTTAATCGCTGCCCTTGTTGTTAGTGTCTGCTTATTGTTAAAAATAGGTATGTGCCCCAGATATGCCCTATAAGGCCCAGAACGGCCAGGTTCAATCCCTGATTGAAATCCTGCTGCCAGAGTTAGGGTTACCGTATTAATGTGCCCCCGCTGCACCTATACCAAGGATGCTGACACTGTGCATGTCAATATGCCCCCGGTATGCTATTTTGAGCTGCGGAAGTCACTGCGGGCTCGGTATTGGTTTAACGCGGTCCCCGGCAGTACCTGGTCGAGGAGAGACTTCCCCTCAGATTCCATCATGCAGCCCGCCCCAGCAAACACCTAGGCACCCCAACACAGCGTGCAATGCAGAGCTGTACCTGGGGGGAGAAGGACGAGACCAATACCGGCCCTAGGTTCCTTTCGGCATCAGAGCTTCCTGCGACGGTGCACGTAAGGCACGCCAGCCCTCGTTGGCGATGATGCGTCTCTGCGGAGTCCCGGTTGCTAGGAGACACCACTCTTGCCAGCACCAATCCCTGCGCGGCACTCTCCTGATGTTGCTGGGGGTTCCTTACGGTGCTTACTGCGGCTCCCAGGCTGGCGGCGTTGAATTTTGGGCAAACAGGGCTTTGCTTTGTGATGCGGTTGGGTGCCCGGGACTGCAGCGGTGATCTTTGGGTAACCAGCGCTTTTCTACCACAGCACTCTTCTGTCATGGCACTTCACAGTGCACTCAGGCCCCGGGCGGTGGTGGTGACTTCACGGGGACACAGTGCTTCAGACTATAATGAGGTTAGGTGCCCGGGCCGGCAGCGGTGATTTCAGCAGACACAGCGCTTCCCACGACACACACGCGATGCAGCGGATCCTTTGGGGAAATCTTGTCCCCACAGCAAGGGCAGGAGGGGGGTTAAGCCCAGTTTTGGGTGTACAGTGTGCATGCACAGTCCTTACAGTTTATAGCGTTCTTGTGGGCCCTAGCAAACCGGGAACCAGCCAATCTTCTTTGTGGAAACACTTTGGAGATATCTTAAGCTTTTCTCTGGCAGGGCAAGATCAGCAGGTAGGCAGGGCAACTCAGTTAGCTTGGGGCAGCAGTTCCTGGGAGCAGTCAGCCTCAGTAGATAGTGGTAACCCTCCTTGCGCAGTGGTCTTCACTCCAGCAGTGTTTCCTCGTGGTCCAGTGGTGTAACAGAGATGTGTGGCCAGGACCCTCCCTTTTATACCCTGGCGCCAATTCACTAGAAGGGGGTAGAAGCTTCTAGAAGGGTCAGGGGTTTCTTTCTGGTGGGTTCCCTGACCTGGCTTCTGGCTGTCAACTGTGACAAAGGCAGAGTCGTTAAGCCTATTGTGGGGAGCCAGATGCAGCCAATTCATGTGTAAAGGTGTGAATCACCATTCCCTCCTCACAGCCCAGGAAGGCTATCAGCATGCAAATGGGAGTGGGGGGGTCTGCAGTACACAAACTAAGTGCAGGCCGGAAAATGTTCACTTCCTATAAGTGGGATTTCTAAAGTAGTAGTGCCCAAACCCCATATATCACTAACAAGTATTTGCAATGCAATAGGTCCTGCATTTACGTAAGTTTGAGCTATTGGCATTGTAAATTATGATTTTGTTTTAAAAAATAAATAAAAGGCATTGCCATTTACAATGGCAATAGCTTAAACTCACTTAAATGCGAGACCTATTGCAATTGTTTTCAATGGGTGTCGGCATAGCTTCTTGTTGGGGTGATTGGGGGAGGATGATGGGTGATATTGTGCAAACAGCACGTCCATGCCAATTGCACACATTATTACTACCTTGAGGTGTGCACGATGCTCCCTGCTCCCACAAACAGCACTGCATTTTTAGGTGTGCCCTTTGGTTTTTTGGCCCACGCGGGCCCCAGACCCTGTTTCGGTTGAAAGGGTGGGCACAGTATGGTGGGCTGATATTTGAAGTAAAGAGGGTGTGGCATGCTTTGCATTAATGTTAGTGTGTGTTTTTGATTGGAGAGCCTCGTGACTATAGTGGTTTGTTTTGCAATTGATTCATAGATATAATTTAAGTGCTACTCAGCCCAGGAGCAGATTAGTGCTGTTCTGTAAAACACAGTAAAATCAATACATACTACAAAACAAAGAAACATTGCTACATGTTTTTACTTTTGTTGAAATGTGCATAAGAGGCATTAATGTTTAACTGTAATTGATACTTATTCTCACAGACTATTCATCATGACCCTTTCCCAAGGTGTACGGCTGCATCTGGAAAATGTTCAACAGTTTAATGTAATCTGCGCAGGTGATGCATTTATATCAATGAGAACGTGTCGACAGTCTCTCTGCAAGGCATGGAAAAGCTATGCCACGCTGCCCTGTTAATGCTTTTCAGCTATGTGATTGGTAATAATTCTAGATCATGCCTGGTAGGCAGAATGTCTCTTGGTTCTTTCCAGTAAAGACCCATTCATCTTATCCTAACTTGTGTGATAGGTGTGGGCGTAGTGTGTATTGTGCCTGTGAGTGCTCAACTGGGTAGAATTAATGGAGGACAAACATTGGGGAGAATGTGTGACTGTGCAAAATGGCGAACTCCACAGAAAGTGTTTGTCAATGGTGGACATGACCAGGGTGGATATGACCACCTGCATTTTCCTGTACTCAGGAACTTCTACCAGAACCAAGAACTCCTTCCTGTTGGGTTGGTGAAGGTTGCTGTCCCGTTATTTGCCTACAAAAGGATCCACTGCCTCTCGCCGCCCTTTTCTTGCCCTCTTTCTGTCAGTTACATAGCAATGGTGGCCTTCTACTTGGCTTGGTCTGAATGTAAAATTTAAGCACACCTTGATAATTCCCAAGTGGTCTGATCAGTGACTACCTGCACTAGGAGCCCCTGAGTAGTCTGAACAAAGTGGGAAGTTTTCCCTGATAGGGATAGAATTTCACATTTTGAACACTTTTCAGTGGCCTACGCTTCATGCCTGTACCTCCATGCTTAAATACAGCCCATTTAGGCTAATAACTTGTACACAGCCTGAACTTTGAGGAGCCCCTTGTTTGCAAGATGTTGTGCTTCCTCGGGCTAAAGCCAATCCAGGAATCTTAAAACGCTTTGCCAATATAAACATAGTGTTGGGTAGGGAAGCTGGTTTGTCTTGCAAGAGGATAAACTGACCCTTGACTAATCAGCACAAGGCCCCCCTTACTCCTACATTCGTGCAGATGGAACCAGAAAGAAGTTAGACCACCCAGGAGCCATGAGATTACTGCATTGCTGCTAGACTTGGAGAAACGACTGAGATAAAAAAAACTACAGATTGTGCATCACCAGGATGTGCAGATGCAGAAATGCTTTCCTGCTTCATTTCTGATGAGCCTAGGCACTTCTGCACCCTATCATGCCGGTGGTGTGCCCTATGCAATCCCAGAGTTTTCACACATTTACATACTGGGCATAGGGGTGTCTGGTGTCACATCTTTATGCCTGTCTTCCGATTGTCCCGGAGTCAGGCATAGCTAGAGGGAGGAAAGGGAGGTGCCGCGGGAGGAAGCGGCAGTCAGAAACGGGGCAGAGCGGAAACAAGAATATAGAATCACTCAACCCCGCAATCTGTCTCTGCCCGTAGTTATTTCTCCTGGTGGGATTAAACACTGGCGACGAGTGGTGGGATCGAAGGCATCCCCCTTGATATCTCCTCAAACTTGAAGAAGCGCATGCTGCCGCTAATGAGAGACGAGCGCCTTAAACTCCAGGAAACGTTGACAAAGACAGCGGACATTGGTGGCCCATAATTAAAGAAAGAATCGGCGGAGGGCTAAGTGGCAAGTGGAGATCAAGAGAGGCAGCCTGCAAACCGGGGTAAGCTCAGTAATAATGCCCCATGAAATTGGAATTGAAGCACCTACATGAGTCTCCTCCAGTGGCCATTTTAAAGTCAGGCACTCTGCACTAGACAAGCTTAGTCCTGACGTGGCAGCCATTTTAAGGTCAGGCCATTTATTAAAAAGACCCCTGGAGCCTGCCAAAGTGAGACTGAACTCTTGCGAACGTCTCCAAGGCCCACTAGAGTCATGCTGCGCCCCATCATGTCGGTCCCTGACTCAATGGAGCAAGCTGCGCCAGGTACAGCACATGGCTCCCCGCCTCCTGGACCGATACCCATGGGAGTATCATAACATCGCCCCCCTGAACTACTACCACTGACGTCTGGTAGCAGCATGGGCCTTCCATGGAAGAGTTGGCTTGAGGACTTTGAGGACTTCATGAAGGGGTCACAAGTCTGTGACTCCGACCAACAACTTATCGCCCTACGCAATCTTGTAGGCAAAGACATCGGACAAATCCTCAAAGACCTACCTCCGGCCAATGTTGCGTCATATGAGGACGTGAGAGAAGCGTTGAACAAAAGGTTTCTTCCCATGCAGAACCTAGACTACGAGAGGTACACGTTCAACCTCGCGTCCCAAGAGCGAGACAAACTCATGGGTGACTTAATCTCCTGTCTAAAATGACTGGCTCGTTATTGTGAATTCGACAACTTCACCACGGAAGACGCATTACGTCTACGAATCATTGATGGATGTCAGTCTTAATCAATATGCCGTCGCCTACTGAAGAAGCACTACACTTTAGACGAAAAAGAGGAACTTACTCTCAATAACGATCAAGTGGAAGAACACACAAAGAAAATGGAGGCCAGCCAAACTGAAAAAAAGGAACAAGCTCTGCATGTGCAATCTCACACAGAACCGAGGCACCGTCCAGACCGTCGCAACTCAGGAAGATTCGCGAGATCACCTCGTACGAAGTCACCCCGCCGAGGGACAAAGAACAGTAATTCCCGTAGGCACCCCTCACAGTATTACCGGTGTGGCCAAGACTGCCTGCACCCAGGTCAATGTCCAGCCATTGGGCAACAATGCCACCGATGTGGGAAAGACAACCACTACGCAGCCGCTTGCCTAGCCAGGCGCACATAGACGAGACAGACCAAGCAAAACACAGGAGCACGCCATTATGCAAGGGCTGTACAGGGACGGAGAGACCACAGAACAAGCTCATCAAAATCCAGTACACAGTCACACAGCTCATATCGATCGCAACGGTCAACATCCAGGGAATCATCCTCTCTTACACCTATTTCACAAGACAGCAATGAATATGTATGTATGGTGGCGGATACAGATAGACTGAAGAAGTACCCACGACTAGACAGCCTAATAGGAAGTCACTCTGTCAAGTTTGTTCTCGACACAGGCGCATCACTCAACTACATTTGCACCACGGAATACCAAAGCATGAACCCGGAACCGAAATTAGAGCCAGACGCAGTACAGGAATACACTTGGATGTCCAAAGAACCACTACCTTGATTAGGACAATTTTGTACTAAACTGACCTACAAGGACAGGAAAATTCAAGCACAAATTCACGTAATTGAAGGCCCTGAAGCGGCAGACTATCTTCTCAGCCTACCAATGGCGGAACGCCTAAAGCTAGTCGAGATACTGTACAAAGTGGACGACTTACTAGACATTGTCAACAAGTCCCCGAAGCAGTTTAACGGCTTAGGAAAGTTATCTCATTTCAAGGTCAAGTTACACATCAATGAGCAAGTGACGCCAGTGGCACAGCATCACAGGAAAGTGCCATTTCACCTACAAAAAGCAGTTGATGACGAACTCCAAGATCTACTAAAGGCAGACATCATAGAAAGATGAACGAGACCCACCCCATGGGTGTCACCAGTCGTGGTTGTGCCCAAGAAAGGCCAGGACAACAAAGTATGCCTGTGTGTAGACATACGAGCCCTGAACATAGTCATCGAAAGAGAGAGACACCCAGGCCCGCACATCAGCGACATGATCACATGCCTGAATGGAGCTACAGTTTTCTCAAAATTAGACCTCAACAAGGGGTATCACCAGCTCGAACTGCATGAACGATTACAATACATCACCACCTTCACCACACACCAAGGACTTTTCAGGTACAAACGCCTCAACTTCGGGATCTCATCAGCTACTGAGATTTTCCAGGAGGCTGTTCGGTGGGTCATATAAGATATACCAAATGCTTTCAACTGCAGCGACGACATCTTGGTGTTTGGAGAAACCCAGAAATATTACGGCAAAGCCCTGCACTGAGTGTGCCACGCCCTTCTCAATGCAAACCTTACACTCAATCAGGACAAATGTGAGTCTCAAATTCTATGGACACATATTCTCAAAAGAGGGCATGAAACCTGACCCCAAAAAAGTGTCAGCCCTATCAGACACTCCGCAGCAGCAAGAGGTCAGTGACATCCGCTCGTTTCTGGGTATGGCCATTACTGTGCCCGCTACATCAAAGACTAGGCCACCATCAGTTACCCCCTGAGGGTACTAACTCAACAAGGACAAGGGTTTCAATGGTCAGCCACGTGTGATCGAGCTTTCAACAAAATCAAGGCATCGGTGAGTTCAGCCATCAACCTGGCGTATTTCAACCCCAAGCAAAAGACAGAAATCACTGTAGACGCCAGCCCTGTTGGGTTAGGAGGGATTCTAGCGCAATATGATGATAAAGCCGAACAAACGCCACATTATTGCATACACCAGCCGCAGTCTGACCAACACCAAAAAGGCATACTCCCAACAGGAAAAAGAAAGCCTAGCAGTTGTATGGGTGTGTGAACATTTTCACCTCTTGTGTATGGCAAGCACTTTACACTCATCACCGAGCACCAAGCGCTGATAACCATTTTTGGGAACCCCAGGGCGAAGATGCCTCTGCGAATCTAACAATGGAGCATCCGCCTGCAAGACTACACGTACACCATTATTCACAAACCGGGGAAGGCGGAGAATCTGGCTGACTACATCTCATGGCATCCCCAATCCCTGACACGAGCACGACACTCTGTAGAGGAATAATACCTCCACTTCGTCATTGATCGAGCCTGCCCACCGGCTGTTCCATTAGAAGCCATCATTGACGCATCTACAAACGATGTCACAATCCAAAACATCATGCATCGTGTTTGCACGGACTCCTGGCAGCACATAGAAGATCTGAAGATAAGTGACGCCATCAACACACTGGAACTCAGGGCATTCAAACACGTCAAAGATGAACTTTCCATCAGTGACAATGGACTACTACTAAGAGATCGGAGAATCGTCATTCCCAGCCAGCTGCGACTAGGAATTGTAAATTTAACACATGAAGGTCATCGAGGAGTATTAGCCACGAAGAAAGCGCTGCAAGAGCGTGTCTGGTTCCCTTCCCTTGATCAAATGGTGGAGACCACACTACAAGACTGCCCACATTGTCAACTAGTAGGGCGAGAAGAACCACACACTCCCCTGCAGATGTTGGACTTACCAGGTAGTGCCTGGCAACATGTAGCCATCGACTTTTTTGGCCCACTGAAGTCGGGAAAGTACATCCACGTCATCATGGATGAATATTCCCTATTCCCCATTGCTCACCAGATTTCTTCCACTAAAGTGACCACTGTCATACCAGTGATCGATGAAGCATTTGCCACATGGGGAATCCCCACAGTAGTGAAGTCTGACAATGGACAAGAGTTTAAAAAAATTCATGAGACACCTAAATTTCAAGCACCTGAAAATTACTCCCCTGTGGCCCCACGCAAACGGGATGGTGGACCGATTTATGGCCACCATCAAAAAGACAGTCCAACAAGCTGAGTTAACTCACCGTGATATTCAACCATCACTAAATGAAGTACTGCGGGCATACAGGACAACGCCACATGGCACCACGAACCAATGTCCTGCCAGTCTGATGCTCGGCCTGACCCCTCCCACCCAGATACCAACCACAGACGCCGTCACGCAGTCCAGAATCACAACGTCAGACCACAAGATATTGGTAGAATTGGATCGGACCAAGAAGGTGAAACTTAAGGAATATGCAGACCATCACAGACATGCCTAGACATCTGATATCCGAGAAGGAGACTGGGTGCTGGTGAGACGAGAAAGGAAATCCAAGGCAGATAGCCGTTACCATGATCACCTGTTACAAGTAACAAGAAGGAAAGGAACCATGATCACTGCTGAGTCTGGAAGCAAAAGAGCTACCAGAAACGTGTCGCATTTCAAAAGATGCAACCTGACAGCCTACACTAGGACTCGGGAAGCCTGACTGGGATACAGACGTGTGAAGTCAAGAAGAGAACAATCACGAAGAACCCATACGGATATCATAGACCCACGATCTGAGACGAGAACATCCTCACAGTCAATTACGACCCAGCTGGCCGCGACAGAATACTCGAAGGCCTATCGACTCATTGAAGAACTCTGAAAGAGACATTAAATATTCAAAATACAAAAGGGGGAGGTGTCACATCATTATGCTTGTCTTCCGATTGTCCCAGAGTCAGGAATAGCTAGAGGGAGGAAAGGGAGGAGCCGCCGGAGGAAGCGGCAGTTGGAAACGGAGCAGAGCAGAAACAAGAATAAAGAATCACTCAACCCCGCAATCTGTCTCCGCCCGTAGTTATTTCTCCTGGCGGGATTAAACATCTAGTTTCAATGGCTGCGGGTGGTTATCCAGATTCTGCAGCCATTCGATCCATCATTTTATCCTTTACAATTTCTGAGATATCACAGTTTTGAATCTGATGCATCCAGCTTACTCTACTGGAGGTGGGCAAGCTGCTTCAGGTTGGAGCCAGAGGCCTGGCAGTTGCCAGCTTGATGTCCTCTTGGACCGTCAAGCCCAAAACAAGCCCACCTTTATTGTGGCTGCTGCCTGCCCCCCACGCACTATCATGACTTAGAATTAAAAACGTATCATAAACCTTTGGTTTTAAAAAGGAGAGAAAAATGTTGCCAGCTAGTAGGTGAATTGTAGAATGTGAAACTAGAAAGCCTGGGACCAGTCCTGGCTTTCCCCCATGATCAACTTGTGTAATCCTATGCAAATAATTTATTTTACAAAGCCTACTTTTTTATGATCACATGAAATCCTCTTTTTTAATTTTAAAGAGACTATCATATTTTCCCATGATGTTTGTTGTATGATTTAGATGCTGATTTCAAGGCGCGGCTCAGACACAGGCTCTAGGAGCCGGCACAGACCATTGGCTCGGCTCTCCCTGTTAGTTTAAGTCACCCACCTCAATAACATGCTGCAACAATAGATATTTCGAGGTGCTACATTACATTGTGGTGCCCAGCTGCAGGCCCCCAAGGAATTGCTAACTAATACTACAACTCCTTAATTAATGTTCTAGTCCCTGTGCGGTGGGGCGGTCCCAGCAGACCAGCATCTATTTGGCTTGTTGAACTATTACCCCAATGCTGAACAATACTACGGCCTTTTCCTGTGCTGCGTAGAAAATATTGGCACAATCAGGAACGCCACAATTAATTTCACACAAACCTGTGCACACACCGATACATGGAAGCTTTTGGCGACGCAGACTTGACTAAAGCTATATACACAGGCACGCCACCGGGACCGATCCAGACGGGATACTCCTAATTTTTAAACACAACACACCCTCCGTCCCCCAAATAATGATTTTAACGGCCCCACCTGAAACAGCCTGTGTTTCAACATAAGTCATTGGGGAAAATGCATTCCGCAATTTTTTTCCAAAATCTTACACTTTCCTGGTCTAAAATGTTGCACTGTGTGCTCTGTATCCACTACCATTTGCACACGCTCATTTACACAGACAGCTACATATACAAAAGAAAGTTTGTACACGCAAATCCGTGCGACGAGAAATGCATAGCCATACTGAGACAGCAAATGAATATTCTAGAAAAGATCAATAAATGCTGACACGGGCAGAAAATACGGACCCAGGCGCACAACGCCCATTGAACTCACCGGGCTTCAGACCCCCCACCCCCCCCCCCCCCGTCGTGTGTGGCAGCCCGGATGTGACAGATCTCGGGCACGGACAGAGCCGCACCCGAACGTTTCACAGGTCTTTAAAAGACTATTTCAATGTTAATTAGGCCTTGCAGTTGTTTCACCCCTTCTAAGAGCCCCTGCAGCTCCACACTGCCTACTGATTAAAGGTTCAGCCCCCCCGAAATTTTTTCTTAGCCCCCCCCCGAAATTTGGCTCTAGTAGCGCCTCTGTACGGACCCCTACCAGATGACTGCAGTTGAGCGTAAGGGACGTGGCCCCAGTTTACATATAGCGCCTTGTGACTTAAGAAAAATAAATGAGGCTGACAACAACATACAGCGAGGGGACATGGGAAACTTACATGAGAAACATATCACAGGGCTGGGGGGAGCACACGGGGAGAGAAAGAGAAAGCGGAGAATTTCCCAAAAGCAGTTTCCAACGCACTCCGACCGCTGGTTACATAGCAAATAAACAGACAGGTTGTTACGCTATGAATGATACTACATGACATGGAAAACATCAGTTCACAAGCACATAGGCTGTGAGGGGGCAGACTAAGGTTAATTTTATTTTGGCGGCATAGTTAAATATCCACTGTTTCCTGGAGGTACTCTCACGCTTGTTTTTGGGAGAGAGAGAAAGAAACTTGGAAAAACATGGCTACCTCTGGGATGTTCCTAGGAACGGTTGTGTGAATATGAGAAAGGAGTCACGAGCATACAAACTGGGATGACAGTGCCTAGGCAGTTACAAAGCATACCTTGGTAATGCTTTGAGGAGTCGTGCGGGTCCGGTGGGCGGAGCCAAAAAGGCAAAGATTATGCGGTAGAAACCAGGAAATGTAAACCCAGTGCATTTTGTACCTTCAAACATGCTGGCAGCTGTGCGTGCCGTCACGGAGGTTGGCACGGATTGGTGATCAGCGGCAGGTTGGCATGTTCCTTGCAGCTGAGCTCTGAAGGTGGGGTGCCTCCCCCACAGGCAGAGGAGGCTGGAGTCCCGGAGGCAGTTCAACTAGAAGCTGCCCCTTTTATTTACAACATCACATGAGTGATTAACTCATGGAGATATCTTAGTAAATATAGTGACTGAAAACAGCGCTATCTTCTGGGTCAATATTTTAAGTGAAACCGAAACTAGGAAACTGGTTTAGGTGAAACCTGGCGCTTCCCTTCAGCGGGCGAATCTTACACGCTCAGCATTGCGTGTGGAACATTCATGTTCATCAAAGGAAGGCCTCTGTTCTGTATTGACCTCTGCTGACCCCTAAAGCCCTTTAAACCTATTCACTGCTGAGCGCCCATTAGCTTTAGAAGACAAGGCACTGGACTGAGAGCACAGCGGAAACAGGATGGCTCGTAAGAGATGGCAGGGTTTCGGGACACCAATGCACTATATAAAAGGCACCAGAGGCCTCGAGCTTGATGCTGAAACGTAAAAAAATGAAACGGATCCAAAACAAACATGCCCACGAATGGTGCGCGTGCCGCCGCCACAGCGAGACATGTGCTTTCAATTATCGCGCCCATGTCTGGGCACAATATTTGCAACCTGTTAGATTTGGCTCCATTGGCGTGGGTGTCCCGTCCCTTTCATTTCTAAATGCTGCTGGTGGGCTTGCGATTCAGAAAAGGGGATGGTGATGAACAGAGTGTCTGAATTAAGCAGACCACTCTTACCCAGTCCAAAGATCAGGGCTTGATCCATCACCGTTATTTATCTCACTGCACCATCCCAGCTCAGAACCTGGCTATATGCAAATCAGTCTGTCCCTGGCCCAGTGCATCATGGGAACAGGGCAGACTAAACTACCAAGCCAATTCTTCACCAGAAAGGAGACAAGCTACCTGGGACCGGTTTCTGGCATTTCAGCCGTCTTCGGCCCGGCTTGCTTGAATCCTGATGGTGCAGTGAGAAAGGGACTCATGTCTGAGTATACCCTGCCACACCTATAGTGGCCAAAAACGATTCAGAAAAGGGGATGGAGATGAACAGAGTGTCTGAATTAAGCAGACCACTCTTACCCAGTCCAAAGATCAGGGCTTGATCCATCACCGTTATTTATCTCACTGCACCATCCCAGCTCAGAACCTGGCTATATGCAAATCAGTCTGTCCCTGGCCCAGTGCATCATGGGAACATGGCAGACTAAACTACCAAGCCAATTCTTCACCAGAAAGGAGACAAGCTACCGGGGACCGGTTTCTGGCATTTCAGCCGTCTTCGGCCTGGCTTGCTTGAATCCTGATGGTGCAGTGAGAAAGGGACTCATGTCTGAGTATACCCTGCCACACCTATAGTGGCCAAAAACGATTCAGAAAAGGGGATGGTGATGAACAGAGTGTCTGAATTAAGCAGACCACTCTTACCCAGTCCATAGATCAGGGCTTGATCCATCACCGTTATTTATCTCACTGCACCATCCCAGCTCAGAACCTGGCTATATGCAAATCAGTCTGTCCCTGGCCCAGTGCATCATGGGAACAGGGCAGACTAAACTACCAAGCCAATTCTTCACCAGAAAGGAGACAAGCTACCGGGGACCGGTTTCTGGCATTTCAGCCGTCTTCGGCCCAGCTTGCTTGAATCTGATGGTGCAGTGAGAAAGGGACTCATGTCTGAGTATACCCTGCCACACCTATAGTGGCCAAAAACGATTCAGAAAAGGGGATGGTGATGAACAGAGTGTCTGAATTAAGCAGACCACTCTTACCCAGTCCAAAGATCAGGGCTTGATCCATCACCATTATTTATCTCACTGCACCATCCCAGCTCAGAACCTGGCTATATGCAAATTAGTCTGTCCCTGGCCCAGTGCATCATGGGAACAGGGCAGACTAAACTACCAAGCCAATTCTTCACCAGAAAGGAGACAAGCTACCGGGGACCGGTTTCTGGCATTTCAGCCGTCTTCGGCCCGGCTTGCTTGAATCCTGATGGTGCAGTGAGAAAGGGACTCATGTCTGAGTATACCCTGCCACACCTATAGTGGCCAAAAACGATTCAGAAAAGGGGATGGTGATGAACAGAGTGTCTGAATTAAGCAGACCACTCTTACCCAGTCCAAAGATCAGGGCTTGATCCATCAACGTTATTTATCTCACTGCACCATCCCAGCTCAGAACCTGGCTATATGCAAATCAGTCTGTCCCTGGCCCAGTGCATAATGGGAACAGGGCAGACTAAACTACCAAGCCAATTCTTCACCAGAAAGGAGACAAGCTACCGGGGACCGGTTTCTGGCATTTCAGCCGTCTTCGGCCCGGCTTGTTTGAATCCTGATGGTGCAGTGAGAAAGGGACTCATGTCTGAGTATACCCTGCCACACCTATAGTGGCCAAAAACGATTCAGAAAAGGGGATGGTGATGAACAGAGTGTCTGAATTAAGCAGACCACTCTTACCCAGTCCAAAGATCAGGGCTTGATCCATCACCGTTATTTATCTCACTGCACCATCCCAGCTCAGAACCTGGCTATATGCAAATCAGTCTGTCCCTGGCCCAGTGCATCATGGGAACAGGGCAGACTAAACTACCAAGCCAATTCTTCACCAGAAAGGAGACAAGCTACCAGGGACCGGTTTCTGGCATTTCAGCCGTCTTCGGCCCGGCTTGCTTGAATCCTGATGGTGCAGTGAGAAAGGGACTCATGTCTGAGTATACCCTGCCACACCTATAGTGGCCAAAAACGATTAAGAAAAGGGGATGGTGATGAACAGAGTGTCTGAATTAAGCAGACCACTCTTACCCAGTCCAAAGATCAGGGCTTGATCCATCACCGTTATTTATCTCACTGCACCATCCCAGCTCAGAACCTGGCTATATGCAAATCAGTCTGTCCCTGGCCCAGTGCATCATGGGAACAGGGCAGACTAAACTACCAAGCCAATTCTTCACCAGAAAGGAGACAAGCTACCGGGGACCGGTTTCTGGCATTTCAGCCGTCTTCGGCCCGGCTTGCTTGAATCCTGATGGTGCAGTGAGAAAGGGACTCATGTCTGAGTATACCCTGCCCCACCTATAGTGGCCAAAAACGATTCAGAAAAGGGGATGGTGATGAACAGAGTGTCTGAATTAAGCAGACCACTCTTACCCAGTCCAAAGATCAGGGCTTGATCCATCACCGTTATTTATCTCACTGCACCATCCCAGCTCAGAACCTGGCTATATGCAAATCAGTCTGTCCCTGGCCCAGTGCATCATGGGAACAGGGCAGACTAAACTACCAAGCCAATTCTTCACCAGAAAGGAGACAAGCTACCGGGGACCGGTTTCTGGCATTTCAGCAGTCTTCGGCCCGGCTTGCTTGAATCCTGATGGTGCAGTGAGAAAGGGACTCATGTCTGAGTATACCCTGCCACACCTATAGTCGCCAAAAACGATTCAGAAAAGGGGATGGTGATGAACAGAGTGTCTGAATTAAGCAGACCACTCTTACCCAGTCCAAAGATCAGGGCTTGATCCATCACCGTTATTTATCTCACTGCACCATCCCAGCTCAGAACCTGGCTATATGCAAATCAGTCTGTCCCTGGCCCAGTGCATCATGGGAACAGGGCAGACTAAACTACCAAGCCAATTCTTCACCAGAAAGGAGACAAGCTACCGGGGACCGGTTTCTGGCATTTCAGCCGTCTTCGGCCCGGCTTGCTTGAATCCTGATGGTGCAGTGAGAAAGGGACTCATGTCAGAGTATACCCTGCCACACCTATAGTGGCCAAAAACGATTCAGAAAGGGGATGGTGATGAACAGAGTGTCTGAATTAAGCAGACCACTCTTACCCAGTCCAAAGATCAGGGCTTGATCCATCACCGTTATTTATCTCACTGCACCATCCCAGCTCAGAACCTGGCTATATGCAAATCAGTCTGTCCCTGGCCCAGTGCATCATGGGAACAGGGCAGACTAAACTACCAAGCCAATTCTTCACCAGAAAGGAGACAAGCTACCGGGGACCGGTTTCTGGCATTTCAGCCGTCTTCGGCCCGGCTTGCTTGAATCCTGATGGTGCAGTGAGAAAGGGACTCATGTCTGAGTATACCCTGCCACACCTATAGTGGCCAAAAACGATTCAGAAAAGGGGATGGTGATGAGCAGAGTGTCTGAATTAAGCAGACCACTCTTACCCAGTCCAAAGATCAGGGCTTGATCCATCACCGTTATTTATCTCACTGCACCATCCCAGCTCAGAACCTGGCTATATGCAAATCAGTCTGTCCCTGGCCCAGTGCATCATGGGAACAGGGCAGACTAAACTACCAAGCCAATTCTTCACCAGAAAGGAGACAAGCTACCGGGGACCGGTTTCTGGCATTTCAGCCGTCTTCGGCCCGGCTTGCTTGAATCCTGATGGTGCAGTGAGAAAGGGACTCATGTCTGAGTATACCCTGCCACACCTATACTGGCCAAAAACGATTCAGAAAAGGGGATGGTGATGAACAGAGTGTCTGAATTAAGCAGACCACTCTTACCCAGTCCAAAGATCAGGGCTTGATCCATCACCGTTATTTATCTCACTGCACCATCCCAGCTCAGAACCTGGCTATATGCAAATCAGTCTGTCCCTGGCCCAGTGCATCATGGGAACAGGGCAGACTAAACTACCAAGCCAATTCTTCACCAGAAAGGAGACAAGCTACCGGGGACTGGTTTCTGGCATTTCAGCCGTCTTCGGCCCGGCTTGCTTGAATCCTGATGGTGCAGTGAGAAAGGGACTCATGTCTGAGTATACCCTGCCACACCTAGAGTGGCCAAAAACGATTCAGAAAAGGGGATGGTGATGAACAGAGTGTCTGAATTAAGCAGACCACTCTTACCCAGTCCAAAGATCAGGGCTTGATCCATCACCGTTATTTATCTCACTGCACCATCCCAGCTCAGAACCTGGCTATATGCAAATCAGTCTGTCCCTGGCCCAGTGCATCATGGGAATAGGGCAGACTAAACTACCAAGCCAATTCTTCACCAGAAAGGAGACAAGCTACCGGGGACCGGTTTCTGGCATTTCAGCCGTCTTCGGCCCGGCTTGCTTGAATCCTGATGGTGCAGTGAGAAAGGGACTCATGTCTGAGTATACCCTGCCACACCTATAGTGGCCAAAAACGATTCAGAAAAGGGGATGGTGATGAACAGAGTGTCTGAATTAAGCAGACCACTCTTACCCAGTCCAAAGATCAGGGCTTGATCCATCACCGTTATTTATCTCACTGCACCATCCCAGCTCAGAACCTGGCTATATGCAAATCAGTCTGTCCCTGGCCCAGTGCATCATGGGAACAGGGCAGACTAAACTACCAAGCCAATTCTTCACCAGAAAGGAGACAAGCTACCAGGGACCGGTTTCTGGCATTTCAGCCGTCTTCGGCCCGGCTTGCTTGAATCCTGATGGTGCAGTGAGAAAGGGACTCATGTCTGAGTATACCCTGCCACACCTATAGTGGCCAAAAACGATTCAGAAAAGGGGATGGTGATGAACAGAGTGTCTGAATTAAGCAGACCACTCTTACCCAGTCCAAAGATCAGGGCTTGATCCATCACCGTTATTTATCTCACTGCACCATCCCAGCTCAGAACCTGGCTATATGCAAATCAGTCTGTCCCTGGCCCAGTGCATCATGGGAACAGGGCAGACTAAACTACCAAGCCAATTCTTCACCAGAAAGGAGACAAGCTACCGGGGACCGGTTTCTGGCATTTCAGCCGTCTTCGGCCCGGCTTGCTTGAATCCTGATGGTGCAGTGAGAAAGGGACTCATGTCTGAGTATACCCTGCCACACCTATAGTGGCCAAAAACGATTCAGAAAAGGGGATGGTGATAAACAGAGTGTCTGAATTAAGCAGACCACTCTTACCCAGTCCAAAGATCAGGGCTTGATCCATCACCATTATTTATCTCACTGCACCATCCCAGCTCAGAACCTGGCTATATGCAAATCAGTCTGTCCCTGGCCCAGTGCATCATGGGAACAGGGCAGACTAAACTACCAAGCCAATTCTTCACCAGAAAGGAGACAAGCTACCGGGGACTACCGGTGCTACCCACAGAAGCAGCCTTGTAAACTGTGTCTAAGGTCTGCCATTGCAGAGCCTGTGTGCAGTCTGGTACTGTCATGCTAACTGGTGCGCCCACTTGCCAGTCCCAAAACCTTCCCTTTTCTTCATATCAGACACCCCTATGGTAGGCCCAAGGGCAGGGTGCATTGTAAGTATAATGTACGACAAGCCCTGATGTGTGTGGCATGTCCTAATAGTGAATTACAGCCATTTTCGTTTTTCACTATTGCAAGGCTACCTGTTCTCCTTAGGCCAGAGTGGGCAGTTAGATTATTACATTCTTATAGTCCTAACTGACTCAGAGAACATGGTGGAAATTCGAGTTTACTATGCCTGGACTCAGAATGACAAAATGCATCTTTTAGTGAAGTTGGTTTTAACAATCTGTGTTTGAAAATACCACTTTTTGAAAGTAGGCATTTTCTTGCCTAACCTTTCAAGCCTTCCTCTGCTAGGTTGTGTATTTCTTGTCTGGAGTTTGAGTGACAGGGCTGGGGGATTCCAAGAGACAGGTTGAGTCAGCCCAGTGGTGAATAGAGAGATCTGCACCTAGATGGGCGGGAGGAGTTGCACCTGAACCTTTTTAGGGCTATGCCTTCCTTCCACAATGCTGGCTCCACCTCATGGTGTGCGGCTGAATGTCTCTGCCCTGCATTCTGAAAGAAGAGAAGGAATCCTGTCAACAAAGTAATCCAGGGGTATGCTTGCCTTCCACAATGTCGGCTCCACCTCCTGTGAGGCGTCTGATGTTTCTGCCCTGCACTGTGAAAGGAAAGAAGAAGTCTGGTAAACAGAGTGCTCCAGAACTGGTTTGGACTGGGCAAAGACCCCTCTCCCCTCAGAGAACAAAGGATTTTGGGGTATAAGTATTGGGACCCTGATCACATGAAATTAGATCACTTTTGGAATAAAAGAAGAAACCTTTACTGAGGAGAGGAACTTGAAGAAACTGAGGAGAGACTATTCCTAAGCTGAAGTGCTGCTCAGTGGATTGGCCTGCAGTGGTTGCCTTACTGCCAAAGGAAGGAGAAAGGATCTTTGTGTACTTTATTTTCAACTTGTGTAGGATCTCTAAGGGCTTGGAAGAGAGCATGCTGTAGTTGTCGTATCGTGCGGAAGCTTCTTGAAAACATCGGAGAAGAGTGTCTCAGCTGCAGCTGTTGCCGTCGCATCGCAGAACAAGGGTATCGCCGCTGCAGCTGACGCTTTGAATCAAGACTTCTCACATCATCAGAGAAGTGTGCCGCATCCGGAAGATCTTCACATCTTTATTTCTTTGCACCGGAACTTTGCCGCATTTCCATTGCTGCAGCATTACTTGTTGTGGAAGCGCAACGCATCGTAAGGTACATTGACGCAAAGTGTCGCATCTTAAGAACTGAACTGAACTAAGCTAAAACTACCATCTTAAGTATAGTATTGTGGATTTCTGTCGTTTACGGTCTTGTGTTAAATCTATTTAAAGAATACTTATTTTTAATATACAACTGTGTGGTGTCCATCTGTAGTGTTGCCACTGGGTTACTGTATGTGGTCACAAATGCTTTACACACTGCTTCTGAGATAAGCCTGTCTCCTCGTGACAAGCTACAAAGGGGGTGAGCAGGGGTTATTTAGGAGTGTAATACCCTTATCCTGACTAGAGGCAAGGGTCCCTATTTGTCACAAGTACCGACCTGCGCCAACTAGAGACCTCCAAATCTAACAAAACCATGTGTCAGCGGTGCTCCTAACTGACACCAATAGGCCATGGGCAGAGCAATGTGCCTGCCTTTGGCCAATTGCGTGCTGTTTTTTATAGAAAGACGCACGCAAAGGCCAATAGCATGGGCCAAAAGGAAAAGCACACGCACAAGAGTGTGCGATTCCTCGGTCCATTTCTAAACCCCCTACAAGAGGTCTCTCGCTGTCCGGTCAGTGCTGAGCACTGCAACGCTAGGCGTGAGACCTAAAAAGGGTTCCCCGCCACGGTTCTAACTACCAACTATGACATACCTATTAGGTTCCAGTCAAAAAGTTATCCCATAGGAGGGGTTCCCAATGATAGTCTATAAAGGGGTAGGCCTGACTGCGAAATCAGGGGCCTTTGGCAGGTATTCCAGTGTCACCATGTTTTTAGGGGAGAGCACCTGCAGCTTAGCACTGTTTAGCAGTAGTAAGGTGCCCAGAGTCCTAAGTCCCAAAAAAATGTGCAGTCAAGTGGGAGTCAAAAAGGGTAAAAATGTAAGGAAGACCATCCTAAGGCTGACAGGTCCAACACTAACAGACACGGTCATCGCAGACGATAAGTCCGACACCCACCCCTACAAAGTAAAGCAACTACTCCGTTAAAGACTATACAAGAGAAGGCAGGGGCGCAAATACAGCCAAAGGTGAGGGGTGGTGGGAGAATACTTCCAGCAATGTAGATGCAATTTTCTAGGGGTGACCAATACTTCCAGCAATTCTGACCTAAACAGTGGGGTTGGGGGCTAATCCATCAATCAATGTAGCGGCAAACATGGTTTTGGGGGTGTCAAAACCAACAACAATGTAGAGGCAATTTGTAGGAGTTGCCAAATGCTTCCAGCAATTCTCACCTAAATGGTGATTTTGGGGGGCTAATGCACCAATCAATGTTGCTGCAAACATGGTTTTGGGGTGTCAATACCAGCAATGTAGAAGCAATTTCTTTCCCATACTTGCAGCAATTCTCACCTAAACGGTGGTGTTGGGGGGCTAATCCACCAATCATGTATCAGCAAACATGGGGCTGTGGGGCTAATTCCCCCAGCAATGTTGACGTAAACCTGGAGCTGTGGGGCCAATACCTCCAGCAATGTTGACGTAAACTTGGGGCAGAGGGGTAAACACCCCCAACAATGTTGAGTCAAACCTGGGGCTGAGGGGTAAATACCCCAACAATGTTAATACAAACTTGGGGCTGAGAGGTAAATACAACCAGCAATGTTGATGTAAACTTGGGGCTGAAGGGTAAATACCCCCAGCAATGTTGATGAAAACTTGGTGCTGAGGGGTAAATACCCCTTGCAATGTTGATGGAAACATGGGGCTGAGGGGTAAATACCCCCAGCAATGTTTATGCAAACTTGGGGCTGAGGGGTAAATACCCCCAACAATGTTGAGGCAAACTTGGGGCTTAGAGATAATACTCCCAGCAATGTTGATGCAAACGTGGGGCTGAGGGGCCAATACCCCCAGGAATGTTGATGCGAACGTGGGGTTAGGGGGGTTAATACCCCGAGCAATGTGTACCTGAACAATGTAACTGGTGCTCATGCAAAGTGCCTCAATTCCCACAGGTGGAGTACATGCTGCAGGAATTCTTTAAAAAAAACTGCATTCCCAACAGTGTGGGAATGCAGGAAATGCATCCCCACACTGTGGCATCAAAAGTATCTGACAACTTTGAGGAATTGGCAGAGTGAAGATGCTGGTGCTCTAGGGACTGTTGATAAACAAATAAAACCTCTTCTAGTAAAATGTGCATTAAAACGTGAAATACTCAGGTGACAGAACAGCCATACACAGCAGCTCAAGAACTGTGTGTGTGTGTGTCTGTGTGTGTAAGCTGCCTCAGACTAGGCTGAAGCACATGAGTGGGGGGCTGAAACACATGGAGGCCTATGGGTGTTGATGTGATCAGAAAGTGTTCTGCATAGAATTGGATTGGCTATGTGTGAAATTGGACCTTGGTCGATGGTCCAGGCACCAGGGTCACCTGTGGGCCAAGGTTTTGGGGCCTCTGTAAAACACACCAAGAAACTGACTTACTTCACCAGTTCACACCAGGCCAATGCAGTTTAGTGCAAGTATGTTGTCCGCTCACCAGCTGTGCTGTAAATTTAGACTGTGGGATAGCCTTTTGAGCATACTCACATTGGCGCACCCCCTTGTGTGCCCCTCCAATCACGTAGTTATAACTTACTTCCTGGCCGGTTTGCCATTGCACCGGCCCGGGAAGCGACTGCTGTTTGCCGTGTAGGTAAGCCAAGGGCTGTTCCCTTGCTCGATTATGCGGGGATTACTCTACTCCTACTAATACGCCTCAACCCTTTCATTCCCCCAGGCTCCCTCTGACGACTTTGCCCATTGCTGGCGCGTCAATACTCAAACGGGGTAAGCTTCTTGTCTGCACGCCTCGTATTGCACACCTTGCCGTTAATTCGCGGCACTTATTAGTTGTTTCTCCCTTTAGGAGATTGTTCCCCGCCGTTTATCCCGACGCATTGTAGTTAAAATTGCCCAAGTGATCGAGAACCAACTGTTCCTCCCTGGGTAAGTTACCGCCCCACAGCGCGGTTCATTCACCTACTCCCCGATGTGATCTATCTGCTCATAGACCTCCTGATCTCTTACAGATCACCACTGCAGCCCGCACCGTGTACCGGCCGGTACCCACTGCGAGCCTCCCGCCTATTGCGGTATGTTTAAACTTGTGCGGCATGCTCTCTAGGCACTCTTTAAATCATTTTCATTAATTCTTCATTGATCACTGCTTGCCTCCCGCCCACCGGGGTATGTTGGAACGTGCGTGGCAGGTTCTCTAGGCACTTTTTTATCCCTCAACGCGCCTTTTTACCTCTCATCACTAATCACTGCGTCACCACTACCGCGAGCACCCACCTCTTGACACAAGCCAGTCACCACGATCGTAGCACTTCCAATGGAGCTGTTCACATTCGCCGGAATACTCTATTAAGATCGTTTGTTCACTAAACCACCTAGATCATCCTTGTCCTTACCTGGCACAATGATAACGGCTTGGAAACAATATTTGCATGAAGGCTGCTGTCTGAAACAAATGGTTCTGTTAAACCTGCAATCTCTGCAAACTACCTGTTTTTAATTCTTACTTCACCTTAATTGCACACTCAGGATGTAGGCCCATATGGCAACGCTGAATGTCACACATGTCATTAACAAATGAAAACCAGTAGTGATCACTAAAATGTGTCCTCCGTTGGACAAATCTCCTTTTTTTCCCCTTTTTTCCTTTAGGCTATCATGGCTAGGAATAATTAGGCTTTATACAGTCCTGATGATGATCCCTGTAACTGTGTAGTGGGATCGAAACGCCGTCGACAATTGCTACACCATATACTGTTTTGTGTACTATTCACTATAACTTAAGTAATGGTGTGAATGCGAATTCTGTTATTGCTATATGCACAGAAACATAATAGCTTTTTGCCTAAAAACTGTTTTCTACTCTCTATCCACTCTGCTAACCATGACAATCTGTAAACGTTTGGGTACAGGCTTGTGCCCTCCTCCAAGAAATTGTTGAAGGTATTTTACAAAAACTGTGTTGAGAATTAAATGTTAGACCTCTGCCCAGCTGTGCGAGTCAACTGAGAATATAGCATCCATTGTGTCTATATTTATCCTTTGTGTATAATTATTCCCTGCATAGGACCACTGTTGTTTTCACTTATAAGTTCCCCGAGGTCCTATGTTGACTCGTTTGGGTGCCCTTGTGTTTCATATTCTGACTGCGCAATCGATTGATTGCAAGGGCTTAGCTTGTCCTTCCACTTTTAGGAGTGGGTCACTTTCCTCACTACCCTCTCGTCGATCACCTTGTCCCTTATATTCTTCTTCCACCCTCCCATCTGAGTTCACTGTAATGTCTGACCCGCCTCCACTGTATTCTGACGAATACATTGATAAGATATGTGCTGGCCGCTCTCTGTTCACTGACCAAGACGACAGTACATTGCCAGGTAGCCCTAATCTCCTAGACGACTTGGAAAAACAAAAAAAGGAATTTGTACGCTTGGAGCTCATGACCCTTATGCTGACTGAATATTTAAGATCTAAAACGATACCATTGGGGTTACAGGTACGCAATATCCCGGGCGTCTTCACAGACAACCGCAAATACATCAAAGTGTTCAGTCATATTGGTACCACCTGTTCCAGACATTGGCTGGTTTTGGGAATTGAAACTGCTGGGGAGGAGCTTGAAAAATTAGCCGCCACTATTAAAGATCTAGAAAAACAGATTAATGAGACTGACACAATCACTGATGCTAAGAAATTGTTAGAAAAAATTGAAAAAAACGTTGCTGAATTCAATCGCATCGAACAAAATAAAAAATCTGTTAAGGTCAAGAAAGACATTAAATATTTCACCCAAGAGAGGACATATCCTTATCTTATTAAGGACTTTTATACCAACCGCAACTTCAACCGAAACCCGCAAAATCCCAGACCCTGGGGTGTTTCAACCGAAGAAATACGGTTGTTGGTTTTACTGATTCCTTGGCTGACTCTTCAGACAACTCTGACTCCTGTGAAGGCCCTAGTACCTCCAACCGCAACCCTAACCAACATTTTTTAGGGAGAGGATGAGGGGAAGAACCCAAACGGGGCAGGGTAAAGCAGCAGCAAGATGGCACAATCCCCCAGGGGAGAGACAAACGAGGAGAAAATTCTATCAGTGGTAGCCGAACCTGCTCCTTCTGATTTAGCTATTCCCATCTTTAACTTGTCCGAACACAACCTTTCCTCACAAGAAATCTCCATCCTGAGTAAGGGACTCTCCTTTGTACCCACAATCTACCCCGATTTTTTGAATCTCCAATCTGAGCTTATGGGGTTCTTCAGGAAAATCAGACTCCGTGCCTTCTTTGCCCCTAATCCAGCTCAACCCAGAGCTGCCTTAACCCCTTTCCGACCACCGTCCACTTTTTCTCCCACATCTGGCATGATACCTAAAGAGATCCTTACCTTCGAGAAAGTCGTCCTCAAGGAAACCACCACTTTGGCTAAATCCCATACATTCATTCCTTATAACATATCCCTTGATGAGAAAAATGCCATTTCATCCTTACGGGATAGGGATGAGTTAATCATTAAGCCCGCTGACAAAGGGGGTGGGATTGTCCTACAAAATGTAATTAACTACAAAACTGAATTGTTACGTCAAGCTTCCAACACAGACCACTACTGAATACCAATCCCACGAAAGAACTCCAAACTTTGATTAGAAAGGTCACAACAGAAGCCTTTGAAACCGGATTTCTTACCAAACATGAACTAAACTTTTTGAATGTGGACCATCCCCGTATTCCGGTTATCTACACCCTTCCTAAGATTCATAAACGGTTGGATGACCTCCCCGGCCGTCCTATAGTCTCTGGCTGTAGCTCTGTGTTGGAACCCTTGGGGCACTATGTGAATTATTTTTTGAAAGATTTTGTGCCTTGTACAGTCTGCTATGTGCGTGACACCATTTACATGATTAACCTAATTGAGAACTATCCATTTGATCCTACCACTGAAACTCTGTGTACTCTTGATGTTGAATCACTGTACACGAACATTCCTCAAACAGAAGCCCTACTAGTCATGGAAAAAATTCTTAACACTCGACCAGGCCCACGTACCCACACTCTTCATTATTCAACTACTTGAAATTTGCCTAACTCAGAATTTCTTTATGTTTGATAGTGAATACTATCAACAGGTGAAGGGAACTTTGATGGGTGCTATTTTTGCCCCAACCTTGGCGATTCTTTACATGGATTGGCTTGAGTGTGGCATCATATTACCGACCACCAACCCATTCCACCAGGGACTGGTGGAAGCGCTATATAGATGATGTCTTTATGATCTGGAAAGGCCCTACTGAAGCCTTGCCATTATTCCAACATTGGCTTAACAACAATTGTAATGGCTTAATGTTCACCTTAACCAGCAGTAAAACGAGCATTCCATTCCTGGATCTCTGTATACAACATAAAGACGGCTTACTGTTCACATCCTTATTCCGTAAGCCTACGGAGAGGAATACTCTGCTGAGTTACAGTAGCTGTCATCCACAAGCCCTGAGAGATAGCTTGCCCTATTCGCAATTTTTACGTCTGAGACGGAATTGCTTTCTTAAGACGGATTATTTCAGGGAAGCAAACATACTGGCAGACAAACTAAGATTCAGAGGCTATCCACGCCGCTTAGTGAAAAATGCCATGAAGAGGGCTTGGTACTGCCCGCGAGAATCCCTTTTGGAACCTAAAGAAAAAAAGCAATCTGACCAACTAGTATGTGTCACGACTTTTTCTGCAGTGTCCAATAAGATCCGCAAAAGTATTAAGAAAAACTGGCATATCCTCAACTCTGGAGATTTAAATCTTGAACCCCCCCATGTTTGCTTTTAAGAGAAGCAAAAATCTCAAGGACCACCTGGTAAGGACTGCTCTTCCTTCGCCCAAACCAGCACACACACTCATAGATCTATGGGAACATCCCCCACTGAAGGGAAACTCTAAATGTGGTAGTTGCGTGGTGTGTGATTTTTGTATTGAGTCAAAAGAATTTGTCTTTGGTGAAGTGAAAAATGTTTTGCGTACTTTTACCAATTGTAACAGCTGTAACTTGGTATACGCCATCGTGTGTCCATGCAACCTGCTCTACGTGGGACAAACCAAGCAGAAGATCAAACTGAGAATCTCACAACACCGCAGTAGGATCAGATGCAAAACAGAGAAAGCCCCTCTCGTTGAACACTTCATTGACAAAGGGCACACCGAAAATGATCTGAGATGGACTGTGATCAGCCAAATTACTCTACCGCCAAGAGGGGGGGACTTGTCCAAACTTCTAAATAAGGAAGAATTGAAATGGATACTACGAACTGATAGCTTAAACTCTGGACTTAACCAGCAAGAGGACTGGACCAATCTAACATAGATTGCTGTGATTTGGGCCCTTTACAGTTAATTTCGAAGTGGAATGTGTGGAACATTAAAATGTGCATGCTTTAATTATCTGTTATGTCTTCCACCACACAGTGTCTGTCTCACTGTCACTTGTTCACTTGGATCACACCACAATTTCTCCTTGGGACTCACCCTCACGTAACATGGCTGCCACCAATGTCCTTCCTTTATTTTAGTCACCCAGCCATGAGACTGCCCTGTCCAACCACTGAGTCTCAACTTACTTCCTGGTTGCCCTTGCTCAAAAAGCGAGTCCCTCCTTTGTGTCTACCCTAACATGTGACTGCCCCATCCAATCACGTAGTTATAGCTTACTTCCTGGCCGGTTTGCCATTGCACCGGCCCGGGAAGTGACTGCAGTTTGCCGTGAAGGTAAGCCAAGGGCTGTTCCCTTGCTCGATTATGCGGGGATTAGTCTACTCCTACTAATATGCCTCAACCCTTTCATTCCCCCAGGCTCCCTCTGACGACTTTGCCCATTGCTGGCGCGTCGATACTCTAACGGGGTAAGCTTCTTGTCTGCAAGCCTCGTATTGCACACCTTGCTGTTAATTCGCGGCACTTATTAGTTGTTTCTCCCTTTAGGAGATTGTTCCCCGCCGTTTATCCCGACGCATTGTAGTTAAAATTGCCCAAGTGATCGAGAACCAACTGTTCCTCCCTGGGTAAGTTACCGCCCCACAGCGCGGTTCATTCACCTACTCCCCGATGTGATCTATCTGCTCATAGACCTCCTGATCTCTTACAGATCACCACTGCAGCCCGCACCGTGTACCGGCCGGTAACCACTGCGAGCCTCCCGCCTATCACGGTATGTTTAAACTCGTGCGGCATGCTCTCTAGGCACTCTTTAAATCGTTTTCATTAATTCCTCATTGATCACTGCTTGCCTCCCGCCCACCGCGGTATGTTGGAACTTGCGTGGCAGGTTCTCTAGGCACTTTTTATCCCTCAACGCGCCGTTTTTACCTCTCATCACTAATCACTGGGTCACCACTACCGCGAGCACCCACCTCTTGACACAAGCCAGTCACCAGGATCGTAGCACCTCCAATGGAGCTGTTCACATTCGCCGGAATACTCTATTTAGATCGTGTGTTCACACAACCACCTAGATCATCCTTGTCCTTACCTGGCACAATGATAACGGCTTGGAAACAATATTTGCATGAAGGGTGCTGTCTGAAACAAATGGTTCTGTTAAACCTGCAATCTCTGCAATCTACCTGTTTTTAATTCTTACTTCACCTTAATTGCACACTCAGGATGTAGGCCCATATGGCAACACTGAATGTCACACATGTCTATATTAAGATCATTAACAAATGAAAACCAGTAGTGATCACTAAAATGTGTCCTCTCTTGGCCAAATCTCCTTTTTCCCCTTTTTTCCTTTAGGCTATCATGGCTAGGAATAATTAGGCTTTATACAGTCCTGATGATGATCCCTGTAACTGTGTAGTGGGATCGAAACGCCGTCGACAATTGCTACACCATATACTGTTTTGTGTACTATTCACTATAACTTAAGTAATGGTGTGAATGCAAATTCTGTTATTGCTATATGCACAGAACATAATAGATTTTTGCCTAAAAACTCTTTTCTACTCTCTATCCTCTCTGCTAACCATGATAATCTGTAATCGTTTGGGTACAGGCTTGTGCCCTCCTCCAAGAAATTGTTGAAGGTATTTTACAAAAACTGTGTTGAGAATTAAATATTAGACCTCTGCCCGGCTGGGCAAGTCAACTGAGAATATAGCATCCATTGTGTCTATATTTCTCCTTTGTGTATAATTATTCCCTGCATAGGACCACTGTTGTTTTCACTTGACAGAAGCAGCGTCATCTCACCCACCAGCCCATCACTTTCAGGTCATGGCAGAGAGGTTGCATTATATGTAGGTGCCTTGTAGGGAGACAAGTCACATTTGGACAGTCTAACCTAAACACCACCATCTTGATCAACAGCAGTGTGCCTTTGTGAGATCTCCATTAACAGCTAGATGCACAGAGGCTACAATGAAAGAGATGGTCACAGAATGTTTGCCTTTTACTTTCAGAGTGCCAGATCATCATTCAGATCCTAATCCAACCATGGGTCGCTAGCATGTTGTGCATGTCCAATGAGGGAATGTCATCTTCAGGTTGGTACACTTATCCCGCAGAAATTGTATTAGAGACACACTTTTGATGGTGGAACTGGAATTGCCATAACCACACATATGTATGTATCACAAAGTCAATGCATGAGTCCACCACAACACAAACTGAAACATCGCAAGTTGACAGAACTACAATGTATGCACAAAAGTATGACGTTATGTTGCCTCTGTGTACATTAAAGACCATAAGATATTGGCTCAGACAACACACTACTCCACAGCCCCTGCCACTCTGTACTGATTTCAGTGTCTCTCAATACAACAACCTAGAAGTGGTTCTGTCACATTTGTCTTTGTATCATTTGTATCCGAAATCCATCTTGTGTTGTAAAGAAGCATGGGGGTGCAGTCACCAGGTGTGGACCGTGGGCGCTGCACACAACTCCCAATCTGTATGTGTATACAGACATCTTTGGAGAATGTCACTCACAGCAATTCTGCATCGGACTCCTCAGGCTGTAGTGTGTCCGCAAATAAATCTCACTGCAGATTGTGTCCTGCAGAGTAGTAGGACTATGCATGAGTCTCAGGACGTAGGATCCGCCAACAGCGTTGGAGGGTCTAGTGCACAACAATTGGGTTAGATAAGCTGCCAGTACTGGTGATGATGCCAGGTGGGTGGGCTCAATTTGTGGCTCCCAATCACAATCAACATGGCCATCTTCAAGCCAGAAGATATGGGTACATCTTGTGAGGAAGAGGGATATGTGCAGAATGAAGTCTGTTTTGTCCACATTTGGCAAAGAAACACTGTATCTACATCTATGAAAAAGTCAAGGAGACCTTCCAGAAATACATATTGCCATTACACTCTAGGGCAGTGTTTAATGTGCAAAATGGGAGCACCCATGGACACATACAAGGGCTAGCCTTGCCAAACCAGATTAGAGGTTGCAACATATTGACAATGCAAACACTCAATGGAATTGGGTGTAACGTTCCTGTGTCACATGTGTATTTGCATACAGTGCTATGTGTTTTCTTCAGCACAACCAGATATATCATCACAATGAGTCCAACTCACTTGGTGTCCCCATGCCTTGACCATTCAAAGTAATGACGTCAATAATAACCATACGTGTGTAGGCTACTTTGGAAGTCTGGGGATGCATTGCTGGAGTAGTCTGACACCAGGTGGCACAACCACACACATCATTGAATTCCCACTTGAGGGGGCTAAAGCCTTCTAACTAATGCACTGGCATCCAATGTTCTAGCATCATGACATTTCAATATAACCAATCACCACCTCTATCAAAAGGCAGTAAGCAATGCCAAAAATGAACATTCAGTGAGTACACCTACCTACAACAAACTCAACACAGCTGCCCACACCCAACTCAGACAAGGCTAGGCTAGGTGGAGGCAAATTGTCCTTTGAGGGCAATACATTTCACATATGCCAGTGTACTTAGAGCAGCCTTCACAATATTCAGTCAGGAACATTCAGTGGCTGACAGAAAGCTGCAGCAAACACATTCCACATCTTCATCTTTACTCTGGTTAATGATTTTGTCTGTGTACATACAACTAATCTACACATCTGTACATGTCTACATTACCTCATGACTTGCATGATCTCCACGTGTGTGCCTATGACCCCTCTCAGATCCACCTCAAAGTACATGCTCATCTCTCAATACTATCATACACACACACGTATGTTATAACAACACTCTGGGACATCTAGATGGCAAATTATGTCTGCCCCACATTCTCAAGCATTGTACTCTTACTCTTCCAAACTGATTATAACAACCTGACATTTGCACTAGCCTTCTTACATTTACACCTACATTCAAAGAGCAACTCTTCATCACTATGTACACAACACCTCTCACATACATGACCTGAACACAATGTACTGTATTCATCTCCTCCTCAGCAGCCGTCAAACGTAACATGTCAAATGAACTGCTCGCATCACCAGTTGAACTTTCAGGGATGTCTAGGACTTCACTCATTTCAGAACTTGCAGCATTGCAGCCACTCTGACATACTCACTTAGCACACCAACACATCTCACAAAAAGACACTTACACTGCTCAATGAATATGTCCTCAGTCGTTTGCATATAAACATGCACACCATACTCTGCTTAGGTTCTACAGATTGTCATTTCTAAAACAAATGCATACACTGATTCAAACACAACATACATCAACTCTACAACACCTCATATGTCACGGCTCAGACCCTAATTCTCGCAAATGGTGTATACCCTTGGCATACACTTATCCACTTGGTTACAAATGACAAGATAATCCTTGTCTCACTGTGGCCCTGTCACATCCACATATGACTTCCATGCTACATACCCCCATTGACTTATGCACATTAACAACTGTCCTCACTCATTGAAACTGCCCTGTTACAGTCTTCTCTCACCGCAGTGACACAGATTACAGCTCTCACTTCCTGACAGAATCCAACCTTGTCTACCTGGTCATACCCTTATCACATCTACCAATTCCAATCCAAAACCTGTACAAATTTACCCAGTCTAACAAGCTCACATACTCTGAATCACACCCTCATATGTTTAACCATTCATATTGGGAGAATGTGGATTCCTCACATCTCTTACACAAGATCTGCCTATGAACTTAGCTTATACCTTACTCTCGCTGACAATCACAAAATTTGTCCTGCCACCATTACGTATGAATCTCCACTGTATGCACAAATTAGAGGGGCAAGTTACTTCAACTTTACCCTTGCTTAAGCATGCTCAGCACATCCAACATGAACTTTGGTTAACAGATCTGCAGCTATGCCTCACATTAAAAACAACACATCCTCCCCTGTGTGGCAACTAAGTCAATGGATGTGACACTTGCTCATGTAGCATCTTCAAAAAGATGGAAACACTTCACTTTTATGTACTCATTGTCCACTTGGCTTACCACATGTAGTACTGTCCAATCCAACAGACATAATAGCACTCCTAATTATTCTCGGTGTGACCTGGAACAGCTTCAATGATTGCTTAAAAGGACCCCATTGTCAGTCTACCTTAAATGATAAAATACACAAAGTTCACACGCATAACTGTGACTGGTGTGGTTGTGAATGTTAAATGTAATCTTGGTAGAAAAAAGCGATACATGTGATGTTCCAAAACAAAGCAGGAGGGCATGAATGACACATAAAGTAGCAAGAAATGGACTACAACGACAACCCACACCTTGACTAACAAATCCCTGCCCAAACTGGAGTCATTGGAGTAAACAGGGTCTGAAGACTGTCAGAACACTGCTCACTTCACACTCATCAAGGACTCAGAAAATGTATCTGAGGAGTACACAGCCATGAAGGGTATTTGCCTACAGAAACACGACACCTCCGGCAAGGCTGTCATTGGCACTGGTCTACCAGATGAAAAGAAGACACAGACATGGGCCCATCACTATCAAGTCACATATATGTATTGTGTCATCATAACTCTGTGTACATGGGTGTGTCCAAAGTCACAACCATGCAGTCAAAATCCACATGTACCCAGGTGCATCGATGAGAACGGTGTCTTTCTTTACATCACAAACATATGCAGCACACTCCTCCGAAACGCTTGCACTTTGGAACACTTGTACTATGTTGACATATGAACGCCTGACACATGTGCAATTGTGATGTAAAAAAGGAAAGGTTTGTGACTTCATGTCACACTCATAGCCCAAAGAGTTGTGGCAATGACACCCAGCAAATGTGGACACAAAAATCTTGAATAAATACTGTAAAAATTCTCATTCTACAAGGACCTTATGCAAACCATGACAGACTAACGTCATTGTATCCTTACACCACTAATTGAACATGTTTAAATTTGACTTTAACAAAAATTTGAAGAACACAGAAATCTCCAAACGCAAATTAGACTCTGCTTCATTCAGCATTGAGTACTGAAGTAGAGAACTGACAAAAGGCCAATGGCCAGTCCAAAAGTCTCAGAGACAGGGGCCAGAGGAGTCATGCCATCAAGTCTTGCCTGCACATTTTCTGCTAAGGGGCACCTTCCCTGGGAGGGGTATCTAGGGGGCATGCCAGGCACCACAGGGACAAAACTAGGGAGGACTGGGTAGGGTTTTGGGAGAGATGGGATCATGAGGGGTGTGTGGGTTCACTCCAGTGGTTGGGTCAGATTGAGGGGGTGGGGTGGGTCCACTGCAGTGGTAGTCTCAGACTGAGTGGGGTAGCTGTAGTGGGAGGGCTTGATGGGGAATGGGGTGGACTTGGGTTTACCATTTTGAGGAAGGTATAACCCTTGATGGTAGGTAAAGTAAAAGGGAGGGACTCAAACTGTTTGGGAGGGGTTTTTTGGGTTCAGTGGTACGGGGCTGGTGTGGGGAAGTAGGGTTGGTGGAGGTGTTTGGGACTTGGGAGAGGTGGAGGATTGCAGGTGTGGGGTTTTGGACTAGGCTTTTCAGAGGGGGCAGCAGATTTAGATGTCAGGGCCGGAGGCTTGTGGGTTGCTTCTTCTTCTGGTGAGGGGGTTTGGATGGGTCAGTAGGGAAGAGGCCAAGGTCACAAAGGAAGACTTTCTGGGCGGGGGGGACCAGGAGATGAAAGGGTAGGGGTTCTGGAGGCAGAGGGCTGTGAGGTATGCAATGTGTCTGTGGGTGCATGTGTGTTATCTACTGGTTTGTCTGTGGTGGTGAGTGTGCTGTCTGTATCCTGAGTGTGCGTGTGTGGGTTTTCCCTTGTGGCTGTGTATTGCATGTGGCTGTTGAGGTGTGTGAATGTGTGTGTTTGAATGTGCTTGGGTCAGAGTGGGTAGTTGGGACAGTGGATGGGGAAGTGGTAGGAGGGAGGAGAGACTGCTGGAGCTGGGACACTGCTGCAGTCAGTGTGGAGGCCATAGTCTGATTGAATTTCTGTAGGGCAGAAATGTCCCAGTGAATGCCCTCCATGAATGACAACATTTGTGTCAAAAGATTGGTATGGTTATGGAGGACATTCAACACTGATGTCTGCCCCACAGAGATCTGCCTCAGTATGTTGATGGCCTCCACACTGAGGGCAGCAGGGTAGACAGGGGCAGGAGGTGAGGGGCCTGGCGCAAAGGAGACAGGTCTACTGCCACGAGACTGGCCACGGACAGTGTGATGGGGAGCAGCTGGGAGGGTGGAGATTGTAGTGGTGGTGGTGGCTCTGATGTTTAGGAATCATCCCCTTTCTCTTCCACCACCAGGGAGTCATGAATGGAGGTTGAGAGGTCTTCTGCTGTTGTAGTTGGTGTTGCAGACTTGCCCTCAGTGTGGCTCCCCTCATCCCCCCTCCAGTGGATCCCTCCATGTCCGACTCCGCACTGGACCTAGACTGATGAACTGCTCTTCCTATATTCGTGGCACTGCCTCCTACGGTGGCCGGTGCTGATGCTGTGAACAAAAATGAAAGAAACTCAAAAAAGTCATCTGTATGCACTTGACACATAGGTAACATCACTGATCCTCACAGTTCAAATAACTACATCATTTTGAATAGTGCTATCATCTTTTGATACATTTACATAAAGACACATGTCAGTCTACAAGTTAACCATTGTCCCTCATACATGATGTTACCTGCATCATTGCATGTATCAACATCAAATGGCACAACCACAATGTGAAATACCCCACTATGTAGCAGTTGGTATCCAGTGGCTCTAATGCCACAGGCCCACTGACATCCTTTATAAACCTTGAGAATGCGTAATCATTGCTTCTGTCATGTCACACAAATAACATTGATCGTGCTAATTTGTCCTGTAACCCAGGTTCTCTAATGTCATATCATACATCTGACTATAATTGACAATTCACCAAGGTAGTAAGCATAGCTAGGATGAGAGACATGTGACACACTGTCTTGTGTCATCTATGCACAGTGTCATGAAGATGAATCACAATGTTGTGCCCATTGTAAACAGATCACCATTTACAGATGTGAACAATGGTCAACACACTTCCAAATCTGATGTCTGCATCTTCACAATGCTGCACGTGGTACACCATGCCACTGGCCCGTCTGGGTGCATTGTCGGTATAGAATATCAGTACTGAACCTCCATTTTTCATGATTCCAGTCAACAATGTGAACCAATGCTGTCTAGGCTGCAGAAGTCCCATTTGTATGGGCCAAGTCTGAATGTCCCTCACTTCCATTAGCCATATTGCACACTTCCGCCAGCTTAGATTGCTCTTCTTTCCCATCTCATTTGGTTGACTTACTTCAAACTGAGGAATATTTTACACCTCTCAATCTGACAACACAGCCTCATACATAAGGTTTTCAAAGGCCCAAGAATGTATAGACAACACCGTTTACAAACATGGCAACTGTTAATGTGTTTCTAACATCATCCCTCACTTTTTCAGCTATGCTTCAACCAGTGACCATGTGTGCTTGTCAATGAATGGCATGTGTTGTCACTGTTATAGAGTCAGACACATGGACTCACTCTTTTGAACCTGAAGAATTGAACATTCCACATCATCATGTGTAAGGCCAGTGTGACAGATGACGAGAGCTAGCATACCTGTGATTTGCCCATGGGATACATTTGATGACACTGAGCACCACAGCTGGGTCTAAAATTGCCACAATGTGCAAGCAAAACTCACCACGGGCTCAACATTGATGTTACCTGCTGCAGGGATGTATAGCATGGCCTCTACACACTTCTGTGTTTCAATAACAACACGCTTCATAGATGTGTTGAAACCACACTGTGAACAGGTCATAAATTGGTCAATGTGCTGGCACATGTTGGGCAATTGCATTACTCTTGAAGGTTACCTCCATGCACATGTTGCTGTGATTTGTTCTGATCACATGAATATGGCACTACTGTCACTTCCCTGAACATAACTGACTCATATCTCCCTGAGGAAAGGGGCTTTATCGGGCATCAAATTATCCTTGTGCATATGCATCTTGCAAAACTGATCAGTGGCTTTTTTTTTAAACTTTATTTTCAAGTTTTGCAGTAAACAAAACACATGAAAGGACTGTGCAAGTATCAGCAGAATTTTACAATTACATTTTGTGACCTTAGTATATCAAGTGACGAAATTAAAAAACAGGCAATGCACATTACCCCATACATCACGTAGCCACACTGTATAATTTGGCTGTTAGTGGAACTCTCTAGCGCCCTATAAAGAGAGTATGACATCATGTGTATCTAGATGTCATTCGACTAGACTCTCTCCAACTCTGTCCTTGCAACCCCAACTACAGGCCCCCTGGGGTGTCTACTTCGTCACCTTTCCGGCTGTGCGCTCCTGTAAATATATAAGAAACGGCTCCCATATGACTCAAGGGCGAGATGTGGGTGTCATCAACTTCGCATACACAGCCAGCTCCTGACAATGTATTAGGCCCCCCAGCCATACCTTGAACTTGGACGCTCTTCCTCTCTCCCATTTACAGGCCACCTTACGTTTAGCTAGGAGTAAGCTTAACGATATGAATTTCCTGAAAGGCGCCTTAAAATCCCTCATCTCTCCCAACAGTGTGGTGAGTGGGGTGTTGGTTACGTGTTCCCCTGTCATCTAGCTGAGATTTTCCATAACCTCTGTCCAGTATGTTAAGACTGGGGGGCATTCCCATGCCAAATGTAAAAAGTCAGCCCCTTACCTTCTGCCGAAATAGTTGTGTGATATAGTCGGTGGAGGAATTTAAAATGGATTATGCGCAATCTGCTGCTGGCCGAGGGCGCTCCGTCTGTTGGCAACAATAGGTCCATTGATCATCAGTGATGGGGGAGCCCAAATCTCTCTCCTATCTGGACCACGTCTCTGGAGCCCTATGTCTGCAATTGATTTGGGTGGATCAGTACAACGCGGATACTATGTGTGTGGGGGAGGAGTGCTGCAATAGGACATGTAGTGGGGCAAATGTGGGGGGCTCGTCGGTGAAGTCATGGGTAGCAGATTTTGCATCTAGGCATAGCCTCACATACATGAATATCTCGATGGGTGAGGGTTGGCAATCCTTAAAAAAAAGGTCTCCTGTACGGAAGGTTCCATTCTCATATAAAGCTCCCCAAGTCTGGATGTCGTATTTACGTAGCATTTGTTGACACCACACTCCCCATGTGACCGGGATATCTAGTTTGCCTTCTAGAGGACGCAGTGGGGAGTATAGTGTGTCCACAGTTATATGGTTGGCGATAGCCCTCCATGCTCTGTTTCTAGATTCCACTGTAGTTGGGCCTGTGCATTTTGGGTTAATGGGTGCGCTGATGTAGGCTGAGTAAGGGGTTGGAACCATGGGCCAGTGTCCTATCGCCAGGTGTGGCATGTATGGTGGTGGGTTCACCCAGTAGGTGGCAAAGTGCGCCTGGGTGCTCCAGAAATAGAGCTTCATGTCGGGGACCTCAAAGCGTCCCTTGTCAAATGGGAGCATTAGGACCTCCCACTTTAGCCTAGGTTGTTTCCCCCACCCACATCAATCGAATGAGTTGTGATTTAAGGGCTTTAAAAAAGGATATGCTGGGTGCATTTGGAATTCAGGTGAATACGTAGAGTAGTTTTGGGAGGAAGACCAACTTTATCAAAGCTGTCCGGCCCGCTAATGAAAGAGGCATTGCAATCCATTGTGTGATGGAGTCTGTGAGTGTATCCAGCGCTCTACCATAGTTAGCTCTCGTAAGGTGTTCCCTATCTCTGGTTATGACTATTCCAAGGTATTTTATTTAGTCTCCACACCAGTCCAGTGAGAAGTCTGGGAGGTATTTCTTGACACTGTCTGTGAGGGATAATATTTGTGATTTGCTCCAGTTAATCTCGGGGTAGTGACCAAATTGCAGGAATGCCTGTAGTATTGGGTTTAAGCTTAACTCTGGGTCCCGTGAGTACAGTGTGAGGTCATCGGCGTAAAACAAGATGAGAATTTGTCTTTCTGGGTAGATAAGATAATGCTCCCAATGGTGTTGCCTTAGCTTGGCCACGAGTGGCTTCATGGCCAGGGCGAATAGGAGCGGGGAGAGCGGGCAGCCTTGCCTCGTTCCTCTTCTGATAGTGAACCTGGAAGAGCATGCTCTATTAATGAGTAGTTTGGCTTGTGGCTCCTTATATAATAGCTGGATCCATGCCAGAAAGGGGGGTGGGAATCCCATTCTCACCAGGACGCTGACCAAATAGTCCCACTCAAGGGAGTCAAAGGTTTTAGTGGCATCCAAAAATACTGCCACCGCTGCTTGATCTGGCTCGATGTCCTGCATTATGGTGAAAAGGGTGCGGAGATTATGCAATGTTTCTCAACCGATTGGTCTGGCAACACCTGAGCTGCCATCAGGGGACGGATCCTATTGATGAGAAGTTTGGCCAAGGTTTTTACGTCGCAATTAATAAATGAGAGAGGCCGGTAAGAGTCCACCTATCTTCTGGTTTGCCTGGCTTGAGGAGCGATATGATGAGTGCCTCACGCATCATAGGTGGGAGTTTACCTGTCTCTAGCGTCTCTTCATTTACCTGTTTATGAATGGGAATAGGGGTATTGCTGTATGTCTTAAAGAACTCGGCCGGTAGGCCACCTGGTCCAAGAGTGCGCCCAGATTGCAATTGCATAATTCCAGAGCGTATCTCCTCGTCCTCAAAGTCCGCTAAGAGGAATTGCCTCTGACTATCTACCAGCCAGCCCAGCGCTATGACTTCGAAATGGGGCACAAACTCTACCGGGTGAGTCCTATGTGTTGTGTATAACTTGGTGTAAAATGCATGAAAGGCATCTAGTATGCCTGGGGTGTCTCTGCATATCCTGCCTTCATGATCGGTGATTTCTAGTATAGTATTTGAGAATCAGGGTTTACGAGTGAGCTCAGCTAGGGCATTTCCTGGGCATTCTCCTTCCCTGTACTGCCGGATGCGATGGTATTTCCCTCGGAACTTACATTCTCGTTCAGCGGGATCCTGGTATTCAGTCAGTTTGTCTCTGAATTGCACTTTCAGGTGCGAGCTTGGGTCTGATCTCATATGATTTTTGAGTTGTTTGAGTTTCTAGACTTCGGAGTGTATTGTGGATATCCCTTAAAATGCCTCCCCCTTTTGCGATGCAGAGACCCCTAATGCCTAATGCCTCCCAGACAGTGGAGAATTGAGGGACAGTGTCAATGTTGCACGGGAAGAAGTCAGTAATCTCTTGTCCCAGTTCCGTTTGGAATGGGATGTCTAGAAGAGCATTCACTGGCAACCTCCAATTTTGGTAGGGAGATAACGAGCAGGGCGGAGCCAGGGTGAGCAACACCGAAGAGTGGTCCAAGTAAGTTCTCGGCAAGTGTTGAGTAGACATAGTCCATGTTTTAAGCAGCCTGGAGATTAGCCATCCATTTATTCTCGAGCACGTGGAGTGTGTCGAGGAGTAGCATGTACCCTCTCTGGCATCTGGGTGCAAACTGCATCATGCATCAATCAATTCATGTGTAGCTAATATTTCTGAAAGTTGTCTTTGGGCCCCTGTGAAGTGGTGAGGTTGTGGGTGGTTTCTATCTAAAGTTGGGTCTAAGGTTAGGTTAAAGTCTCCTCCCATGCCACATGGGTGGATCCAGTGTCAAGTATTTTCTCCCAGAGGACATTGAAGAATGTAGGGTCGTCTATGTTAGGGCCATAGAAGCAAGCAAGCGTAATGCATTGAGATGATAGTCGCCTCGTGTTATACAATTTGGTCCTTGAGGGTTGGCCATTTCTTCTAATGGTACATATGGTAAATTTTTCTTAATCAGTATCACTGTCCCGGGCGCGTATGTGGAGTATGTTGAATGGCATCTGTATGTTGCTCAGCGGGATGTAAATGTAACCAAGGATGTGAGACCCATATGAGTCTCCTGCTGCATAGCGACATAGTTATTGTGAATATCTAGATATGCCAATACATGACAACGTTTGCTGGGATTACCCAAGCATCTCACATTCCACGTTATAAAATTGTAGCTAGGTGGATTCCGGCACGTCATTGATCATACTGTGAGCTTGCGATGCATGGCCGTACTGTGCATAGATAGTGCCATACCTCGAGATAGGGTCTGTCTATATTGTGTTAATACGTATCGCCAAATTAACCCTCCTGCTCCCCTCCCCCAACATTATTATTATTATTATTGCATTTATTGAGCGCACAGCTACCCGGAGGTTTCCCGGCGCTTGCCTTGGGAACCCGTCCTGGCTTTTCCCTGTGAGATAGCCCCTACAGGGCATCCCCAAGGTGAAAGCCAGGCATCCCGCCGCAGGGGGCCGTTGTGGAGATTAAGCAAGCTTAATGCCCAGAGTTGCAGAGTGAGAACCCATGATTAGAGCAGGCACCGAAGCGAGAATTATCGAGTCCGTGGACATTTGAGCTCAAGACCCTGCCGCTTCGGGAATTGAACCCTGGTCCCGGGTCTGACCTCAGCTTCCGGGTCTGCCTGCTCTACACCGTGAGCCACACTTCTCCACGTAGTGTAGTCCTTCCCCCTTCCCAGAGCAGCAGCCCCATCCTGGTGTGGCCTATATACCCACCCTCCCTCCCTTTCCCAACCGAGCTAAGCAATCGAACGCTATTTCCTATATTAGGAAGAATGAGTATTAGCATAAACAAAATTAAACCAGAAGAGAAAGAAACATTAACCAATGAGCAAAAAGCTTAATAGGGATGTCCTGTTGGAGAAACACCTGAGGACACCACAGTACCCCCTCGCTAAGCATGAGGGTGCCCAGGAGCAGGTTAGTTTACCCTCTCCTTGCAGTGTCTCATTCAGAAGGCTTGTGGTGAACAGCACAGTGCCGACTGTTGACTTAGTTATGGCTGTGCAACATATCTACCAGTTCCTGCGGCACCTTATGCCATCCTCTGGTGTAGCCCGATTTGATACAGGGAACTGTGGATCTGAGCTGCCAGTGGGCAACATGATGGTACAGCAGAGGAGGTCGCCATGTCAGTTAATCCCTTATGTTCACTCTACGTCTGATAAGGCAACATTATAATGTGAAGGGCTTAATTCTGGATCATTCCGAGGAGATCTCCAGAGGTTGCTTTTCAAAAAGTCTGCCACATGCTGCGGGTTGATAAAGAAATGCTGCTTGCCTTGATGCGTGACCCGTAGTTTTGCAGGAAAGGGCATGGCGTAAGGGTTGTTGGCCTGTTGTAATTTCTTTTTTACTGGTAGGAACTTTTTCCGGGCTTCTTGGACTGCATTGTAAAGTCCGGGTATATGGCTAGATCAGAGCCTTCATAGGACAGTGTTTTTCGTTCTCTACCTAGTCTCAACACGGCATCCCGATCTCGATAATTAAGGATGCACGCAAAGATCGGTCTGGCAGGAGATCCGGGCGGGGACCAGTGTGCGGTGTGCTCTTTCTATAACAAACATGGTGGAGAAAGCACTTTTTTCGGAAACTGTCATCAGTAGTCGCTCCACATAGTCCTCCATGCGGGAGGTGTGGGTGGACTCTGGCACACCTAAAATGTGGATATTGTTTCAGCGCAACCTCAATTCTAGATCTTCATTTTTAGCCACTATTACTTTTAGGAAGCGTTCCATTTGAAGTAGTTGCTCTTTTCTACTTGCTGAGTCATCTTCCAGGGGAGAAATGCGCTCCTCTGCCTATGTTAACTGCTCCTCATATTGATCTATCTTATGCGTGACATTGCCTATGCCTAGCAGATATCTGTTTGGGTTTGCAATAGCCGGTCGGAGCATTAGATTCTGCCGTGCTCCACTAGGCTAAACAGAAAGTCTGAGTCTATAAGATTTCTCTGCGCCACTTCTAGGACGCAAATACGTCAATTTCTGACTGACAATTTCTGACTGACACAGGCCCTTTCACATGGGGCTTGCCCCATGTGAAAGGGCACATTGCTGGAGTTGCGTCACTTTTGTGACACACTCCAGCAATGCGTCACTTTTGCGCCATACAGATACGTCAGAAATACTGACGTATCTGTAACTCCTTGCGCAATGATACGTCATACTGTAAATATGACGCATCATTGGTGTTGCAAGGAGGGCGCAATAAAAAGTGACGCATCGCTGTTTTCACGCAGCAATGCGTCACTTTTCATAAATGAGGCCCTTAGTATCTATAGCCAAGCTTTGAAAGCTCAATTAGATTCTTTGGAGCTTCTCCCCGGTAATGTGCTATTGCAGTATGTTGACAACCTCCTTGTGGCTTCGGACACTGAGGATTGTTGCGAAGAAGCCACAGTTTAATTGCTACATTTGGCACACCAAGGTGTCACTCTTGAAATTTCAATATTGTCGACAGGTGGTCACCTATTTCGGTCACCTACTGTCTAAGGAGGGTCGCAGACTAACACCTGAACGCATAGCTGCTATTATTAATATTCCTGTTCCTAAGACCCAACGCGAGGTACGCATGTTCATTGGCATAACCTCGTATTGTCGGCACTGGATCCCTAACTATTCCCTACTAACAAAACCCTTTCTTTACCTGACTACCAAAAACGTGCATGAACCCCTGCCTTGGACATATGCATGCCTTGGACATATGCATGCCAGCAAGCTTTTGGGCAATTAAAGGTTGCGCTTTGCTCTCCTGTGATTACCAGAAGCCTTTTGTGCTCTACGTACATGAGGTGGATGGTTGCACGCTTTATGTTCTAACGCAGGGTTTTTGTGGTAAGCAGAGACCCTGCGCTTATTTTCTGCTAAGCTAGATAGAGTCGACAGAGCTCTCCCAAGCTGCGGCAGTGGCAGTTTCTATCAGACAATTGGCAGGGCTCATCCTTGATACTGATCTAACAGTAATGGTACCTCATGCTGTGGATACACCATTAAATAAGACAAAGACACAGCACCTTACTAGTGCATGTCTGACTGGATATGAATTGACCTTATTTGCTCCGCACATTACCATCAAACGAAGTGCCACTCTGAACCCAGCCACGTTACTACCCCTCCCTTTGGTAGAAAAGGACAATGATGTCCATGATTGTTTATTTCGGACAGAGGAAGAAACGAAAGGACAGGTAGAACTGACTGATATTCTCAAGGGGAACTATATGTCGGTGGCTCTTGTTTCAAACTACCAGATCGCAATACTACTGCACCCTATGCAATCACAAAGTTACACATTGTAGTTGAGACATCCCGTATCCCATACCAATCGGCCCAAGCTGCAGAGTCGGTTGCCCTCCTTAGGGCTTGTGAGTTGAGTGAGGGACTGGCTGTTAATGTCTACACCAACAGCCAGTACGTCTTTGTGGGTGGCCCAGAATTTTAGGCGCCGCTGGGCGGTAAGAGGGTTCTTGACTTCGCATGAACTGCGAATACAGAACGGCCCATTGATACATAGATTGCTGTCCGCATTGACACTTCCCAATAAGTTAGCAATAATAAAATGTAGCGCTCATGAAGCCATCACAGATGATGTTGGGAGGGAAAATGTGTTTGCAGACTAGAAAGCTAAGGAGACAGTTTGATCATAGATGAAAAAGATGTTTGTGGCAGGTCCCGCTAGTTGGGTCCCAGATAATAGAATGTTCGAGGACACATTAGAAAATGTCAGGGAAATACAGAGTGAGGCAACCATAGGTGAACTGACACTATAGGAGGACAATTCAGGGCGTTTGGACAAGGATGGGTGCTGGACTGATTTATCTGGGAAGCAGAGATGGTTGCTGCCCTACGCCTACGTGCTCCCTGTTGTTACCATGGCCCATGGCCCAGGACATATTAGTGGCAAAGAAGAATACAAGCTATTGGACCCAGTATGGCAGAACCATAATATATCTAAGGTAGCCACACATCTAGTGAAGCAATGTATCATTTGTTTGAAGCATAATCCTGGGAAAGGTACTCCTACATCCGCTGGTAAGTTTGCACTGCCTTCCTTCCCTTTTGAGGTTCTCCAGATGGATTTCATCGAAATGGAGTAAGTTAACAATTTGAAGTATGTGCTAGTAGTGATTTGTGCATTCAGTAAAGTGATTGAGGCTTATCCCACTAAAGAGAATACAGCTATGGTGACTGCAAAGGCACTTTTAAAAGAGTTCTTCCAGCGCTATGGATTGCCATGTGTGATTTCGAGTGACAACGGAAGTCACTTCAATTCACAGGTCATTGAATTGGTGTTCCAAGGCTTGCACATTAAGCAGATGTTTCATGCAGCGAACCACCCCCAGTCAGCAGGCCTGGTTGAGAAGAACAATGGTACTCTCAAACTAAAGTTAGCAAAGATCCAGGAAAGCACATGATTGCGTTGGTCAGATGTGTTACCCATGGCTTTACTATCTACCAGAGCGACAGCTCATTCTAGGACAGGGTTGTACCCGTATGAGGTGGTCTTTGGGCATTCAGCCAACGTCTGGGGCGTCTCAAGACCCAAGCGCTTCTCTGAGATATAGTACCTCCTACTTGTAGACTATCTGTACAAGTTAACTAAAGATCACCTTTCTATCTACCAACAGATACACCCTACACTGCAACAAGTGCCAGAGGGTCCCGGGCATAAGATACAGCCCGGTGACTTTGTTCTTGTAAAGAACTTTCAAATAAAGAACTGCCTGGAGCCGAGGTGGAAAGGACCCCTGCTTGTCCTGATCGCCACCCGCACAGCTGTCAAGCTTGAAGGCCGAAAGAATTGGGTGCATGCCACCTACATCAAATGGATTCCTCTCCTACTTCTGTATGACCAATGGACCCACAACTGCGTTGCTGACCAAGAAGGAGAGCTAGTGCCACGCTTCGTTCCTTTCTCTGACGCCTGATTGAGGTGGGCACAGGCGGACGAAGAAAGATACGCAGCCTTGTTTGAGGCGCCTCCACCAGAGATGCAAAAACAACAGTTGATGGACAGAATGTAGAACAATGTCATACATTCACCCCAGTACGGAGATCTGGGCCTAAATCCATTGTTTCTTTGCACTCCACACCACCCCAGTTCAGACATGGCCATATGCAAATCAGCCTTGATCCTGTGCCTCATGGGAACAGTCCATCCCGAACTGCCAAGCCAAGTCTTTCCTGGACCAGAATCAAGCATCCTAGGACCGGTTTTTGACTATCAGCTGTCTTCAGCCAGGATAGCTTGACTCCAGTGGTGTGGAGAGCATGGGACTCACGTCTGAGCATACCCATCCCACTCGGGGTGACAAATGTAAAAACAACAGTTGATGGACAGAATGCAGAACAATGTCATACATTCACCCCAGTACAGAGATCTGGGCCTAAATCCATTGTTTTTTTGCACTCCACACCACCCCAGTTCAGACATGGCCATATGCAAATCAGCCTTGACCCTGTGCCTCATGGGAACAGTCCAGCCCAAACTGCCAAGCCATGTCTTTCCTGGACCAGAATCAAGCATCCTAGGACCGTTTTCTGGCTATCAGCCATCTTCAGCCAGGATAGCTTGACTCCAGTGTTGTGGAGAGCATGGGACTCACGTCTGAGCATACCCATCCCACTCGGGGTGACAAATGCAAAAACAACAGTTGATGGACAGAATGCTGAACAATGTCATACATTCACCCCAGTACAGAGATCTGGGCCTAAATCCATCATTTTTTTGCACTCCACACCACCCCAGTTCAGACATGTCCATACACAAATCAGCCTTGACCCTGTGCCTCATGGGAACAGTCCAGCCCGAACTGCCAAGCCATGTCCTTCCTGAACCAGAATCAAGCATTCTAGGACCGGTTTCTGGCTATCAGCCGTCTCCAGCCAGGATAGCTTGACTTCAGTGGTGTGGAGAGCATGGGACTCACGTCTGAGCATACCCATCCCACTCGGGGTGACAAATGCAAAAACAACAGTTGATGGACAGAATGCAGAACAATGTCATACATTCACCCCAGTACAGAGATCTGGGCCTAAATCCATCGTTTTTATTGCACTCCACACCACCCAGTTCAGACATGGCCATAATAAGGGCAGCCCCGGATTAACACGTTTCCAATACACCAGAACCTGAGTCTCAATACCCATCTGACCCTGAGTTTCAGCCCCCTTTTTTTGACGAGACAGTGCCTGGAGTTACCAGGTACAACCTGTGGCCCTGAAAGTGGGACGGTGCACCAGCAGACCAGTCCAGGAGTTAGGGGAAGGACTTGAGCTTAGGACTTAGGTGCCTGTATTAGATTAGAGTGAGCTATGCTGGTGCACTGCCCTGGACAGGATCGTTGAGGGTACTCACCCAGGAGGGAGGGTGCCCTATCCTGAAAGAAGATGGTTTTTGTTTTTTGCAGCAAGGGCTGCGATAGCGCAGCTCCCCAGTTCGAGTGCTTCATAGCACCATCGTTGAAGAACAATAGAAGCCTACCGGCAATGCTCTAATTGGACCCTGGGTGACTTGTGCCCCTCTGGTCAGTTGTACTTTTGTGGCTCCAATGCCTAAGGTTTCTTTCTATGTATTCATTTGGCCGTGCAGTCATGAAGGAGGAGCAGCCCGTGGTGACCCCTCCATTATAGCAGAATGGTCCTGTGTGGTCTAGTTGGTCTACTGGGAGTAGGGTAGTAGTGGTAGTAGTCATCCTCATAGTACCGCTAACGCTATTTGGGGTGGTCTCGTATTTAGAAGAACAGCATCCTGTGCACATTTTGAAAGGAACTACCCCGGTTCCACCTGAGCAGCTACTTGTTACACTGGCCCTGCATAAAGAGAGACATAGACAGACTTATATCGAGAATGCTTTTCTGCAGATGCTTCATCAGATAAATGGTACCACTAATGCCACAAATTGTTGGGTGTGTGGGTTACTCGCCTCTGTTATGCACAAGAATGATTTGTTGGTGTCATTGCCCCTGTCATACTTGGGTAGCTGTGAGGCATGGTTCCAATTGCTTTCTATGGTATACATGCACTATCATGCGGACACTATGAAAATGGTACAGTCTGATTACAAAGCAGTGTTGGGGTATATAGTTGTTACAAAAAGGGGGTGTTTTACCCAATTAAGTCACAGGGACTTGGGTGCTAGTTAGTACATAGAGAAAGAGGGGTCCCTGTACACATCAATATCTTCATAAGACACACATTATTTAAAAAGGATAAGAATACGTATGAGAAACAAAATTATCACACTGTTATTTAATCACTATGTGCTTTTCACCGCTGCAGAGGAAGGGAATAATGACCTCCCGTCGTTTTGATTTCAAGAATACCGAGACCGCGGACGCGGCTCTTTTCCCTCTGACGTGAGAACACGAAGACTTTTGGAAGTTTTTCAGGACTGATCTTGAGAATACAGAGACCGCGGATGCGGCTCTTTTCTCTGACGTGCAGTGACATTGTAATACGGAGACTCTTTGAAGTCTATCCTGAATTGGCCTGGAGAATATAGAGACCGCGGCTGTGGCTTTTTTTCTGTGATATGCGGCGACACTGAACGGCCTGAACACAACATTGATGACCGTGAAGGCATAGATTCTCAGCCACAACTACACCTGGGAGAATACATTGAGCTCCTTGTGAAATCTCCTCTCTCCTCCCCAATTTGGAGCCTTCTGGCCCAACGCCCATGAATCACTTGCCCCGCTTCACTCCCTTCGTCCTAATGAGACCCCGCTTTAAGGTCCTATGTGCACCTAACCTGCAACTTGGAGGTCGAAACGTCGACGGATACCACCTTGAACCAGCTTGCGCTTCCAGCATTGAGTATATTAATATATGTGCTGCCAGCATGGTTGTCTGACATTTTAGTGAAGCATTGACTGCTTTGATTGTGCAACTGGCTCTTCGCTTTAAGCCAGACTGATTCGTTGTTGTATATTGTACTATGCATTGATTGTTTTTTGCACAAATGACCAATTTTGCACATCCCTTTTCTCACATAACACTCCCACCTACCCTTCCCACTCCTGGGGCACTATTACAATCGTATGATTGCAAATGATATGACATATTTAGTTGAAAAGCACATTGTGATTAAATAACAGTGTGATAATTTTGTTTCTCATACGTATTCTTATCCTTTTTAAATAATGTGTGTCTTATGAAGATATTGATGTGTACATGGACCCCTCTTTCTCTATGTACGGAGTATATAGTTGGGCACCAGGGATACACACCTGGGGCAGATGGCAAGGAGGGTTCCCTACAGCCAGAGGCTTGCATAAACATTTTTGAAGCATATGAGAAAGAAATGTTAGATTTCCAAGGTTGTAATGTTATCGAATACTTCAAATGTTTCTGGGAACAAAATATCACTGAAGACAAAGTAATGCCCATCCCTGTGATCAATGCAACAGCTAGTTTCTGTGTTGAAGGCTCAGGAGAAGTTTCTGTAAGACAGAGCAGTTGTAACTGCACCTATGGATTGAACACTACTAGTAGCCCACCTCTGCTTACACCTTCGGATGTACACTTCATCTTTGTGGAACAGACTTATACCTGGCTTCCCAGGGTATGGTCTGGCCGGTGTTATGTCTCTTTCCTCTTACCTCCCGTTTACATCGCACCGTCTAAATATCACAAGGATCATAGACTACAGCGAAGCGATCTCCATATGGATCGAGTTAAGAGAGTTGTTAATGCAGCCGATATTGATCAGACAGATACTTCCCTATAGCAATTTACTGACATAATAAAGGGCATTCTGCCGTTCTGGGATCCCATGTTCAATAGCCGTAATATTCGTCACCTTGCCAGAGCAGTTGAGAGCGTTATCAATACTAATGCAGGTATACTGATTAATATTACAGTTGAGCTTCAGGCTACGAGGCTCCTTGCTCTTCAAAATTGGATGGTTTTAGACGTCATTCTGGCTGTTAGGGTTGGAGCCTGCCACGTCATCGGCAGCAGCTGCTGTGTGTACATTCCTGATAGTGCCCCTACTGTATACTCTGCAATACAGAAATTACACAGACTTGCTTCAGATATCCATCAGGATGATGGTTCATGGTCCCTCACAGGGTGGCTCTGGGGTCTGTTGACGTCATGGGGTTGGAAGATATTACTTGTCCTAGTAGCAATAGCAGGTGTCATCATTAGATGTTGCCTATGTATAAATTGCCTTCCAGCATGTTGCACCTATTGTGTGAGCAAGCTCACCCCTACCCCTAGATTGCCAGGACGTGATAACAAGGTCTCTACTATGATGATGCAGGATATCCAGAATATGATGCTTATAGATGAGGGCATTTTTGAGTACTAAGTGGATTTTAATACTAAGTATGTTTCTTTATTCTCCCTGGTAACATGAGTGACTATGCATTTTATGTGTCCCCTCTTAGAATTGTAACAACCCTACTGTGTAGCCTCAATAAAGCATTTAGCCTCCCCTGCTTAAATGAGGGTCTGTTAGGTTTGAAATTCCCATTCCTGCAATGCGCCCGTTTCAAGATATTTTAGGTTAGCAGTGTGTGGATAAATAGACACCATTTGTATTCACATTATGCAATCCACTGAGTTATCCCGGTAATGTGCAGGCTTAAGTTAGCGAGTGTGACTCCATATTGTATTTCGTTATCCCTATTAGGATGCTTAGGCTATGCCTGAACTAGGCCTCATTACTCATATTGCTTACCTCAGCGGAACATTGTATTTCATTATTATTTTCTCTTCTGTTCAAGACTGTTTCTCAACTTACTAATGAATAGGCCACTCTGCCCTCGCATATCTATCCGAGTGTGTAGTACTGCTCCCACGTTAGGAGACCCTGAGGCTCAGCGCGGTAACCTTGCCAATAACATATACCCATGTGGCAGGTGGTAGCTCATCCGTCTGTGCCCTCTTTTTTCAGGTTTGGCCCAGGCTGGTAACTTTCCACTGTGGGCGTGGTTGGAGGCTCGTGGAAGATTCATTATGTGTTGTAGTCTGTTGGGGAGGCAGTTCCTTGGCAGACATCTTAGGGTGCAGGTCAGATTGGACTCCTCTGCAGAGTATTACTAATAAATGTATGTTTGTATTCTCTACTGTCTGACTGACTCCTCATTCTTGGAAAGGCATAGCAGGTGTTTGAATGTAACCCAGTGGCCCCTAAAGGCGATTTCCTTCACAAGGTGTAGTTGTCCAGACAGAAGTTCCCAGTGTCAGCTATTTTATCAGTAGATTTCCACTCACTATCAGGTAAGCATGGTTTTTGGTGGTCTGTTTGTACAGGTTGGGAGGAGAAGTGTTTGCCCTGACTCCATTTCCCATCAGGATCTGTCCGCCACACACCGTCCTAACCATCCAAAATATCTTACCCGTGACTCTACTTTCCTGACAGTGAATGGCAATTCAGATCTCCTGTGAGTAGAAAAGTACTGGCAAGATGTCTTATGCTGGTGGATGTTGTTTGACTTGCCTATAACTCCTTAGATGCTGGTGCAAGTTGTTTGAATTGCCTACAACTTCCTTTACGCTTTGTGCTCCTGACACCATGCAGCAGTTTCAGCTATCTTGCTAGTACATTTCCACTCACTGTGAGGGCCGCTTTTTTCCAGTGGGTCTGTTTGGGCTGTGTGTGAGGAGGCTTGTTTGCTGTGACTATAAGTCCCATGGGGCCTATGGCCACACCCACATTACCAGCCATCCCAAACAGCCTACCTGCGACTCAGCTTTCCTGTGAGTGAGTGGAAAAGTGCTAGCAAGATGTCTTACGCTGGTGCATGTTGTTTGGAGCACAAGGCCTTGGTGTGAGTTTATGAGAAGTATGTACATGGTAATAGGTTGGTGAATTTTCAATTTCATTGCAGGTATATTTGTTATCAATCTAACATACACATCACACGCTCTTTGACTCTATGTTTTTCAAAGTTAAACCAGTCATTTGTTGAACTTTATCTTTTACAGTGATGTCTCTAGGGGTGTAATTCGCAACTTTATTTGACTGTGGATTGGGTGTTCACTAGTCTCTGCTGCTTCTGTGAGTCCATAGACGCTCTCCAGTGGAAGTATGGCTTGCACCTTCTCCTCCCAGGAAGAGAAGTGCACAGGTTGTGCAGGAGAGCCACCACCAGTCTGCTGTCTTTGTGCGTGTTCCCTGGCCAGCAGCTTCTTGACCCTCCTTCGCACATCATAGTACCTGTTCCTGATATAATATATCATCATTGTGCACATGCAAGGTGCTTAAGCATTCGCCTTGGCGCCTATCCTGTCCCACATTCTATTTCTCTGGGACGGAGGTCTGTTGGACTTGGTTCCCAAATAACTGTGGCTCTACTCTGACAATCTCATCCACAAGCACATCCAACTCCTCTGTGAAACGTGGCTGTTTCTTTGGGGCCATGGTGAGGGTGGGTGTGAAGATGCGGGTGATTGTAAATGAGAAAAGGAGTGCGTTTTGTGAGAATATTTGTAACCAAACAAAAATCAGTGCAAGTAGTGTGGTGGGTGACATGTGAGTGTATGAGCAGGGAATGTGTGGCATATTCAGTGAGATAGCAGCAGTTGTTTTGTAGCAAAGAATCATGGACATGTTTGTGACCTTTATATAGGTGGATTGGTGGGTGTGGCTAACTTATTTATTTATTTTCGCCATTGCCAATGGTTGTTTTGACTGTTTTTGACTTTTCACAATTGACATCTGTTACACAGAACTACACTGTTCTGAAACCGAGTCCAATGTATCTTTATCTGTTTGCGAGTTGAACCCAGGCTGATTCGTGACCGGAATACTAATCTTGAGCGTTTCTGAACAAGTTGGTTGCATCGGGCTTGTTTGAGGATGATTCGGTCAGACGGATTGCATTCCGGACGAGTCAGTGGGATTTAACATGCATTGCATCATACTCCATCATTCAGTATGCTCGCACGCGAGAGCATTCCAGAACCGATTTGTTCGGAATGCTTTCCGAACGAGATCGGAATCGACCCCAGATTGTGGACAAAGGTCAGACTTCCGCCCTAATATTATTGGACCTAAGCACTGCCTTTGACACCATATCCCACTGCCTCCTAATTCACAGGCTCCAGGAGTCCGGGATAGGTGGAAAGGCGTTTAAAGGATTGAAGTCCTTTCTCCAGGATTGAACTTTTCAAGTCACTCAAAAGCCCTATGTTTCTGAGACCCTCACCTTGCCTCAAGGAGTTCCAACATGATCAATTCTGAGTCCATCCATGTTAAATATCTATATTTGACCACCAGCGGATATCATTGACAAATACAAGGTTCAATTGGTGTTGTACACCGATGACACTGAACTTATTAATTCCCCTCCGTAAACCAGACTATGGAGCTCATTAGGATGGCGGACGGAAGTGCCTCCGCAGCCCTGGAGCATGCGGAACATGGCTATTCTCCGTCCGCCCGTCGCGGACACTCCGTCCGCCAAATCAGGATAGGAAATATGGGCCAAAATCCGTCCGCGGCGGTAGATCACGGTCCGCCGCAATACCACACCCAACCACGCGGCGGACGTAACCTATCCAGAGACTCCGCCGTACGGACTGACGTCTAGGACCGTCCTCCAAATCAAGATGGTGGAAAATACACATAAAAGCGCTGCGGAAAAACAACCTGCCTGAACACTGCGGATGCCCCACAGCGACCATACCCACCACGAGCCGCTCGCCGACATGGACCCTGCACTACACGCTTACCCGATACTCTTCGCGAACCACCACGTCCTAGTCTTGGCCCACCATCGAGGACGAAGCAGGTAGGCTACAAACCATTCGCTGTCTGGAGAGGAGTACCTGCAAGGGCCGTGACGTAGGGAGGGGGGAGTGACCTTTTCCGGAAACCACATATTCGTGTGGAGGGCAGCGCCTTCAAGGGTCGTGACCTAGGTAGGGGGTAGTGACATGTATCTGAACCCACTGCCTTGAAGTAAATACAAATACACACCACCATCACACACGCAAGAAAGACTCCGACAACCCACGACACATGATTGTCAATTTTATTTACACATAATCGGGGTAACATCACAGTCTAGGCTCGAGCATGGGCAGTGTGGACACCAGAGCAGGTACATCAGAGGGCATACATCAGTATCTGAACACCAACAGGGCAGTGTGGACACCCGAGCAGGTACATCAGAGGGCATACATCACTTTCAGAACACCAACAGGGCAGTGTGGACACCAGAGCAGGTACATCAGAGGGCATACATCAGTATGAGAACAGCAACAGGGCAGTGTGGACACCAGAGCAGGTACATCAGAGGCAGTACATCAGAGGGCATACAGCAGTATGAGAACAGCAACAGGGCAGTGTGGACACCAGAGCAGGTACATCAGAGGGCATACATTAGTATGAGAACAGCAACAGGGCAGTGTGGACACCAGAGCAGGTACATCAGAGGCTGCACATGAGAGGGGCCAGGTGCATCAACAGTCCATGGCATTGAACAGCTACATCAGAGGCAGCACATGAGAGGGGCTAGGTGCACAAACAGTCCATGGCAATGCACAGGTCCAGCAGAGGCAGTACATCAGAGGGGCCAAGTGCACCAACAGTGCATGGCAAGGCATAGGTCCATCAGAGGCAGCACAAGAGAGGGGCTAGGTGCATCAACAGTCCATGGCATCGAACAGCTACATCAGATGCAGCACATGAGAGGGGCTAGGCGCACAAACAGTCCATGGCAAGACACAGGTCCAGCAGAGGCAGTACATCAGAGGGGCCAAGTGCACCAACAGTGCATGGCAAGGCATAGGTCCATCAGAGGCAGCACATGAGAGGGGCTAGGTGCATCAACAGTCCATGGCATCGAACAGCTACATCAGAGGCAGCACATGAGAGGGGCTAGGTGCACAAACAGTCCATGGCAAGGCACAGGTCCAGCAGAGGCAGTACATCAGAGGGGCCAAGTGCACCAACAGTGCATGGCAAGGCATAGGTCCATCAGAGGCAGCTCATGAGAGGGGCTAGGTGCATCAACAGTCCATGGCATCGAACAGCTACATCAGAGGCAGCACATGAGAGGGGCTAGGTGCATCAACAGTCCATGGCATCGAACAGCTACATCAGAGGCAGCACATGAGAGGGCATACATCAGTATGAGAACAGCAACAGGGCAGTGTGGACACCAGAGCAGGTACATCAGAGGGCATACATCAGTATGAGAACAGCGACAGGGCAGTGTGGACACCAGAGCAGGTACATCAGAGGGCATACATCAGTATGAGAACAGCAACAGGGCAGTGTGGACACCAGAGCAGGTACATCAGAGGGCATACATCAGTATGAGAACAGCGACAGGGCAGTGTGGACACCAGAGCAGGTACATCAGAGGGCATACATCAGTATGAGAACAGCAACAGGGCAGTGTGGACACCCGAGCAGGTACATCAGAGGCAGTACATCAGAGGGCATACATCAGTATGAGAACAGCAACAGGGCAGTGTGGACACAAGAGCAGGTACATCAGAGGGCATACATCAGTATGAGAACAGCGACAGGGCAGTGTGGACACCAGAGCAGGTACATCAGAGGGCATACATCAGTATGAGAACAGCAACAGGGCAGTGTGGGCACCAGAGCTGGTACATCAGAGGGCATACATCACTATCAGAACAGCAACAGGGCAGTGTGGACACCACCCGAGCAGGTGCATCAGAGGGCATACATTAGTATGAGAACAGCAACAGGGCAGTGTGGACACCAGAGCAGGTACATCAGAGGGCATACATCTCTATCAGAACAGCAACAGGGCAGTGTGGACACCAGAGCAGGTACATCAGAGGCAGCACATGAGAGGGGCCAGGTGCATCAACAGTCCATGGCATCGAACAGCTACATCAGAGGCAGCACATGAGAGGGGCTAGGTGCACAAACAGTCCATGGCAAGGCACAGGTCCAGCAGAGGCAGTACATCAGAGGGGCCAAGTGCACCAACAGTGCATGGCAAGGCATAGGTCCATCAGAGGCAGCACATGAGAGGGGCTAGGTGCATCAACAGTCCATAGCATCGAACAGCTACATCAGAGGCAGCACATGAGAGGGGCTAGGTGCACAAACAGTCCTTGGCAAGGCACAGGTCCAGCAGAGGCAGTACATCAGAGGGGCCAAGTGCACCAACAGTGTATGGCAAGGCATAGGTCCATCAGAGGCAGCACATGAGAGGGGCTAGGTGCATCAACAGTCCATGGCATCGAACAGCTACATCAGAGGCAGCACATGAGAGGGGCTAGGTGCATCAACAGTCCATGGCATCGAACAGCTACATCAGAGGCAGCACATCAGAGGGGCTAGGTGCATCAACAGTCCATGGCATCGAACAGCTACATCAGAGGCAGCACATGAGAGGGCATACATCAGTATGAGAACAGCAACAGGGCAGTGTGGACACCATAGCAGGTACATCAGAGGGCATACATCAGTATGAGAACAGCAACAGGGCAGTGTGGACACCAGAGCAGGTACATCAGAGGGCATACATCAGTATGAGAACAGCGACAGGGCAGTGTGGACACCAGAGCAGGTACATCAGAGGGCATACATCAGTATGAGAACAGCAACAGGGCAGTGTGGACACCACCCGAGCAGGTGCATCAGAGGGTATACATTAGTATGAGAACAGCAACAGGGCAGTGTGGACACCAGAGCAGGTACATCAGAGGGCATACATCACTATCGGAACAGCAACAGGGCAGTGTGGACACCAGAGCAGGTATATCAGAGGGCATACATTCGTATGAGAACAGCAACAGGGCAGTGTGGACACCAGAGCAGGTACATCAGAGGCAGCACATGAGAGGGGCCAGGTGCATAAACAGTCCATGGCATCGAACAGCTACATCAGAGGCAGCACATGAGAGGGGCTAGGTGCACAAACAGTCCATGGCAAGGCACAGGTCCAGCAGAGCCAGTACATCAGAGGGGCCAAGTGCACCAACAGTGCATGGCAAGGCATAGGTCCATCAGAGGCAGCACATGAGAGGGGCTAGGTGCATCAACAGTCCATGGCATCGAACAGCTACATCAGAGGCAGCACATGAGAGGGGCTAGGTGCACAAACAGTCCTTGGCAAGGCACAGGTCCAGCAGAGGCAGTACATCAGAGGGGCCAAGTGCACCAACAGTGCATGGCAAGGCATAGGTCCATCAGAGGCAGCACATGAGAGGGGCTAGGTGCATCAACAGTCCATGGCATCGAACAGCTACATCAGAAGCAGCACATGAGAGGGGCTAGGTGCATCAACAGTCCATGGCATCGAACAGCTACATCAGAGGCAGCACATCAGAGGGGCTAGGTGCATCAACAGTCCATGGCATCGAACAGCTACATCAGAGGCAGCACATGAGAGGGCATACATCAGTATGAGAACAGCAACAGGGCAGTGTGGACACCAGAGCAGGTACATCAGAGGGCATACATCACTATCAGAACATCAACAGGGCAGTGTGGACACCAGAGCAGGTACATCAGAGGGCATACATCAGTATGAGAACAGCGACAGGGCAGTGTGGACACCAGAGCAGGTACATCAGAGGGCATACATCAGTATGAGAACAGCAACAGGGCAGTGTGGACACCAGAGCAGGTACATCAGAGGCAGTACATCAGAGGGCATACATCAGTATGAGAACAGCAACAGGGCAGTGTGGACACCAGAGCAGGTACATCAGAGGGCATACATCAGTATGAGAACAGCGACAGGGCAGTGTGGACACAAGAGCAGGTACATCAGAGGGCATACATCAGTATGAGAACAGCAACAGGGCAGTGTGGGCACCAGAGCTCGTTCATCAGAGGGCATACATCAGTATGAGAACAGCGACAGGGCAGTGTGGACACAAGAGCAGGTACATCAGAGGGCATACATCAGTATGAGAACAGCAACAGGGCAGTGTGGACACCACCCGAGCAGGTGCATCAGAGGGCATACATTAGTATGAGAACAGCAACAGGGCAGTGTGGACACCAGTGCAGGTACATCAGAGGGCATACATCACTATCAGAACAGCAACAGGGCAGTGTGGACACCAGAGCAGGTACATCAGAGGGCATACATTCGTATGAGAACAGCAACAGGGCAGTGTGGACACCAGAGCAGGTACATCAGAGGCAGCACATGAGAGGGGCCAGGTGCATCAACAGTCCATGGCATCGAACAGCTACATCAGAGGCAGCACATGAGAGGGGCTAGGTGCACAAACAGTCCATGGCAAGGCACAGGTCCAGCAGAGGCAGTACATCAGAGGGGCCAAGTGCACCAACAGTGCATGGCAAGGCATAGGTCCATCAGAGGCAGCACATGAGAGGGGCTAGGTGCATCAACAGTCCATGGCATCGAACAGCTACATCAGAGGCAGCACATGAGAGGGGCTAGGTGCACAAACAGTCCTTGGCAAGGCACAGGTCCAGCAGAGGCAGTACATCAGAGGGGCCAAGTGCACCAACAGTGCATGGCAAGTCATAGGTCCATCAGAGGCAGCACATGAGAGGGGCTAGGTGCATCAACTGTCCATGGCATCGAACAGCTACATCAGAGGCAGCACATGAGAGGGGCTCGGTGCATCAACAGTCCATGGCATCGACCAGCTACATCAGAGGCAGCACATCAGAGGGGCTAGGTGCATCAACAGTCCATGGCATCGAACAGCTACATCAGAGGCAGCACATGAGAGGGCATACATCAGTATGAGAACAGCAACAGGGCAGTGTGGACACCAGAGCAGGTACATCAGAGGGCATACATCACTATCAGAACAGCAACAGGGCAGTGTGGACACCAGAGCAGGTACATCAGAGGGCATACATCACTATCAGAACAGCAACAGGGCAGTGTGGACACCAGAGCAGGTACATCAGAGGGCATACATTAGTATGAGAACAGCAACAGGGCAGTGTGGACACCAGAGCAGGTACATCAGAGGGCATACATCAGTATGAGAACAGCAACAGGGCAGTGTGGACACCAGAGCAGGTACATCAGAGGGCATACATCAGTATGAGAACAGCAACAGGGCAGTGTGGACACCAGAGCAGGTACATCAGAGGCAGTACATCAGAGGGCATACATCAGTATGAGAACAGCAACAGGGCAGTGTGGACACCAGAGCAGGTACATCAGAGGGCATACATCAGTATGAGAACAGCAACAGGGCAGTGTGGACACCAGAGCAGGTACATCAGAGGGCATACATCACTATCAGAACAGCAACAGGGCAGTGTGGACACCAGAGCAGGTACATCAGAGGGTATACATTAGTATGAGAACAGCAACAGGGCAGTGTGGACACCAGAGCAGGTACATCAGAGGGCATACATCAGTATGAGAACAGCAACAGGGCAGTGTGGACACCAGAGCAGGTACATCAGAGGGCATACATTAGTATGAGAACAGCAACAGAGCAGTGTGGACACCAGAGCAGGTACATCAGAGGCAGTACATCAGAGGGCATACATTAGTATGAGAACAGCAACAGGGCAGTGTGGACACCAGAGCAGGTACATCAGAGGGCATACATCAGTATGAGAACAGCAACAGGGCAGTGTGGACACCAGAGCAGGTACATCAGAGGGCATACATCAGTATGAGAACAGCAACAGGGCAGTGTGGACACCAGAGCAGGTACATCAGAGGGCATACATCAGTATGAGAACAGCAACAGGGCAGTGTGGACACCAGAGCAGGTACATCAGAGGGCATACATCAGTATGAGAACAGCAACAGGGCAGTGTGGACACCAGAGCAGGTACATCAGAGGGCATACATCACTATCAGAACAGCAACAGGGCAGTGTGGACACCAGAGCAGGTACATCAGAGGGCATACATCAGTATGAGAACAGCAACAGGGCAGTGTGGACACCAGAGCAGGTACATCAGAGGGCATACATCACTATCAGAACAGCAACAGGGCAGTGTGGACACCAGAGCAGGTACATCAGAGGGTATACATCACTATCAGAACAGCAACAGGGCAGTGTGGACACCAGAGCAGGTACATCAGAGGGCATACATCAGTATGAGAACAGCAACAGGGCAGTGTGGACACCAGAGCAGGTACATCAGAGGCAGTACATCAGAGGGCATACATCAGTATGAGAACAGCAATAGGGCAGTGTGGACACCAGAGCAGGTACATCAGAGGGCATACAACAGCAACTTACATCACACTATCAGGTGGATTGCGTGAAGTACCCGCATCGGACAGACTGGCAGCACCAGAAATGGGAGTGTGACACACAGCCACAGATGTAGTGACTGACACATGAGCCACAGACCCAGATACACTGCCAGCACCTGATACATGAGTGTGAGACACAGCCACAGCCCGAGTGACTGACACATGGCCCATAGACCCAGATACACTGCCAGCACCTGATACAGGAGTGTGAGACACAGCCACAGCCCGAGTGACTGACACATGGCCCATAGACCCAGATACACTGCCAGCACCTGATACAGGAGTGTGAGACACAGCCACAGCCCGAGTGAATGACACATGGCCCATAGACCCAGATACACTGCCAGCACCTGATACAGGAGTGTGAGACACAGCCACAGCCCGAGTGAATGACACATGGCCCATAGACCCAGATACACTGCCAGCACCTGATACTGGAGTGTGAGACACAGCCACAGCCCGAGTGACTGACACATGGCCCATAGACCCAGATACACTGCCAGCACCTGATACAGGAGTTAGAGACACAGCCACAGCCCGAGTGAATGACACATGGCCCATAGACCCAGATACACTGCCAGCACCTGATACAGGATAGGTCTCAACTGATACAGTGCCACTACATGATGCATGACAGCAAACAACAGACACAGTGCCACTTACTGACACATGCGAGTCAACTGCAGCGGCGCCACTGGGACCACTGAAATGATGAGCCACAGGGCTGTATGGTCCAGGAGGCAGGGTGGCCCTGGGAGCAGGGGATAGTTGCAATTGGCCGGCATCGGGTTGGGCATGTGTCAATGCTGTGTGCCTACGTTTCCTGGGGACATGTGACTGCACCCTGGACAGGACAGGACTGGCAAGTGGGCCGGACTGAGAAGAAATATCACCCACCATGGGAGGTGCATCTGCTGGCGGGGGAATGCTCTCTGGGGACTTGCTGGAGCCTGCTTGTCGTTTGCTGTGTGGCTGCCTTCTGTCCTCTGCAACATGTGTCATGGGGGATGCTACTACAGGGTCCACCTGCATCCGTTCCTGACGGGCCCTGATGGGAGTGGAGGTAAGGGGTGACTCCAATGCGGAGACATCTGTATTCCATTTCCCAGAAAACAGCAGCCTCAGTCCATCAATGGGTGATGTATGCCTGTCCTTGACAGCGCCACTGTCCATGGGAGAGGCCTTGGCCATTGGATGTTCCATTTCCGTAGGAGGAATGTTGTCTGTGGACTTTCCCTGTTCCCTGGATGGTGCCCTGTTCCAGGCAGCAGACTTGTCGTCTGTGGTGTACCTATCCCCAGGACACACCTTCTCCCTGTGTGTGTCCCTGCCCCTGGGAGTGTCCGTGCTCTTCTTAGGTGCGTTTGTCTTGTGACTGTCCTTGTCCCTGCCCTTGGTAGAAGCTCCTTCCTTCCTAGTCTCCCTGCCCTTGGGAGTGTCTCCTTCCTTCCTAGTCTCCCTGCCCTTGGGAGTGGCTCCTTCCTTCCTAGTCTCCCTGCCCTTGGGAGTGGCTCCTTCCTTCCTAGTCTCCCTGCCCTTGGGAGTGTCTCCTTCCTTCCTAGTCTCCCTGCCCTTGGGAGTGGCTCCTTCCTTCCTAATCTCCCTGCCCTTGGAAGTGTCTCCTTCCTTCCTAGCCTTCCTAGTCTCCCTGCCCTTGGGAGTGGCTCCTTCCTTCCTAGTCCCCCTGCCCTTGGGAGTGGCTCCTTCCTTCCTAGTCTCCCTGCCCATGGGAGTGGCTCCTTCTTTCCTAGTCTCCCTGCCCTTGGGAGTGGCTCCTTCCTTCCTAGTCTCCCTGCCCTTGCGAGTGGGTCCTTCCTTCCTAGTCTCCCTGGCCCTGGGAGTGTCCCAGCTCTCAAGAGGTGCCTTCGTCTTCTGAATGTCCTTGTCCAAGGTAGTGTCAATGGAACTGGGAGTAAGGCTTGCCTTGGGAGTACCTTGTGTGTGGGATGCCTGTGCAGCATGTGTAGCCATTACACCCAACCCCTCTTTTGGATCACGTGTGTGTACTCCACTGTATCTGACGTTGTCTTTGTGAACAGATTTAGCTGACCTAGGGGATGGGGTCTGAGGCCTCTGTGCCTTGACGTGCTGGCTGACGCTGCTTCTAGTTCAATAACCTGTATTAGAGTCCTGGTCAGAATATTCACTCCCCCCTGAGACATCCAGTGTTGTAGATGGTGGAACGGAAGTAGCACCCAGTCCATGCGACTGTACAATGGCAGACGACACACTGTTAGCCAATGACGGCACTGTCCTGTGTAGACCAGCCAGATCGCCATGCATACCTTCCATGAAAGCCACCACCTGCCCCAACTTCCTATCGTGGTCTTGGAAAGCATTTATCATATTGGTCTGCCCCACACACAGCTGTCGCAGCAGATCAACAGCCTCTGCACAAAGAGCATTTTGGCTCACCGAGGCTGGGGCAGCGGTGCCGACACCGAACGCCACTCTGCTCCCCCTACTCCTGCGTGCACGAACAGTACATGGTGCAGTTGGCGGCAGGGTGGGCCCTGTGTGCTGTGTCCCGACCGAAGGTGTTGATTGCCCACTCCCAGTCTGTGACAACAGTGCTGACTCATCAACACTGTCGGAAGATGATGACGATGTTGTCTCCACATGCGAGTCCTCCGGGACGGTGCTGTCCCCCTCTCCGGCGCTGGCCCCTTCTGTGTCAGTCTGCGTGTGTGCGACGTCTGATCCGGATGCATTGCCTTCTATCATCTCCTCCGTCTGTGGCTGAGTGCCCTTTGCCAAAGCTGAAATGCACAGGAAATGGGTGTAAGTCATGGGCACACTCACGTACAGTACTGCTACGGAATCCCTAATGCCACTGATGACAATGTACATCGATCCCACAACCTGCTCACGGGCCACCCCTACCAGTCATCCTCACAGGAATTAAGTGGCGTTGGCCGTGCTACATGTACAGCATGCAGACAGGACATGAGCAACTACATCTACACACCAGTCTTGCCAAGGGGTGACGGAGCACTACAGCATGTGCATCAACACTCAACTGCTTAGCGAGTGGCGTCTCAACATGCCGCACCGGGAAGTGTCATTTAACTGCTCTATTGTCACCAACATGCTATTGCAACGAGCCACACGATACACGGAAGTCACTAATGTGTCTGGGCAACAATACATGCATTGCACTCACAAGCAACATACACTGACAGTATGCTTACCGCCACGTTGCTGTTGATCCACACGCAACCGCTCGGACAGGTCAGGATGCGTCACAGCTATGATACGGTGCATGAGAGGGGTCATTGAGCGTCGGGCCAGACGTGCCGTTCTTGGAATCATCCCTAGTGTCACTTCCGCTACATTCTTGCTCAGCCTGGAAATGTCGTCCCAGTGTTTGTGGCAGTGTGTATGTCGTCTATTGGACACCCCCACTGCTCGTACATCACGTGCAATGCTCCTCCACACGTCCTTGCGAATGCGCAGCTTGACCTACCATGATGGGAGACAAAAGGGTGCAAGTCAGTGGACAGTTGGCCAGTCACACAGATAGGGGCAACACATTTCTCTCTGCAGCCATGCACATTTCGACTCATGTGTTGGTCCCACATCACACCGTCAAGATTCCAGAGCCCAGGTGTCATGGAACACCTCATGCACAACAACTTGTCCCCCACTGCACTTACCACCTGTCCGGGTGCGCCGTACAGGCGTCCGTAGTTGCGGAGCACACCGTCCACGAGGACATCCAGCTCCGCGGTGGTGAAGGGACGAGACCGGATCTCTTTGACTCTCGACATGCCAAGGTCACGGAGTATGGCACTAGAGCGGCAGTGGTGGTCAGCTCCGCAGCAGCAGGTGGAGGTGATGGTCACAGGCAGCAGTCGGTGGTCAGCTCTGCAGCAGCAGGTGGAGGTGATGGTCACAGGCAGCAGTCGGTGGTCATCGTAGAATGTGTGCTTTTGCACATAACACATATATAGGGCCCTGTGGCCATGTCAGTGGCATACGGCGCCAGCCATTGGTCAGCCCTGGAAGCGTGTTTGGAAAAGGGCCAATGACTGGCCCTGGTGTTGCGGTGCACAGCATACGGTACATTCTATTGGGCACACGTGGCCGTTGTTCACACCTCCCATTGGCTGCAGGTGCACAGACCGTCACGCTCACACACCGGCAAGTGCATGTGGAAGGTTCAGGGACGGATGCTTCATTTGCAACAATGTTCGATCACTGGCGCCACCATGGCGGGGCACGTATTCGGCGGGGGAGGTGCAGGCCAACACAACCATAAGCTGATGTCAATGTACATGGCAGGTCATGACCCCCCTTACAGTGACATTGCATCATCCAGCCTACACCGGCCGGCCCAGCCCTGCCCAGGACCGCCGTGCCGGCCATGTCACCTACACCTATGCACAATCTGTAAATAAATACCACTTACTCACTCAATGATGTGTTGCCTCCATGTTTATTCACATGATTGCATCAGAAACAGACGTTACCAGGTTCAGGGATCCAACTGGTACAGAATCATGCCGCAAGGGAGTGACCTAGGGAAACATAGAAACCGCAAAGACACGTTAGGAAACATGATCACACTCATCCCAACACACTGCAGTGCAACATTCAACAAACCACACACATCACAACAGGAATGGATGAGACTACACACATCATGGAGACGTGCATGTACTCATAAATGAAGACACACACACACACATGCATACATCACATTGCAGAACACATAGATGATGCACACCACAATGACACAAGACCAGCAAACCTACACAGGGCATACACAAGCAGCACAAGAGGAGCACACTCACAATCAAGGGAAGTAGCGATCAATGAGCTGGTGCCTCTGGTCCACACCTTCCTCCTCACCACTATCCTCATCAGTCGACATGGGTGGGTCGGGAGGGCGAGGAACTTGCTGTTCATCTGGGTCCAAGAGCAGTTCAATGTTATTGCGCACAGCCAGGTTGTGGAGCATGCAGCAGGCAATCACGATCTTGCATACTTTGCCTGGTGAGTAAGGCAGGGCCCCTCTAGTCTTATCCAGGCACCGAAACCTAGACTTAAGCAGGCCAAATGTGCGTTCTACCACTCGACGTGTGCTTCCATGGGCATCATTGTATCGCATTTCTCCCGCTGTAGTTGGATTGCCTATGGGACTCAGCAGCCAAGGCATGTTTGGGTAAGCCGAGTCGCCTGTGTTGGTGGAAGAGAGAGAGAGAGAGAGAGAAACATCACAACCTGAATAGGTGGGCACACCATGCCACACAGATATCACTCCTGTCACCACAGCATACTCACCAACAAGCCACGCTTGTGCCGGATACAGATTTGCCATCAGTTGGGGGACAATGCTGCTCCGCATGATGTGGGCGTCATGTGCAGAGCCAGGAAATCTTGCACACACATGTGAGATTATGTTGTCGGCCTGGCACACCACCTGCACGTTGATGGAATGGAAGTGCTTCCGATTCCTAAACACCTGCTCACGTGCCGTGGTGGTATGATCGCGATATGCGTGCCATCAATGGAACCCACAACGTGTGGTATGCGACCCAGTGCATAGAAGTCTGCTTTGACCGCTGCCAACTCTGCCGCCTGTGGGCAGCATCCCGAAGTACCATGCTGAACATGGCCTGTGACATTCCCCCGGCATGTCCAACTGTGTACTGAAATGTGCCTGTTGCAAAAAAATGGAGTTCCGCCATCACCTTTTGCGTGGGTGAAATGGAACCTGGATAGGTTCTTCGCGGCTGAGGTGAGGAGACAATTGGTTCACAAGCTCCAGCAATCGACGTCGATCCAGCCTGAATTTCCTGATCACCTCCTCATCTACCATATCCTCCAGCACAGTGTATGAGCGATTGACATTTTGAGCCCTCCTGTATGGGAGTAGATGGAATGTAAGTCAATTCACATACAACGCATGTCTGTGCAACTCACTCACATGTCAACGCACTCTATCCAACATGTAATAGGCAGTTAAAATTGTCATATGTGTGACATCTCTGATTGTCACTACAACATGGATTGACGTAGCAACAATGTGCAGCCACTAGCAACATGATGTGTTGCAACATGTGCAAAGCACTTTGTCTCACCTCAACATTACTGCCAACAAGACGTGTGACATGACCCACATGTGTATGCGCAACATCACGTACACACATGCAAGTGCATTCACACAAACGAAAATATACACACACACACCATTTCTTGATGCACCAATGGCAACACCAATAATGGTGGCCATACGGACATCACATGCATGGTGACACAATAGGCAACACGCATGCACTGAACACAAGTGAACCCCCACCATAGTCAAAATCTCACATATACCACTCACTGACAACTGAATACCAATGTGCCAATACATCCGGGATCTACTGTGTAGATGTGAGGTACGATAAACTTGTGTAGGTGCATATTTACAAATGAGTGAAGGGGTGGGGGAGCGAGAGTTAAAGGTTATGGCAGATGAAATGTCCGTGCTGACACCACATAGGGTGGTGTCTGCCTAGTGCAGCAGGCCTGTGCTAGGTGGGACCGGATAGTTGGCAGGGTGAATGGCAGGCTCAGGTACTGTAACAGTCATTGTCTGCTCCTCTTGGAGCGTGTGGAAGGAGCTTCAACACTGCTCTCGCCCACTTCCAGCCTCGGACGGCCCCTCCGTCTTTGTGTCGGGACGGAGTCAGCTGGGGGCGCAGGCTGATCAGGTACCACATCCGCCGCCAGGGGCGCAGGTGGCGGTGGCGGTGGTGGTGGCGGTGGCGTTGTTTGAGGGAGTGTGGGGAGGGTGGTGTTGGCGGATATCCATGGCATCCACATGGTATTAGTCATGGTAAATATGTTCACTAGTTGGCCAAGCCACCTTTCAATGGCCCCCAACATTGCAGTGTTCTCAACAAAGTCCTGGTGGGCCCGGTCTGCCTGTGCCTGGCCACGTAGATAGTTTTCCTCCACCCTGGCTAGTGCTTCCAGTGACTGTTGCACGGCATTGGGTGTATTTGTTTCATCATGCCATCTTTGTGCTGTGCTCCTGCCTGCCGGATCTGGCCTTGCATCTCTGCTTTGCCTCACACTCTCCCTGCGTGGCTGGGATGGCGCAGGCCCGGCGTTGGGCGGTGGGTTGGCCAGGGTGGCAGGGGCAGAAGTGGTGGTAGTAGTGGAGGTGGTGGAGGTGGTGCTGGTGGTGGCTGTGCAGGTCACAGTGGCCGGTGTTGTGGAAATGGCAGAGGCCGTAGTAGTTGGTGCAGGTGTGACCTGGGACCCAGATGTCCCTGGCTGCCTGCTTGTGCCGGCACCATCCTCAGTCCCAGAGGTGGCTGGCCAATCATCCCCTGAGACTTCTGAGTGTGGCGAGTCTGGAGGCCGGGTGTTTAGTCCAGCTGTCAGATTACGATCACCTGCAAAACAAAAATGTGAGGATGAGTCATGTGGCCATTACGTGTTATTTTGATTCTGTTGGCAATTCAGTCGGCACTGGCACTCACCCCACCCACCACCACCGCCCTCCCTATGGACATGGGGGCCTGTTGGGAGTTGGTCTAGTGACCTCTCACACACCCCACCCACCACCACCGCCCTCCCTATGGACATGGGGGCCTGTTGGGAGTTGTACTGCCGTCCCCTCACACACCCCACCCACCACCACCGCCCTCCCTATGGACATGGGGGCCTGTTGGGAGTTGGTCTAGTGACCTCTCACACACCCCACCCACCACCACCGCCCTCCCTATGGACATGGGGGCCTGTTGGGAGTTGGTCTAGTGACCTCTCACACACCCCACCCACCACCACCGCCCTCCCTATGGACATGGGGGCCTGTTGGGAGTTGTACTGCCGTCCCCTCACACACCCCACCCACCACCACCGCCCTCCCTATGGACATGGGGGCCTGTTGGGAGTTGGTCTAGTGACCTCTCACACACCCCACCCACCACCACCGCCCTCCCTATGGACATGGCGGCCTGTTGGGAGTTGGTCTAGTGACCTCTCACACACCCCACCCACCACCACCGCCCTCCCTATGGACATGGGGGCCTGTTGGGAGTTGGTCTAGTGACCTCTCACACCCCCCACCCACCACCACCACCCTCACTATGGACATGGGGGCCTGTTGGGAGTTGTACTGCCGTCCCCTCACACACCCCACCCACCACCACTGCCCTCCCTATGGACATGGGAGCCTGTTGGGAGTTGGTCTGTAGGCCTCTCACACACCCCACCCACCACCATCACCCTCCCTATGGACATGGGGGCCTGTTGGGAGTTGTACTGCCGTCCCCTCACACACCCCACCCACCACCACTGCCCTCCCTATGGACATGGGAGCCTGTTGGGAGTTGGTCTGTAGGCCTCTCACACACCCCACCCACCACCACCGCCCTCCCTATGGACATGGGGGCCTGTTGGGAGTTGGTCTAGTGACCTCTCACACACCCCACCTACCACCACCGCCCTCCCTATGGACATGGGGGCCTGTTGGGAGTTGGTCTGTAGGCCTCTCACACACCCCACCCACCACCACTGCCCTCCCTATGGACATGGGGGCCTGTTGGGAGTTGTACTGCCGTCCCCCTCACACACCCCACCCACCACCACCGCCCTCCCTGTAGACATGGGGGCCTGTTGGGAGTTGGTCTAGTGACCTCTCACACACCCCACCCACCACCGCCGCCCTCTCTATGGACATGGGGGCCTGTTGGGAGTTGGTCTAGGGACCTCTCACACACCCCACCCACCACCACCGCCCTCCCTATGGACATAGGGCCTGTTGGGAGTTGTACTGCCGTCCCCTCACACACCCCACCCACCACCACCGCCCTCCCTATGGACATGGGGGCCTGCTGGGAGTTGTACTGCTGTCCCCTCACACACCCCACCCACCACCACCGCCCTCCCTGTGGACATAGGGGCCTGTTGGGAGTTGGTCTAGTGACCTCTCACACACCCCCCCCACCACCACCGCCCTCCCTATGGACATGGGGGCCTGTTGGGAGTTGGTCTAGTGACCTCTCACACACCCCACCCACCACCACCGCCCTCCCTATGGACATGGGAGCCTGTTGGGAGTTGGTCTGTAGGCCTATTCACACACCCCACCCACCACCACCGCCCTCCCTATGTACTTACCAGCCTCTTCTCAAGGCTCTCAGGGTGCAGGATGGTCAGCACCTTGTCCTCCCACTCGGTGTACGGTAAGGGCTCCGGGGGGGGTTCACCGCCTGTGTGATTAGCCCGGAGATAGTTCTTGGCTCTGATGGATTTCACTCGGGTCTTGAGGTCATGCCACCGCCTCTGATTTTCCTGCTTCGTCCTCGGGATGGTCCCGGAAGCATTCACCCTGGTGACAATCCAGTCCTACATGCTGTTTTTCCTGGCAATGCTGGTCTGCTGCACTAGGGCCCCAAATAAGTGGGGTTCTACACGTATTATCTCATCTACCATAACCTTTAACTCGGTGTCAGTGAATTTAGGGTTTTTTTTGGTGCCATGGTGCTCGGGTGTGGGTTTGAGTGAATAGGGAGGTGCAGGTGTGTGGTGTTTAGGGATGGTGTGGTGGGTCTTTGTGTAGTGGGTGTGTTTGGGTGTGGGTTATGTGTATGATATATGTGTTTGCTGTTGGTTAAGTGGTGTCTCCTGCTAGCAGCTATGCTGTGATGCAGAGGATTTCTGGAGTGGGTGGGAGTTCATTTATAGTCTGTGTCTAGGCCCTGTCTGAATGGTTATTGGCAGTCAGGTGATAGGTGGGTGTGTTGCCAGGTGTGCATTATGCGGATCTTGGGGGTGGGTCATTGTGTCGTGTGATTGGTTTAGATGTTTCAGGTGGGTGGTCGTTCTTTTTCCTGTGTTTGGTGATAACTTCCGTCACAATGTATGGCATTGGTTTGACTGTAGGGATGTTGTTCGTGTTTGCTTTCCGCTGTGGAGCACGGTTTCTCGTAGCATTGGTACCGCAGCGGACCTGGATCGCGGTGGCTACCGGGGTACTTGCGGAGTTATCATAATTGCGGACACGGACACTACGCAGGTATCGCGGGGGAAGTGGATGTCTTCCTGGTCATGTGCGTACGCGGGGGTCGGTGTTCTTTCGGTTCCGTCCGCCTGCCGCGGACTCAGGTGTACTTCGACCGCCGCGGACGGAGATTGGTGCGCTCCGTCCGCCGCGATCGGCGTTTCTATCACATTTTATCCTAATCGCTATTGCGGTTTTTCCGCGGACAGGTCCGGAGTATCTTGCCACCTTCCTCGGCGGACAGAACAGGTTTGAGATCATGTCTGGCTGAAGTTGCCACTCCAGTGGATGACAGTTGCTTGAAATTGAACGTGAAAAAAACTCAACTCAACTCCGGATAGTAGGAAAAAAAACCTCGATCTGGACCTCTGCCTGGTGGCCTGTCTCCCTTGACCAGCCTCCGGAACCTAAAGAGATAGTAAAAAATCTAGGAGTTTGGTTTGATTCCAAACTCTCCTTCGAGGATCAGATCGGAAACAAAGGCTTTAGTTTCCTTAAGGCCCTTAGAAAACTCTTAGACTTAAGTCAGACGAAGTCTCGTAAAACCATTGAGCATGCTCCTATTACTTCTCCACTGGACTATTGCAATGTCCTTTATCTCTGAGCCAAAGGGCAGTCTCAACTCACTTCATAAAGTTCAAAATGCAATGGCTAAGCTAATACTCAATCTCCCCAGAAGATCTTCTGTGTTGTAAGCTTGCAACCAGATGCACTGGCTTCCAGTAACCCAAAACATTAAGTTCAAAGCCTTGTGTTCTACCCCCGCATTCTTTACCAGCAAGGCCCCAAATATCTGCATTCCATGATCGAACCATACATCCCTGGTTGTGATCTTGGTTCATCTGCAGCTAAACTAGCCAGGGTGCCTAAGACAGTGAAAGCCAGACTAGGGGCACGCTCTTTGTACTTTTTGGGCTCCAAAATGTGGAACCCCCATCCTTATGATCTGAGGGTGGTACCCTCTGAGAAATTGTTCTGAGGCAAACTGAAAACTTGGCTGTTTGCATCTCTTGTTAACTTCCCTGTTGTCTTTTGATTCATGTTCATCTTTGTGTCCATTGGTCAGGGACTCAGTGCTGGGACACACCATCTGGTGTAACCATGAACTTTACAAAATGCATTTTTATTATTAATCTTAGTCCAGGTTATTTAGATACACAACCTAAATTAACCTCTGCTCAAAATGGAAAAATACAACTGTTCAAAACGAAGTCCTTCAACACAATATCTATAGCATAGAACCATAAAAACCTGAAAAATAGATTTAAAAAAGAAACGCTCCATTAAAACCCGAAAAATAAACCAAATGTAAAGTAGTTATTAGTTTACTTTAAACTAATACACATTTCCTTAAAAAAAAATCTTCTTTCAATGCCAAGTCTGGAACGAACAGTACCTGAAAAAAAAATAACACAAATCCCTCCCTCCCGCACAAACATACAATAATAATAGTGTAAAACAAACAAAAATATACTTACAACTACTTAACACATACTACTCTACATATAACACTCTAAAACAAACCATAACACTGAACTTATGACTCACTCACCGTGCCTCAAATAAAACAATCTACTAAGTTCACCACAGAACAATCAAAAACACAACCTACAAACCCTAAACAGTACCTAACTACCTTCATCCTACTCTTAAATTACCTTAAAAAAATAATTAAAATAAACTTACTTTAACCGGTGCGACGCAGCTTCCAACCGCAAGATTTTCCCAAAAACAACACTGATAGACTAAAATATACGAGTTACTGAAAACAAAAATGGCTGCCTAATAGAAATAAAAAAAGACTGTTCCCCATTGAACTCAATGTAAAATAAAATTTGAATACTTTTTTTATATAGAACGTGTATCAATGTAACAATTTATGAAAATGTTTTTAATATATTTAAACATTTTTACAATATGGGGTTGATTCCAATGTCGTTCGGAAAGCATTCCTAACAAATCGATTAATGAATGCTTTCCAGACGACTCGGATCGGGGGAGTCCAACCGAGCGATTTAGATGCATCCAGATGCTTCCGGATATGATTTGGTCAGACTCCCATTGAATTCAATAGGAGCCTGTGTCCTGAACGAGAATACAGACTCCCTCTGAAGAAATGGGTTGTTGGGGGAAACCTTGCACCCTTTGGCAGGCACCCCATGGTGTCTGCCACAATGTGCATGGTTGGAAAGGGGGTTGTCCTTTGGGTACCCCTACGGGCCCGAATCGGAAGGCCCCGGGTGAAGGGGGGCCTGCTACAGGCCTCCAAAGACAGATTCCGGCAGCCGATTCATTTTAGAAAACCGATCGGAACGGCTGTCCGAAATCGTACTCGCTCGCTCAGAAACCATGTCCAAAGAAGTGTACGATTCGGCTCTGACAGGCTCGGGCTGTCCGGATGCCATTTGGAACCGATTCGGTCTGCTAGAATCGGTTCCAACCATCGTAATCGGTGGTTGGACAACTGTCCAATTCAGTAGAAAACAAGGGTTCCGCATCTTATTCGATAATTCCGAATCCCATCCGGAGCCTTTCTGAACAACATCGGAATCAGCCCCTAAGACAAAGAAGGTGCTGGACACTAAACATATATAATTTACTATTCCCACTCCAAACCACATCAACTAAGGGAAGGTGCTGGACACTAAACATATATAATATACTATCAGTCGCGGCTGGCATTAAATGCGGGAGGGGAGTGGGGGAAGTGTGGGGAGGGTCGCTAGGGGAGGGGGGCTTAATTTAATAATTTTAATGTACCTGTTTGCAGGTCGGGTCTCGTGTTTTCTCGGCGCCTGCCAGGAAAACGGTCAAGCGAGCTCAAGCACCTGGACCATGCTGGGTTCCTTCATCCACGCATTAGCAGCTCCTTAGACTTGGTGGGTTCTTGCGAGTTTCTGGCGGGCAATTTACAAACAAAATGTAATAAAAAAAAATTTCATTTAAAGAAAAAACAAAATCACAAACTATTAAAAAAAACATTATTTTCTATAAAATGTTCCTTTTAAATAATCCCAACATTTTATTTAAACATAATGAACAACACAACCTAATAACACATTAAATAAAAAAAATTGAATTAACAAAACTTCTGAAATATTTCAATTTAAAAAATGAAATCCAAATAAATATTTTTTTATACATTTTAATTTTACATTTTAAAATTAAGTTATAAATACCAAACATCTCCATAATTAAAAAACAAGCATTGGAAATGCAATAGGTCTCGCATTAGAAAAGTTGGAGCTATTGGTCTTGTAAATGACATATATTTTATTTATTTGTTTGTTTTTAAAATAGCTAAATTGATAGCTTTGTCATTTACAACGCCAATAGTTATAATTTTCGCGAACGTGACACCTATAGCATTTGGAATGCAACATGTTTTGTATTTACGTGACTTAGATGGCAGCTTTGGTCGTTAGGCCACACCTCTAGAGAGTAGGAGAGTGCAGCAGGGGAGAGAAGCACAGCAATGCAATAGGTCTCGCATTAGGAAAGTTTGAGCTATTGCATTGTAAAGGACACATTTTTTATTTATGTGCTTGTTTTGAAAATAGCGAAATTAATAGCTTTGTTATTTACAATGCCAATAGTTTTATCTTTTGCAAATGCGACACCTATTGTAACACAATATGTGTTGTAGCACTGAGTGGTGTGAGGGTGAGGGGTGTGAGGGTGAGGGGGTGTGAGGGTGAGGGTGAGTGGGTGTGTGAGGGTGTGAGGGTGAGGGTGAGTGAGGGGGTGTGAGGGTGAGGGTGTGTGGGGGTGTGTGAGGGTGTGTGAGGGTGAGTGAGGGTGTGTGAGGGTGTGTGAGAGTGAGTGAGGGTGTGTGAGGGGGTGAGGGTTAGCGGTGTGAGCGGGAGGGTGTGCGGGTGACTGAGGGTGTGTGAGGGTGAGGGGATGAGGGTAACGGTGTGTGAGGGTGAGGGGGGTGATGGTGAGAGGGTGCGAGGGTGAGGGGGGGTGAGCCAGCCTGCTGCTACGCTGCAGTATCCAACAGATCACATTTACTGGAAGTCTAAGGTAGAGTGAAAGAGCAACCAACAGCAGAACCAGACTGCAAAGCCTCAAAGGAGGCTAGGGAAATCTGGTGCCTTAAAGAAAGCCAATACTGACACTTCAGCAGTGTTAATGGCCTCCCTCCTTCAGAAAAACAAAGGGTACCTGGGAAAAGAGAAGTATAAAAGCAGCGGCTGTTACTCATGAGACTTGTGCATCTAAATAATTTAATACATTTTTATTCTTGATACTTTGCACTCTCGGATGCAGTTCCGGTTAGAGCACTGGTCGTCGATAGTAAACACTGGATGTTATAAAAGTGACGTTTACATGTTACTGCACCCCCCTGCTCTCCCCCACCAGTGAATACAGATTTACTCCCGCACTCGATAGAAACAAATACTACCTTCCACGTGCTTGGAATGTGCTTTGCTAAAATATCCAAATATTCACAAATTCACAGGTTCTTATCCGTGCATCTGTTTTTTAAAGCATCCTGTCCTACAGCACCTAAATCCCTGCTCTGGCAGTAGTTATACTCCCATGTAATACACTATGCCGTTTTAGGAGCGTGAAAGGGCACTCTATGAAAGGAAAACGAGAACCGTGCCCTCTGAGCACCAAGTAGCATTTTGGTGCGCACGTGGTTGCGTGAATCGGGCGGACAGTGCTTCAGTAACACACTCGCAAGAAAGCAAAAAATAGGGCGAAATTCTGTTATTTTATGCGAGACATGGTGTCTAATATACATAAATTGTGTTTAATACATTGGTGGAGTCTGGCCACTCTTGTATAACCATGCTTTTATGGAGTGAAAGTTTAGAACAGTGCAGCCTAAAAACAGCTTTTTTACGCAGCAAATGAACATTTTTCAGCAAGGGAGCAGCTAAACGCAAGCAAAACAAAGCGAAGTGAAGTGTCAAGCTGTTTTAGGCGGTTTTTTGGGGTAGTACCGACATTGCGGCCAGCAGTGCTTCCAAAACATAATTTTAAGACAAGTCTTACACAAAATCAAACTTAAAACGGTATGAAACTAGCACTCACAAGACAATGCATAAACGATGCGATAGTAAGATGGATAAAAGGTGCCCAACCTTTACTGAAAAGCAAATAGGCTTACACTTATAGTAAATCAACAAGAAAATAAAGGAGACCAAACTACGACAGAAGGCAGAGAAGGGGAGGGGGGAGGAGAAATGCGACACGGCGGGCAGGGGAGGGGGCGGAGCGGGGAGAGCGGCGATATGCTTCCAAAACATAATTTTAAGACAAGTCTTACACAAAAGCAAACTTAAAACGGTATGAAACTAGCACTCACAAGACAATGCATAAACGATGCGATAGTAAGATGGATAAAAGGTGCACAACCTTTACTGAAAAGCAAATAGGCTTACACTTAATTATTTTTAGTAAATCAACAAGAAAATAAAGGAGACCAAACTACGACAGAAGGTAGAGAAGGGGAGGGGGGAGGAGAAATGCGACACGGCGGGCAGGGGAGGGGGCGGAGTGGGGAGAGCGGCGATGTGCTTCCAAAACATCATTTTAAGACAAGTCTTACACAAAAGCAAACTTAAAACGGTATGAAACTAGCACTCACAAGAAAATGCATAAACAATGAGATAGTAAGATGGATAAAAGGTGCACAGCCTTTACTGAAAAGCAAATAGGCTTACACTTAATTATTTTTAGTAAATCAACAAGAAAATAAAGGAGACCAAACTACGACAGAAGGCAGAGAAGGGGAGGGGGGAGGAGAAATGCGACACGGCGGGCAGGGGAGGGTGCGGAGCGGGGAGAGCGGCGATGAGGGTGTGAAGCAGCAGGGGCCTTTGAAGTGAAGCTAAGCTTCACTTCAAAGGTGTGGGAGGAGTGCGGCTGAGGCAGAGCGCAGGCTGGGGGAAGCTTGTGGAGCGGAGCGGGAAGAGCTGCTGGGGAACAGATGGCGATTTGATGATGTGCATGCGCATTTTAGGTCAATGCGCTTGCGCATTGACCTAATAGCGCACGGGCACAGCACCAAATCGCCAGTTGGGTAAAGTCTATTTAAGTCCCTATAGTCTCACTCTGCTCAATGCGCATGCGCCTTGAGAGGCGAGACCTAAAAAAGAATATCACAAAAGTATACCCTAAAAACCCAATTAGGTAAAAATACATATTGTTTATTAAATGGTAATTTCTCTTTTTTATCCTAAAATTTTCTACAACACTCCCACCTTTATCTTCTATAAGCACACCATCCCTTAATAAAAAAAATGTAATCATTTTTTTAACATTTTTACATTTTTTACATTTTTATGTACATATTTTGAAACACTTCCCACCCTTATCCCCTATAAATCTAACATCCCACTCCTAAAAAGAATTAAATAAGAATTAAATAAACACTTTTTTTATCATTTCTAAAAAAAAAAAATTTTTACATTCATGTTTTAAAATACTCCCCACCCTTATTCCCTATACCCCAACATCCCACTCCTAAAATTATTCTTTTTAAACAAAATGTTTACAATTTTAGAAAATATTATATACATATTCTAAAAACACTCCCCACCTTTATCCCATATGAACCCAACAACCTAGCCCTAAAAAAAGTTTTTAAATTTTCAAATTTTTCAAATTGATATATACATATTTTAAGAAACTCCCCACCCTTAGCCCTACAGTGCAACAACAACGGCCCGTGGAGGGAGTTTCGGTGGGGCAGAGAGGCGGGTGGTGGACGGGCATGGTGAGGGGTGCTAAAAACCGGAGTATGGATATTGAAGGTAAGTAAACAATTTAATAAATAAAATGAATTTCGTAGCGCGCCCTGCATCACATTTTGCGATGCCTTCCACGTTGTCCTTTGAAATGCAGGGGGGACCATAGGTACCCCAAATGTGCACCCCCCAACCCCCGGAGTCCTTGAGGCCTGCAACCGGCCCCCAAAGTAGACTCTGCATTGCCACCACGGAAAGGCATTGGTAAATGCCCATCCAAATATGGCTGTTTATGTATGATAGATTCCGCCACCATATAAACCCTTTTCCGCCCCGGTCGCAATGGCCGACCGGGGCGGAAAAGAAGCAAACAGTCTCCCCCTGGCCATGCTAATATGGCGGGGGGTCATTCTGGCACAGATGGCGGCAGGATTGCCCCCGCCAGGCCGGCGGTGGCTACCGCTGGCCTGGTGGGGGCAATCCGTCCGCCATCCTAACGGGGGCCTTAAGTGTGTGAGTACGCACCGCTTGCAAGTTTACAAAAAACATAAATTAAAGGCATTTTCATTTACAATGCCAATAGCTCAAACTCTTGCAGATGCGAGACCTATTGCATTGCAAATTCTTGTTCTTTGTTTTTAGTCACCACAATGTTAGTGATATTTGCAGTATTATTGTGTGCATACTCTGTACAAATGTGGCTTCCAGTAAAGCCTTATAAACTTGAATCCATATTTTATGTGTGTGCTCACTTTTCAGAAAGGGTGAGGGGAATCAAGAAATTACCTCTGTCTCTCGCAGATAAAGTTTGTTTCTAATATGGATTCCTTCCAGGTAAATTAATGAGACATAAATGGGACAACAATTGTCTGCTATACCTGTGCCAGATCACAATTAGGTATATCTGTACTGCTTGGGGGCCAGTAACAATCCACTGGGTAGGTGAACAACTGCTAAGGCATTTGACTCTATTGAATGGTCATACATGTACGGGACCAATTGAAAAATAGGCTTTGAGACAAAGTTTGTATCATGGACTCATCTACTGTACACAAAGCCGCTAGCTAGAGTCAAAATAAATAGGAAATTGTCAGAAGGTTTTGACCTAATAGGGATATAAAGCAGGATTGCACCCCATCACCCTTGTTATTTGCCTAAGAATGGGAGCTTATGGTATGTTGGATCAGGAGAGTTCACCGACTTAGGGGACTTAGATAGTCAGACTCCTAGAATGAGAGACTGTTAATGTACACTGGTGATTTTCTCCTGTATGTGGCAGATATGGATTGCTACATAGACAAAAGGCTGGGAATATTTACAACATTCACTAGATATTCCGGATTCAGCATCAATTGGAGCAAATTGGAGCTGTTCACAGTAACTGCACAGTCCACCTTATAATATTATAGGTGCTCCTGCAGAGCTGAGTACATATCATTTTTTTAATCAGTTTTTTAAAACTTATTTATTGGTCTTTTATCAAAAATGCAAATGTACAAAACATATATTGCTGAGCAATCGAAACATCATGGAGTTCATACATGCCTCGTCCTAATAGTCAAATATATACATAATGTTATAACCTGAGGGGGGAGTGTGTATAGTTATAGTATAAGGAATGAAAATGGGAATGACATCAGCAGGCGAGGCATGGATGGGCATGTAACAGACCATTGTGTGTCACCCGAGCCGGGAGGAGGGGGGATGGTCAGCCTGTATCGACCGACTTGCAGGAGACGAGATAATCTCAAAGAGGTTTCCAGACATCCTTGGACCTAGATGCAAGAGGTTGAATCAGTGTGTAATCTTTACTAACTGTATCGCAGTAGGACATGGTTTGAGCCAGGCAGGACCTGTGTGGAAGTGCCCACTACCCCAGTGAAAGGCAAGTTCCTGTTTAGTAAGTAATAGTGGAACTGAGATGAATCTGCACACAGATTTGGGGATGTCATGGGTATAACCCATTAGCACCATTTGCAGGTATAGTTGCATTGTGACATCTTCCATTGTCGAGAGGAGAGAGAAAATAGTAGCCCTATAGTGACCGTTTAAGGGGCATGTCCACGTGAGATGCGCAAAATTGGCGGCGGGGAGCCTTGCATTTGGGGCACTGGGTCGAATGCATGGGGTCGACTGTGGCGATGTCCTTTGGGGAAACATATGCTCTGTGCAGTAATTAAAGTGTATAAGCTTGTGTCTGTGATTGATGGACACTAACTTGGTTTGATAATAGCAGAAGGCCGAGACGTTGTTGGGGACTGTGTAGCCCTGGTCCGCGCTCCAGACTGCCCTAATGCATGCAGTGGAGTCTGGGTTTATGGCCAGGCAGATGCGAAACAGTTTGGAAACTAAGTGGTATATTACCAAGGGGGGGCAATAGGCAATTATCGCCGTTTTCGGCTGCTAAGCGGACATAATTCTATCGCTATATTAGCAAGCTGTCGCTAACTGATGTTAGCTACAGCTTTTAGGCGATAGCGAGCGGTTTGGGGCCTGCTTTGCATGTCAGCGATATTTATCGCTAATGACATGCAAAGTGGGCGTACCCAACCAGTTAGCGACTGAAAGCAGTCGCTAACGTCGCTATCGCCTATTAGCAAGGCGGGTGTAGCGATGGAAATATTCCCGCTATCGCCAAAAACTAACGCCTGCTCAGCCCAGTTCTTAGCCATGTTATCCAATGGGAGGTGGATAACATGGCTAAGAGCATTTAGTCACTAATGCGTAAATATTGCTGTATTCTCAGCGACATTCACGCTATCGCCGGAAAAATTATCGCTTTGGAGATAAACGTTGCTAATAGCACGTTATCTCAGCGATAATTTCCGGCGATGCTTACCGATAAAAAAATTGTTGCTAAGCATAGTTAGCGATACATATCGCTACTCGTTGGTAATATGCCCCTAAGTGATCACCGTCTTCGTCAGTTATAACGAGCGAGAGTAGGGGAAACTTGTCTGGGGGTAGCGGGCATATGGGAATTTTATTTATTTATTTATTTATCTAAGCTTGTATCGCGCACAGCTACCCACAGTGGGTTTCCCGGCGCAAGGGATAGACTAGAGAAGAAAAGGAGGCAGCTTCACCTGAATTGAGTCATAGCAGACTATTTGACACGTTGTGTAAAAAGTAGTGTCTTTAAGGCCTTGCGGAAGTGGAACAGGTTGGTCTCTAATTTTAGAGCCAGTGGGAGTGAGTTCCAATATTTGGGTCCCAGGGTGGAAAAGGAACGACCTCCCATTTTTGTCAACTTCCATCTTGGCATGGTAAAATTTCCCATGTCCGATGACCTTAGTGGCCGTAGGGGTTTATACGGTGTTATCAGTTTTTGGAGGTAGGTTGGGGCACAACCTTGCTTAATCTTAAACATATAGCAGAGTGCTTTGAATTTGATGCGTTCAGGAATACTCAGCCAGTGAAGATCATGTAAGGCGGCCTTGGCTGAGGAACGTCTGGGAATGTTTTTTAGAAGGCGTGCGGCTGCATTTTGTACTACCTGTAACACCTGTAAGGTGGCTTTGTCTGCGCCCAGATAAAGGATGTTGCCATAGTCCAGGCGGGATGTTACAAGCGCCTGGACTACGGTTCGGCGGGAAGAGAGAGGAAGCATCCACAGAATCTTGTGGAGCCATCGTAACGTAGAGAAGCAGATGGCTGCGACCTTGGTGGCCTGTTGTCGCATAGATAATCTATCATCTATGATAACACCCAGGTTGCGGACAGCGGTGGAAGGTGTTGGCGCAGTACCCAGTTCAATGGGCCAATGGCAGGGACCCCAGAGATGTTTATTCCGGCCCAGGATGACCACCTCGGTCTTCTCCCCATTCAGTTTGAGACAATTTCTCCGCATCCAATCGGCCACAAGAGTGAGGCCTGATTTGAGTGCGGAGATGTTGTTCTCGTCTCTCCCTGATAGGGAGAAGACAATCTGGGTGTCGTCCGCGTACGAGTACAGGGTAAGTCCAGCCTGTTCTACAATGGATGCTAATGGGTTAACATAAATATTAAATAATAAAGGACTAAGGATTGAGCCTTGAGGAACACCGCGGGTGGATTGGCAAATGGTGGAAGCTGCTTTAGGGGAGAACACTTGGAAACTACGGTCGTTAAGAAAAGACACCAACCAGGCCAAGGCCTGGCCGCCCACTCCTAGAGATTTCAGAGAGTCGATAAGGATGGAATGTGACACGGTGTCGAACGCTGCGCTCAAATCCAACAGGATGAGCGCCATGGTGTTACCTTGGTCGACACCGTGCCTCAGACTCTCCGTAACCCCCAGGAGTGCTGTCTCAGTTGAGTGCCTAGGCCGGAAACCCGACTGCGAAGGATGGAGAAAGGCGATGTTTTCGACCAGTTTTGAAAGCTGCGAGTTAATGTGTCTCTCCAATATCTTCGAAAAGATCGGCAGCAAGGATATCGGGCGAAAGTTGGCGGGGTTGGAAGAATCAGCACCTGATTTTTTTAATAAAGGGACCACCATGGCGTGTTTCCAAGGTTGAGGGACCAGGGCCTCGCTCAGTGAGGTGTTAAGTAGTTTAATGAAAGTGGGATGGGTAAGGGGATCCAATTGTTTTAGGATTTTTGCCGGGAGCGCGTCCTGTGGGGAGCCAGATCGCACGCTATTTAGACAGGACACAAAAGAGCTGGCATCTAGCGGCTGCCAGGTAGTAATGATATCATTGGAGATTGTATTCACTGGTTCAGTGGCCACACTAGAAGAAATATTGATGGTCTCTGGACTTGGGGAAAAGTGGTCATAGATGAGATCCACTTTCTTTATGAAATAATCTGCCAAAGATTGGCATTGGACAGCATCAAGAGCCGGGGGGGGGGGGGGGAGTAGAATTTGCACCTGTCAGTTTTTTCACAACAGAAAATAATACTTTAGGACAGTTTTGGGCCTCAGTCACTGTTTTAGTGGTGTGATTTGCTTTAGCCGTTTTACAGCTGTTATGGTACTTTTTTAAGGCTTCTTTATATATGATTTTTCGAGAAGGAGAGTAGCCTTTTCTCCATTTACGCTCCAAGATCTTACATTGAGAGCGAAGACTCTTGAGTTGTTCCGAGTACCATGGGGCAGGAGAATGGTGTGTGGCTTTAGGCTTAGATGTCATTGGTAACGCCCGTTCTACCGCACTAGTAAGCCAAAGTTTCGTAGCATTATCAAGGACAGTGACCGGTGCATCAATGGGCGGAAGAGTTTTAATCAGTAATTTGTTGAGTTCTGTAATATTGACCTTCCCCCAATTCCGGGATAGCCCTGGTTTTATTAAGACCTCAAGGTGCAAGACCTCAAGGTGCAAGACCTCAAGGTGCAAGACCTCAAGGTGGTTTGGAGTCTACATAGTATAAAATGATCCATGTAGGTGGCATTTGGGAAAAGGGCATCGTCAGCATGTGTAAGAACATGGCCATCAGGGAACATATCACCTGAGATATGGAGACCATGAGGGGTTAAGGTATGCTGAACGCGTTTTTCACATGTGAGGGGGAGCTATGGTTGTCAGCCCGAGGTATGGCAGGGGAGTAAAGAATGCTATCTCCCAGAACATGAAGGAGCCTCCACCAGGCCCAGCAAGAGGTGAAGATGGTCTGAAAATCAGTTGGGCTCATGGGGATGCCCTTCGGTAGTTGGGATGGGAGTTACAATTGTTTGGTCTGGTTTCTCTCAGGCCTGAGATATGGGATGCAGGCATCAGGAGGATAGCAGCAGCGCTCATACTGGCACTGTGTGGTGCGGTAGTAAAGAAACATATCCGGGACTCCAAATCCTCCACGCTCGTAGAGGAGAGTCATGGTGTACCATTTAAATCGGGGTTTGCATCTAGCCCATACCAGCTACAGAAGGTGGCTCTGCAGAGTTTTAAAAAAGTGTTGTGTGAGCGGGATGGGACTACTTAAAAACAAACACAACTAGACCCAGCAGTACAACATCAATGTTCTTTCCAGCTTTCCCAACATAACACTTCCAATTTATAGATCAGCAGAAAGTTACTGTCAGGTAGCTAAAACAGTTTACTGGCATGTATTCAACATTTGTGTGCAACACTGAGGCCTCCTGTCATGGTTTTAGATGTGGTCTAACTCACATGGATGTAGTTGGATTGGAAAGAAGCTGCCTTGTTGTGTTGTCAGTTCTAGCCAGTAGGGCTGAATTATCTCCATAAATCAGGTAGAATATTGTCTGTACTTTGATTTCTGGCACATCAAACGATGTTCTGTGCAGGTGTCATTCCATACTTAAATGTAGTTCAAACAATGTGTAGTTGATTTTGTTTCAATAGTCATGTACATTCTTCATTACATTTCGCCCAACGTTTTAAAAGCAGTAGATATCTGAACACGCACTCAGAATCTAAACCAATCCCAAATCTATTTTCAGACCCTATGCCTTGAATACTGCTGAGGTATAATAACAGCCATTGCCATTCTTTTGATGTACGTGACCAGGGTAAAATAAAACGCTTTATTTAATGCTTCTTGTTTTGGCATGTTGCTTTTAAAGGCCACTATGTGGTAGCACATGCCTAGTTTTGAATGAGGAAAGCCACACACAGTGTTTCACAGCGTTTCCCTTGAGTGAACGAGCCAGAGCACCATCTGTTTGAAAGTTAATTACAAACAGATAGTTTGAAAGCGTGTTCTCGCAAGGGAAACAACAAATGTGCACGCGTTGGCATTGAAAGCAATGCAACGTGTGCACGTTTTTGGCAGAAAAACCTAATCGATTTCAAGAGGTCTCCTCCTATGCATCGCATGCGCTGTGTAGGCAAGACCTAAAAATGATATTTTTAACAACGACATTATCTACATTGATATTTTTAACAGTGATATATAATACAACACCTAAATTCGATATTCTTGACCTCGAAATTACATACCTCAATATTTTGACAAAACAATATTTTATATATTCATATACAATGATATTTTAAATTCGATATTCTGTCCACCTTTGTATGGACAGGCATGGCCATATTCAGAAGGAAGTGTCTGCTCCTCCCTCCCAATCTACCTCAGGAAGGTCCACCCAGCTGGTGATGGGACATCAAGATGAACATGTCACACCCCTTCTTCCTTTGTGTGACTGTCAAGAGGAAATTCACAAAGCCCAGCTGTTACCCAACCCAGATGTGCATTCAGAGACAGGCAGAGGCACAGAATGTTTACAGTAAGAAAATGCCAGCATTGTAAAAGTAGTATTTTCAGATTTACCATTTAAAATCCGACTTTGTCATAAATTGTAATTTTAAATTGTGAGTTCAAAGATACCAAACTCCAAATTTCTATCTGCTCCCAATTCGAAACCTCACTTGAAAACTGTTAAAGGCAATCCCAATGTTTAACCTATGGAAGAGATATGCCTTGCAGCAGTGAAAAACACATTTAACAGTATTTCTCTACTAGGACATGTAAAACTTAAAAGCACAAGTCCTACTTTTTAAATACACTGCACCGTGCCCATGAGCTTCCTAGGGCCTACATTAGGGGTTATGTACATATAATAGGAAGGAAGGTTTGGACCTGGCAAGTAGGTTAAATTTTCAATGGGGGGTTGGTTGCACTCCGCGTATTTTCGTAAATTCTCCAAAGTTCATCAAGTTCAGTTTTTTCCAAGTTTGACTCTGCGTGCTCAAAGGAACGTGCTCAGCCCAAACATCACATATTCAACTCAACAACATTCAAAAGTGGAACACATCTTTGTGTCCCAAACCAGTGGCACTGCAAAATACTGCTATTAGCAGTCTGTTTTGTCTTCGTTTTTTTCATTTCGTTCATTTTACTCTTAGTCTTCCTTCATTTTGATTCTTTGTTTGTCCAATTAGCATTTACTCTGTCGCAATCCACATGAAAAGGAATAGCCATTTCCCAGGTTTCTTATGTTACAGATGGGCCATCCGAGCCTCTGTCAATAACACGTACTAGAGCCAGGTCCGTTAGAAGCAGTTTATTTACACCCAATGCATTTCAAGCCAATCTGGCTCTTCGTCAGGTGTAACTGTAAATTACAATATACATCTATGTTAATATCACATCCTTTTGTAGCGTACATCGTTAAAAAAGATTCAAATAATCCCTTTGCGCCTGTGCGCATTAACTCAATTATTAACATTCATTCCAGTGTGCACTTAGTTTCATCTGACACCCCATCCCTGTTTAATTTGCATATCCCCCGTGTGTCTTTTAGAAACTCCCCTCTTCTCTCTACTGTGTCTGTGCCTAAGCCTCCTTTCCTTTAGTTGTTTTCACTCAGCTGCGTGTTCTCCTGATCAGTTACTCCTGCAATATTTCGGACATACTTATCGTTCTGAACTTTATCCGAACTGTGCTTTTCCTACATTCAATATTGCCCAACTCTGCCTTCCTTCCCTATGCTGTCATTATCTTATTTCCGGTAGTGCACTTTACTAGGGACTTGCAAGTAAATTAAATGTGCCACTTGTAGATGAGCCAATGTTACCATGATTAGAGTGCATAGCATTTGCACATTAGCACTGGTTAGCAGTGTTAAAGTGCCCAGAATCCTAAAGTCAGTAAAACAGGAGATCAGGAGAAAAACGTTAGGAGAAATCATGCCAAGGTTGCCAGGTCTAACAGTGTCATTCAGGTTAGGGTCAAAACGGGGGATACATTATTTCTTTGGTAATAGTTTTCCTGCTCTAGAACCTCCCATCACACTCTGAACTAAAAAAGTTGAGCAAGCAAAGAAGCATGTGCAGAAAAGGTACAGCATAAGCGAGAGCTGTGAAAGTTTCTCTCCAAAATAATGAAACTATTTAATTGTATCCTGCCTCCCCAGCAGATCACACATGTTTCTGAACCTTTTCAAAGGAAGAATACTATTCATTGTAGAATATGCACAGTAATGATCACGAAAGGAAATAGTTTCCCTAGAGTGAGGGGCAAGGGATATTATTACCCTTAACCCATTTATTTTGATGGGTCCACAGTTGTGCTGCAACATATTCACAATATATTTTAAAAGCATAGCTGTACTCATCATTAATGATCAGGCAGTTAATACATCTAATTCCCACTAGTTGATGCTGGATCTGCCTTGTTTTCACTTTCCCTGCGAGTCATATGTGGAGGTTCAGCTTGAGGCAGTGCATGCGCTGCTTGCACTACATGCACTCTCACTTGAAAGGCGTATAGTTTACAAGAAAGGGCTTGCAGCCCACCCATGCTTACTATTCATTGATATCATTGTCACTGTTCTTTGCTAGTGCATGCCAAATGCCACTTCCTTTACTTTCTATAGTGCATGGAACAAGCACAGATTGATTCAACTTTATTAGTGCCCGTCCACTGCTCGCACTGTGATTGAGGTACTATTAACTGCACTATACAACCACTCCTCCTGCAGTTGATTATTGCTGCTCCCTCCCACTCCCCACACCTCCCTCATGTTGCATCCCCCCAAGTTCAGAACGTTTCACCCACTGCAGTGAGTCCAGGACATTCAGACATTCTTTGGCCCTGAATCTGAGTTGGCCAGAGTTTATCGACCCCTGCATAAAACACCGGTTTGCAGAGGTCTTGGAATGCTACACCCAGTAATTAGTTAGCAGCTTAATTAAATACCTCACCCTTCCTTAAATTTCAACAGGCCACTCCTTTATGGGTAGAGAGAGGAAGGGGTACATTGTTTACTAAACCATGCAGATCATTTTCTGCATGCTATGCCCCCTAAACTCAGAATATGGGCTATTTATTGCACCCAATAAATAAATAACATGTCCCACACTATTGGCATTTATCACTTGCAAAGAATTGCAGTTTTAACCTGACATACTTGGAATAAGGGCCCTAGTCGCATGGCTTTGTGCATCCTGCTTGTCAATCATGCCATGTGGCAAAAGCAAACCAAGTAGTAGAAACTAAAATCCAAGAAAGTCCAGCATTAAGAATACCTTTAGGACACAATCCAGGTCTCAGAGCGGACTGCTTAAGATCTTCAGTGTTGCTGACTAATCCTTTGTCCTAAAGCAGGCTACTCTTTCTTCCCCATCCAGAGTTCACAGTGCTGATGGGTGCCTTGCTACTGGATTAAGGGGAGGTGGAAATCAGAGGGATCTTCTATCCAGTGGAGGGCCAGCTCAACATTAACCTACTCAAGCTACCGGACATTCATTAGGCCTTGAAGACCTTCTTGCTGTCCAGAAGAGGTTTGAACAGGTTCTCTTGGACAACACCAAAACCATGCAGTTCTGCATCAAGCTGGGCGAAGTGGGCTTCTGGGTCCTATGGCAAGTGGCTTGGCATCAGGGCATCTTTCTGATTGTCTACCAACCTAGTGGAGTCCCTGAATGTCAAAGGATACAAATTGAGCAGACGTTGTCCAGCAGATCATGAGTAGCATATTTATCGCAACATGGCAGCCAAGCGGAAGTAGTTACTTCAGTCCCATTTTTTATTTGGAATTCTGGGTCTTGTTGTCCTGGTTTTAGACTGACTTAAATAACTCTATCAGCTTTATTTGCTCTTCCTCTCCCATCATAAGAGAGGGAGAGGCTCTATCAGTTGAACCCAAAAGAGCTTTAAATCTTTACATAGATCTTACCAAGGATCATCGAATGGATGTTCACATTTTATTGAGGTTCTATGGAGGAAAGAAAGGGAACACGGTGCAGAAGAGGACCAGGTTCAGGTGGATAGTCTTCTGCATTAAGATCTGCAACACACTGGCCATGAAGTATCCCCCTGAATGTCTGGAAGCCCATTCCACCCGGGTCAAGAATGCTACCCTATATTGGTACTAGGGATGCCTTTCCTTGAAATCTGTCAGGCTATGACGTGGGTGTTGGTGCATAAGTTTACAAAGCAGTACTGCCCTGACAGCTGAGTCAAGGACACTTTGCATGCAAGACTTTTTGCACAGTCCCTCCACTTTGGAGAGGTACTGTTATTCATTCTATTTATTACTAAAGGCAAGTAACTTGTTCTTTAAGATCACACGTTATGGTAAACATGAATGTGCAGGTTCTAAAATGCAATCTGCCATCATCTCAAAAGCCGAGACTGGCTAAAAGTGCCAATGCATTATGTGAATATGAAGAGACCTAAAGAAAGTCAAATATAGAATATTCATAACACCAATATTTCACGTTAGGTCAAAATGATGGGCAATTGATAGTATTATTTATAAACCAATATTTTTTTCAATAATGTAAAAATGGGCCATTTTTTAAGAATAGAATTAAAATTAGTATTGGATTAGTTAAAACTACTCGTTAAAGTGGGAGTGCTGGATTTAGGTTTAGGTTTAAGATTCAGATTAATGTTAACACAAGGTTTAGCGGTGGAGATTTTCTTGGTTAGGAAAGTATTATAAATGTTTATTATTACTGCAATTTTAAATGGTGATGTTGCAAATAAAAGGGTTTATTATCACTGATTCCTTACCATTGTATTTCTTCACTATTGCCTTTGCAAGTCCTGTGACACACAGGGTAATTGGACTGCTGCTAGTTGACTGCATCCTGTTTTATAACAATGAATGTCATTACTTCCCCTATTTTACCAGATGACTGAATATAAAGTGTTGCTACAAGGTGCTGCTATTTGTGTATTTCACTTTTACTCCCGTTCAGGTAAAGTATAGGGAAACCTTAAAATGTTTTCCTTATACTTTTCACTAGAAAGATCTCCACCCCTTAGGCGGATATGTTCCAATGGGAAGGACAGGAACAAGCAGAAATGTTAAGACCTTTAGAAAAAAAATTGGTTCAATATTTCATACATTTATTTTCATTATAAAACAAAATTAAAATACTCTTTCAGCATTATTAACATAGGGGGTCATTACAATGACGGCGAGACCGCCACCGACATGCTGGTTGTGGCGGTCTCCCGGCCATCAGAAGGCCATTCCCCGCCCTCATCCTTACAATGGCTGGCGGATCCATGACGGTCTGAAACTCCTACCCCCACACATCCAACGGGCTCCTTGAGCCCGCCGTTGTGGCGGAGGGCCTACCAATCCCTGCATTGGTGGCGGTGCCTACTAGGCAGCGCCATAGGGATTAGGATGTAGATCCCCGCCAGCCTTTCCATGGGGGTTCACCCGCCATGAACAGGCTGGCAGGTATGGACATTGGGGGTCCGTAGCGGGTCCACCTTCCCTCCTGGCAAATTTCTTAGGGTGTTGGGGGGCACTATGGTGCCCCCCTACATATCCAAGAACCAAGTGACAGGCACGGCATGGTGCCTGTCACGTAATATGGGGATATGTAAAACATCCCTGTTTGACATTGCAGGCGGTATTGCAGCCAGAAGGACCCACCACAATGTAAAAGGTGGCCAATGTGACCGCCACTGTGGCGGTCCCTTCATAATTTGGCCTGTGAGACCATTGCCTTGTAGACGGGCTGTCCCAAATACGATACGATGGTGGACGGACGGAAGTGAATTGGATTAGGCTTACTCTTTTGTGGGTGGATGTTCGCCTGGCCTAAACTCTTCCCTAACCCTCTCTTAACCCCTCCTTACTCATTTATTCCTCCCCTTTACTAAGTATTTCTGATTTCCCAACAACTCCTCCCTGTAACTCCTACATTTAGTACTAAAACATACACTCATGTGTGCGGAGACTCCGCTGAAACTCCGGATGCAAGTTTGTGAATAGCAATTTGTAGTACATTTATTACTATAAACGAACTACAGAATGCAGTTGTCACACACTTACATGGAATCTGTCCTGAAGTGGTCTTGCAATTGGTCAAGCAGGTAGGGCTGCAGGTGATTATTGATACGATTGTATCATGGTCATACTGTTGGCCAAGCAGGCAGTCATACGATCACTCAAGTCAAAGATCATGCAAGCAGTCATGGGCCATGTCTGAGTGCAAGTGTAAGCACATACATGCCCATATGTGCACATACATTTCACTTCATAACAAAAATATGTGAACATGCATCTGTTATTTCAAATTCTACCCTAAATTTCATGATATTTTTAATACTGTGTACTGCACCAGTAAAAAGAATAGCATCTCTTTGAAGTGTACCATTGAGTGAATCCCTCCTCGAGTTTAATATTGCCCTCATTGCAGCAGGGCAGATAGCAGCTTTCTTCCCAACTTGTTAAAATGGAACATAAGATAAGGATATGCTTTTCACTCTTATGTGGCCAATATACGTTTGACAGCATTTCAGAAAATTTCAACAAATGGCTTCCTTGTGTTCTATGGAATGCTGCATTTTAATGAATGTAATAAATCTTGCGTTTACTCTGTGCATTGGACAATCCAATCAAAGAATTGTGATAGCAGTACATTCCTTTATAGTTCAGAGACATAGAAGAGATGTCAGGTGTCATGATATAGAAGGCTCTATAACATCAGGAAAGCAAAGAAATTAAGGGAACAAGATGTGTTGTTCCTGTTATAATAGCCTAAGGAGCTAGATAGAAACTCTAAGTGAGAAGGTGCCTGGGGAAGCAATGCACTTGGATAAAATAATGATGTTCTGACGCAAAGGCCTGCAGAGGATAAGAAACTTTCAAGCTCCGCAAACTTCTAAAGACTTTCCTCTTTCACTAATTCCCCTCACTCGGCCTTCCCTGACCCTTCCACGTACACGTCCTGTCTATAGCGCTGGGACACCTCAGTGTAGCCATCGCGCTTTACAAATGTTATTTTCATTTCATTTCATGTCAATACGGCTGCCAGAAGAATCCCACACAGAGGTAAACGTTTAATAAAAATGTGAATCCACAGTCAATGTCAGAAGATACTTTGCAATGAAAGGTGAAATGCTATGTCGGTCCAGTCTCGAAATCAACCATTCCATATTTTTGATACCTTAAATTGGGTGACGTGAAAATAAAAGATGGGAAAATACATGAAAGGCCAAGGTTCCAAAAACCTGTTCTTAAGATGACATTCAAAAATTACAGGGCATGAGTAAATGTAACTGTATTGGAGAACATTTTTTATTGCAACCAGATGGAAAGTTTAGATTCATACGGAAGGGGGCAGAAAGGAAATACAATGCTCCCTAAGAATTTATTTGTAAACACACACACAGAATGATGATATTAAAATTTCTTTTTTGGTCAATTATATAGAGAAGGTAATGAGCAGCAGTGAATCAGGGCCTGATTTAGAGTTTGGTGGACAGGGTATTGCATCATATTGGTGACAGAGAATTCTTTCTGTCAATCTCTCGGTCCACCCACCCTATTTTGAGCCAGGTTTACTCGACAGAGTAAAATTTACTCTGCCAGCTTACATCTTGCTCTGATGGTCCAAGTAAGTATGGGCTGTCAGAGGTAGGCCATTCGATTATCCATCCAATTTAGAGAGGGCAAATTGTGTTTTTTTACTGTCCATCATTGCTGGGAATATCCTGGCAGTGAGGAACAGTTAAAACAAGCATTTGCAATGCAATAGGTCTCGCATTAGGAAAGTGTGAGCTATTGGTATTGTAAATGACAATTTTTTTTAATACGTGTTGGCTTTGAAAATATATAAATTAATAGCATTGTTATTCACAAACCCAATAGCTTACAATGTCCTAATGCGAGTCCTATTGGCTATGGCAATGCTTGTTGGTAGCAAGCAAGGGCAGTGCTGTTGTGGTGCTTAGTGATGCTGTTGTGGTGCTGAGTGATGATGTGGTTGGGCTGAGTGATGTGGTGGTGTATTAGAGTGGTGTGGTGGTGTCCCAGAGTGATGTAGTGGTGTTCCTGAGTGATGTGGTGGTGTCCTTGAGTGATGTGGTGGTGTCCTTGAGTGATGTGGTGGTGTCCCTGAGTAATGTGGTGGTGTACCTGAGTGATGTGGTGGTGTCCCTGAGTGATGTGGTGGTGCCCCTCAGTGGTGCATCTGAGTGATGTGGTGGTCCGAGCCAACCCCTGGAAATGTTTGCCATGTAAATCATACAACAAACATCAAGTAAAATATGATAACTTTTCATCAAATTTTAAAAATGTGTATTTCATTATTATGTGACGCTTTGACATTTGTAGATCATATTATAACACTGCAGCGAGAACTACTTATCAGAAGTGAAGGTTTATAAACATGAACCTAGAGCCATTCCTGCCCCCGCCCAAATATGGCAATATGGCGACAGGACAATTAGTGAACTGAGAGGCAAGACAGTTGTCATGTTAACACTGTACCCTAGATTATAATAGACCAACATTGTAGTGTATTAATTCAAACACAATATCTTTTTGTACAGCTGATATGCCGAACTCTGATATTTGAAGATGCTTTTTTGTGCCATAAAGAAGAAAAAGTATGCTAGGTGAAATAAAATCTTTCTCACATAGTTGGCTTAAGGGGGGAGCAGCCAGGTCATCTTGTTTCAGCACAAATGGGCCCCTAAATTGGTATCTAATTTTCTCTCATTAATGCCTCAAATGTTAATGCTGTGTTTTTACTTCTTTGCCCATCACAGGGTGGAGAGAGGGTGTCAGTCAGAAGCCACATAAAAGCGCGGCTCGCTATGGGCCCGTAATGAGCCAAAGCAAGGCTTCCGGCTCGAGCCTGGCTCGAGCCTGGCTCGAGCTTTCAGTGCTCGCCGAACTCTAGAAAGTAGGGTCTGCATGCCTTGCTCTGTAGCGCTCTACCCGCTGTCCTAACAGTGGCAGACTTCCCCAAAACTGCTAAATACGTACATCGTTCATTCTTAAAACACCACGTGCTGAGCACCTAGTACCTCACGTCACACACTATACCTTCACCCTGACGCAGGATCACTGCTGCTTTCACACGCGCCTCCTGCACGGCCTGAAAGGAAAGCAGAAAAGATGAGCGCTTCAGACTTTTCCAAACAGCTGCATTACGTGTAAAGGACTCAGAAGAATATTTCCTTTGCAAGTGAAGACTAACAGACCCGCTCGCTCATTTGGCCAGTCAATAACTTTTAGCCAATGGGGATGTTAGAAGATTAGAAGCCCGGTCATCGCCCCTGATTGGCTGCTAGAGTAACCTTAAATATGCCTGGTTTCTAGCTTCAACCTCCTTTTCGGGTGAACAGCCCTGCGTGTCACTGCCTCGACCCCCAACCGCGTGTCAGCCGTTCAAAGGCATTGGCTTGACTCGGAATATCCTCCTGTACGCGTAGTCCAGCCCCTCACAAAACAAACAACGCAATAAGTATAATGCTAGTAGTCTGATACACACAAAGACGAACCCTTGGTGATACCTTTTTTGCCGTCGGATTTATCCTAAAGAAATAGGACGGAATATTTTCCTGACTGGACTAATCAGCCAGCTTGCTTGAATCTACAGACTTTGTCACAGATTCGTCTTTTTGTAAGACTTTTATGTGGACCGTCCTTATCACCTGACGCGGTTCCCCTTGTTAACATAAAGGGAGTCCTTTACAGCATTTGAATAAACATCGTCCTGATGATGGTCTTATCGATGAGTACAGCAAAGACCGAAACGTCGACATCCTGTCATCATCTCCTTTAATGTTGTCTTTCGACGCCAACCTACAACCACTTTTTATTGTATAATTTGGGTTGTTTGTTTGATTTAGCTGGAGTTGATGCATAACGTTATGAACCATAGAAAAAACATTGTCCTTCTTTGTTCATGACTTCTCTTGCTTTAATTAATTTGTGTACATACATCCCCTATAACTTTTTTCAAGTAAAGAATTGATTTAAAACATACTCCCCTTCCTTTGCTCTGTTTTTTCCAACCTTCCATGAATTCATGTTGTGTCAAACAAGATTGATATCCTCAGGATACTAAGGAGTGTGAGACTGTGATACCACTCAATAATTCAGAGAAAATATCTTCTAAATAAGTCCCTTGTAGCACCCTATGTTTTTAACCAATAGTCTGATACAGCATCATCACATAAAATAAAGTACAGCGTCCCTTCTTCGCTAGACACAGATCCGCACCGGACAGGGCTGCCACACTCACCTGCTGAAGGTCCATTTCCGGCTCCTCGGACCCTCCGAAGTGAGATCGGCTCCTCCGGCTCTTATGTGGGTCAGGGCTCACTGGCGCCGGAGCAGGGTTACCCTTAATATTTATTCACCCCTGCTACCAACGCAGAGGCCGGACGGGCTGTTCCACCTCCTGGAAAGGCGAGAACTCCAGACTAAGTAGTCATGTTTTTATTTATTTATTTGTGTGATTTATACTGTGCACGCGCCAACTTAACCTATCTATAGGAAGACTAATTAGTTAACATTAAGGGGGCTAGTCATTAATTCTAGCGAATACATATTTGTCACAGAAAGAAAATGTGTCCATACTTCCCAAAGCAAACAAAAAAAGCAATCGCAAAAGGGGAGGGAGCTCACCGCTCGTGTGCCTTTAATTCACCACCGCAGCCCAGGAGTTTCTTCAAGTTCCCGCCGGGCCGCCGCGCTGCCTGCGACGACCCGGAAGCGGTTGGGCAGCCGGCCAATCGCAACGCAGCCCCAACCGGAATTCCCGCCCCCAACGCGGCTCGAGAGGGAAGCCACTGTCCGAGGAGCCCTGAGGGCTCCTGATCGAGTCCCGGTCCCGAGATGGGGGACCGGGTGAAGAGCGGCTGGGCGCATGGGGAAGGCGGGGCTCTCATGTGGTGAGAGAGCCCCGCAAAGCGCTACCGCCGCCCAAGAGGCAGAACCGCTGTCGAGCACTGCCAGAACAGGTGAGTGTGTTGAGGGAGAGGAGGGGTGAGTGGGGGTGGAGTGTACGCGCGTGTGTCTGTTGTAGTGTGTCTGTGTGTGTGTGCGTGCGTCTGTCTGCGCGTGTGTCTGTTTAAGGGGGGATGCGTGTGTGTGTGCATGCAGTGTGTGTATGTGTGCATGCGTGCATGAGCCTTTCTTTAAGGGGGGGTGCGTGTGTGTGTGTATGAAGTGTCTGTATGTGCGCATGCGTGCGGGAGCCTTTCTTTGCATGGGAATATGAGGCACGGCGACGTGCGCGCTCACGAGCTACAATCTCCGGCAGGAGAAGCTCGTGACAGTCTGCTGTCCACATTCCCCCAAAAGTGATTGCATAAGTTGTCTCGCCCTAGACGCAAAAGCTTTGCTTTTGCTTCGTCTAGGCGAGACCTAATGAAAAAACAACCTCTACTCCATGGGAGGAAACTCCCTTGAAGTTGGGGCCATTAGTCTTTTCTTTTCCAACACAAATTTCAATCTTGGGAGTTTGATGTTGGGAAAGAAAAAAACTTTTAAAAGTTTGCACATCCAACTTAAATAGCACACGTTTTTTTATATGGCTTTGTATGAAATGCCATGGTAACCCATAGAGTTAAACTCAGGGCCGGTGATGAACTCTAATTTGGCAGGTGGAGTAAGGACAAGGTGGTGGACGTAAAGGCTTCTGCCACCCTGACAGTGTTTGCTCTTGCTACCAACTTCCAATTCGGGCCCTCAGCATACTTAGAGGAGAAACTTCAATAGTATCGACCCATGCTTGTTGAGATCGAACCGATGATGCTAAAGATATTGCATAGAAAACTACACTGGCTATGGGATCACAGGTTTGAAATATTTGCATGTTGTAAGAAATTGGGTTTTTGGTTGAGGGGGATGAAACCCTACTCAAGCAGCAAACACAATCCTTGTCACAATGAACTCACAAGTAAACCCTGAATCAACCCTCTGGTAGGTTGGCACAGAGCAGTCAGGTTCAACTTTGAGGCAATGATTAACGTATTTATGCAGCACTTCAAACAGTAATAGAGTGATAACACAAATAAAAGAAAAACCCCACACTAATTTACAAACTTAGCGCAAAATTTAATAAATAAAACAAGACCAAAATGAAAAAACTCTAATCTGTAGAAAAGGATATATGCAATTTTAACTCCTTCGGCGCTCATGATGAGCTCAGCTCGTCATGATGTACACCTCCATACACTCATGACGAGCTGAGCTCGTCATGAACAATGGAATATCCAAAATGTCAGCACAGGAGGAAAATAACACAAGCATCGATGGTGTTAAAGATTTAAGTTAAAATAGCACCAAAAGCGCCACTCATAGCCATCTGATCATGCGAGACTTGGAGAAAGTCACAAGTTCCGGCTGACCACGATGGGGCACAGGTCAGATACAAGAATCAGGTTAGTTCCGCTGAAGTTACCTTCTCAGTCCAGCACAAAGAGTCCTGTTCACAGTGGAGGGGGTTGCAAGGAGAAGGGCAGCATTGTGGGAAGTCGTTGATGTAGCATTAAGCCTGGCATCCCGGACGGGCATTGCTTTAGCACAAAGAACCTGTTGTCATCTTGAAAGGTCGGGCAGTGCCTTGCAATGGCGCTTCTTGCAAGAAGTCTATGCTTTGACACAAAGAGTCAGGCTGATGGAACTTCGTGTTGGCAGGCTGTGTGAGTGACAAGGTTTCAATGAAAATGTGCCCATCTGCAGTTGTGAAGAGCCCAACAACTTCAATACAGCCTCTCTGTGGCTACACCAAGGGTCTCATTTATGAGTCCCCTTGCACCATCGGAATGTCACTTTTTGTGATGTTCCGTGGTGCAGAAGCCTGTGTGATATTTATCAGGCAGCACTAAGCCACTTTTCTTTGGCTTAATGCTGCCTGATAAATATCAGTCCCTTTAATGCAGTGCTCTGCGTTAACGGGGCGTGCAATGGGTATTGTTGGGGGCGTTCCCAGCAACATCCATGGCCTTTTCACACTGCCCCACATTTACGAGCAATCGCAAATCTAAGGCAGTGCCAAAAGCTTACGCCTCCTCGGGGAAGACATTAGTGAGGTGCAACAGGAAGAAATATCTTTATTTCTCCTCGTTTTTCCTTTTTCTATGTGTGCTGCATTCTGAAGCACACATAGAAAGAGGAAAAGCCTCTTTTGATTATTTTTGTACAGAGAGGTTTCCCTTCCTGTACAAAAATAATCATCCCCCAAGGCCAGCACCCTTGCACCATTGTGCAAAGGTGCCTGCGCTGGTGCAGGCAGCCCATTGTGCACCGGCACAGGGGGAAAGGACAAGAATGCGCCGTATCTTATAGATACGGTGCAATCCTGCCCTTTTCTTTTGCCGTCGGGAAGCGCAGCAGGAAGGCCTAATGCGCTTCCCTACGGCAAAACCTCATAAATGAGGCCCCAGAAGTCCAGGACCTGAGGGGCACCATATGGGGGTCAAATTCTTGCTACAGCTGCATTTGTGCGCTGGTTCAGGTGTTTGGGAGACTCTTATACCCTAGTGGCTTTGAACAGGAGGCCAGCAGCCTAACCCTGGGACTCACTCTGGGAGTCCTGGGTGCAGGTGCTTGTACAAATCCCTCTGACTCAGGCAGAAGGGCAGCAGCGCAGCAATTCAGCAAGGCAGTAGCCAAGCAGGGAAGCAGTCTTGAAGAGTGGCAGTCCTTTTGCAGCACAGCAGTCCTTTGTCCTGGCAGTGTCTCCACAAGTCTAGAAGTGTACTGAAGAGTTTGGGTCTGAGGTCCAGTATTTATTCCTGGTGCCCACTTTGAAATGGGAGAAGATTCTAGAGGTTTCCCATTGAAATGCACAGGTTTCCTGCCTCCTCTGCCCTGGCTCCAGAGTAACCACAGGGGGTATACAACCCTTTGCAGGACACAGCATATTAAAATGTAAGTAGGGATGGGCCCAGCTCCACCTTCCCTTCCTGCTAGTGATGGCCCGTCCACTCTTTGGTGGAGAAATCCTTCAAGGCCTGCATGCAGGTAGTCTTTGATTGGATACTCAGTAGCCATCTGAAATGTAATTCAGGCAAAACATAAATTCTTCCTTTTGGCTCCCTTGTAGCCAACTGTTGGGAAGCTGATTGGCCTTCCTCTTTGTTACCCACACTTCATATTTTGTGGCGAAAAATTTGAGAGTAAAATTAGACAACCAACATTCTATCTGCTGTGGTAAGCAACTGTTTTGGGTTGCTCCAGACCATCAAGAGATTTTTGTATCACCTTCCTTCACACTATAAGAAGACAATGGTCCATGCTTTGGTCACATCTTGGCTGGACCTCGCCAGTGCTCTTTAGCTGGGGGTATGTGAAGCTTCTCTACGACTTGCTTGGTCTTACAAAATGCTGCAGCCCATCTTATCATGAGACCTACTGGACAGACTTCAATATCCCCCTTGCTTAGATCTCTTCAGTGGCTTCCCATAACAAGCATTTACAATGCAATAGTCTCGGCATTATTAAAGGTAGAGCTATTGGCATTGCTCATGACATTTGTGTTTTTTTTTTTTAAATCGTAAATAAATGGCATTGTCATTTACATTGCCAAAAGCTTAATCGTTAAATAAATTGCATTGTCATTTACAATGCCAAGAGTGACCCATGCTCTGTGGCTGCACTGCAGTTGTGAGCAGAGTGACCCATGCTCTGAGACTGCACTGCAGAGAGCCCCCCACACACACACAGAGAGCCCCTCACACACACACAGAGCCCCCTCACACACACACAGCCCTACACCCACACACAGAGTACCCTCCCCACACACCCACACACAGAGTGCCCTTCCCACACACAAACACAGAGAGCCCCCCCCACACACACAGAGCGAGCCACCCACACACACACACACACAGAGCGAGCCTCCCACACACTCACAGGGCCCCACACACACACTCACGTGAATGGTGAAATGAAGACGTGCTCATGAGAGCAGTGAAGCTGTATACTTTAAAATGCTTACTAGCCACCTTTATTTTCCAAGCGCTGCAAAAACTCGTGTTTGCGTAGTGGTCGGAATTATGAGTTGAGTGTTATTTACTCCTCCTAGTAATCACTGGGTGTGTTAAATATCCCGCCTTCTTTAAATTTTGTGAGGTTAAACCTGCCGGAGTGTAACAGGGTAAAAGTATAAAGTATTGAGCTCACATTACGATTTTGGTGCAGTAAGCACTAAAATCAGAATGTTATACCCCATAAACTTGTCATAAGTGTTATTAATCGCATAACGGACCCTGCGGTATACTTATTTATCAAGTGCGATCCAGAGCACCTTCATTCTCACTAACTCTGAATCAGGGGCTTTTTCTTGACTTTCTGTGCGATTGTTCGTTGCTGCTAGCTGTGCTGCTTTTACCCCTCAAATCGTCTCCGTGCTGTGCTTTGTCTGCTCCCGCTTTAAAGATCAGCGAGTGCATTTCTGGAGTTTTTGCACCAAATGCTAGCAATGCGCTTTTTTCCAGACGCTCTATGCACCACCGAGAAGTTGTTCTACTAACTCCTTCCTGTTATCTCGTTTTCTCGTTTTCTGGACATGTTTCTCTGTGTTTTACATGTATTATTACTAAATCTTGTACAACGGTGTGAAACTTGAAAGGATGAAGCCTATGCTATAATAAAACAACAGCATAGCCACCTTGGTAGGTCTGTGTTCAGAAAAAGATCCCTTTACTAGACAAGCGATGCGTGGCACGGCCTGTTTGCGGACAAAGGTCCCGTTAAGAAATCGTGGAGGTGACTGGCTCCAGGCTCACCCCAACTGAAGCAGCTGCCCCGCCCGCACGGTCCTCTTGAGTGGGGCTGTCGCGTGGGGATGGGGTGGGGGGGTGGTGGTGGTGAGGGAGGGCTAGGGGGGTCTGCAGCAGTGACCGTGGTAGGCTTGTGCAGAGAGATGAGTAATGGGACAGCAGCCATGACTGTCTGTGGACCAAGCGACGCTTAGGTTATTTGTCTGTGCGGTGGCATGTCAGGTTTTGGCCAGATCCTTAGGAGCCAGGGGTGTGGCAGAGGGGCAGGAGCTGCTACAAATGGTTTATGGTGGGAAGGGGGGCAGGGGCTGCTGCTGTCTATGGTTATGCATAGGCTTCTGGGTTTTTGCCGGGCCAGAGGAGCCAGGGGTGTGGCGGAGGGGCAGGAGCTGCTACATATGGTTTATGGTGGGAAGGGGGGGGGAGGGGCTGCTGCTGTCTATGGTTATGCGTAGGCTTCTGGGTTTTGGCCGGGCCCTGAGGAGCCAGGGGTGGGGTTCGAGGGGCAGGGTCTGCTTCCTGTGGTTTGTGGTGGGGGGGGGATAGTGTTGGCTGGGCCCTGGAGGACCCTTGCAGCAGCAGAGTGGTAAGTGTGTGGTATGAAAGAAATCCCAACCTACTACCTACCCTTTCTTTCACACTCCCTGACCCCACATAGGTCACTTTACAAAATCCTCTCTTTGCAGTCACAGAACGAAAAGTTAACAGCAATATCTCTTTTCCAGAAGCCGTTTGACCTCTGACCTTGAATGCCTTGCAAACTCACAAGATCACATCAAACTGTAAAGCCCTCTTGCCTGCTCATTCTTTTTTTTTTTTTTTTTTTTTTAATTTTTGAAAACCTTTATTGTGCATGAGAATGGAAACAAATACGGGCCTACAACCATCAGGCCGGCCACGATACATATAAGCACAAGTGCAAGCAATCCAGTTCCCCCAGCGGTATCAGGCAATACAACAACAAGTAATAGCAGTTACACTAAGTTGAATCATGTCGCCAAGGAGAAGGAGCAGTGAAGGTTAAATTTTAAAGTTTTGACCTAAACATAAATTGGTAAAAATAGAATCAAGGAGAACTGAGTCCATACAATCAACTTCCCAACATAAGCAGGCAGCAATAAGTACAGCAGTAGTGATAAACACCCAATAATATGGCAGCACAGAGCTAAACAACAGGAGCGTCAGTCCGCATTTGCGTACCACCCATAGCGCCACCCACTCCTTACTAACCCCCATCACAGACCCAGAACAGAAAGAAGAGAAAATCATAAAGGAGATCATTAATAGGCACCATAGAAACTAACAAAAATTAAATATAACCCCCCACCCTACACACATGCGAGGCTATGGCCTGCCCCCCCCCCCCCAGCAGAGTGTCTGTCGCCCCATAAACCCGAAATTTAGCAAGAAAGAGAAAAGGGGAGAGAAAAAGGAAAGAGAAAGTAAAATCCGAAGTTAGGAAGAAAGGCAGAAAAAGAAAAAACGTCACATTTGACATATAGGGAGGAAGACAAGTGTGCAAACTAGTTTATAACCCCCCAAAAATGAAGAAGGTGGGGAGGAGCCAACAATCATCAAGCGCCCCCGGCTCGCGAGCTAGTCAATGGTCTCTACCCCAAACGGAGCTTCAAAAGTAGAAAATCTCGCAGCAGTTCTAAACAAGCAGTATACCTCCTGACCCCCGTTTCGCCCAGGACCAAGGTCTCGACTACGAAGACAACCAATAGGATTTTATGACTGCGGTCGTGAAAGAAGGAGAACACCCACCCCCAGCGCGCAAATCACAACAAATAACATTACAGGCCAGGTCATCACCAGTCAATCTGCAAGGCAGCGCACGAACATCCTCAGCCCTGGCCAGAGCGCCGAAATACCTCCAAGCATGCCCACCGCAAAATTACCCATCAGCAACATTCACCCCCGGGTCCCAGCTCACAAAAATTCTACCCCAGTAAGCATGACCAAAAAGAACTGACACATAATGACAACCTGTAATGGATAAGGACTGTTAAAAGTAGCTCATACAGAGGCACAGGATAGCGTCCCAGGTGGATCTTCGTTAGCCAAGCCGAGAAAAACAGCGCCAAAGCGGGCGGAGCAGGGGAACACAACCAAGAGGGGAGTGCATCAATAGAACACAGGCAATCCGGCACACCATAGAAGTGCAGTTCTGATGGATGTAACAGGAAAAACAGTCCGAGTCAAGTCCCACCAGCCAGTGTATAAAAAACGTTGACAATAGCCCCTTCAGCCCTGGCCAGATCTTGACCGTCGCTTCAAAGATGGCTGACGGGGGAGGTCCGGTCCAAACGATGCAGGAAGACAAGATGGCCACCACTGGTGAAGAAGAGGGAAGCAGAGACAAAATGGGCGTCTCCAGTCACCTTCGGCGCTGCAGACGCGCAGGATAAACACCCCAAAACACTGAAGTCGATATCCACTCCACCTCCTGGTAAAATGTCTACGTGCGGCTACAGGTTCAAGGGGGGCCGATGTAAGCGAAGGCAAAGTCTGAAGCACTAACCTCTCAGTCGACAAAGTTGCAATGTCCGATGGAAGGGGAAACATTGTAGCGCAACTGGATATGCCGATCCGCCGTGTGAAATCAACTCGGGAAACAGGGAAAGGCAACTTCTCTCCACATGTATCCTGCGCCCCGGCGCCCCCCGCCGTGACCGACAGAGGCAAGCCAGCGCAGTCCTGATAGCTGGCCGGCACCTCGGGACTCGAAAAAATGACCTCGTCGAGTCGCTCACACATCCTTAGGAAGGAAGCATGCCAGTCTCGGCGGAGCTCGGACAGTGCGGCCAGAACGGTCGCGTACGTCGGCTCCGAGTCTAGGCTTTTCAGGTCCGTGGCAGGGGATGGTGTAGTTAGTGTAGCCTTCCGGTCATCGGTGGGCTGGGCGGCAGATTCGTAACACAGGATAGCCCTCTCCCTCTCGGGGAAGGTAGTCGCCATCGCTCCCGCCCCGGGTCGTGCACACAAAGAAGGGGCTAGGCACGGCGTGAAGGCAGCACAAAGCGGGTCTCCAACACGGACACAGCTCACGGGTCTGGAACACCGCATATAGGATGTCGTAGCCGGTCCGCCGCTAGAGAGAGGCACTCATAAGGGTGACCAACAGAAAGGAGATGGTTTCCGATTCAGTAGCTATCGGCGGAGAGGAGGCAAACGGGGCGCAGATCCAGGGTTTCAGCGGCCATCGAAGCTTGTGACGATATCTCCGGCAGGACAGCTCGCAGAGATCTCGGAAGCACACGGGCGGGCTCAGCTCGAACACAGCATCACACTACTGCGATCAAAAAGCAGGATAGCAGGCAGGATAGTAGCGCTGGATGTAGAGGCTCGCGGAGCCGAGACATGGCACGTCCGTTCAGGTCGCCATCTTGGCTCCTCCCCCCTTGCCTGCTCATTCTTGTCCTGAACTGCAGCATAGCAATCCTGGGGGTCGGCGGCAGTCTTCCCACCCCTACTGCCAGCGCCTATACTGTCCCATGCAGGTCAGTGGGGCTGGGGCGGAGTCCGTCACACTCGGTCCGAGTTGGCCAAACAATGAGAGAATAAACAGGCCCTTGTCCTATCTGTGAGGGGTCAGTGGAACCGGTCTTTCTAAGTACAAATGACTCTGCCCCAGCCCCGCCATACTTTTACTCATCCCCTCGCCACATACCGATGATGCATTCTGGGAGCTCAGCTTTTCATCAAAGCCCCTTTAACCCTTTCCCGCCCGCTTTTAAGGCCCCTGTTGCAAAGCTTCGCCCTCATCTCTGAGGGCGAGTTGGTTTGTTAAAATAAAATATGCCGATAATGAGCCGGCTGAATGGCTACTAAAACAAGCATTCACCAAAGAACAGAACAGCTCGCTGTATTTAATCTAACCCTGATAAGACATGTTACCTCTTCATTCGCAAAAAGAAACACGCCTTGTGTAATAAGATTCTTCTACAAACGAAATCACCAAAGTTGCTAATTTCTGGTACTAAATTGCGACACATCTCGGGGTAGTATGGGGGGGCGAGGGCATCTTGGGGTAGTTTGGGGGGGCGAGGGCATCTCGGGGTAGTATGGGGGGCCGAGGGACGGCCGTAGAAAAGGTTCATTGTGCCATTTGTTTGGATTGACTGCTAGGAGCTGCTCCTTGAATAACACGAACAAAGGTACATTTGGGGCTTTTGTCACCTCTGGTGGAGCGCGAGCTGCTTTGCAATTAAGTGCGGTTTTATGGAAGCAGAAACGCTCCTTTAATTAAGCAGACCGAGATTCCATAACAACTTTCGAGAAGATGGCATTTCTTGTTTGCCATTTCAAGGGAGGCTCATTGGGATGAACAAGTAACAGGGCAAAGAGTAGCGCCTCCGCCTCTAGGGATACTTGGGCGTGCTAGGCGCAGGACACCACCACCCAGAGGAGCACACCCGGACTTGGAAGTCCTCCGAGGTGCATGCCACGACCTGGACCTTTTCTCCCCATTTAGTGTCCACAACTGAAGCTGCCTATTGTCTTTCAGGAACGTACTACTGTGTTTTTAATATGTACAGACTCCTCTCGCATAGCACCTTGTTTTTTCCAGCAGCTGGTGCGTGCATGGGAGCAGCGAATGAAAATATTAATAGAAGGTGCCAACATATTTCTTAAACCCAAACATTGAGGAAATGCGCTCATGGCGAAAAGCATTTTACTTGTAGGCAAAATATAAAACACCCTGATACACTAAAACCCAAGAGTATACCAGCTAACCAGCTCACCGCCTGCGGAGTATCAACCTAAGACTAAACTCAGCCAGCCTACTACACAATACCTGTGACACTCCACCTTACACTCACCCAGCCTACACCGCCTCCCCTGCCCCCTAGCTGGAGGCAGAGTGGGACGAAGGAGAGGTGCGGGAGAAGTGAAGGAGGGGCGGGGGGTCCAGAGCAGGACGAAGGAGCTGCGGGCGGAGGGAAGGGGGGCAGAGCAGGACAAAGGAGCTGCAGGCGGAGGGAAGGGGGGCAGTGTGATCTTCCATACTAATCGCTGCATACATTTCTCTGAAACGTGGAGCATTTCAAGAAGAGCTGAGGCTATTTCATTTATTTTAGAGACATATGGAGCCAATTATCCGGGTCGCCGGGATCCAGAGAACGCAACCTGCCTTCAGAAACACATGTCTGCACCACGCTGAGACGTCACTTGCAATTTAGTTGAAAAACTGCATTTTACACCACACTTACTTTCCGAAATTAAATCCGTCCCAAAGGAGCCGATGCATCACTGGGCCCGTGTGCATGTGCAACAACCCCCCTTTTGAAAAAAACTGAGTGGAATGGCCGAGGGTGATGAAACCATAGTGAGAATACACAGGTGTCTGAGCTCAGAACCGAGACCTGGTTAAGAGTCGAGGAACAAGTCCATCCCTGAGCGGGTTTAAGGCAGAGCTTACATTCCCCCAGATGATGCAAGGAACATCCGTCTGGACAAGATTACTCCCCAACTAGACCGCACAACCACAGACCGAAGGACGGCTATCCAACATGGCCCTTGACAGCTTTGGACGTATACTCAACAAAGCCATCGCCTTCAAAGGGCACCCGGCTATCAACCCAAGTCTTCATACTCGAAACAGATTTCAGAACACCTCCGGTCTTGGTTTTCAGGTCTTGGTTTTCCAACCTGGACCTCTCCGACACGTCCCCGGCACTCAAAAGCCATCCTACGAGTTCCAGCAAATCTTATTGAAGACCCAAAAATCTACGACCACTAAACTTTCCATTAAAGGCATATGTGATAAGACATTTCCTGACTCTGCGTCCCAAACTTGGACATAAATTATATAGCTTATGATTATTGTAACTTTTCATGGGAAATCAACTGCTACACAGAAGGTTATTACAGAGGTTCGGCATTGGCTTTAGGGGACCACTGCCACCCTTGAGCTCTTTTCACCACTGTCTTCTTGCTTAGCTGCCTTTTCTTTTTGCCATCTCCTCATATCCCCCCTCTGCCTTAACCCCTGCCCGATAACTCACATTCTCACAGCACTCTGGTCTTGCTCTTCTGGGCTCAGTCTCCCAATCTCCTCCATTGGAGAGCGAGTGAACCTCAAAGTATCTTTCCAAGACTGCTGGGTGCTGACCACTGTATTAACGTCTTCAGTTTGCTAGGGGGGGGCCAGAGCAGGACGAAGGAGCTGCAGGTGGAGGGCAGGGGGGGGGGCAAAGCAGGACGAAGGAGCTGCAGGCGGAGGGAGGGGGGGCAGAGCAGGACGAAGGAGCTGCGGGCGGAGTTAAGGGGGGCAGAGTAGGACGAAGGAGCTGCGGGCAGAGGGAAGGGGAGGCAGAGCTGGACGAAGGAGCTGCGGGCGGAGGGGGCGGGGCAGAGCAGGACGAAGGAGCTGCGGGCAGAGGGAAGGGAGCAGAGCAGGACAAAGGAGCTGCGGGCAGAGGGAAGGGGGGGCAAAGCTGGACGAAGGAGCCGCGGGCGGAGGGAAGTGGTGGGGCAGAGCTGGACGAAGGAGCTGCGGGCGGAGGGAAGGGGGGCAGAGCTGGACGAAGGAAAGCTGAGGGCGGAGGGAATGGGGGATGAGCAGAGCAGCTCTGGAAACCACCACCGCCTTTCTCCGAGGCAAAGCAGAAATGCCTCTGAGAAAGCATGGTAAATTTCGCATTCGGGGGAGTGTTTTTCTGTTTTGAGTGACAGACAACGTCACTGTCTAAAGAACAGCAAAATGTACGCCCCGAAATCTGAAAAAGACGGAGCTTCTTTTGAGAGATGGCTCTCTCCTCCAATGGCTGGCCTACGGCCAAGCCCTAAGGTCCCTCGACCTAAAAAGCAAGTAATTTTTAAATCTTTAAATTCTTGGATCACCGGCCTTTGTTCCTTGCTAGTCCTGGCTATCTTGCAGATTCCTCCCTTACTTTCTTGCTAGATCAGTGACATAAGGCACCAGCAGCTTTTGTGGTAGTACCTTGAATCAAGCATACGAAGAGGTAAGGTAAAGCATTCTCATTTCTAGCCTTCAAAGCTTGGAATCAGTTCCTTCTGGACTCCCGGACCCTTTTTATGGTGAGATGTGTTCCATATGGAGCTGAAAACTTGGTTCTTTTCTTCTGCCTATTAGGGCTTGTTCTGCCTATGTGTATTGGACCGTACTTATAGGCTTAGCTCCAGACAATCAGTTATGTAGTAGGGCATTCTAGAAGACCCCATCATTCATTCATTCATCCAGGCACACCATAGCTCTCTATTGTGTATGCCGTCTAGGCGGACCACACAAAGCTCAACTGTCAGCGACGCAAATAATATGACCCAGAGGCAGGTTCCAGGCACTAAGGGGCAGATTCGCAAGTGAAAGACACATCTGTACAGATGCGTCAGTTTCCCTGCACCTCCATACGAAACCCTTGCACCACCATGGATGCGCTGTATTTACGGTGCACCATGACTCAAGGATTGACCGATGCTTCAAAAATTCTCACGCATCTGTTGACCCAAAAGCAACGCATTGCTGGAGTTGCTCATGAAAGTGACGCAACTCCAGCAACAGATCGGTGAGCCCCATTTAAAAAGCCCAGTGTCATCCCTTATGCCTAATCTTAGCAGACATAGGGATTTTGACACATTGAAATGTTGTAAATTTCACTGCGTCAGTTCTACATGGCTTTTTGCGTGGGAACGCCCACCCTGTATACATTATACCTGATGGAGGTATAATGTAGCGCAGGGCTTTACAAACTGACGCATCTCCCTAGATGCGTCACATTGTAAATGGGACCAAAGTGGCGCATTGTTTACGCCGCCGCTGCGTCTCAAAAAATGACACAACGGCGGCTCAAAAGTGTCAAAAGGGGCTTGTAAATGTAACCCTCAATGTACAAGGCAGTAAAATGCCAACTTTCTAAAAGCAAAAAGAGCAATTGATGGACAGAATGCAGAATAATGTCATTCATTCACCCCAGTACAGAGATCTGGGCCTAAATCCATCGTTGTTTTGCTCACCATCCCATTCCAGTTTGGACCCACCCATATGCAAATCATTCTTGACCCTGTGCCCCATGGGAACAGTCCAGCCTGAACTGCCAGACAAGGTCCTCCCTGGACTGGAAAAAAGCATCCTAGGACAGGTTTCGGGCTTTCAGCCCTCATTAGCCAAGATAGCTTGATTCCAGTGGCATGGAGAGCACAGGACCCACGTCTGACAATACCCATCCCACTCGGGTGACAAATGCAAAAACAACAATTGATGGACAGAATGCGGAACAATGTCATACATTCACCCCAGTACAGAGATCTGGGCCTAAATCCATCGTTTTTTTGCTCACAATGTCATTCCAGTTTGGACCCAGCCATATGCAAATCAGTCTTGACCCTGTGCCCCATGGGAACAGTCCAGCCCGCACTGCCAGGTCAGGTCCTCCCTGGACTGGAAACAAGCATTCTAGGACGGGTTTTGGGCTTTCAGCCCTCATCAACCAGGATAGCTTGATTCCAGTGGCATGGGGACCACGGGACCCACGTCTAAGCATACCCGTCCCACATGAGGTGACAAATGCAAAAAGAACAATTGATGGACAGAGTGCAGAACAATGTCATACACTCACCCCAGTCCAGAGATCTGGGCCTAAATCCATCATTTTTTTTGCTCACCATGCCATTCCAGTTTGGAGCAGGCCATATCCAAATCAGTCTAGACCCTGTGCCCCATGGGAACAGTCCAGTCCGAACTGCCAGGCCAGGTCCTCCCTGGACTAGAAACAAGCATCCTAGGACCGGTTTCAGGCTTGCAGCCTTCATCAGCCAGGATAACTTGATTCCAGTGGCATGTAGAGCACAGGACCCACGTCTGACCATACCCATCCCAGTCGGGGTGACAAATACAAAAACAACAATTGATGGACAGAATGCAGAACAATGTCATACATTCACCCCAGTTCAGAGATCTGGGCCTAAATCCATAGTTTTTTTTGCTCACCATGCCATTCAAGTTTGGACCAGCCATATGCAAATCAGTCTTGACCCTGTGCCCCATGGGAACAGTCAGCCCGAACTGCCAGCCCAGGTCCTCCCTGGACTGGAAACAAGCATCCTAGGACCGGTTTCAGGCTTGCAGCCCTCATCAGCCAGGATAGCTTGATTCCAGTGGCATGGAGAGCACGGGACCCACGTCTGAGCGTACCCGTCCGACTCTGGGTGATAAATACAAAAAGAACAATTGATGGACAGAATGCACAACAATGTCATACATTCACCCCAGTAGAGAGATCTGGGCCTAAATCCAGGTTTTTTAGCTCATCATGCCAATCCAGTTTGGACCCAGCCAAATGCAAACCAGTCTTGACCCTGTGCCCCAAGGGAACAGTCCAGCCCGAACTGCCAGGCCAGCTCCTACCAGGACTGAAAACAAGCATCCTAGAACTGGTTTTGGGCTTTCAGCCCTCATCAGCCAGGATATCTTGATTCCAGTGGCATGGAGAGAACGGCACCCACGTCTAAGCATACCCGTCCCACTCGGGTGACAAATGCAAAAAGAACAATTGATGGACAAAATGCATAACAATGTCATACATTCACCCCAGTACACAGATATGGGCATAAATACATCCTTTTTCTGCTCACCATGCCATTCCAGTTTTGACCCAGCCATGTGCAAATCAGTCTTGACCCTGTGCTCCATGGGAACATTCCAGCTACAGGATGATGATGGATTAAACACACATCAGTTGACTGGGGGTGAGTGCTTGCAATGTTTAACACTCCGTCCATCATCCCTTTTGGTTTTGAGTTGTTCGCCCTAAGTTGGAAGAGTATGCCCAGCCTTGGGTTCATTGCTCACTTTGCCACTGGATTCAAGCTAGCCTGGCTGATGACGGCTGATTAGCCAGAAACCGGTCTCAGGATGCTTGCTTCCGGTCCAGGGAAGACATGGCTGGGCAGTTTGGGCTGGACTGTTCATATGAGGCACAGGGTCAGACTAGTTTGCATATGGCCATGTCTGAGCTAGGGTGGCGGAGTGAGCTAAAGAATGATGATGGATTAAACCCAGATCAGTTGACTGGGGGTTGAGTGGTTGCAAAGTTCAACACTCTGTCCATCATCCCCTTTGGTTTTGCATTGTTTGCCCTAAGTTGGCAGGGTATACCCAGACGAGGGTCCCTTGCTAACTTTGCCACTGGATTCACGCTAGACTGGCTCATGACGGCTGGTTAGCCAGAAACCGGTCCCAGGATGCTTGTTTCAGTCCAGGGAAGACATGGCTTGGCAGTTCAGGCTTGACTGTTCCCATGAGGCACAGGGTCAGACTGATTTGCATATGGCCATGTCTGAACTGGGGTGGCGGAGTAAGCTAAAGAATGATGATGGATTAAACCCAGATCAGTTGACAGGGTTTGAGTGGTTGCAATGTTCAACAATCCATCTATTATCCCCTTTGGTTTTGCTTTGTTCGCCCTAAGTTGGTAGGGTATGCCCAGACGTGGGTCCCTTGCTCACTTTGCCACTGGATTCAAGCTAGCCTGGCTGATGACGGCTGATTAACCAGAAACTGGTCCCAGGATGCTTGGCTCTGGTCCAGGGAAGACATGGCTTGGCAGTTCGGGCTGGACTGTTCCCATGAGCCACAAGGTCAGACTGATTTGCATAGGGCCATGTCTGAACTGGGGTGGAGGAATGAGGTAATGAATGGTGATGGATTAACCCATATCAGTTTACTGGGGGTGAATGCTTGGAATGTTCATCACTCCGTCCATCATCCCCTTTGGTTTTGCCTTGTTCACCCTAAGTTGCCAGGGTATGCCCAGACGTGGGTCCTTTGCTCACTTTGCCACTGGAATCACGCTAGGCTGGCTCATGACAGCTGGTTAGCCAGAAACTGGTCCCAGGATGCTTGTTTCAGTCCAGGGAAGACCTGGCTTGGCAGTTCAGGCTTGACTGTTCCCATGAGGCACAGGGTCAGACTGATTTGCATATGGCCATGTCTGAACTGGGGTGGCGGAGTAAGCTAAAGAATGATGATTGATTAAACCCAGATCAGTTGACAGGGGTTGAGTGGTTGCAATGTTCAACAATCCATCTATTATCCCCTTTGGTTTTGCTTTGTTCGCCCTAAGTTGGCAGGGTATGCCCAGACGTGGGTCCCTTGCTCACTTTGCCACTGGATTCAAGCTAGCCTGGCTGATGACGGCTGATTAACCAGAAACTGGTCCCAGGATGCTTGGCTCTGGTCCAGGGAAGACATGGCTTGGCAGTTTGGGCTGGACTGTTCCCGTGAGCCACAAGGTCAGACTGATTTGCATAGGGCCATGTCTGAACTGGGGTGGAGGAGTGAGGTAATGAATGGTGATGGATTAAACCCATATCAGTTTACTGGGGGTGAATGCTTGCAATGTTCATCACGCCGTCCATCATCCCCTTTGGTTTTGCCTTGTTCATCCTAAGTTGCCAGGGTATGCCCAGATGTGGGTCCTTTGCTCACTTTGCCACTGGATTCAAGCTAGCTTGGCTGATGACGGCTGATTAGCCAGAAACCGGTCTCAGGATGCTTGTTTCCGCTCCAGGGAAGACATGGCTTGGCAGTTCCAGCTTGACTGTTCCCATGAGGCACAGGGTCAGACTGATTTGCATATGGCCATGTCTGAACTGGGGTGGCGGATTAAGCTAAAGAATGATGATGGATTAAACCCAGATCAGTTGACAGGGGTTGAGTGCTTGCAACATTCAACACTCCGTCTATCATCCCCTTTGGTTTTGCTTTGTTCGCCCTAAGTTGGCAGGGTATGCCCAGATGTGGGTCCCATACTCACTTTTCACTGGTTTCAAGCTAGCCTGGCTGATGACGGCTGATTAGCCACATACTGGTCCCAGGATGCTTGGCTCTGGTCCAGGGAAGACATGGCTTGGCAGTTCGGGCTGGACTGTTCCCATGAGGCTCAGGGTCAGACTGATTTGCATATGGCCATGTCTGAACTAGGGTGGCGGAGTGAGCTAAAGAATAATGATGGATTAAACCCAGATCAATTGTCTGGGGGTGAGTGCTAGCAAAGTGCAACACTCCGTCCATCATCCCCTTTGGTTTTGCTTTGTTCGCCCTAAGTTGGCAGGGTATGCCCAGACATGGGTCCCTTGCTCACTTTGCCACTGGATTCAAGCTAGCCTGGCTGATGACATTGGGTTAGCCAGAAAACGGTCCCAGGATGCTTGTTTCAGTCCAAGGAAGACATGGCTTGGCAGTTCGGGCTTGACTGTTCCCATGAGGCACAGGGTCTGACAGATTTGCATATGGCCATGTCTGAACTGGTGTGGCGGAGTAAGCCAAAGAATGATGATGGATTAAACTCAGATCAGCTGACAGGGGTTGAGTGGTTGCAATGTTCAACACTCGCGTCTATCATCCCCTTTGGTTTTGCTTTGTTCACCCTAAGTTGGCAGGGTATGCCCAGACATGGGTCCCTTGCTCACTTTGTCACTGGATTCAAGCTAGCCTGGCTGATGATTAGCCAGAAACTGGTCCCAGGATGTCTGGCTCTGGTCCAGAGAAGACATGGCTTGGCAGTTTGGGCTGGACTGTTCCCATGAGGAACAAGGTCAGACTGATATGCATGTCTGAACTGGGGTGGCGTAGTGAGGTAATGAATGACGATGGATTAAACCCAGATCAGTTGACTGGGGGAGAGTGCTTGCAATGTTCATCACTCCGCCCAACATCCCCTTTGGTTTTGCCTTGTTCGCCCTAAGTTGCCAGGGTATGCCCAGATGTGGGTCCTTTGCTCATTTGCCACTGGATTCAAGCTAGCTTGGCTGATGACGGCTGATTAGCCAGAAACCGGTCCCAGGATGCTTGTTTCCGGTCCAGGGAAGATATGGCTTGGCAGTTCGGGCTGGACTGTTCCCATGAGGCACAGGGTCAGACTGATTTGTATATGGCCATGTCTGAACTGGGGTGGCGGAGTGAGCTAAAGAATGATGATGATTACACCCAGATCAGTTGACTGGGGTTGAGTGCTTGCAATGTTCAACACTCTGTCCATCATCCCCTTTGATTTTGCCTTGTTCGCCCTAAGTTGGCAGGGTATGCCCAGATGTGGGTCCTGTGCTTACTTTGCCACTGGATTCAAGCTAGCCTGGCTGATGATTGCTGATTAGCCAGAAACTGGTCCCAGGATGCTTGTTTCTGGTCCAGGGAGGACATGGCTAGGCTTTTCGAGCTGGACTGTTCCATGAGGCACAGGGTCAGTCTGATTTTCATATGGCCATGTTTGAACTGGGGTGGCGGAGTGAGCTAAAGAATGATGATGGATTAAATCGAGATCAGTTGACTAGGGGTGAGTGCTTGCAATGTTCAAAACTCCGTCCATCATCCCCTTTGGTTTAACTTTCTAAAAGTGGCATTTTCAAAATTGTAATTTAAAATCCATCTTTAATATAGGAGAGGATTACAAAGACACCAAGCATGAACTAGTTACCTGTTCCCATTTGGAAGTTACAGCTTATTAAATGTGCTAGGTAACTCCAATGTTATCCTATAGGAGAGGAAGGTGTTGCAGTTGTGAAAATACATTTTCACCACCAGGACATGTTAAAAAAAAAAACATGCTCAACTTTTAAAACATAGCAAACACAAGGAGATGATGGAGGCAGTGCTGAAACTTTTCAGACTCTCACCCCCAGTCACAGATATGGGTTGAATCCATCATCATTATTTAGCTCACTTCAGCACCCCACGGGAACAATCCAGCCCGAACTGCCAGGCCAAGTCCTCCCTGGACCGGAAACAAGCATCCTGGGACCAGTTTCAGGGTAATACCCCTCATCAGCCGGATGATGGATTAAACCCAGATCTGTGACTGGGGGTGAGTGTCTGTAAAGTTTCAGCACTCCGTCCTTCATCTTCCTTTGTCAACTTTTTTAACATGCAGCACCCTGCATGTATTAAAAAGGAAACCTAAGGCATTTTAAAAGGTCTATTTTGCCAGGTCGAAAGGGCAGTTTAAGACTGCAGACACAAACTGCAATGTCAGGCTTGAGACAAGTTTAAGGGCTACATTAGTGGGTGACAATAAGTGCCGCAGGCCCACTAGCAGCATATAATTTACTAAGGATTTAAAAGTAAACTGAATATGCCAAATGGGGATAAGCCAATGTGACCATGTTTTAAGGAGCGTGAGCATGCACTTTTAGCACTGGTTAGACATGGTAAAGTGCACAGAGTCCTAAGCACAGCACAAACGGGCTCAGCCAAAATGGAGGAGGAAAGCAAAATGTTTGAGTGAAGACCATCCATCGGCGAAAGGTCAAACACACAGCAAATTTGAAACTTTCTGCCAGACAACAATAAAACCAAGGCAACATTATTAAGTTTCAGGAAAGCTGTCCAAAGGATTTTGTTTAACCAGCATGTAGATTGCAGGGGTCTTTTTTATGTCTAGCATCAGTCAAGGCTTTTTGTTTTTAAACAACAATTCTAAAAAAATATATTTATATACACTCTTAGAGTGGATTTCTTTCAGCCTTCTCCATCCTTTTGTCTGGTGTAATGTCATTCATATTTTGCTTCCTCACACCACAGTTTACACCATAGGAAAGTAGGGCAGAACACTTCAACCATTGACTGCCCTCAGTATGAGTGATGGCATTTTGCTTTTGCAAAATGTGGTCATCCCCACATTAAGTAGTGCTATTCAGTGGGAAGAGCTTGTAGTGTAAAGCTTCCTTTTCCTATTACATTTTCTAACTTTGAAGGCACCATCCCCACTCAGACTCCCCATTCCCTGTGTGTAGCTGCCAGCGTGCATCATTTGCACAATTAAAGATTTAGCTTAGTGCTCTGTAAGTATTCTACTTTTCTTTACTGCATGCATTATTTTGCATACAAAAATGTTTCCCTTCATTTGGTTGATAGTATAATATCCAGGGCCTGGATGCCCTCGGGTGATAAGCACACTCTTCAAATCCTCAAAACATAAGATAACATAACATATCGTCATGGAAATACGTATTTCAATATTCTAGTTTTTACTCAAACTTTGTGATGCCACATATTGTCTCAAAAACGTGACATCTTTCTGATAATGGGAAGATAGAAGAAGCTCTCAGTTGGGACTGGCAATCTTGCCTTAATAAAATTTGTAGGTGCCATTTTGAAATACAGTGCACAATTGTTAACAATGTGAACGGGCTAAATAAACGTATGAGGAAAAGAAGGTTAAACAGAGGTATTCCTGACCCAGAAGGAGATTTGATGTGCCTCAAACACTACTGCTCTACAATCAAATGGTTTCAATAAAATGCAAACATTGATCTGCATTCCAGTCATTGTGCCAGATGTATCAAGCATGTTTTGTCTTCGCAAGCGGTGAGTTGCAGAAATGGCCATTTGCGAACCCCAAAAAATGCTTTTCAGATGTAGCAAACCCATTTTTGCAATTCAGTAACCTGTGACGAAATGCAAAATTAGTTTCGATACGCTATTTGGAAGAGATGTGTCTCCCTTCCAAATAGAGAATCCTAATGGTATGTATAAATGTTTTGTAATCAAGAATGCGGTCGCAAAACATTTGCATTTTACTACCTACTTCAATTAGGTGGTAACCCATTCGCAAATAAGAAGGGGTCCCTAAGGGAACCCTTCCACTTTGTAAATGTTCGTAGAAGCATTTTTAAGAGAAGGTATTGGCCCCACAGACCACTGCCTGCTCTTATAAAATGAAACAAAAACTTTTCATTTTTTTTTTGTAAAGCTTCTTGTTTTCCTTTAAGGAAAACGGGCTGCTTTACCAAAACAAAAGATTGCTTTATTAAAAAGCAATCACAGACATGGTGGTCTGCTTATCTCAGCAGGCCACCATCTCTGTGATTTTTGCGATTTCTAACAGACGTACCTCATTAATATTCATGAGGTAGGTCATTTGCGACCCATTAGAAATCGCAGAAAGTGTTCAAAACACTTTCGTGCAAGCCATTTTGCGATTTTCTAATTGCGAATCGCTATTATTAATAGTGACATGTCTGATCCATAATGCATCATAATCATAATCTTTTTTTCGGTTATAAAACCATAAAAGATACACAATTACTCTTCCTTAGTAGTGGAGCCCATGATACAGTTAACACAAGTAAAAGTAGATATTTAATACACCAGGTTCAAATGGTCAAGTATCACGTAATGAGAATTGTAAACACCGAGGAAATCGCTAAGATGCAACATTTCTATGTGTGTACTCAATTAAAAACGAAAGTAAAAAGGATAACACAGGAATAAAATGTGAGTGCAATAATGACTAACAATATCAACAATTTAAAAACATTTTGATAAAAACTTTGAGAAGGAAGTTAAAAACAGGATCCTGGGGATTAAGCACCCTCGAGTCGTAAGATTTTTACTACATCTGGTCCCTGGCACAAGGAAAAGAGGCCAGGAGCCTTCGACTAATGGCCCAGAACCGGCCAAGAAAGTTTGCAATGGCACATAAATGTAAATGTATTGCGACTTATATAGCGCACGTATCACCCGAAGGCATCAAGGCGCTTGCCTTGGGAACCCGTCCTGGCTTTTCCCTGTGAGATAACCCCTACTGGGCATCCCCAAGGTGAAAGCCAGGTATCGCGCAGCGGGTGGGCCACCGTAGTGGAGATTAAGCAAGCTATTGCCCAGAGTTGGAGCGTGGGACCCCATGATTAGAATAGGCACTGAGGCGAGAATTATCGAGTCCGTGGACATTTTTGGGCTCAGGACCCTGCCGCGTCAGGAATTGAACCCTGGTCCCGGGCCAGACCTCTGCATCAAAGTCTGCCGCTCTAATCAGTGAGCCACACTCCTCCCCATACAAAGGATGGTCTTGTATCTGATCTTAAAATCCGTAGTGCGTCAAGATGCCTATGGGTCCCCAACTGTCTGCATAGTGGGACCAACAAATTCCTTCTTGGTCTGTCGTAGGCTGGGCATTCAAAGAAAACACGGCCCTCAGTTTTGTTTGGGTCGGGACAGGATGGGCATCCCTTGGGCTGGCTGGTGTTGTTTAGCCAAAGGTTGGTAAAGGCATTGATGGGTAAGCAGCCAAACCTAAACTGGGTATACAATTTCCTGTCCCCAGGCACTTTGATGATATCAAGATATTTCTCAAGGTATTTCCAGGATTTTATGTGTAAATAAACATCAGTTTAACAACCATGACAAATCCTTGAATAGGTGTTCTGTTCTACCCATAGCCAATATAGACGCTTTAGCTGGTCCTTTGAGTACCGTGGTGGAGAGCTAGCAGGCTCATTAGGGAGGCCAATTGCTGCCCGAACAGTGTTAACCTATTTTATCCACCCAATTATTTTGTTCCTGTCTAGGGCGGACACTTCGGTAACAGCAGCAACATAAGGGGCCAGGTCGGGGGTAGTGACCAACCTATACCAAAAAAGCAAGGGGCACAGACTCGCTTGCTCATGTATAGACCTAACTCCCAGGTCCAGTTTCAAAGGAAGGAGGGGGCTGCTTTGGGGCAGGGCTACAAGTCTCCTAAGAAACTTGTTTTCAACTGTTGTTAATTTCCTTACATCCACCAGACCCCACAGTTCTGCCCCATAGAGTACACTACTCACAACCTTTGTGCTATAGAGTTTAAGAGCAGCGGCTACGGGCTTCGTATATGATAATCAAATCTCGCGCCGCGATGCCCCTGCTAGTTGAGAGAATTTTAGGGACGGATTGTTCAACTGATTATTCCAGGTCATGCTATCGGAGACCACTATGCCCAAATATTCAAAGGAGCTAACCCTCTCCAAAGTAACATTATCTAGGACCAGGTTCCGTTTAAAGGATTTACGGGGTTAATTATCATCAACTTGGTTTTGAGGGTATTAATAACCAAGCCCCTCGCATCACAGAAAGCCTTAAATTTATCCAGGAGCTTCTGGAGACCCATAGGAGTTTTAGATACCAAAAGGGTATCATCAGCGAACAGCAAAGTAGCTATCTTCTGGTTCGACAACGAAGGGGCATCAGCTGGAGTTGAATATAAAAGGTCGACAATCTGGTTAGCATAAAGGGAAAAAAGGGGTAGGGGCCAAAACGCAGCCTTGGCGTACCCCTCGCCAGATCTTAGTTGGGTTGAAAAGTTGCTCCTGGTTGCCCCACCTTACTCGTGCACAGTTATCATCATGCAACCTGACCAAAGGTTCTAAAATTTCGACGGGCATTCCCATATTCATGAGGGTTTGCCATAATGCATACATTAAGTGCCTGATGGTAACCAAGACCCAGTGGTGCTGGAACAATTTTCAGAGTGGAGGTGCTGCCAGCAATGTTACATAACTGAGGTCATAGGGATTATAAAAAATCCAACCTTTACAGACAGAACAAGTGTAACAAACAAACCACACCAATTCAGCAGGGGTAAGGTTGTAGTATTTATAGCGGGGTGCATTTTCGAGCACACTGTCGCAAGCATATTGCTAAAGCATGGTGTGGTAGCACACTCTAATTTAAATATAGCACGTCTTCCATCGAAATGGGCGCTCATTTTTAACAAACATGCAGTTGTACTGATTAAACTGTATAGCACACAAAGCACGTGTGGGAATTGGTTTTCAGGGAATATCTATCATTTGTCCATCACCAAGAAAATTGTCTTTATTTGTTTTGATGCTATTAAAATCTTTATTACCATTACACTTCTTTATTACAAAACAAAATGTGTTTCGTTTGTACTTTCTTTACTGCTAAAATATTTTGAAATATGTGTCCAGTACATTTACAGATATTTACATTTTTTTGTTTATTAAAAATAATTGACATCCTACAGTTCGGTGCTTAATTTGGAGCTATAACATTTTTCTTCCTGTGTAGTGGACCTAATAATTATTTAAAAAATAAATGTATCTGTCCTTCGGGTGGTGTGGCTCCTGATGCGTTTTCACAAATTGTCCCACCAAGGTACAGGCACGATCATCACGCTGCATCATCACGTTAGTGATGTCAGCATGCCACGGTATCCTGTCATGAAGCCTTGAACTACGGTGTGCTATGCTGGGACAACGCATGCGCGGCAAATGAAGAGCAAGCTGAAAGCACGTATGAAAATTCCCCTTTGTTGGTGTTCACGTTGCACACTAGCGACTGCCTTGGCGCCACTTTGTATTTTGACTGCTGTACAGGCTGTACAGTACTACAAGCAACTGCCAGCACCTGAATTTCTAGTGCTATGTTACCGCTGCACGAGTTTACAAAAGCACAACATTACGGGGTCAGGTCAGCTGAGCAAAACGCACAAGGCACCGGCACCGCACACCGGTTACCGGGCTGGTCTGCACATGTAGCAGGTAAGTGGAGAAAAGCATTAGCAGCGCTGGGCCCTTTCTGCCCTTTTGCCATGTGCCCCCCTCTTCCTATTATTCATTCTCTTTTAGTCTTTCGTTTAGGTGCTTCCCTGTGAAATGGATCCAAAAAAGAAACACTCTTGCAGGAAATGCTCTTTTTCTGACATTTTTCTATTCCAAAGTGCAGCCTGTGGATGGAGAGAAATAAAAGGTTTTAAATATGAAAAATAAATGCATAACTGAATAAAGCCAGACAGAGTGGTTGCAAAGTGGCCAGATTGGATTTATTCACATCCAAACACATCAGCCTCACTTTACACACTTTGCAGTGAAGCGCTACTTTTGTTTTCTCGTCTTTCTTTGAACATCTTTGTTGTCCCCAGGTGGGTAAGTGCACCATTCCTGGATGTTTTGCAATACCTGGTTGATGGGAGGATTGGAAAACATAATGTCTACCATGGATCTGTTTATGGATGTGATCTTTTTAAACCATACTGATGTTTACGTTTATTAAGGGTATACGCAATGGACATTGAAATGGTTCCCTTCAGGGTTCTGTTGTCATGTCCTCACATTTTCAGGTAAAACCACTCACTGATTTCTGAATAGTAAGTGAGAGATCGTTAAGATAACCATGTTGTTTCTGCTTACATTTCACATGCTTTACTTAATCTTGCATTCCCTATGAGTGTTTGCTTTTATTTTTATTTTTTAGGCATCATATTACTCTTATCAAGTGCATAATTTGAATTGAGCCACATCCAAGTGTTTATAGCGGGCACAATTAGGTTGTAGCTGAAGGCAGTGCGAGTTTCTCTCAGTGGGGCAGTATGGTGTTCAGTGGGGGAGAGGATGTGACACTATGGCCGGAGCTGTCGAAATTGGAACCGGGGAACTGGGGAACCGGGTCCAGCCTTCATGACCAGTCCACCAGACCACTCTACTGAGGGAGCATATTCCCATGCTAGACCTTAGAAGGCCTGATGTCTTTGCACAAGCAGATGTACCCTGGTGGTGTCAATTGTGGGTTAACCTTGAAGGTCTGTCCACCACAATCCATACTAAAGTTCATCTTCAGTCTTGCGGGCAGGCCTACGAAGCAGCACACCCTAGAGCAACAGTGATCCAGTCAATGAGGTTACATGAACCTTGAGCAGGTTAGGCTAGTGCGAAAGGTGTGACCCCACTGGGTGCGTAGTGTTTGCAAGTATATTATGGTTTAAAAAAAACTTGCTGCCTCCTTCCTGGCTTCCAGCAATTTTCAGCAACAATACAAATGTCATGTTAACTTCGGTGATTAATGTTCTTCCTAGAGAGAGATCAGAGTTTTGCTAGTGGAAGGATTGACTCCTGGAAAGGTGGCACAGACGGTAAATGTGCCTTAAGCAAAGAACATGCACCATGCAGATCACTGCTTTTGTCAGAGAGATCCTTTTGTTACTTGCAGTTTATAAGTTAAATTCCTAACATAGAACAGTGAGCTATTAAACTATACTGCCTACTAGTGTTGTTGTCATGTGGCTTCTACACCTTGTAGTCTTATGTAACATTTCCTGTACAGGGATTTACACACGTATAAATGATTGTCTCTGTGTAGTGTCCGAGGCGTAGGTGATCAATGGGGGCACCAACAAACATTGTTGCACAGGGCGCCACCAGCACTAAAGCCGGCCCTGCCATAGAGGCCAGTCTGCCTCGCCCATTGATACCTCCATTGGCCTTGTTTCAGCAGTATTAGCTTCAACTCACCAAGGATCAGCAATGCAAGATTTGCCCGCACACCAAAAAGTTTGCAAACTCCGCAGTCTCTCTGCTTCATGCACAAACACTTTTAACATGTACTACCTGCTCTGGAGCCACTGGAATTATGCAGCAATTGGGAACAAAATGATGCTGCAGTGTTGCCTAAATTATGAAACAACAAAAAAAGGCTGCAGCATATTGCTTTATATTTTCTTATACTTTATTATTTAGACATTTACACATGCTAAGTCTCTCCAAAGATTCTGCTTAATTAGTATCAGTATAACATACAAATGCAGCAGTGAGAAAGGTGAGCAGTCAACCTTTGCAAAGGGCAAACCACTTTGCAGCAACTCAAGTCACATTTTTTAGTAACTTTTTTCAGTTTGAGCTACAAAAAAGATTAATTAAAACTGTAAGATTATGCAGTGGATGATGTATTATGATTCAGAGCCATAATTATATAGAAAACATTTGCAAACTCTGATATTTTGCCATTCATGTTTGAACTGCTCTTGTGGGAGAAGGGAGGAGAAGTGCTAATGAGAAAAACGGCATTGTGAGAAGTTGGCCTGGTATGTGATGCTCACTAATTCTAGTGATCACCTTGTACCATGCCAAGCAACCCTTATGATGATTGGTTGTAAGTCAACCTTATAGACCAGCTATCCTAGTAGCGTGGACAAAGCAGTCTTAGGCTAAACTCTGTAAAGGCATGTGAAGCAAGCTGTTTTACCATACACAATCCCCTTGAATAGCAAATGAAAGGACACCACACAGATATATATGAAAATATATATATATATTTATTTACTACAAAATCCCCTATACTCTTTATGAGCACAGAAGCAAATGCGTTAAAACAAAACACAGTTTAAATTCACAAAAGTTGCACAATATGGATGAGCCCTAGGAGCCACCTAAACCATATACTAAAATAGTGGTATAAGAACCACCTAGCTGAAAGGAAGTAGGCCTAGGGCCTTGAGAATCGCTGGAGCTGTTCGGTACTAACAGTGAAGATGTCGGGAAAGGCCCGCGGGACTCGGGTGCAGTGCGGAAAGTGCACTCATATACCAATGTAAAGTCAATGGTGCGGAAAAGTTACAAAGTTAGTGATTACAGAACCTTCCGGCTGACCTAGAAGGACAAAACTTTAGACCTAGGCACTAGAGGTGTGTACCAGTGTAGGAACACCGGCGTTGCTTAGTTACCTCACCCACAGGAAGCGGGTGCACAGGTGGGAAATAGTGTCGGGTTTCATCACGCAGGTCGATGGTGCATGGAGTTAAAGATGCTGCAGGCGTCGAGACGAGAAGAGTTCCGGTGGATTCAAGGGTGGATCTGAAGTGGTGAAGACCTGAAAGCAGAGGGGAGAATGTTCAAAGTCACTAGCCAGTGACTACCATGGAACCAGGAAGGAACCAGGCGATGTCGGGTGCAAACAGGCGATGAAGTGCAGCTTGTCTCCTCAGCCACGTGGACACAAAGAGGTCGAGGACATACAGGAGTCAATCACGAGCTGTACCACGAAGGCTCTAGCTGAGGGCGGTGTCGGCAACTTGATTGGAGCAAACAGGTCTTGGCTAATGCAAGCCATGCAGGAAAAGGAAAAAGCTTATCACTCGGACCAGCAAGGTCAGAGCGGGGGCTCCTTTTTACAGGAGCGAGGGCAAGTCTGGAGCAACCAGACCCGCAGTGTAAATTGTAGGTTTCGTTGCCAAGATGGCCGCTGACCACGTGGCAAGTGACCGGGATGGCACATCAAGTGGCACGATGCAAAAGGGCCCCACGCAGATCGTGGAAATGCTGGGGGGCTGAACTTCGGAGCAAGGGCTGCTCGGTTGTGGGGCTTCTCAATCCTCAAAACACAGCATCGAGGTTGCCTTGGGTGCTGCGCAGTCAGCTTCTCGGGGGTCTTTCGAGATGTCCGGTCCCACGTCTCTCGGTGCCTCCACGGGTCCCTTCTTTCTAGGGACTATGGATCGGGCAGTGCGAAGTCTGGGAGTCTGAGTCTCGTGAGGCTCTGGGCTCTGGCTCCGGCAGGAGGCGGCGGCAAAGCAGACATCGAGTTGCTGGATGGTGCCTGTGTTCACAGGGTGGCCACTCCTAGGCACAAGGGAGATTCTCTTCAGTCTTCTGTGCAGCAGAATGTCGAAGTCCGGTCGTCTTCTTATTTTCAAGTTGATTCAGGATGATCTCAGGTGCCATGGCACTGCTCCCACTCTTATTCCAAATCTGAGGGGTGGATCACCTGCTAGGTCCCTCCTCTGGGTGGGACCAGGAAGGGGGGCGGTTACACCCCCTTTCCTTTGTCCAGCTCTGCATCAGGACTGGGGCTGGAAGGCCCCAGCACTGGTTTGGACTGGCTTATGCACGAGGACACCTTGTGTGCTCCGGGCATGTCTGATTCTATTCAGCTCTGTCCTACCCAATACACAAAATCCTGTCTGGGGTGGTGCTCGCACCTCCCAAGGCAGGAAACCCTTTGTCCAAGCCTCCCTCGCTGGAAGGACCCCCAGCAGCAGGAGGTCAGACTTGTGTCTGTGGTGGCATCATCCATTTTGTGATGCTGAGGCTCGAGTTTAACTTTAACCGGGGTTCAGGTTATGTACATGTCGCGTCCCTCTAGAAGGGTGGAATGCTATCCCCGTCGACAGAACTGTCGAGGGGATAGTATTCCAAATCATATGACACCTTACTCCACATGTTTTGATAAAGCCAAATCAAAGTTAGCATATAACCGCGAGGATTATAATGCACTTAAGAGTATATGGTATGGCAATATCCCAGAACAGCTAAGGGAGTTGTTCCTGACAGCTGCAGACAGGCTCAGCTCATGCTAGAGCACCGTCTCACATGAAACCACGCACTCTGCCTCCAGGATTGTTAAGGCCTGCCATAGGAGTGACTTATAGGTTGCTATGTGTCCAGTTAGGTTAGATATAGGGATACTATATCTAAGTAAGAGGTGATTACACCAACTTACCCCAGCTGAGTGATCAGCCAGTTGTGTCAAATATGGAGGCCAGGCCAGGGGTGGCACAATACATGCTGCGGCCCCTGGTAGGCCTTGGCTACACCTATGCCCTGGGTACCTATGGTACACTGTTACAGGGGCCTATAAGGTGAACCAGTTCCAATTGTGTATGTACCTAAGGTACTTGGAGTCCATTTTAAGGAGAGAGCAATTAGCCTGGGGCCCTGAATAGCAGGATCCCAGGCCAACTATGTCAAAAACCAGCTAAACACCAGGCAAAAAGTTTGAGGGTAACCATAGTCAGATATCCACCTTCCTGCACAACCCCCCCCCCCCCCAAACCTAAGGAGATAAGGCTATCCTTGACCAGGTAAGCCTATATTGCCTAAGTGGCCATATAAGGAAGTACCAGCTCTGGCTTGGTTACCCCTTGTGTCATGGTCTACTAAGCAATCCCTCACCCTTAGGGTATCTGAGGGTCTCCACCATAGGGAATCTCTACCTGTGGTGTGTCTTTGCAAAGTTAAAGGCTGGTGTTGGGATGGAGTACTGAAGTGAGATTCCTCTGTAGGACTCAACTTCCTCCAATTACTTTCCACCATGTGTGCCTTTCTTTCTTTGACTAAGTTGCACTGTGCTCTCAGGCTACCTAAAGCTGGAGGCTGGGTCCCTTTGGTTGGCTTACTGGAGGGACAGTTCAGGTTTGAGCCCTTAGGGTCCCAGGTTTGGCTGTGCCCAACAATATCCATCTGGGGGAGGTCCCTAACTACTTTTAAGGGGGATCCCTCAGGAGTTTTTAAAGTTTTCACCTCACTAGGCTACTAGTTCCGGTGCCCCTAATCCGTTGATGGGGGTGCTTTATTTGACAGGGGGCCCTTTGGCACTTACTGTCCTACTTGTCCTCTGCAGCCCTGGGCTGAGTAAGGCAAGGTAGAGAGGGTCAGACTGGGTCCCACCTGAGAAGGGTCCACTGTCATCAGAGGCTCTGTCAGGCTAGGCCTAACAACCTCTGGGACAGTTCCTTCATCAGGGGTAAGATCAGTTTCCTGAGGAGGCTGATCCTTTCCTAAAGTCTGGTGGGAGGGAGATTTCTCTTCCTCCTCAGTGCTCTCTGTTTGTGTGGAGTGATCCATCATTTCAGGCTTCACAACACATGAATCAGTTTGAGGTTGGGCTGTGGCCATCACAGCCCTACCAACCTTTTCAGGAAGGGACTCAGTTTGGGTATGAGCTATTACCATCACAGCCCTGCTAATCTTTACAGGAGGGAAGTTAGCTAAAGATAGGGCTGAGGTCTGCTCAGCCCTACCAACCTTTTCAAGAAGGACATCTTGGATTGGGGCTGTAGCCATCACAGCCCCACTAACCTTTCCATGGAGATTTACAATTTTAGAATGGGTTTGCTGTTCAACCTCAGCCCAGGCTGAGATTTCCAAATCATTACCAAGTAGGCAATCTACAGGCAAGTTTGCTGACACTGCCACTCTCTTTGGGCCAGTGATACCTCCCCAGCTAAGATTGACTACTGCCATGGGATGTTTGGTTTCTATTCCATCAATGTTTGTCACCTGATATGTCGCATCAGGTAAAAGTTGCCTTGAGGGGACTAGACATTCAGCCACCATGGTGATGCTAGCCCCTGTGTCTCTGAAGGCCTCAACTTTCAAGCCACTGATGAGGGGCTCCTGTCTATATTTGCTCAAAGTGTTTGGGCAAGCAGTGAAATTGGCAAACCCCATGCCAGTTTCATAGACAAGAGTATCTGAGGTAGGGGACCTGATTAGGCCAGAATCCACCTGAGCTCCAAAAGTAAACCCACCCAAAATCTTGGGGGTGCTCCCACCACCTGGGGGACCACTGCTAACAGTGACAGGAGGTGTTGGAGCTTTACCTGGAGGTATATTTTCCTTGTTACCATTTTTGGGACAACAGCTGTCTGATTTCCAATGTCCAACCTGTTTACAGGCATGGCAGTAAGGCTTTTTCTCTGTAGAGGAAGTGTTCTGGGGCCCACCCTTTCCATTGGAGTTTTGGGGCCCTGGGGAAGTCTTCTCTTTGGTTTTATCCCCACCTTTCTCTTGATGCTTGGTAGTCTCTTTCTTTTGGTCACCACCCTGGTTATTAGGCCTGATCCTGGTTCTGACCCATTTGTCTGCCCTCTTACCCAATTCTTGTGGAGAGGTCAGATCAGAGTCCACCAGGTGCTGATGTAGAAGCTGATTTTGACAATTACTTAAGATTTCATTCATTTCGTTAATCTTTATTTCGGCAATTGCCATAAAAGATGAGCATAAAATTACAACAAACAAAAGTCAGACATCAATGTTACATCAATGGCAGGATAGCATACAGATAAAACGAGAAAATGCCCCAATACATAGCAGCCTATAATATAAAAACAATCAAGTAAATCAGTGCTGGTTGGTTATTTGGACAATCTATTACGTAAAAAACAAGAATAATGTTACATAAAATTTAAATTCTAGTTAAAAATGACCAATACAAAAGGATTGCACGCTCAGATTACATGATCTGATCAGGGATGGGGTATCCTAGAAATTAAAAACCGTCTCTTATGCCATGCTGCTTCTAGAAATTTGGCCATTGCAAAAATAGTTGCTTTTGAGAGGTCAGTCTTGAGAATTCTAAAGGCCTCAGAGCAATTAACAAACCCTAGATTTTTACATATTGGGATTATCCAGAACCTTCTAGCCACACTGTGGGCAGGACAAAAGAAGACTAAATGCAATTCGTCTTCAAGCCCACAATTGCAGCCAGGACAATTTTCCAGGGAGTGGGGCTTCCATTTACTTGTGAATGCTCTAAGCGGAAGAGTCCCATACCGCCATTGAAAATATAATTTCCTGGCCAAGTTCGGAAAAATATCATCAAAGACTGGCTCGAACTTATAAGAATCTTTCACCCCAAGAAAGATGTTAACCAAAGAATCTGGGCATGTACCCTGTGTGTGGGATGCAAGATTACATGCGTGAAAGGTTGCCACCAGCTGTTTATGGGACAAACCCTGACAGGCCACTTCAGGGTCACTCCACAGGGTAGGAAGACCCAGCCGGGCAAACTCAGGGGCATATTACCAAGCAATAGCGATAATTATCGCTATTGCTTGGCTAGAGACAAAAAATTACTGCTGAGCTGCGGAGATTTTTACCGCAAATAAACCTTGGTATTACCAAGGTTTATCGCAAATGCGATAAAAATCGCTGCAATGCATGAATATCGCTGAAAAGTCAGCGATATTCATGCATTACCGAGCTAATGCTCTTAGCCATGTTATCCACCTCCCATTGAATAACATGGCTAAGAACTGCTCAGGGCAGGTGTTAGCTTTTGGAGATATTTGCGCTTAGCGCGAATATCTCCAAAAGTTGGTAATAGGAGATAGCGATGTTAGCAACTGTTTTCAGTCGCTAACATCTTGGCACGCCCACTTTGCATGCCATTAGTGATAAATATCACTTACATGCAAAGTGGGGCCCAAGATGGTCGCTATCTCCTACTAGCTGTCGCTAACTGATGTTAGCGACAGCTAGGTAATAGGGCGATAATTTTATCTCCGCTTCCTTGGCTTTTAAAGCCAAAAAAGCGGAGATAAACCCCCTTGATAATATGCCCCTCAGTTTTTAGATATTTAAACCACGGGATGTTCTCTATAGTAGGAAGAGCAAGAATTTCCTGCAATTCCTGCCTATAGGTGGCTAACTCAGGGATAGACCATAATCTTCTCCAAAAGGTTAGAGGCTTTACACCCACAACTTCGTCCAAAGGTTTTAGACCCAGATCCAACCTAAGAGGCAGAAGGGGGGTGCTAGCCGGTAACTTTAGGAGTTGTCTAAGAAACTTGTTTTCAACTATGACCAGCTCTTTTTTGTAAGCGTGTCCCCAAAGTTCACTGCCATAGAGAATCGCGCCTCTGGCCTGGAGTCTATAAATCTCTAACGGGGGGCTAGCAGTCTAAGAGATGATTTATTAGAATTGATAGCCTAATTATTCCCCCTGCTATTTGGGACCAATCTGAGCTGGGACTTAATTTGATGATCGCCCCATTCCAATTTATCATTCAAGGTCACACCCAGATACTCAAACATAAGGACTCTTTCTAACCTATTCAGGCCAATGGTAGGATTGGGGCGTGTTTTTTGGGGGGGATTAAAATCATGTACTTGGCTTCAGGGCATTTATTCTGAGACCGTGCTGATGACAGAATGCCTCAAAGCCCTCGAGAATACGCTGAATCCCCATTGGGGATTTCAACAGCAGGAGGGTGTTGTCCGCAAACATGATTGCGGGCACCCTCCTGCCGCCGAGTCTTGGTGCCTCTGTGTTGGGGACATTGTTTAGGTGATCGACTACCCCGTTGACAAAGAGGCAAAACAGGGTTGGTGCAAGAACACATCCCTGCCTTACCCCTCTGCCAACAGGAAATCTTTGTGAGAGGGTACCCAACCTCCCGCACCTAACCTGTGCATAATTATGTGTATGCAAGCGAACAATGATGTCTAAAAGAGCAGGGGGGATACCAAGGTTGGCAAGTACTGACCATAATTTACTCCGTGGGACCAAATCGAAGGCTGCACAGAGATCAACGAAGACGGTGTACAACGTACCCAGCCGCACCGTCTTCCAAAACAGAAGGACCAAACGAAAAATTTGGCCCATCGTTGATACCTTGCTCCTAAACCCTGCCTGGAACGTGCTTAAAACTGAGTGATCCATCATCCATTCCTGCAGGCGGTCAAGTATCAGCCTCGCAAATGTTTTTTGTGAAACATCAATGAGGCTGATTGGCCTATAGTTGGCGGGGAGCAGGGGAGAGCCCTTCTTGAAGATAGGTACAATCTCTGCTCCCAGCCAAGTGTTAGGGACCGCCATTCCCCCGAGGATTGCGTTAAAAACTTCCAACAGATACAGGGCCCAAACCCTGGGTTGGTGCTTAAATAGGTCTCCCGGGATTTTATCTAACCCGGGGGCCTTACCAGAGGGCAGTTTAGATATTATATTAGAGACCTCCCCCAGAGAAAATTGCAGTGTCTCTGCGCCCTCCACAATTTCAAATTGCACGGTTAACCCGCCAGAAGGTAGAAGGTACTCAAACGTCAGCTCGTCTTGGCGCTTGGGCAGGCCAGGGCTAACCTCTTCATAGAGGTTGCGAAAGTGGTCTTCCCAAACCGAAGCCGCTATATTGGCCTCTACAGCCTGGGTCGGCTCGGCAGACCCTGTTCTCACTATCTGCCAGAATTTGTGAGCATCTCTAGTCTGAAGAGATGCCAGCATATTATCCCAATTAGAATAGTCCCATTCCACCTTTGCATGGTGGATTGCTTGCTTTAGTTCCACCCTCCTAATCTTAATTAATTCTGTATCCCTTGGATACTTCAATACAGCGAGAAGGTTGGCCTTTGCCTTCCTGCAAGCTGGATTGAACCAAGAGGGTCTTTGCCCCCTGCGGGACCCTTTACGCGCAATTGGATTTAAAAGATCCACAAGGGTGTCCACCAATTCCGTATGGAGGATGCCCAGCTTAGGGAAAAAAAATTCTGGCGAGGATTGACTAATAAGGGCCCGACACGTTCAAATAAGGGGAGAATCGAGCATAGAGCTCGGAAAAGTGGGCAGGATTATCCAGAAGCTTAGCCCACCTCACTCTGCACCTATCATTTGTTAAAATTAGTTTAGAGTTTAAAAATGCCTCTACCGGCGGGTCGCCCAAGTGACCACTGGGCGCGACCAGCGAGAGAATCAGTGCGTTGTGATCGCTGTCAGTTCTTTGGACTACCACAAAGTCAGAGACCTTGGTCCAATCCGATGTCTGAACCAGGATGTAGTCCAAAGGTTGATTTGTTAAAGGTAGGTTTTGAAGGGATGTCACTCTTAAGTCGGCCATTACAAGCCCTCAGCGAATTGCTGAGAGTAAGCGCCGTTATTTGTGTTGCTAAAGGAGACCATGGCTTAGGTGGGGGGCCAACCAATTGCGGAATTCCCCACTGGTCATCCTCCTCCATAAGTGCTCCCCCCATAGTCAGGGTTAGCGGCTCATACTGACAGTTAAAGTCTCCCCCCAACACGATCCCAGCACCCAGCGGAATTCTGGGGAGAAATAAAGAAAGCTCATCCCAGGTGGGTGAGGGCTTTGTTGTGCCCGTCGGTCTAGAGTATACGTTTATCGGCGCGAGTTGGGTATGGTTCGGCCATTCCAACAGCACGCACTGAACATCCAGTGAATTAGTTTGGAGGGCCCTAGCCTCGCATGCCAGGTGAGAAGCCACCCATATACAAAGACCCCCCAAGGGCCGTCCTTTCCCCTCCCATTTAGCTGGAATTGTTAAGGTTGCATACCCTGAACGCCATGTGTCCTTTCGTGCCCATGTCTCCTGAAACAGGCATATGTCCTGTTCATCAATGAAGGACCCCCACTCAGGGGAGTCTACCTTGCCCTGAAGCCCCGCCAAGTTCCATGAAAGGATGGACAAATGGGATGCGTGCTCTCCGGGGGAGTAGCAGGGGAATCAGATACAGTAGCCACAGTAGTGTCAGCCAGCTCGGCAGGGTGTTCAGTAGATTGGAATTCCGCACCGATCACTCCCTCGCCAGTGGCATTTAATTGGACACCCATACCCTGCTGAGACTGTAAACTTCAGTCGCAGTCATCCATACCTGAGAACACATCAAACCTATTTACTGACTCCAGGGGTGTAAAGGGTCTCAAGTGATCCATTCTACTATTCATATTTCTTTTAGGCCTAGGAGGTACCATATTCCACCCGAAGGGGTCAGCAACGGGTGGAGGGTGAGGAGCTTGTAACGGATATCTAATATTATAAGGTATTAAGGGAATAGTCTGATTGGGTGGCTGGCCACCAGAATAGGTGGGAGGAAACACTAGGGATCTGGGATAAAAATAAGTCAAAGGGCGAAGGACAATGGAATTGGTGCCGCTACCTAGGGGCCAGTTTAATATATAATTGACCGCTCGTGGGTCTCTAAAGTTTACAACAACCAGGTCTCCCTCGTTGTCCTTGGCCCTACTGCCCAGCCATGGGAGGCACCTAACGTGTACAATTTCACCATTAATGTTTTGTGTAAGTGGTCTGAATTGGCTGAGCCAGTGCATAATTTTATTTTTCAACTGGTAATACCCTTCCCTCTTATTATCTGGTAGTCTAGGGAACCCTGTCAGTACAACCACATAGGGGAGAGCTTTGGGGGGTAATTCTACTTGAGGTGATTTGCGAGGAGGTGACCTGGTATTTCTAGTAGTACCCCATGATATCTCCCGTGTGTTCTCCTGTGTGTTTCCTGTGGATGCTTTTCCAGGTCCCCTCTTGGCTGCACTAACTGAATTAGGGGTTGAGTTATTGCCCTGCTTGTCGGGTGGAGCCCTCTGTTGCTTAGGGTGTGTTAGATCAATGGATTGGACCGATGCTTTAGGGAGAATGGAAGTGCCTGGTGTAACCAAGGCTGGTGGCGGGACAACCCCGCTCACCAGTGCCTTGGATAATCCTACGTGCTTGCTGAGTGCAGATTCAATGTCCTCAAGCCAATTCTCTACCCTCTTCAGCCTCTCTATGATAGGTAAGATGAAAGACCTTATTAATGTTAATGTTAGTAGGTATTTATAAGCGCTCGTACGCCCGGAGGCTTCATGGCGCTGTAGGAAGGAGCTAGCGCAGGGTCACAGGGGAGGGAGCAGCTCAACAGTGCGCCTGAGTGAAAAGCCAGGTTTTCAAGGAGTGTCTAAAACTGAGGATGTTGTCATTCAGTTTCAGATGGAGGGGTTCCATATTATCCAGAAGGACCTTATTAGGTGTGTCCTTAGGAGCGGGGTCAACAGGAGTAACGGATTGAACCGTATTATTCACTGCATGTAAAACTGGTACCAGTGGTGAAGGGGGTGTCGGGTTAGTCAAGTTGACTAATGCGGCCATTGGGGCCAGGGAAGATCTAGTATGACTGATCTTAGGCTTTTGTGGGACGCCCCCCTTCCATCTTCTTTTGGCAGGTGGTGGGCTGTGTACCTTAACCGGTAGCTTGTCTCCTTTCTGGTGAAGAATTGGCTTGGCAGTTTAGTCTGCCCTGTTCCCATGATGCACTGGGCCAGGGACAGACTAATTTGCATATAGCCAAGTTCTGAGCTGGGATGGGGCAGTGAGATAAATAACGGTGATGGATCAAGCCCTGATCTTTGGACTGGGTAAGAGTGGTCTGCTTAATTCAGACACTCTGTTCATCACCACCCCCTTTTCTGAATCGTTTTTGGCCACTATAGGTGTGGCAGGGTATACTCAGACATGAGTCCCTTTCTCACTGCTCCATCAGGATTCAAGCAAGCCGGGCCGAAGACGGCTGAAATGCCAGAAACCGGTCCCCGGTAGCTTGTCTCCTTTCTGGTGAAGAATTGGCTTGGTAGTTTAGTCTGCCCTGTTCCCATGATGCACTGGGCCAGGGACAGACTGATTTGCATATAGCCAGGTTCTGAGCTGGGATGGGGCAGTGAGATAAATAACGGTAATGGATCAAGCCCTGATCTTTGGACTGGGTAAGAGTGGTCTGCTTAATTCAGACACTCTGTTCATCACCACCCCCTTTTCTGAATCGTGTACCTTAACGGGCATTGATTTTTTCAATTTATTTAGAGCAGGTTTAACTTGGACCAAAGTCCGAGGTGTTGGGTCTACATCTATTAAAATCGGACTAGAGAGAGAAGTATCAGTTATAGGCTGAACTGTGGGAACTAAGGGTGTTGGAGTACATTCACGTAACAAAAAAGGGAAACTCTCCAGCGATAGAGGATCTTCATTACTACCGGTTAGGCCTGCAATGGGGGAAGAGCAAGGAGCGGTCTGTAGAAGTCCTGTTCTTCATGCTTTCAACAGAGCGGCGACGTTCTGCTCGGCGCTCTGCCAGTAACTTTTCCCTGTCTGGGTCAGTGGGAGCCCGTGTAAAATAGTTATTGAGTGTTCCAATAATGTTAGCCCCCGTCTTTTCTGAAGATAATTTGTCTGGACTTTGCTCCATTGCGGGGGGGCGCCTCAAGAGGTAGGTATCCGTAGAAGCAATGAAAGAGAGTAGGCCCTGCCCGGCCTCACTCGGTCTCTGAGGGCCTCAGAGGGCCCGCCCTTTGCTCGGGCTTCGCTCCGCGCTTTATACCGCGCGCGTCACGCATGCGCGCGTGTTGGACTGGTTATGTACGTGTGCGCTGTGGGCGTGGCTTACAGGGAGAGTGGGCCAGGTGTCAGCTATTGGCCACGCAGGGACTCCTGGTAGATGGAGTCCCTGCCGTCATGCTCGCAGCCCTGTTTCGCTGCCAAAGACCCCGCTGAGTGCCCTTGTGATGCGGGACCCGCTAAGCGGGTCCAGCGAACAGTGTCCGTGGGCTCAGGAGGGAAGCAAGTGCAGTCATCCATTTGTGGATATCATCCCCAGCTTTGTAGTGGGCACAATCTTACTCAGGTTTCTGGTATCAAAAGACCTGTCTTTATCCTTAGGGATAGTGCTGCCATCAGTGGATCCTAATCCACTCTCTCTAGGCTGTCTTGCTCTAGCAAGTTTCTCTTGGGCCAGGGCAACTTCTAATTCTTGCTTCTGGATCCTAAGCTCAGCCTCTCTCATTTTGGCCTCATGTTCCCTTCTCTGAGGGATAGTCATCCCCCTTCTGGAGTGACCATGAGAACCTCTAAAAGCCTGGGACTTATTGGATTCACCTGAGAGATTCCTCCTCCTCCTATGCTCCTGGTTAAGTCCACCTGGGTGTCTGGGTAAGGACATCCTTATTTCAGTCCCAAATACACTTAAGTTAGCCTGGGTAAGCCGGATGGCTGGCACCTGACTATTTCTACTATCATCAGAGTCACTGCTCCCCCCTTCTGTCTCCTCTTCTTCTTCCTCTTCATCAGGCTGAATACCTCCAGTGACATGGTCATCCTCATCTACCTGGACTATGGGGACAGGGGTATCAGTATTGTCATCTTCAGTGGGAGAGCCTCCTTCAGCATTCCCTGTGGGGTCTGCTTTAGAGGTCTTTAGAGCTTCGAACTGGTCTAAAAGCTCTCTAAGGTGGTCTGTAGTAGGGGTTGGCCCTGTCTTGAGACCTCTTGAGGCACAAAGCTGCCTCAATTCCTTAAAATTAAGCATAGCAAATTTGGATGGTGCCCTTGGAGGGTCACTCTCAACAGAGAAATTCCCAGTGGATCCCACTGCTCCAGACATTGCTCTAGTGTGGGTGGATATGTTGCAATCTACCTACACTGGTGTTTACCTACTAAACCTATCTAGTAGTTGTAGTCAGGGTGTGCTACTCCCTATCCTCTACAACAACTAAGTTCAGTAGAACTTAAGTATACTAATCTTGTTTCATATGTACCTAGCAGGTACCTGTATGATCTTTCAAATGATACTCTCAAAGATTGTAATGGTAAAACAACAGCAAGCTCAAATCCCAACCGCTGCTCACAAATGTGAGAAGTTGGCCTGGTATGTGATGCTCACTAATTCTAGTGATCACCTTGTACCATGCCAAGCAACCCTTATGATGATTGGTTGTAAGTCAACCTTATAGACCAGCTATCGTAGTAGCGTGGACAAAGCAGTCTTAGGCTAAACTCTGTAAAGGCATGTGAAGCAAGCTGTTTTACCATACACAATCCCCTTGAATAGCAAATGAAAAGACACCACACAGATATATGAAAATATATATATATATTTATTTACTACAAAATCCCCTATACTCTTTATGAGCACAGAATCAAATGCGTTAAAACAAAACACAGTTTAAATACACAAAAGTTGCACAATATGGATGAGCCCTAGGGGCCACCTAAACCATATACTAAAATAGTGGTATAAGAACCACCTAGCTGAAAGGAAGTAGGCCTAGGGCCTTGGGAATCTCTGGAGCTGTTCGGGACTAACGGTGAAGAAGTCGGGAAAGGCCCACGGGACTCGGGTGCAGTGCGGAAAGTGCACGCATATACCAATGTAAAGTCAATGGTGCATAAAAGTTACAAAGTTAGTGATTAAGGAACCTTCTGGCTGACCTAGAAGGACAAAACTTTAGACCTAGGCACTAGAGGTGTGTACCAGTGTAGGAACACCGACGTTGCTGAGTTACCTCACCCACAGGAAGCGAGTGCATAGGTGCGAAGTAGTGTCGGGTTTCGTCACGCAGGTCGATGGTGCTTGGAGCTGAAGATGCTGCAGGCGTCGAGACGAGAAGAGTTCCAGTGGATCCAAGGGTGGATCTGAAGTGGTGAAGACCTGAAAGCAGAGGGGACATTGTTCAAAGTCACTAGCCAGTGACTACAGTGGAACCAGGATGGAACCAGGCGATGTCGGGTGCAAACAGGCGATGAGGTGCAGCTTGTCTCGTCAGCCACGTGGACACGAAGAGGTCGAGGACATACAGGAGTCGATCATGAGCTGTCCCACAAAGGCTCTAGCTGAGGGCTGTGTCCGCAACTTGATTGGAGCAAACAGGCCTTGGCTAATGCAAGCCACGCAGGAAGTGGAAAAAGCTTATCACTCGGACCAGCAAGGTCAGAGCGGGGGCTCCTTTTAACAGGAGCGAAGGCAAGTCTAGAGCAACCAGACCCGTAGTGTAAATTGTAGGTTTCGTCGCCAAGATGGCCGCTGACCACGTGGCAAGTGGCCGGGATGGCGCGTCGAGTGGCACGATGCAAAAGGGCCCCACGTAGATCGTGGAGATGCTGGGGGGCTAATCTTCGGTGCAAGAGCTGCTCGGTTGTGGCGCTTCTCAATCCCCAAAGCACAGCGTCGAGGGTGCCTCAGGTGCTGCACAGTCAGCTTCTCGGTGGTCTTTCGGGATGTCTGGTCCCACATCTCTAGGTGCCTCCACGGGCCCCTTCCTTGTAGGGACTGTGGATCGGCCGGTGAAAAGTCTGGGAGTCTAGGTCTCGTCAGGCTCTGGGCTCGGGCTCCGGCAGGAGGCGGCGGTAAAGCAGATGTTGAGTTGCTGGATGGTGCCTGTGTTCACAGGGTGGCCACTCCTAGGCCACAAGGGAGATGTTCTTCAGTCTTCTGTGCAGCAGAATGTCGATGTCCAGTCGTCTTCTTATTTTCAAGTTGACTCAGGATGATCTCAGGTGCCATGGCACTGCTCCCACTCTTATTCCCAATCTGAGGGGTGGATGACCTGCTAGGCCCCTCCTCTGGGTGGGACCAGGACAGGGGGCAGTTACACCCCCTTTCCTTTGTCCAGCTCCGAATCAGGACTGGGGCTGGAAGGCCCCAGCACCGGTTTGGACTGGCTTATGCACGAGGACACCTTCTGTGCCCCGGGCATGTCTGATTCTATTCAGCCCTGTCCTACCCAATACAAAAAATCATGGCTGGGGTGGTGCTCGCACCTCCCAAGGCAGGAAACCCTTTGTCCAAGCCTCCCTCGCTGGAAGGACCTCCAGCAGGAGGAGGTCAGACTTGTGTCTGTGGTGGCAGCATCCATTTTGTGATGCTGAGGCTCGAGTTTAACTATAACCGGGGTTCAGGTTATGTACATGTCGTGTCCATCTAGAAGGGTGGAATGCTATCCCCATCGACAGAACTGTCGAGGGGATAGTATTCCAAATCGTATGACACCTTACTTGACATGTTTTGATAAAGCCAAACCAAAGTTAGCATATAAGTGCGAGGATTATAATGCACTTAAGAGTATATGGTATGGCAATATCCCGGAACAGCTAAGGGAGTTGTTCCAGACAGCTTCAGACAGGCTCAGCTCATGCTAGAGCACCGTCTCACATGAAACCACGCACTCTGCCTCCAGGATTGTTAAGGCCTGCCATAGGAGTGACGTATAGGTTGCTTTGTGTCCAGTTAGGTTAGATATAGGTATACTATATTTAAGTAAGAGGTGATTACACCAACTTACCCCAGCTGAGTGATCAGCCAGTTCTGTCAAATATGGAGGCCAGGCCAGGGGTGGCACAATCCATGCTGCAGCCCCTGGTAGGCCTTGGCTACACCAATGCCCTGGGTACCTATGGTACACTATTACAGGGGCCTATAAGGTGAACCAGTTCCAATTGTGTATGTACCTAAGGTACATGGAGTCCATTTTAAGGAGAGAGCAATTAGCCTGGGGCCCTGAATAGCAGGATCCCAGGCCATGTCAAAAACCAGCTAAACACCAGGCAAAAAGTTTGGGGGTAACGATAGTCAGATATCCACCTTCCTACAGGCATGGCTTGGAGACAAATAGCTAGTGATTCCACTTTTAAGCATATTTGGAACATTGTGTGATTGGAAATATATCCCACTTCGTGAATGTATTTAAATGCCAATAACTCCTAATCAACCATCGGTGAAATGCCATGCATATACTAAAAATGGGGATGTTTGGCACATTCTGGCCACACCTCTCACTTCACCCACTGATCCAATCCTTGGGTTATCCCCACCCTCAGAGTCTCCGCCCAGAGTTCTTCTACTTTTTTTTCCCCCACTTCGACCACTGTGTCTAAGTCTTCAGCTGGGTCTGTATCTGCGACTAAGATAGTAATTGAATTCAAGTCTAAACCATAACATTTAATTAGTTAATTAAATCGAGGTTGCAAAAGAGAAGCCTATGTCTATAGGGGTGTTTGCGGTGGGTCAGGTGGTCTTCAAACTTTCTTACCTTCCGTTAACGGATTAATTACTCTAATTACTTAAACTGGTATCTATTCATTCCTGCATCAGGGGCAATTTTCTGTGATTTCTTCTTCATGCTTTAGTATGTAAAGTGCGAGTGTTTAAGTCCCATATAGAGTGCTTACTTTTAAAATATTGATGAAGTAATTTGAACTTTAAGACCTTTATAAAATTGATTCCGGAAATGAGATGATTGCCCCCCTGATGTTAGATAATTTTGCGCACTGGATCCAAAATTGTTATGATATGCCATAGTCTGTATAGCATATTCAAGTCAGTATTCTCATTTAATTCACTTTTCTGCTCAGACTCCAGTGTCTCCTTATATGGCCCTTTTGTGCTTCTGCTGCTAATGTATAGAATGATCAATAGTAGAGCGCCACCAGGGTAAGCGCTGAGGTCTGCGTGAATTACTATACGCAAGAAACCTCTGCTGGCACAAAATATTTTTAAAAAGAGGTCATCAGCCCATCAATTCAAGATTTCCAACACGGCACCCCCTCAAACACTTTTAAATGTCAAATCTCATTCCCCATGAATTAAGGACATAGCACTAACCCTTGAAGTCAGAAAGGTGTGCCCATCTAATCATTACGACTGAATTGCACAATGCAAAACAAAGAAATTATCTGGAGGATAAATCCCAGCTTTCCTGCTAAACCAAATTTTGTGATCTTAGGCAAATAAAGAGACCATTATCGGTGCTTGGCCCTTGCTGCTTATTGTTTTGTGTGTGTGTGTGTGTGTAGTTGTGATGGAGGTGAGTGAGCTGATGAAAGTCTGAGGAGCTTGCACGGGAGGCAGTGGATCCTTTCACACTTCCTATACTGAAGCATGATTGTCTTATATAGTTAAATTTACAAAGGCCTCTCAATTTTCAGTCAGACAAAGAAAGTGTGGACACCATTTGATTTAAGATTCCACTGTCTAACAATCAATAGGAGCAGGCCTGCTGAAGGTGCACAGGCTGTTGGGCTCTAAGCAAACTTGAACTGCCTGTACTTTTGCTGTAACTGCAAGGTCTTGAGAAGTAACCACGTCGCAAGTGTGTGTGACAAGCTGTTGCTATGCTTCTCTTGCTTATTTCATAAGTGAATGCCCATCTACAGCTAAGGGTCATATTCTGAATAATGATTGGATAAATGAGTGGAAACCCCTTCTGTTTCGTCGAGCAACTAGCAATATATGCAATTTGCCTTGTTATCTATAAAAACCCATGTTAACTTCTGTATTTTGGGGAACAAATCCACTTGGCACCAGTCTCCTCGGCAGCTGTTAATAAGATACATTTGAAACCTCACTGCCTAATGTCTTTTATTAAATTTAGACTTCCACATATTTGATGGTGAGATGAGTACCTGACTTGTGCTGTGCCAGGGAAATAATGCAGTCTAAGGAGACCTTCGCATTGATGAGGTGGACCACTGGCGGCTATCTTCGGCACCACACTGAAGGACTTGATTTCCTCTTTGCAGAGATTTCTGCCTGCTCTTCACTTCACAGCAGCTTAGTGACTTCCAGCCTCATGCTTTCATTGTTTCCTGCTGTTTAAAATGGCAGTTTATTCTAACTGTAAGTTTAGATAAGGACCCTTTCTGTAAAGTTCCTGTTTGTTTTGCTTTGTGTACATATTGTAGTGGTTGATTTATTGAAGGGTTAAAGTGATCACACAAAGCCTCTCTTACTCTTTACATGCTCCTGTGATAGGATGCTAAAGCGCGAGTGCTGCCACTCTTAATTGGGACTATTTAAATAGCTTCTGGGGAATGCTGACTCGGCGCTCATAGAGCTACTAATAGAATTAGGAACGCTTGGGGGCATTGTACTGTCGGCGCTTCTTCTTTAACATTAATTTATAGAGGACGTTTCAGCTGCAAGCTTTGTCAATGACCTGAGCCTCAGCATAACGCAAGTTGCGTTTATTTACACAGCTGCCGCCATCTTACGCCTGTTGTTGTTGTTGTTCAGACCAGCCCCCACAGCCCGCCCCGCCTCCCTGCTGACCCTCCCTCACCCCTCCCCCCGCCAACCATTTATGACAGATGCTTTTGCCCGCAGCGTCCACGCGCAGCGGTCGCGCCCCATTCGCGCCGAAGGTGCGCCAAAGTTAAGCCCGTCTACGCCCGTCCGCGCCAGGACCGCGCCCAGCGCCAGTCCCCCTGGCCCCCGTCCCTCCCACCCCTCACGCATTACTTACGATGCCACCACCCTCCTAGCCCTTAACCCCGGCCGACTCCCCAACTGCGCCCAAGCCGCTCCTGGACACACCCATGGACCCTTCTCCTGTAACTCCTGCAAGTTCGACGGCACCAAGAACAAATCCTCATCCACGAACACAAAACAGACATCTGACTCCAACCACCTAAAATGCATCCTGCTCAACACCCGCTCGGTCCACAGACACGCCATCGACCTCTGGAATCTACTTGACACCAACTCTCCCGACGTCGCCTTCCTAACAGAAACATGGATGAACGCCTCATCCGCCCCAGACATCACCATTGCCATCCCGGAAGGATACAAGATCATCCGTAAGGACCGCACCGACCAAACAGGAGGAGGTACCGCTATCGTCCACAAGAACTCCATCCGCATCTCAACCAGCTCAGACGTCAACCTTGCTAGCGCCGAACACCTTCACTTCCAGATCCACACCGACCCCAAGACCACAATCAGAGGTACACTCCTCTATCGACCTCCAGGACCCCGGGCACAATTCAGCGACGATATCACTGACTTTATGACCCCACACGCCCTCCCCTCCGAGGAATACATTCTACTGGGAGACCTCAACTTTCACCTGGAAAAGAGCAATGACAGCAACGCCACCTCCCTTCTGGACAATCTCGCCAACCTCGGACTCAAACAACTTGTCACTACGCCCACCCACATCGCAGGTCACACACTCGACCCTATCTTCACCTCCAGCAAACATGTCTCCTTCAGTCACACCACAACTCTACATTGGACGGACCACAGCTGCGTACACTTTATCTACAATAAAACCACAACTCACAACCATCCTCAACCTACTCTGCGAAGAAACTGGAACAAAATCACCATCGACCAAATCTCCTCATCGCTTCTTCAAAACCCCCCTGCCCACTCCTCAAATCCCGACCAAGCAGCCATTAACCTCACCCAATGGCTATCCAACAGCGCCGACATCCTAGCACCGCTGAAAAAACGTCAAATCAAACTAGGCAGCAAAATCGCCTCCTGGTTCAACGATGATCTTAAGAAATCGAAGAAACTCTGTCGCTCCCTCGAGAAGGGCTGGAAAAAAGACCCAAACACCAGCACCAGGGACGCCTTCAAAAACGCCACCCGCATACACCACCAACTAATCCGATCTGCCAAGAAAGACGCATTCAAAAACCGACTAGACAACAACGCCCATAACAGCAAGGAATTATTCAACATCGTCAAAGAATTTACCAACCCCTCAGCCAACTCCAATGATATCACCCCCTCTCAAGCCCTCTGCGACTCCCTAGCTTCGTTCTTCCACAACAAAATCGCAGACATCCACAACAGCTTCGACAACCGACCCGGAGACCAACCCACCCAACCTTCTGCAGGACCTTCACCCCCCTTGAACATCCTTAATGACTGGAACCCAATCTCTACCGAGGACACCATCCACCTGATGAACTCCATCCACTCAGGATCCCCCACAGACCCTTGCCCTCACCACATCTTCAACAAAGCAGACTCCATCATAGCACCACACCTCCGAGACGTCATCAACTGCTCCCTCAACTCCGCCACCTTCCCAGAAAGCTGGAACCACGCCGAACTTAGCGCCCTTCTGAAAAAACCCACAGCTGACCCCACCGAACTAAAAAACTACCGCCCCATCTCGCTCCTTCCATTCCCAGCCAAAGTCATCGAGAAAGCTGTCAACAACCAGCTCGCCGCCTTCCTCGAAACCAACAAATCCCTCGACTCCTCACAGTCCGGCTTCCGAGCCAAACACAGCACGGAGACCGCCCTCATCGCAGCAACAGACGACATTCAAACTCTACTGGACAATGGAGACACAGTCACCCTCATCCTCCTCGACCTCTCCGCAGCCTTCGACACAGTTTGCCACAGCACCCTTCTACAGCGCCTCAGAAACATCGGAACCCAAGGAAAAGCACTGGAATGGATCACCTCGTTCCTCACTGGAAGAACTCAGAGAGTCCGCCTCCCACCGTTTAAGTCAGAGGCCACCGAAGTCATCTGCGGTGTGCCACAAGGATCTTCACTCAGCCCCACCCTCTTCAACGTATACATGAGCCCCCTCGCGGCCATCGTACGCCATCACAACCTCAACATCATCTCCTACGCGGACGACACTCAACTGATCCTATCACTCACCAAAGACCCTAACACCGCCAAAACCAACCTACATGAAGGAATGAAAGAAGTAGCCGAGTGGATGAAGCACAGCAGTCTAAAAACTAAACTCAGACAAAACAGAAGTCCTTATCATAGGTACCTCCCCCTCCGCTTGGGATGACTCTTGGTGGCCAGAGGCCCTTGGAAAAGCACCCATCCCAACGGACCACGCACGGAACCTGGGCGTCATCCTGGACTCCTCACTCTCTATGAACAGACAAGTCAACGCCGTTTCATCATCATGCTTCAACATTCTTCGCATGCTCAAAAAAACATTTCGCTGGATCCCCACCAAAACCAGAAAAACAGTCACCCATGCACTGGTTACAAGCCGCCTGGACTACGGAAACACCCTATACGCTGGTATCACCACAAAACTCCAGAAAAAACTCCAACGCATCCAGAACGCATCAGCCAGACTCATACTAGACATCCCGCGTAAAGACCACATCTCTAGTCACCTGAAAAACCTCCACTGGCTCCCCGTCAATAAGAGGATTACTTTCCGCCTCCTAACCCACGCACACAAAGCACTTTACGAACTTGGACCCGAATGCCTCAACACACGACTTTCCTTCTACACCCCCTCTCGCCAGCTACGATCTTCCAACCAAGCCCTTGCTACCGTACCTCGCATCAATAAAACCACCATGGGGGGTAGATCCTTCTCCTACCTCGCAGCTAAAACCTGGAACTCACTCCCCACTCACCTTCGTCTCACTCAGAACCACCTAACATTCAGAAAGCAACTTAAAACTTGGATATTTGACAAGTAATTCCCCACCCTTCTTCAAGCGCCTTGAGACCCTCCGGGTATGTAGCGCGCTATACAAATCTTTTTGACTTGACTTGACTTGACTTGCCTCTAGTCAAGGTAATGGGGTACACTCCTAAAATAACCTCTGCTCACCCCCTTGGCTGCTTGGCACGAGCAGACAGGCTTATCTCAGAGGCAGTGTGTAAAGCATTTCTGAACACATACAGTAATCAAGTGACAACACTACAGATGGACAACACACAGTTGTATATTAAAAATAAGTATTCTTTATATAGACGTATCACAAGACCACAAACAACAAAAATCCACAATACTATACTTAAGATGGTAGTTTTAGCTTAGTTCTCTTTAATTCTTAAAATGCGACACTGTGAGTCGAAGTACCTTAAGATGCGACACGCAGGTCAACGAATGTGTTGCAGTGATGGAAATGCGGCAAAGAACCGGTGAAAAGAAATAAAGATGGCTCTTTCTCCTTGATGCGATACGCTTCCCGGTGAGGCGGCGGCGTCTGCGGTGACGTCGATACTCTCCCCCGGCGAGGCGAGATGCTTGACACAAGGCTAGCCGCGACAGGCCCTGCAACACACTTCCCAGTGATGCGCCGGCATCTGCGGCGACGTCGATCCTCTCTCCTGGCGATGCGTATTGCTTCCACAACGATGCTGGCCGTGACAGGCCCTGCAACACACTTCCCAGTGATGGGCCGGCATCTGCGGCGATGTCGATCCTCTCTCCTGGCGATGCGAATTGCTTCCACAATGATGTGTGCCGCGACAGGGCCTGCGACACTCTTCCCGAGGATGCAGCGGCGTCGATCCTCTTCTCCGGCGACACGCTTCCTGGTGATGTGGCGGCGTCTGCGGCTATGCCGATCCTCTCCTCCAGCGTTGCGAGGCGCGTCATGCTGTGAAGTGGCAGCGGTAGTTCTGCAACACCCTTCTCAATCTTGAGTCACACTTCCATCTCCTTGCAACACGCAAGTCCCCAAAAAGTCCAACACAACTGTAGGCACTTCAGGAGATCTCTTGAGGAGCTGATAGATGAAGTTTGTTGTCCCTGAGACTTCAGCCGTAGGCAAGCTCTGTTCCTAGCCCTTGGAGATCCTTACACAAGTTTGATGAAAGTACACACAAAGTTCCTCTCTCCTTTCTTTGGCAGTCAAGCAACCACTGCAGGCCAATCCCCCAAGCAGCACTTCAGCTTACGGATAGTCTCTCCTCAGTTTCTTCAGGTTCCTCTCCTCAGCAAAGGTTTCTTTTTGTAACCCAAAAGTGATCTCATTTCTTGGGTTCAGGGTCCCAATATTTATACCCCAATAATTTTTGTCCTCTGAGGGTAGAGGGGCCTTTTCCCAGTCCAACCCAGTTCTGGAGCACTCTGTTGACATGACTCCTTCTTTCCTTTCACAGGGTAGGGCATAAACATCAGACGCCCCACAGGAGGTGGAGCCAGCATTGTGGAGGGAAAGTACAGCCCTGGAGCACTTTGTTGACATGATTCCCTCTCTCCTTTCACAGTGCAGGGCAGAGACATCATACGCACCACGGGGGTGGAGCCAGCACTGTGGGGGGGCAAGCACAGTCCTATTTGGGTCCCAGGTGCAACTCCTCCCTCCCATTTAGATGCAGATCTCTCTATTCACCACTGGGCGGACTCATTCTGTCTCCTGGAATCCCCCAGTACTGTCACTTAAACTCCAGACAAGGAATACACAACCTAGCAGAGGCAGGCTTGGCTAGTTAGGCAAGAAAAGACCTACTTTCTAAAAGTGGTATTTTCAAACACAGAATGTTAAAACCAACTTCACTAAAAGATGTATTTAATCCTTCTGAGTTCAGGCATACTAAACTCGAATTTCTACCATGTTCCCTGAGTCGGTTAGGATTATAAAATGTAATAATCTAACTGCCCATTCTGGCCTATGGAGAACAGGTAGCCTTGCAATAGTGAAAAACGAAAATGCTGTAAGTCACTATTAGGACATGTCACACACACCAGGGCTTGTCCTACCTTATACGTACAATGCACCCTGCCCTTGGGCCTACCATAGGGGTATCTGATATGAAGAAAAGAGAAGGTTTAGGGCCTGGCAAGTGGGTGCACTTGCCCAGTCAGCATGACTGTACCAGACTGCACCTGAGACACACTTTTACAGGCTGCTTCTGTGGGTGGCACAACCAGTGCTGCAAGCCTTCTAGGAGCATTTGGTTTACAACCCCTGGGCACACTCAGTGCACTGTACTAGGGTCTGACAAGTAAACCAAATCAGCCAATCATGGAATCACCAATTCATACATCAATTTACAATAGGGAGCACTCGCACGGTGGCACTGAACAGCAGTGGCGCAGTGCCCAAAGCATCTAACACCAGCTAAAACACATGAGGCAACAGCAAAAAATGGAAGGGAGACCCACGCCAATGGTGCCAGGTCTAACACAATGCATAATTGTGAAGTGGCCACATAGTTGGTATTGTCTATATACTTTTATTTTTTATTGCCCATTGTAAATACTTTGTCACCACATAGGGGAGTCCAGGCATGTCTGAATAAACAGGTCACCAGGTTGTATATATCTAAATCTTTATCTATATTTATATATGTGTGTGTGTGCTTATGTGGTGACAAGAAGGAGTATAGACTTTAGCAACTAGAAGGGCATCCAGTTTTAATTAAGTTATGCTGTCACATAAGTGGCTGTAAAACAGTTACATGCTTTGATGCAAAAGCTTTGCTTTTATGATTATGATGTGGAATTGTTTTATGTGAGTAGCACAGGGAACAATGTGCTCCACTGACACAGCACAGGGAAAGAGGCCCTGCTGATAGTGCACTGAATAGGGCTCGCAAGCTTTCCAAGTGTAGATAAATGTGCTTCATGAACAGTATCCAAAGGTTTTTGTGTTAAGAGTACCAAAGTGTAAATGCAGTCTAGGTTTGAGTATACAAGGAGTTTAACACTTTGTAGTGTGCTGTCCACATGCACCTCTTGTGCGTGGACATTCTGTTGATATCTACCTTGCACTGCCCATTGGCGCGCCATCCTAACTGATGGTTTACAGTTGCTCTTGTTGAGGCGACAGTTGTAAACGAAGCCAGCACTGTGCTTGCATGCACGTTGTGTATTGTCTGTGGGATCTTGCTTGATTAACTTTAATAAATCTACTTACGATTTTGGACTGTTTCCTGTTGTTACTACATTCTTTGTGGTGACGAGCGAGAAGAACGAAGATCCCACACAGCACCCGCGCCATCTTGAAGGAGTCTACATTCGCAGCGAAGAGTTGTGTTCCCTGAGGGAACTCCTATTTGAGGCAAATTCCCGTGTTTGGAGACGGCCTCAAATTTCAGACTTACTGCTCATCATTACAGCGGGAGGGTCGCAAAAGTGAGGAAGGTCTGCTTCAGTTCTCCTGCTGTCTGCGCGCCTACCGGCTCAGCTGCTCGGAGGATAGTCATTGTGATCCTTTCCGGATGTCCACAGTACATGCCCCGTCTGCCAGACGACATATTCCATGCCTGTTGGAGGGTTACTTTCCACGTGATCATCTACAGTAAACGCCCTACCAGCCTTGAATGCATTAATTTCCTGACATTGTGTGGTGAAGTCTACAAGCAAATCCTTTGCCTCCTGTCAGTAGTTAACCCGTACGGAACCGCCAAAAACACATCTACAGTAGGCGGTTGGTTTTGGGTAGCATCTTCACTACAGTTTACCTTGAGGTGCCGCTATTCCCAACATCTGCTGTTTCGCTAGTGTTTCACTTCAGCGCCTCAAATGCATTTCTGCTAACCGTCAGGTACAGTTTTGGATTTTACTTCACAAGCACCACCTGTATAGCTTGTGCATCTCCTCTTGGTGACTCGCACACCATATAGATTTCATTCAAATTTGGTACTATTGAAGCGTGCACAGATACACGGTGACATAAACACCTCAGACTAACATTTTAAGTATCTTCATACTTTGCTTCATCACGGTGACACGCACACCTTTGTTGCTTACCGCTATGACATTGAGCGTGCGTTTGTGTACACAGTAACACGCTATTCTATTCCTTCCAGTGATATTTAGGTTGTGTTTCTATGATTCAATCTATTGATAATATTATATTTTACACAAAGTGATTTCATTATATTTTCTCATTGGTTCACTTGCACCCCAGGTTTAACAGTTAGAGCTTCCCTAGTTTGTGTCAATTTCATTAAGCTGCAGCATGGGTCATTAACCACTCTTTCACCTTCACCATGCAAGCAGTTCACCCACCGTCTTCATTGTTAGACCCATCCGGTGAACTGCCAATTAAATGGCGACATTGGCTAGATGCTTTTGAGACCTATCTGGGCGCGATGGGAGCACACAGGTTTAGACCGGAAAGAAAAAAGTTCCTACCATTACACTCCCTAGGATTTGAAAAGGAAGGGCTACTCTCAAACATTTACCTGACGCTGTGGGTGAAGAAATTGACGAATATCAGAGTACTATTAGAAAATTAGCCTCCAGATATGATGTACAGCCAAGTGTTGTTGCATTAAGGTACAAATTCTTCAAACGTGTGCCCAAGAACGATGAAGATGTAGACACACAGAAATGATTGCAGATTGTGAGTTCAAAAACTTTAGTGAGCAGTTGTTACAAGATCAGTTTATAGGCCAATGTTCTGAACTATTAGTCAACAGCTCCTCTCACTTGAGAACCCCTCTCTCGAAGAGTACATTTACATTGCCAAAAGTATAGAAACTTCACAGGCTTTGGTGAAGGAACTAGAAAACAAGTCAGTTGAGGTTTTTACCCCCTGTTCGCATTACTAATTTTATAAAAAGAAAGGGAAACCTCTCAGAACAGTTTTTTTAGGAGGACAGATATATGCTTTAGGTGGGGTTACCCAGTAGATACCAGGAACGGCAAACCTTGTCCAGCAAAATATGTGGTTTGCAGGTCTTGTGGCAAAATTAGACATTTTAATAAAGTGTGCCAGGGTCACAAAAGAGAGAATATCAGAGTAGGGCATGTAAAAGAAGTGACAGTGAAAATGAAGACCTCTTGTTCAAAATGAAAGATGATTCTTGTTGTCACAGAAAGTAAAATCAGGAACTGTGGATCCCTCAGAATGTGTTGACCCCTATGCTAACATACTTGTAGGTGACAAGAAGCTTCGCCTCCTCGTAGATTCAGGTGCACGCATCACCATGATTTCTGAGTCACTTTTTACAGCTAATTGGGGTGAGAGACAGTTACTTCCTCTGATCGTGCTCCTGTGTCCTACGAAGGACGTAAGATCAACCTCCTTGGGTACTTTGGAGACGTCATGGAATTTAAGGGTAGGAGCATTGAAGGAAAAATCTACGTAGCCATACAAGGTTTGAACAGTCTAGGGTGGTTGCACCAAGGGTTGTTTGACATGATGTTGTGTCCCAGTGCAAAAGAACAGGTGTTAGCCATCCGTGATTCCACCCAAGCAGAAGATCTTTTGGACAAGCTCCCCAAAGTTTTTTCAGGCAAGTTGGGTAGAATAAAGGGGTTCAAACACAAAATAAAAGTGAGAGATGGTGCCACACCCACAAAACACAAACTCAGAAGTGTACCGTTTAGCATCAGAGAGGATCTTGACAACGAACTGTTGACAATGTGTACATGAGGTGTGATCAAACCAGTCAACTTCTCGAATTGGTAATCTCCTTTGGTCATAGCGTGCAAAAAGAACAACAAACTCAAAAATTGAATTGACTCGTGCAGCCTAAATAAAGAAATTTGGAATGACTCTCACCCCCTTCTAAACATCTCTGAAATGTTGGCCATGGTAGCAGGAGCAAAGATATTTTCAAAACTGGACCTTGCTTCCACTTACCACAAGGTTGAACTCGACAGAGAATCACACCACCTCACCGCGTTTAACTCACCCTCAGGCATGTACCAATTCTGTTGTATACCTTTTGGTTTCGCTTCGGCAGCTTCGGTCTTTCAGCTCCTCATGGTTTAATCTTCTTAAAGAGCTAAAGAACGTCACCGTCTTTCAACATGATGTCCTTATACATGGTATTGACCAGGCAACACATGATGAAACATTGAGTAAAGTCCTGTCCAGATTTCAAGACCATGGTGTTGACCTCAAACGTGAAAAATGCGCGTTCTCAAAAGTTTCTGTTGAATACCTGGGTCACACCATCTCGCGTGCTAGAGTAACACCCAAACCCAGTCTGGTTTAAGCTATATTGGATGCTTTTCCTCCCAAAGACAAAACAGGAGTGAAATCATTACTTGGATTGACTGAATTCTATTCTCGCTTTATTCCTGATTACGCAACTAAAGTACTCCCATTTCAAACCTGTTGAAAAACCAAACTGTATTTGTGTGGAATGATGAGTGCAAACATGCTTTTGAGTGGCTAAAACCCCAACTCACCACGGTCAAAGCACTGAAACCTTTTGATCACTCATTACACTGCACCTTAACTGTTGATGCCAGCTGTTACGCTCTTGGTGCTGTCCTGACCCAGCAAGTAGGGACACAAGAACACATAATAGGCTTTGCATCAAGGGTTCTGAGCGGCACCGAAACTCACTATTCAGTCATTGAAAAAGAACTACTTGCATGTTGGTGGGTGTAGCGTCCAGCTACAATAAACACAAACACTTATAGGTGCCTTTGAATTGGAGCTTTATTTAACATGTCTTATCTATGCCCTGTCCCTACACTAACTAACTCTTTCCTGTGTCCACTCCTCCTCTTCCTCTGGCCCCCTAGCTCCTCCCACTCCCAACTACTGGTGTGCTAACTTCACAACATCTCCCCCCTTTGTGACAAAACAAACGAGACATACTAACTTCTCAGTCCATCTCCTCGATCAGTCTCTTGGGTGGACGAACGTCACGATGAGGTCGTGGCGACTTGGCTCTAGGACTATTAGTGCTCAGTGTCTCAATGATCGGAGCAATGTTCTCATGATCATTTGAATGCAGTTCTTCCACTCTGGGATTGTCCATTTCACTCGTCATGGTTCTTGAGGTATCTGGTGGCAATTTCTTAAAGTGCGAGATGTTTCTCGTGACTCGCCGCTGCTCGGACTCCGCGGTTACCATAGTTCCTTTTCTTCTTGTGACCGCCAATGGTTCGTCTTTGAAGGGACAGTCGGTCTTTTTCTGCGTCTCTTGCTTGACAATAACATGGTCCCCTTCATGTAATGATAATGACCTCGCTCTTCTCCGGTGGTCTGCGTAAGCCTTCATTTTTCCTTTGTTGCGTTCATCGGTGGCTCTTATTTCACGCGGATCTTTCGCAGATGATTATCCTTCCAAGGCTCCATCCCACGTTGGAATGCGATTCCTCATGGGACGTCCCAGCATAAGAGTCGCCGGGCATTGGCCAGTCGTTGCGTGAGGAGTTGTACGATAAGCTCGAAGGACTTCATTGAGTGCTGTTTGCAGGTCCCTCCCTTCCGCGGTAGCATGTTGGAAGGTCTTTTTGAGTGTGGCCATGAATCTCTCAATTGTCCCATTTGCCTGTGGCCAGACGGGTGTAATCCTGCGATGGTGAAAGTCTAGGTGTTTCGCAAAAGCTGTAAAGTCATTTCCGTTGAACGGAGGCCCATTATCTGATTTAACTATTTTGGGAACCCCCCACGTTGCAAAGACCTCATCGAGTACTTTGAGAGTACTGGCAGTGTTAGTGTACGGCACAAAGTAGGCAATGGGGTATCTGGAATACTCATCGATGATGGCCAGTACATATTTGCCCGATGACAGGGGTCCATAAAAGTCTATGGCGATTTCTTGCCACACACCACTGGGTAGGGTGGTCATCTGTAATGGTGCCGGAGGATCGCTCTTGCTAGTGAGTTGACAGAGATGACAGTCCTTCAGGGTGGCTTCGACCATGTGATCGAGGAATGGAAACCACACTCGTTCCCTTAGTGCCCTTTTGGTTGACACGATTCCCCGATGCCCTTCATGTGCCAGAGCAATCACTCCTTGTCTCAGTTTGGTGGGAATTACAATCCTCTGATCTCGCAACAGTATGCCATCAGTTGTGACCGACAGCTCACCGCTCACGTGCCGGAAGGCTTGTATTTCACGTTGGGTCGAGGGGTCGGCAGTATCATTCTGAGAATCGTATCTCCATCGATTGTTGCGGACTCTGTGGATGACTTTCTGCATGATGGCGTCCTGTGCTGTCCTTTCTCGAATGGTCTCCATGGGTATGGCTGGCGGTAGAGCTTGATCTGTTACAAAATGAATGTACTCTTCTGCGATGGAGGACTTGGAAGCTGACGATGGAAGGGGGTGCCGGGACATGTAGTCCGCTGGATTTTCAGACTTCCCTGGTTTGTGAATTATGGTGAACGTATATTCCTGTAATCGTAGGCCCCACCTTTCAATCCTCGGGGGCATCTTAGATCTTGGATTTCCATAGATAGTGATGAGAGCCTGATGGTCTGTAATTAAAGTGAAATGTTTGCCATAAATGAAAACATGAAAATGTTCACATGCCCACACTACAGCTAGGCTCTCCTTTTCGGGCTGGGAGTATGCCCGTTCTGGGTCAGTCAAACTGCGACTTGCGTAGGCAATGATGCGGCGTTGATCCGAATCATTCTCGTACTGTGCCAGAATCGCTCCAAGCCCCACGGGGCTGGCATCCACAGTTATTTCAGTCTTTCGCTTTGGGTTGAAATATGACAGATGGTCCGCTGATTCCACCGATTTCTTGATTTCTTTGAATGCCTGCTCACACTGGGGAGTCCATTCAAATGACTGACCCTGTTTGGTCAGCATGCGGAGGGGATGGCTGATCGTTGCGTAGTCCCTAATATAACGAGCACAATAGCTGGCCATTCCAAGGAACGACCTTAGTTCGCTGACATCTTGGGGACTCTTGGTGTTGTTTAAGGTCACAATTTTGTCAGGGTCAGGTTTCATGCCGGCTCCAGAGAAGATATGACCAAAGAATTTCAGCGTGGTCTGGTGAAATTCGCATTTTTCTTTGTTCAGAGTCAGGTTTGCTGCCAGTAGGGCATGGCAGACACGATGAAGTGCGATGTCGTGTCCTCGAACGTCAGAACCATAGACGAGGATGTCATCGCTATAGTTGAGCGTGTTGGGAATGTTTTGAATGACTTGCCGAATTGTTTCTTGAAATATTTCGGCCGCTGAGGAGACTCCGAAGCTTAGTCTTTTATATCTGAACAACCCCAGGTGGGTTGCAAAGGTGGTGATGTATCTGGACCCCACTTCTAGTTCCAATTGATGGTACCCTTTATTCAAATCTAATTTTGAAAACACAGTGGCTCCATTAAGCGCTGCGATCATGTCGCTCAAATGTGGCCCCGGGTGTTGTTCTCTTTCTATTGCAGTGTTGGGCAGGCGCATGTCCACACAGAGTCTGACTTTGTTGGCCGTGCCCTTCTTTGGGACGATAACGACTGGTGATACCCATGGAGTCGGGCCGTCAGTGCGCTCGATGATGTCCGCAGCTAACAAGTCTTGGAGTTCTTCCTCAACAGCAGTCTGTAGATGGAATGGTACCCGTCGAGGGTGTTGGGCGACAGGCCTGACTTGTTCATTGATATGTAATCGCACCTGACAGTCTCAATTTGCCCAATCCCTGAAACAATCCGGGAAACTGGCGAGTCACATCTTGGTTGTCGCTGACCTTGAAGAGGATTTCGACCAGGTGAAGCCGTTCAGCGGTTGGTAGGCTCAGAAGACAGTCTGCTTCGGGGCCCTTGATAACATGGATGACCGCTGATATAGTTGTGTTGTCGTGTGTCAGGGTCGTTGAGAACTTCCCCAGGCAGGGGAGTGGCTTCTTGGCCATCCACGTGAAAACCCTCACCGGTGCAAATGTCAAAGGAGGTCGTGGACTCATCCTTTCGTATTCGGTAACTGGAATGTAGTTTAAGGATGCACCAGAGTCTAGCACAAACTTAGTGTCGTGATTTCCAACTTTGATATCCAGCCGAGGGTATTTCTTAAGCTGGTCTGGGTCTGCTGCCAAATTTAGATATTCAATGGTGTATGCCGAGTCTCGGGACGACGGTCTGGATTCTCTGGATGGTGACCTCCGCTCCCACCTGGACCGACGTGACTCTCTGCTAGAATGGGATGATCCAGAGGACTGTTCTGTCTGATCTTGGACAGCTCGCGCGTGGTGCCTTCGAGTGTCGGACCGAGACATTCTTGGGGCTCTGCTTCGTGTGTCAGACCGAGTTGTCCCTGTGGGACCACTTCGTTTTTCTTTATTGTACTCCCCGCACATTACTTCGAAGTGGTTAGTTCGACCACACTTCCGACATCTCTGGCTCATGGCCGGGCAGCTGTCCACATGAGGGTAATCGTACCCACATCGGTAGCATTTTCTCACTCTTTCCGATCTTTTCTCCTTCTTCCATGGTTCTCGTCGTTGATATCTTGATTGCTCTTGACGGGACGACGTGTGCGATCTCCATTGCTTGTCACTTGAGCTTCTTCGACTGTCACTTTTGGCGTGCACACGTCGCACCTGTTCATGACTCCCTTTGTGTTCTGTTTCCATGACGGCTGCATACTTCTCCGCCTGATCATAAGCTCGTGTCATTTCCTCTATTTCATCCAGTCCATGTGCTTTTCTCAGCAGGCGCCTCCTAAGTTGATCCGAATAACATCCATCTATTATTTGAGATTTGATGGCGTCATCGGTAGAGAAAGTATCAAATTCACAGTATTTGGCTAGCCTCCGCAGACGCATCATGAAGGCACTCATGGGCTCATCCTTCCCTTGCCGAGCGGAGTAGAATGAGTGGCGCTCGTAGTCTACATTTCGCTTGTGAAGAAACTTTTTATTCAAAACCTCACATGCTTTTGCATAAGTATCCACTTCGGTAGCAGGAAGGTCTTTGAGTATTTTGACTATCTCTCGCCCCGCCAGATTGCGCAGCGCAATCAACTTCTTTTTTTCGTCTACAATATCCGAGCCTTCAGTGTAATCTTCAAACTCTTCCAGCCACTCTTGCCATTTGGGACCCATGCTCCCTCCTGTTGTCACCTTGAGAGGTGCGGGTGCCCGTAGAAGCGACCCACTTGAGGGAGGCTGAGCGTTCTCTTCGTCGGACATCTTGCAGCAATCTCACTTGGCTTCGCCAATGCTTGTTTACTTGACCAATGCTTGTTTTGTTTTCAATCGCCAATGCTTGTTTGTTTTCCAGTGCTTGTCTTATTTCAGTCGCCAATGCTTGTTTACTTGACCAATGCTTGTTTTATTTTCAATCGCCAATGCTTGTTTTATTTGCCAATGCTTGTTTCTTTCAGTCGCCAATGCTTGTTTCTTTCACAATGCCTGGCTTCAAAATGGCCGCTCTATGATAACCAAGGGGTCTGTCCTGACGAGCGCCTGACTCTAAGATGGCCGCCATCAATGTAATCACACGAGGTTTCCCTCTCTCTGGATTCAGGCACTCCAGACTCACCGGCCAGCAGTTGCAGGGCAGCGCGCTCCAGGAATCACTCTTCCTTGGCCACCACAGCGACCAGGTAAGGTTGGGGTGGGCTCCCGCCTTGCTCAGCACTTTTCCGCTTTTCTCGGCCGATCGCGTGCCAAAACCCACGCATCAGTCGTGAGGTCGGCACTTTCACCGGTGCAAGCTCCGGTTTTGGCGCGCTTAATCGCACTGGACAGCGATTTCTTCGGGGCAGCGCCCCTTTCACCAGGGCACCTCTTGACTTGCTGTGGGGCACTGGACAGGGTCGGAGTGGGCTCCCGACTCCTGTTTTGCATCGGCTGGGTGACACACCCCCGGCGGGAATCGCGCTGAGGCGGTTCTTCGACCGAGCGTTCCAGCGCTCCCAGGTCACGGTGTACTTGGGGTTTCTAGCGTCTTTGGGTCCGCGGTCACTCGTTCTTGACCCTCCTCGGCCGGCCTCAGCTTCTTCAGGCAGCGGAGCTCGTCTCTCGACGCTGCAGGGGACAGGGTGTCTCTAGGTGGTCTCGTGGGCTGCAATTAACGAGATCCCACCTTCGTCGCCAGTTGTAGCGTACAGCTACAATAAACACAAACACTTATAGGTGCCTTTGAATTGGAGCTTTATTTAACATGTCTTATCTATGCCCTGTCCCTACACTAACTAACTCTTTCCTGTGTCCACTCCTCCTCTTCCTCTGGCCCCCTAGCTCCTCCCACTCCCAACTACTGGTGTGCTAACTTCACAACATCGGGCCTTTGAAAAATATTTAAAAAGTTACCTATGGGGCAGGTATTTCACTCTACGGACAGAGCACAAACCCTAAGTGGCCATCTTAGGGAACACCAGCCATGTCAACACTACGCCAGGTACAGCTCGTCTTGCTTCAAAACTCCTCCAATTCAACTTAGAAATTGTACACATCCCTGGTGGAAAGAGCGTACAATCAGATGCCCTTTCACATAAGCCACCCACTCCGAACATGTCAGAAGTCGGAGTGAAACCCAATAGTGATGAAGAGCTTGAAGACTGTATAGTTGCTGGTGTTGAATGGCAACACGTTTGTTCTGTAAATGAAAGTGATTGGTATGATGCCATGGACTGTGATAAAGTAATGAAATGTGTAAAGAAATACATTACTGAAGGTTGGCCCAAAGAGAATAGTTTAAATGTTGTTGTACAACCTTATGTAAAAATCTTTGATGAATTATCTGTTGAATATGGTCTCATCTTCAGGTTAGATAAAATTGTCCCTCCTTTCAACTTCAGGAAAACACTTCTCACAAAAACACTTGAAGGACATCTGGGTGCCACGCTCACCAAACGTAGAGTATGTGAATACTTCTGATGGCACCAGATGGACAAAGACATTGACGCACTGGTCCAAGAATGGAATGCACCATTTGTGCTAGCCAGTGACAAGACTTTACGAACATATAACCCGCCCCTCACTCCCATTCCCTTTCCAGACAATCCTTGGGAGAAGCTAGGAATCGATGTGTTGAGTCCATTCCACACTCTACCTCATCAGACTTGGTTTGCCATAGTTTTAGTGGAATATTACCTCAAATGGCCAGTAGTCAAATTTGTAGCCAAAGTTGACTCCAAAGAGATTCTCGACTTTATGAAAGAGATTTTCATGTGAGAGGGATTCCCTAGGACAGTTATCTCTGACATTGGGGTACAGTTTATTTCTGCTAAAATTGAAGAATAATTTAAAGAATCTTCTATCACCAACATCAAAATCTCACTCTATCACTCCCAAACTATCGGGCTGTTGGAGAGACTTAACAGAGTCATTGGGGACTGTGTACGGTGGGCCTTTGATGACAACAAAGGCATAGACATGGCAGTTAGAACCATGCTGTGGCTCTTCAGGACCATGCCCCACACATCCACGGGTGTGTCTCCCTTTGAACTACTTAAAGGCAGAAAGGCCTGCTCTGATTTTAGACCTGCGTGGATGTCTATGTGGTTTAAAAGTAGCGCACCTGCTCATGAGCTTGACAACATTGTTAGAAACAAAATTAGCGATGTACAAACTAAACAAAAGACATACTTTGACTCCAGGAAACATCGCTCCAACCGGAAATTTGTGGTAGGTGACATGGTTAGCATAAAGAAAGATGGTTTTGTCAAAAAAGGTGACTCCAAGTTCAGCAAACCAGTCTGCATTGATAATATTTGTGGCAGTGCTGTTCGTGTCAATAAGCGTTATTGGTGGAGCATGAACAAGATTGTAAAGGTCAATGACATGGTTAGTGAGAGGCCTGTCCAAGGTTCTGACACAGTCTCAATGCATTCTTCTGTTCCAAGAAACAGAGTTTTGGATGTTGTTGACAACCCTCTTGTCTCTTCCAGGAGGAGTTGGAGAGACATCAGATTGCCCTTAAGGATCAGGTAATTCTGATGGTTGACAGTTGGTCTCATTAAGGTGACACTTGGGAATGAAGCCTGCTCTGTGCTTGTATGCACGCTGCCCGTTGTCTATGGGATCTTGCTTGATTAACTTCAATAAATCTACTTAGGATTTTGTTCTGTTTCCTGTCGTTACTACACACTTAAGAATGGCCAACAAAGGAATATGGCCATACGAACCGACAATGCACACTTAAATATGGTTTAACTGTTCTATAGTTATTGATTTGTGTCTATTGTGTGGATTGATTTATGCATTCATTAAACAAGTGGAGGTGGTGCTCGGGTAGGAAAAGAGCACTAGCTTAGGGACAGTTTTAGAATATATGTGTATAATAGAATGGGGTGAAAAGAAAGTCCACAATTCTGAGTGTTGGTTGCTGATGTAGCAGAGTGATTCTTGAATGTTTCTAAGGGCGTGCTCAGCAATCACACTTAGGGCTGACTGTGTCCCTGACCTTATACACTTTCTTTCCAACTGTTTTTCTGCTGTCCTGCCTCATTTTTGGGTGGCAAAGTTGTGGATTCCTCTTTTAGATTACACATCTCCAGCACTTACTTTTACTTTTGAGAGCCAAGGCTTCAGGTCTTTTCAAAGATTAGACACCTCTAGCGTTTGTTTTTTATATCTATACTTTCTACTGAAGAATGAATTTGTGTCTCCTGGTGGGCTAAAAGTGGATGTCATTGTTAGGCAATGCCACACTGCTTTCATTTGATTTGGTGTTCTGTTGTATCTAATTATTGATACTGCGCAAGATTTCTTTGTCTCTGTATCTTTATTTTTCGTACTTTGTATCTCTCTCTTTGGTCCCATTATTCCTTAATGCAAGTGTGAGTGATTGTTTAAGCTGAAAAGTGAGTTAGTTGCTGGTCAATTAATATTGGATCATTTTCATAAAACATTGCACATTATTTATATGATTAATAGAAAATTTCAAAACTGTAAGGAAATGCGGCAAAAAGCAGAAATTGCTACACCAATCTGTTTCTCTCGCACGATTTCATGTGCACAGAATTTGGCAGAGAAGAATGGAGGTGTTTTGGTGGCACTAAATAGATCAACACACTATCACTATCCTAGTGTGCCAGAAATAAATCCAGCAAATGTGTTTTCTCAATTAACCATAAAAACCCTGCAACCTGTGACTTCCAGCTTATAATGCTTAACAGTACATTGTTCAGCATATTTCAGGCTGCTTTGCGTGACTTGAAAAATTCTCATCAAGCTCTCTATAATTTTATTCATCAGTGTTCCTAAGAAAGTGTAGGAGTTCCCTCCTGTGTGACATATGGTCTTGTCTGGCCTCAGAAATATGACGATCCTTATTTCCTATTCACTATGATGGCCACTGAGCTTCATTGTCTTGTTGGAATTGGCCCTTTTTGCATGGTTATCCCAAACTTTTAGCTTCTTACTCCCATTTTTTCCTGGCCTGCTGTTGTTGGCTATAGGACTCTGGGCATTTTGCCACTACTAATCAGTGGTAAAGTGCATAAGCTCTCTGTATAAATTGTGTTTATGGATTGGCGTTTCCATGTTTGGCATATTTGATTTACTGGTAAGTCCCCAGTAAAGTGCCTGTAAATCAAATGCTTCTTGTGAGCCTGCAGCACTGATTGTGCCATCCACATGAGTAGCCCTGAAAAGGTATCTCAGACCTGCTACTTCAGTTTCTATGCACCGTTTTAAAACAGCCATGTCGACCTGGCAAGTTTAGCCACTTGTCAGGCACTAACCGTTCCCATTTCTTACATGTGAGGCACCCCTATGTTAGGCTCAAGGTACCCCCATGGGCAGGGTGCAGGTTATGTGATCTGTCGGACATGTACTGGTGTGTGTGACAAGTCCTAATAGTGAAATACTACCAATTTTGTTTTTCACTATCGAAAGGCTATCTGTCCCATAGGTTAAAATGGGAAATACTTTGTAACATCTTTTAAGTATAACTTCACATTGGGACAAGATGGAGAACTAAAGTTTAGGCTCTCTGAACTATCTGAATCGGTTAACACATCTGTTAGTAGAGATGGTTTTTAAATTGTGTGTTTAAAAATGGCACTTTTAGAAGGTAGGCCTTTTCTTGTCGAACCATTCTGTGTTCATGTGCCTGTTTGTGTATTGACTGTCTAGTTTTAGAATGACAGGGCTGGGATGTGCATTCAGTATGGACAGCCACTGGGGGGAGGTGAGGTGTGCCTGGGCCCTTCCTGGATGACTCGGAGCAGAGCTAAATGAGGCTTGGTTGCATTTAGAGTAGTGGGAAGAGATTTCCTAGCACCTATATAGAGCCTGTCTCCCTTGCACAATGCTGTATCCACCTCCTGTGGTCATACTGCACCAGTATTGCCCCCTAGCTGTGTGCTATGTGGGGTTGGCCTGCAGTTGCTGTTTCTACCCAGGAAAGGACAAAGACTGGTACTTTGCTGTGAGCCTGCTTGAAGAACATCTACAAGGATCTGTGTGTGCTGGTCTCCTGTTCTGAAGTTTCATGGACACAAAGACTTCATCCTCTGCTGCTGAAAGTTCTGACCTGCCAGGAGGTGCCTGTTTTAGTTTCAGTTGTGGGCCTCTGGAGGTTGTTTCTGCTGTTGGGAGCTGGAAGAAACTTAAAGAGCTGAAGAAATTGACGCATTGCTCTTCTTGCAGCTGTTTTTCCTGACGCAGTAAGCGGTGTGTGAAGAATTCCCCTGCATCGCCGCGCCTCTGCCGAGCCGATGCAGAGCCTGTCAGGCTGCAAGAACTGATGCATCGTAGGAAGCGGCTGAAGAAACCAATGCAGTGCCGCTTGTCGCTACCGCGGCAATCGCTATCGCATCCCAGATTTCCGCGCATCACACCTGGGCGGCAAGTTTTCCTGACTCATCACCCATGGACCAGAACTGTCTTGGAGTCAACACATCACTTCCCCCTACAGTCCGGATTTGACGCATCACTTCTCCTTCGTGCAGCAGAACTGTTGCATTGCCTCTCCAAGGACTCAGGAACTGATGAATCTCTTTCTTTCTCGACACTTGCCATCTCTGCGGCTGTTTGGCCTTGTGAATTTTGACGCATCTACAGGTACTTTGTGTAGAATCCCACATCCATAGTTTCTATGGACCCAGTTACTTGAAACCTTTGAAAAGTCATATTCTAATTACATGTACGTTGGATTTTTGTCGTTTTGGTCTTGTTGAGTTTAGATAAAGATACTTTATTTTTCCTATAACTGGTGTGGTGTCCATTTGTGGTGTTATCACTGTATTACTGTGTGTTTTGAGTACAAATACTTTACACATTGTCTTTAGGATACGTCTGTCTGCTAATGCCAACCTACCCAGGGATGAGCAGGAGTTATCTAAAGTGTGTATCCCCCTTACTCTGACAACAAACAAGGGTCCCTATTTGGACAAATGGACTTACCTCTGCCAACTAGAGACACGCATTTCTAACATGTCTCATTTTAGATATTGCTACTAAAGTGCAAGAGTGGCGTACGCATCAGTATCATTTATTCCAGGAGATGAAGGAAGCTCACCATTAAAAAAAGGGACCAGAATGAGATTCCAAAACATCTGTCCATACAGATACTTACCAGTAAAACCCCAATGTGCAGAACGGTTAGATAAATTGCCTCATATACAATTTAGATTTTTATAATGCCCACCATCTGCAGGTTCTCATGATCAGCTGGCTGAATTGTTGCTTCTCGTGTGTGACTGTGCAGAGAAGACTCTTCCCTTTTTAAGGGTCTACACAACCTCTATGTCAAAGTCTTGTTCGTGTTGTTGGAAGGCAGCCTTAGAGACCAGAACATACCTGATAAGTATCACTTGTATTCTAACGTGCATCATTTTACTGCATGCCAGCTGTTCACATGGGATCCATGAAAATTACTGTCTCACTTTCAGCAGTCTGTAGCTCAAATACAAATGTATTTGAGCTACAAATGTATTTGAGCGTACCTAAGGTAAGCTATTCTAGACCTTAAGGGTGAAGTACTTTAATTACAAATAGAAGAATTAAGACCTCCTGGCCCACTTGTACCAGATTTGAAAGATAAAAAAAGAAAGTAAACTCACATGCCTGAAGCGCTGTTTCTTGCCTCTGTTCTTAATGGAGCCTATTTTCCATTTCAAAGACGTTAGGACATCAAGGGTGTGCATAATGAGTTTGCGTTGATGTGGAAATTTCTATGAGAATTATTGGAATGTGTTTCAAGCTTCAGCTGCTTTTGCAGTGCTTGCGCTATTTTGTTTCCCCCTGCTGGGCTTTAAGGCATGGGGAAGACGTAAATGTAATGGTGTGTCTGAAGAGGGATCAGCAACTTACATTATTTAAAAAATAGAGAAATAAATAAAATTGTTCCTACTTCATGATGTGCAAATGTGGTACTACAATTAAGTGATAATTCAAATACTGCTGATAGTAAGAGTGCCAAGTGTGATTTCCCTCTTACCCCTCCTCTTTACTATTCTTGCAATATGCAGAAGTCTAACCACACAAAAACCACAGACTTTGGGGAAAGAGCCAATTCTGGTGCCCCCTGCCCCACCCGTATAAAAGAACATATGCATTTCACAACATCGTGCTTGCAGAAAAGGGGAAGTGGGATTCAATGATAGCGATGCTTGCCACACCCAACCCTTCTAGCATCACTGCAATTATTCAGTCTGTGTCAAAGTCAGCAACAGCAAGAAGGAAGTACATGACAGGGAACAAAGCTACTACAAGGGAGAGTGATAGAATGGTAAGTTAATCTGACTGAGCAATCAGTGTTCCAACCATACTTGCTATATACATGTATCACATTTGTTTTCTTCTAACCTTTGGGGTTACTATTCTTTATTCAATGTTTTTGAGTGCTTGGAGTTTACTAATGATATATGGAACAAAAGATCTCTATCATTTCAACAGTAGAATTGTACCTTCTACTGATCATACAAATGTATAACACATTAAGTGCTATTTAGGTAGCAGCACACAGGGTAAACGTTTTCAGGATATGTCTCACAGTGTTGTCGTGTAAGACCAAAAGGTTTGCATTTATAAGAGATTGCGACTAAGGCAGGTGATATTCAGGATTTCTGGTTGAAGTACGTGAAAGAGTAGTGGATTTTAATTGCAAAATGAATGGATGGCTTAGCAACACGGAGTGAATGTCAATAGCATGTGAAGATTGTTGGAGCAATGTTGAAGAGGAGTTCCCTGCATGGGACCCAAGGCTAGTGACAAGGGTTGTGATAGGTTTAAACATTTACCAGTGCAGTCAATTCAAAGTATTTTTTCCAGCTCAAAGGTATATGCTCCATTACAGAGTCTTCTTGTCTCAATTTCTTTCCCAATTTTTTCCAAGTTAACAGATTAAAGTAATTATATATGCTCAATGTTGCTGGACATTTTATTAAATTCATAATGTTGCTGATTCCCTTTTTAAAACGATTCTAGTCTACGTGAGAAGGAAGGCTATCTAATTACAACGTTTGTTATTGAAATTGTTCCAGGGAACCAAGCAACTGTTGAGCAAAAAAAAGCTGTTTTTACATGAAGTTTATTCACATAAATTATTATATGCATTGTTGACATCATGTATGATGACACTTAGTAGAAGAACAGTAACCTATATTTGCATAATTTATCAGTGAATTTGCAAAAGTTGTTTCTAAACGGATGTCCTATGTTAAACATACACTGTAAGAGGAGGGTTTGGTGCACGTCTCAAGCTCCACCTCAACTTAAATGAGATTTACAGGCTCCCAATGTACCCACGTTCAAAGCACAAGAAAAGATTCATTTGATAAGTATTCATTTTCCAAATTGTTGTTTTACTTTGTCATCATTGTGGTGTTTAAAGGACATGCACCCTAGAGTACTATTGCTATTCACCCACTGTTGACGATAATTTTGGAATATGTTTAATGATGCTAAACATTACATGATGTAGACAAAACATAGGTTGCACAGCTATTTGTGACCTTCTGCAAGGTTTGTTAATGTCATCCATACGGTTCCAATGAAATGAGCAGCTGACACATTGCCCACACAGATGTAAAGCATTTACATATTGTGCAATTGCTCTAAAGTTAGGGAAATAACATTTCCACACTGTAAATTTAAAGAGTGAAGGTCCACAGCCTCAAATTGAACGATAAATTGAAGAATTACTTCTATACCGCAAAATGTAGATAGGTTGCACCATATGAGGTACGCTATAGATAGTAAGGTGGACGTGTCGAAACAGAGGAGGGGACAGGTAGAATTATGTTTACGAATGACTCAATTTCCATTAAGGGCTAATTTGTTAAAGACTCCTTTGTCCTCCTCCTGAATTGAAAAGCTGTGCAAGACAGCCGAGATGCATACGTTCTTGCCAAATACTAAATATTCTATAAATAATTAATTTAACTCAGAAAACAGATTCTACAATTGCTTCCCATCTGCAAAGGTTTGGAGTGATGCAGAAGCTCCACTGTGCCTATCACCCATCAGTATTGGGTGCAGTGGAAAGGTGTCTACCTAATCGTTTTTTAATTCATGCACTTCCATTGGCAATAAGACATATCCTGAATTATTAAACTGATCCTGCATTACCATCACTGATGATTGGTGCTCTGCTGCCACAGCACTGCAAGGAACTAACAGAGCTACTGTGTTTAATTCATCGCCAGGTGTTGCAAGCCATGTCAGGCTGCTTTGATGCACTGTTCCTTTGGTACAGCAACAACAGATCGTCAGTTTCAAGGAAGAGCTGCCTGCCCCTTCAAACACAAAACAGGTTGCAACATAAGGTCTGGAAAACCTACTCTATTGCAATTAATGGTCTTATAAGATTGCAATATAATGTATGTACTAGTGCTGGTAAACTCTGACGCATGTAAAGGCTCAGACCTCTTCAAGATATGCCAGGAAGGGGCTCTGAGCTGTGACATTCTGGGACACCCTTTTGCCAGCAACGATAATGACACCACTTCTCATCGTGTTCAAAGATCATATAAGGAGGCCAGAGCGACTGCGGAGGAATTTTGAAAGCCTTTGAAATATCGCATGACATTTCACAGGAATTGACTCAGTTGAGACAGAAATATGATGGAAATATGCATGTTAGATGTTTTAAAAATTGGTTGCAGTCCTCAATGTTTCTAAATCTTATGTTTACACACATCTCCTTTTCAGCACTCACATGAGATGATATATAGTGCGGCGCCTTTAACAAGAACTGGGAGTTGTGAATTCTTTCTGGTCCGGTGCAGTATAACATATCAGTGAAAACACATCAGGGAGATGTTAAAATTGGGCCACCAAAGCGAATAAATATCACCTCTTGCATAACAAGGGATACCACTAATATAACAATATGACAGAATTCCTAGGATAGGATTGAAAAACAGTAGCCTGGGGGTTTTAGTGGAACCAGAAAACATACATGAGATTCCTATTGGGAAAAGAATGGGATGAAGTAGCACCACTGTACATCCAAGCTACCCGACTCGTCACCCATCTCCCTTGCAAGTTCTTGCTAAAATTGTCAGAGGAAGAGGAGGATATATGGAATCTTAATAATTACATGATGCTCTAGAAACCTCTGGAAAGAAATACCTGGGAAATAGTACCTGCCAGCATTACATACATTTACACACCTCCAGTGGAAAGGAAGGAAAGGTTGAGGAGTTATCACCAGAGGTATTTGGATATAAAGGAATGCACTTTGAATGTGCAATATTAGCTTACTTTTATCTGCCCCATGGTTGGTATGGAAGTTATTACCTATGCTTCATCACACCAATTATGGCCTGGAGGAAGCAAGCGAATATTGAGGCATGGGAGAATGGCCAATATGATTAGTAGCATACTAACAGGCCTAGGAATAATAATATCCCCACTAAGGACGCCTCATAATAGTCATATGATAAATGAGGTGGAAAGGTTAATGAAGGGCTAATCCGATGATACTTCAGCTGCCCTAGAAAATATCACAGATGAAATGACTACAAGAGGACCAAACTTATGCTGAACAAAATGTCATTATATATTTTACTTGCTAAGGAGGGCAGAATATGTCATCTGATGGGCCAAAAGTGCTGCAACTACGTACCAGTTGACTGCGCCATATTAGACAGACAATAAATAGGATACTCAAGATAAGTGGGAAAGAAAGAAAAATACAGAAAAGAAGATTATGATATTCCCTGGCTGCTGGGTTGGGCGCATGGAGAGCATGGATATTGGAAGTAATATTGATAGGTCTTGGTATCTTGGTACTTATCTGCATAATAAAGACAGTGGTACCACAATGCATCCCAACTAAAATGTATTGCCATTAAGCAGGAAACAAGGAAATGTTGGCCACTGGACTTGAATAAAGGACACTATTGAGTGTCAGAGGAGAAAATGTGGAATCCATTTTATTCAGGTTCCATTTTGTGACACTCAACAAGAGCAAGCCTGCAGAAGGTGCACAGGCCGTTGGCCTCTAAGTGAACTTGAGCTGTCTGTACTTTTGCTCCAACCACCAGACCTTGAGAAATGACCAAGTGAAAAGCGTACGTGACAAGCTGTTGCTATGCTTCTCTTGCTTATTTAATACATGAATGCCTATGTATAAATATCTAAGGACCATATTCTCATTAATGATTGGATAAATGAGCTGAAAACCCCTAGTGTTTCGCCAAGCAAGCAACAGGCTCTCAATGGCTGTGTATCATGTGTGCAATATATGCTGTAAGTCTTGTAAACTATAAAAACCTATGTTAGCTTCTGTATTTTGGGGAGCGGGTCTACGTGGCACCTGTCTTCTCCACAGCTGTTGAACATTAAGATACTTTGATCTACGCTGCTCATATTGTTCACATTACTGCTGAGAGGTGACTGCTAATCGCAGCCTGCATTCAGCGATGAAGGCGGATCAAATGAGGGGCCATACCAGGATAGCTCTGTAAAGCGTGTTGCTCTGCAGAGCCCCATGGGACGTGCCCAGACATGGTCCGGGCCAAAACTGGGCCTGTATTTACCCATCATTGACCGGAGGAGGTCAGGCAGTCCCTCCCTTGTGGCTTTATTTTTTTGGAACACGCTCTTTCTGCTGTTTTCCACTGAAGATTTAAGGTGAAACTTGTTCCAGGGTTCTGTCTTTGACTGTCCTCTGGGCCCCATGTGTTTTTGTCCCCGTTTTGCCTTGACATAGGACTTTGATTCAATTGGTGAGGTCTACTGTCCAGTTTGCCATCAAAATAGGGGGATCTTGGGTCAAAATCGTCAAGCGTAAGCTGGGACTATCTAACACCTCTAAAGCAAAAAATACAAAGCTGGATGGGTTTATTAAATAAGTGGTGAGGGTAATACTTAAAGAGATCCAACTTGCAGAGCAATGACTCTCCCTCATCGCTGAATATCCTGGTTTAGTTCCATCTGTGAATCCCACTGACTCATTAGTCCCAGCGGGAGGGCCCCAATGCAACGGGCTAGACAGCTCCCCACCAGATCAAATATCTAAGTTTACCTTTGTAACTAGGACCCAATATCTACGGCTACCAGGGAGGACCCCCTCCCAATTTGCTCCCGTGTGCTACCCCTTGCTCTACTATTTATCCTCCTCAAGCTCTGACTTGGACTATAATGCCCTTGTTCCCAGGTTGACAGACCTCCTCAACACTTTACTGATAAAACTATATTGCAAACAAACGAAAATTAAAGTGTCTTGATTTGTTTTGATCCTATTAAAATCTTTATTTCCATCACACTGTGCAATTACTAAAAGCTGTGCTTTATTTTTTCGTTTGTAACTGCTGATTGTGTGCAGTTTATTTACAGTAATTTAGATTTTGTTGTGTTACAAAAAATGGCATTATAGAGCCTTTCCTTTAACCTTGTCGATGCTTGAGATATTCTTCTCCTGTGCTGGGCCATAATAGAACTGGGTGTGGTCATGACGAGCTCAGCTCGTCATGAGCACATGAGCACCGGGTCATCGAAGGGGCTAACACTCTGTATACCCCAGCAAGATTGTCATATATTTCACTTTACTTTTCTTTCTCTGATTGCTAAGTCAGAGGAGTTTGTAAACACCAATCCTCATGTTGAAAAAGGAGCACATTTCTAGAAGACATAGCCTGAGATTGGACTTCTGTCTTTGAAGTCTATCAGTTGTGACAATAAAAATACAGAATTTAAAGCCATCTTTGTTTATTGTTTGGTCTTTTCTAACCCACCAAAAATCGGTGACCAAGAGTTTAGGGAACACTGCTCTAGAGATGGAAGGTAGCATACAACCAACTAAGATGTAGTGCCCGCCCAGGGAATGCTGGAAGCTTTGCTAAGGTTGTGTGATGCAGTGCTCGACAAAGTCCGTTGCAACAGGCCCACAATGGCTTCTCAACAGAGATCTTGTCTTTAATTACAGTACAATTATCCACATTGCAAAAAACTGGGACTGAACACACAAGCAGCTACTGGGAAACTAAAGGCTGGCGCTGCCATTTTTCATGCAGTGTTCCAGTAGTCGCTTATGTCTCTGACCCTCATATGCTTTCCATTGCTGGCCTGTAAAGTTTGGGCCATAGCATTTTCACTTTTCATTTTTTGCACCTTTCTTTGCCTATTTGCAAATCTTCTGCTGCTGAGCATAATCCAAACTGTACTCGACAGAACAGAGCTGTCCAGCACGACCCCTTTTCTCCATAAAGACCATTTTAAAAATCTTGCTTTTGCATTTCGGGCATGCCCCTGGCCACCAGGAAAAACCTGGGCTTCTGCACCCTGACTGTGTCTTTGACCACTCTTATTTAGTCAGCCATGAGGCATGTTAGGTACAGTGTACATGCACTTCACGCAGGTGGCGGTGTTGCTCTTCAAGTGCCTGGGGCTTCTGAACAGGACAAAGAAGGCAAGGAAGCTACCAGGGCAGACACATAAGTCGCCATACCTAGAATATCAAGGTCTATTTGTGATTGGAAACTGACACCTCGAAACATAAAGTGAGGACAGATGGGGATAAAGCAGTGTGGTACAGAAGGGTAGGCACTCATATTGCTGCTGCTTCAGACACACAACTTTCAGTGAATCTCTTTTGTAAGGACATATTTGTCTCTCTGACTATTCAAATATTTATTGAGTGAACTGTATTGTAATAGAAAATACCACACACATGACATTTTCTGACATTTTCAGTTCAACTGACTTTTTTCCCCTTTTAACAACTACCTCCTTTCTCTGGCAGATTGTTTTCCTTGTATCCTTCCTTCCTACCACCTCAAAATTCCATTTATCCTATTCTAGCTACTTCAGTCCTCACTGCCATCTTTCGGTTCTCTCTCTTCACCTCCCCTTTCCATATCACACACTGTAGATGGCGCATAGTAAGGTTGCTTATTTAACTTTCATTAGTGTAGCATGTTCCTACACAAGCCCAACACTTCTCCTCAAGATGCATTCCAAGACTATTGTATTACATTTTTCTCTTTTCTCTCTACTGACATCACTTCTTTCCATTCTTTCTTACTCTCTAATTCTTCTTCTTCTGACTTGTCCCCCCAACCTCTGCCCTTCTCCTGCACCCCCTCTTCTCTCACCTTTGTATCATACTCTTTTCAAACCGTTTTCCAGGTTCTCTTACTTCCTATTGTTTGTCTTATTGCTTATTTATCACTCTTTATGTCTCACCCCGGCTGGCTTTTTATCCTCACTGTCTTGTTCTGCCTGCCACTATCCCTTTTAAATCTGAGAACTATCTCACCTGCCTGACGGATCTCTCTGACTGAGTATGGTTAGAATAGCCCCTCTATTGATGTGCATTTCACCATCAATCTCTATCACTATTTGCCAATGCCACAATCGTTCTCTTCTCTCCTTCATTCACGCTCCTTTATTAATCCATGTATCTCTTTCCCCTGTATTTGTCTCCCAGCTTCTTTGTTTTTCAACCTTTCATTTTTAGCTCCACTTTTAATTTATCACCCTCATCTTTTACTTCAACCTCTTGCTTTTCCTTTTGTTCTCCTATTTTTTGCCTTCCTGCCACCATTCTCTAAGGTGTTGAATATTTTGGTTCACGTTCTCTTGGTAATCCCTCGCCATGTACTTAACTTTCTTCTTGTTGCTCTCTTGCTCATTTGTTTCCATTTTTAGGTCTCGGCCTGATCCAGCGCATGCGCTGGTCTGGCCGAGACATTTAGTAGCTGCTTAGAAAAGTGCTACTTTCCCTGCGACCAGCTGACTATCACGCGCACAAGCGTGCGCATGACGTGCACAGCTGCCATTTGGCTTCCTTTCCAGCAGCCCGGCCGCGCTTCAACTCTACCACCCTCACTCACCGCAAGATCGCGTGCATTTTCAATTTCAGCCCGCCCGGGCTTTAACCCCCTCCCCTCCCTCACCACAGAGCGACCCCCCTCTCTCCCCGCAAGATTGTGTACATTTTCACTTTTTTTGAAAAAAGCGCCTGCACAGCCTTAGATTTTTGATTCCACCCTTGGCTTTGTCATTAACTTGCTATAACTCTGCTCTACTTGTACTGTTTTCTCATTGCGTGCATTTTCTCTTTTTAAAGCCCAGCCGCGCTTCAACTCGATCCACCCCCTCCCTCACCGCAAGATAGCATCCCCCAATCAGACCCGGTCTACAGCAGCACAGGGCTTTTCCTCCACAGCGCTCCCACTGGATCAGCGGGCAGGGCCCCCACACCGCAGCTTGCACTGCCAGTCCAGTGCAGGTGGTGAGGGGCTCCCCACAGCTTCAGTGTTCGACGCAGCCCCCGGGGGTTCATTTCCTCGCGCAGCCTATGCGGGCCCGATGGCACAGTCACTTGAAGAGTAGGGCGGGCGCATTCACCCAGTTCACCTGCTTGGCCCCGGCTGCACCATCACCTTAATCGTAACGCCAACACATCTTGTCTCTGACGGCGCTCCAACAGAAATCAAGCTTGCCTCCAGCGGAGCGCCTCGGTGCAACCGCCCCTCTCTCACCTTAGGGCAGCCACACAGCATGTCTTCACAGCACGGGGCACCGCGGTGTCCGCAGGCTGTCTCAGGGCCTCTCAGGTAGTGTTTTACAGGCCTCTCGGGCCGCCTCAGTCTGCTCCAGCCCATCGGGCCCAGGCAATCGTACCAAGCTCATCACCTGCCGCCCTTGTGTTATGGCGCCAAGCTCCCGCATCGCTATCAGCTCTTCACACAATGCTTGCATATAGGGGGGCAGGGTGTAGGTTCGGATGTCCCCACAACACTGCTGATAATTAAGGGTCTGTAACTTGGATTGAGCCTTCTGATACCTCACAAGGAGACTATAGAGCTACAATACTTAATGTACGTCCTGGGGCACCATGCAGCTCTCCTGATTTACATGCGGCCCCCTGGTCAACACCTGGCTGCTTTTGGCTCTGATTACCAGAGATTAGATGCAGCGTTTGATGAAATACAACGATTTCAAAGAGGTGTCTCATGCATTGAATGACTCACAAACACTTCCTCTTGAAACACTGGTACCACGTAGTGCCTAGTAGAGGTGCTTTAAACTTCACCGAAAATGACTGCGCGCCTCTTCTCTCTGGTGGGAGCAGATGTTACTAGTCTTTTCCTCACCCCTTTCTGCCCTATCTCTCTCGCTCATTTTCGCTCCTGACTTCCTCCCTTTCCCTCTCCTCCCCAGACCGGTCTCTGCCACATCTTTTGCGAGTTCCTGCCATTGCCCTGGCCTCCTATCATCTCTACGATCACCATGCCGTCCTTCACTCCCTCCCTCCCTCCCTCCTCTCACTTTAACCCAGAGCACGGCTTGTCTGTCCATCTTCAAATCTTCATCTGCACAGCGCTCTCCTTTTACCTCTCGCATCTTTCCATATTTCTGCATCCTTTAATTCTTTTTCTCCTCTCCTCTCTTCCTATCTTTTCTCTCCCGATCGCCCCTCTTTTGCTGCATATATATCATCTTTCTCCCTATGTCTCATCTTTCTGTATCTGTCACCTCTTCCTCACTTGTACACCCTTATTTTGTCCTAACTCATTCTCCCCTCCCACCCTCGTACCCCCTTTCTCGTCTGCTCTCTTCTCTTCCTGCCTCCCGCTCGTTTCCTATCTCCCTTACAGCATCTAACTGCTTTTCATTTTTGTCTTCTCTCTTCCTCCCTTTCCTCTTCCCTGCCTATTTACTCTCTTTCTCCATGTCTGCTATCTCACACAAATTTGCCCCCTGGCGTGCCCCTGGCGTGCCACCTCTTCGCCCCATTCTCTCATTTTTTTCTTAATTCGCCAGTCAGTACCCACTTTTTAGGTTTCGACCTGGCGATCTGCGCAAGCAGTTCGCGCAGGCGAAATCTAATGTTTACAATATTGGCTATAGGAACGTCCCCCGTCTCCCATTGGCTAGCTCCATAAATGGAGGCTAGCCATTGGGAGCCGGATCTGTCCGTCAAGGCCGGACCAGATTCGAGGGCGTTCCCGCGATTTTTTCCCTCTCCGCCTCTGCGATGTCGTCATCGCGGCGGTGGGCGGAGTTTCGTTTTTTTTTCTTCTGGATTTGTTTGCCATTCCATGCCGACCACGGCCGCCGGAGGAAGCCCAGGTGAGTGCTTGTTATAAGTTAGGCTGTGACTAGTAACTGCTGCAGTGTTAAGTCCTGTGTTGTGCTGCTCAGAAAGCAATGCTACTTCTTAATATGCAAAGTCTAGTATAAAGTGTGCCATGCTGCTGTTCACCATGCCAGCAGAGGAAGCAGCGAGGACCGTTCATGGTGGGGGTGAACAGCTGCAAGCCCCTATCAGCCTGCAACCACGGCGAACACTGCCCAAGGTCCTGTCGACATCCAGGGACCTTTAAAGATCAAAGAAAGCAAGACAGCGAGCCCAGGGAGGGTGTGTGATGATGGTGCGTTCCACTGTCCCCTCCCCTTTGATGATGCCCTGCGCCCTCCCCTCTTCAAGCATGCCTGGAGTACAGAGCCGGAGCTCGCAGTGCATCCTGGGAGCTGCTGCTGCTGATCCAACCTTCACAGCCTCTGGAATGACAAATTCCAATTACCAAAGATGCAGGGGGCAGCACCTGTGACAGGCGGCCCCCTTCTCAAACCCCACCCGCTCGACACCACCTCACCCCCGGGGTCTGCAGTGAGGCCCCCCACCCCGCTCCCCTTGCGCCAGCGCCCTTCATCTTCCACACTTCATTAGGAGCAAAAAAACTCGCTGACCTGACAGAAAGAGGCAGTGAGAGCTCGGAAGGGGGGAGAGCAGCTGGGAAGACGAATAACATGAGCAGGGAGGAGAGAAGAGGAACACGGATCAAGACAGACTCTGCCTGGAGAGGAGTAGACAGAGGAAGGGAGAGGCACAGAGGGAGGGGAGGGCGGTGCGAGAGAGAGATCAAGACGAAGGGGTGAAAGGAAGACATATGGGGCCACCGTCAAGATAGGAAGAAGGTGGCCTGGGAGATAAGACGAGGGGATGAAATAAGAGGAGAAAGGTCAGAGCGAGTATATCTGTGTATTGTTGACAAATATTGATTTTTGAATTGATTAAAAACACAGCTTTCACCTGCATTTTTTTTTAAATATGCTTGCTTCTTTTGAGTCAGTTGTCTGATCAAGTTAATCTCAGCCCAAAATAGTGGTCTTCTCTTTTTCCAGGGTTACACACATTAATCCAAGTGCCGAAAGGAAACTCCTCTGCAGCCTTTAGATGTGCAGATTAACCAATTGCACACATTTATATTTCCTTCACTGGCATCCTGGAGACAAGGGCAGTTTCTTTTTCATGTTTCTCCCTTCTCTCACTTCACAGTAGAGAAGATGCTTCTTCTACCCTTTCAAACCAGGGAAACTCAACCTTTTCAGGAACAGTTATTTATTAAATAAAAAGTATGGGAACTGTTATGATCATATTAAGTAATGTTGCCGCCACCCCACCCTATGCCCACTACGACCCGTGGTTACAAGTGACTTTCTACACCTGTTTCTCCTCTACCAAGGGTGCTTTATGTCTTAATCTTAATCTCTTTTCACAATTCTGCACAATCTTCGCCGCAACTAAAATTTGTGCTTTTGAGATGTTAGTATTAGATTGTAAATAATGGAAAGCTTTTATAACCAAGCACCACAAGGTCTTCATATGCTTGGACTAGTTCAGTCATTCAATATGGCACTTGTTTCATTGTGTACATTCAGTTGTATTTTTATTGTTACCTTGTCAGACATAAAAGTTGCCCTTTAATCAACTTTCTGTGATTCATGATAAATACATTATCATATACTTCACAAACTTCAAAGGAGATGGACTATAGTCCCAGAGTCAGAGCATGAATAATAGGGCATGGTCACGCTCTGAACCAATAACATTCATAACACAAATCTATTTGCATTCACGATTGTGGAATAAAAATAATTGATAACACTGTTGTTGCTTGGTGTGGGGCAGGCCACGTCTAGTACAAGGCATGACGGAGCAGTTGCACCTACCAGCAGAAGACACCAGATTACCACTATAAGCATCAAATATTACCAGTTTGTTGTGGCGGGAATCATCAGGGTATCAGCAACATGTTGATGCCTGGAGCAACCATTGCTCTGGTTCAGGTTGGTAAATGTCCGTCAGCCTAGTGTCACTGGTTTGTTTCTTAATTTGCAAGGCTAGCTTAATCATAAGAGACTTCAAATAGACATTTACACTTTGCATTTTGTATATGATATAGAGGTGTTGGGATCCCTCCCCACGGTCTTCATCTTCTAAACCATTTTTGTGACCATTGTATTTTAGCTGTGGTCTTAGCTCGTCTGTTCTGTAGTTTTTAGGTTTCGCCTGTCGAAAGCTGTGCAAGCAGCGTTTCGCTCAGGCAAAAACTTTTGTGAAGAGTATGGTGCCTTTGTCACGCCTCTCACTTCCATTGGCTAGCTCCATAAATGGAGGCTAGCCATTGGAAGTGAGATCTGTCTGTCATGGTTCGAGGCGACTCGTGGGCGTTCCAGCGATGTTTTTCTCATCCTGCCCCTTTTCTCACATCATGCGGCTGTGGGCGGATGTTATTTTTTTTTCTTTGGACGCCATGTTTTGATCATTTGCCGCTGGCCGGAAGATGTCCAGGTGAGTGCTGTTTTATTTTTCCTGTCTTCTTGTGCCCGTTCCCGCCCCCCCTCCCGCTGTCCGTTTGCCCGTTCCCGGCTCTCCCCCCTGTCCGTTTGCTCGTTCCCGCCCCCCTCCTCCCGCTGTTCCTGTGCCGCCCGTGCCACTGCCCACCCCCGCCACCGTCCCTTCGAACCACGGAGACATGTTTCCGACGGTATGTCTAACTGCTGATTGCTGAAGGTTGTTTTTTGGTAATATATCTAGAAGCTGTGAATCATTATTGCGGGGTTACCACAGACTGCCTGCAAATGTTTACTTTTAATTCTGTCGGCACTGCGGGCCATTTTGTTTCCTCTGTAAGCACTATCTCCGAGAGGCATTTCAGTCAGGCTGAGCTGAATCCCGGCAGCCCCATCTCCCCGCCTGCTGAGCTTGTGCGTCCCCGCCCAGTCTCAGTCCTCCTCCCCGGAGAGGCACTGCCTGGCTCAGGGCTAAGCTTCCAGTCTAGCTGCCGCCTCCTGCACTTTTCAGTGTTTTCGTGGGAGCGCCGTGCAAGGCCGCCTGGACTTTGGGAGCAGTGGAGCCGCGTGCTCGCAGTGAGTGAGGAGTTTTTGAACTTTCTCCGGAACTTCAGAGCTCAGCTGCAAGGAACATGCCAACCCGCCACTGATTACCAATCCGTGCCACCCTCAGCGAGGGCACGCACAGCTGCCAGCACGTTTGAAGGTACGAGATACACTGGGTTTATGTTTCCTAGTTTCTACTGCATAATCCTGTAAATAGTTTGTTTTGTAAAATTCAAAGCACAGTTTAGTTTAAAAACTTCTTTTACCACTTTCTTGATCCTCTCGTGCACACACATGGTATTTTTTGCTTTTATTGATATGCTGTTAAAAGTTATGGTGAAAGTAATAGGTCACCTAGTTATGCTTTTTTTTCCTCCTTATTTTGGAATATGTTTTTTAAATTAAAGGCTTCATGTAGAAGCAGTGTGAAGGAAGCAGGGCTAAGTGAGCATCTGGCATCTAACACGACAGGCAGCTCAAGCCCGCTTTCGCGCCTCTCTCTCACTTTGGTGCCAGTTTAAGTATTGTTTTTGTAGTGAGCACCTCTCTGCCCCGCCCACATGGTTTGGTTTACCCAGCTGTTCCAGCAAGCAGATGTTTCGCCGGTTAAAATAAACTGCATCCGAAGCAAGTGACCGCAGCCCTGAGAGCCGGAAGCCCTGCCTGGGCCGGCTAACCCCCCTCCCCCGTTAGCGTGGTCCATGTTTGTGGAGGGCAGCGGAGCACCCATTCCCTATCGTGGCAGGTGTATTGGTTCATACTATTTTTCACACACCTCCCCCTCAGCGCCCAGCCCCGTGACGCAGGTGCTCTGTTTATTAATTTGAATTATTTATGTCCTGGACGTGCATCGGTACAAATGAAAGTCAAACTCGCACGTCAGAACAGGTTATGGCCCGCATTACTTTGGTTCCAACTTGTAAATTGTGTGCAGTAAGCACTGTTAATTCCGTTCGAGCCGTGTCTTCTGTGGCCAGTCCTAAATATTGAAAGTCCCATCACTGGTGGTATAGCCATCATTTTTAAAGTAGCGGCGTCGCTGTAATGCAGTATATAACCTCTGCTAATCTGTAACATAACATCATAACATTTTATTTGAAAGTATGCCTCTAGCAGATTATTTTGTTTGGTGTGGTTTGAAGATGCAGTTCAACAAAAAGAGAGGTAGGGAGAACGTAGCAATATACTCTTAGTCCCCAAAAATATCGTTCAAACAGCAAGAAGTGAGATGTGGGCTGCCCTGCCTCTGGGTGGGTGTGTGCGGCTCTGGGTGTGTGTGTGTGTGTGGGGCTCTGGGTGGGTGTGTGTGTGTGGGGTCTGGGTGTGTGTGTGTGGGGGGCTCTGGGTAGGTGTGTGTGTGGGGGGGCTCTGGGTGTGTGTGTGTGTGTGTGGGGCTCTGGGTGGGTGTGTGTGGGGCTGTGGGTGTGTGTGTGGGGGGCTCTGGGTGGGTGTGTGTGTGTGGGGCTCTGGGTGGGTGTGTGTGTGGGGCTCTGGGTGTGTGTGTGTGGGGGGGCTCTGGGTGGGTGTGTGGGGGGTCTCTGGGTGGGTGTGTGTGGCTCTGGGTGTGTGTGTGGCTCTGGGTGTGTGTGTGGCTCTGGGTGTGTGTGTGGCTCTGGGTGTGTGTGTGTGTGTGTGTGGCTCTGGGTGTGTGTGTGTGGTAGTAATTGCTGTCTGCTGAGCTCGTCCGTAGGGTACAATAGGTCTCACATTGCGAGAGATTAAGCTAATGGCAATGTAAATGACAAAACCAACACATAAATACAATTTTTGTCATTTACAATGCCAATAGCTCTAACTTTTCCAAAGGTGAAACCATTGCATTGTAAATGCTTGTTTACTATTGCACTTCCCTGTTTTCTAAAGTCCTCTCCTTCATTCATCCCTCACTTCCACAGCACTTCCACCCAGTATCCTACTCTTTTTCTCCCCCAAATTCCAGTACCCTAAAAGTATTTTTTTTTTATCACAAAAAATCCCCACACGGTTGTGACTGGGTAAAACAAGCATTGGCATAGCCAATAGGTCTCGCCTTGGGGACCTTATAAGTGTTTTGTTATCCAGCACAATATCGTTGGTGCAATTACATCAACTGTTGCAGGGTTAAACACTTATAAGGTCCCAGAGGCGAGACCTGTTGGCTATGCCAATGCTTGTTCTCTTTACAAACTCTTCGATTTAAGACTAGGTAGCAGGTTTTCCTCAAAATTGTGAAATAAAATTTAAACTAATGGTGCGTCTCACAGCAGGGGTACAGACGCCTTTTATGAGAATGGTTTGTATCCAATGCACCGTCCAAAGGCTTTCCCAACGAGCACTCGTCCTGTTTAATGTTCTTACCCTTTATATAATAGTTTTCAATCAATATATTTTATCCGATTTAAAAAATAAAATCATAAAAGTCAAACACAGTGTGATACATTACAAACATGACAACATCAACACAATTTGCTGTTTAACTTGCTTTAACACACCAGAGATAAAACATTATAGGAAATAACATACTGGCGGGGTATTTAAAAAAAAAGGTAAAAACCAATAACGCAGGTCTCACTTGATTAAAATTCATGGGCATCAAAAGTGGACATATGAATTTGTAATGCAAATTGTTATATCTCGGGCAAATCATAACTATATGCAAAGTATCTCTAATAGAGACATTGTCGCATTCGCAAAAGACAGCATGAAATCCTTATAACAACCATGATTAGAGGGCAAAAACAGCAGAAATAAATTAAGCCTAAAAAAGTTAATAATCCTCAATGGTAGCTGAACATGTCCAAAGTAAGATAAGACTCCAAACCACTCAGTTTTCACCAATATCACATGGCGTACTGAATGCTTATTCAATGCTATAGCCTCTTGTTTTGCTGCCATCTTACCTTTAAACACTTGTTTATGTGGTCAGTTTTAACAATACAACTTGGACCAGTGTAAAGCTCAGGTCTCCCAAAAGTTTTCATATTGGAAAGAACATAGGACATCCAAGGGATTTGTAATGAGTTGTCCAAGTTCAAGCAATCTTGCACAATCAGTCTGTTAGGTCCTAGCTCACTCTTTGTCCAAAGCGAGAGCCAAAGCAACAGAGGGCAGAGACGAATATAATCTACAACATAATCCATGCCAAACTCTGAACCTCAGAAGATGTACTTTGTGGAACCCTTAACAGTCCCCTGAGGAATTTATTTTCAGCTATTTGAATTGGGGCTGCAAACCTATAGCACTAAATGCCACAACCATAGCTGACTATCAGGAAGCATTTGGCCTTAAAAATATCCAAAACTGTCTTTATGTGGATGCGCCCTAATGGACAAGAGAGCCTCCAATATTATACACAGCTGTATTGAAAGCCATTACATTGTGATTTATCAATAAATGCCAGTTAAGGCAAGAGTTCAATTCAACACCCAAATATCGAAACTTATTGACCTGACTAACGTGATGACCCTCTACTACAAATTTCATAGTTTTTGTGTTAGACGGACAAATCACATGTGTTTGGAGAAATTGGTGGACAAGTCAAGGCTATTCCTAAAATCAATAAAAACGTCTAAAAGTCTAAAAGTCTCTGTAACCTCCTGCTTGTCCGTGCAATTAAACAGTATCATCTGCGGAATGCAGAGCATGGATTGGTTTACCTCCAACTCTAAGGACATCCAGGGGAAACTCCAGTTGATTGATATAAAAAATAAATAAAAAGGGTGTTAGTATGCAGCTCTGGTGAATGCCACACTTCAATTTAAAGTGCGATGTGCATTCCCCATGATAGTATTGTTCCCCTTTATATGCCCTCTGGTCTCTCCTATTGCATGAACGCAATACTTGGATCTGCCCCAGCCATTCTCCGCTATCCTATGTTCTAAAGCTCCCTGGAATCTTACAAATTCCTTTGTCTTCTAAAACATGTTTACTCCCATTCTCACATTTTGGCCATTTCCCCATTAAGGCAACTGCTGGCCCTTGTACATACTTGTATAGGTTGTCAGAATGAGAACCACCTCATAACTGTGTGTCGAGCTCAGTAAAACTCAAGACAAGAAAGACAAGATGAACATGAGATCGGACCAGAAGCACTCTCGCCATTCCCAGAAAACCAAAGAGCAACATTGGCAACGACAAGTTAAGCACGGGTAGAATCAATATTCATCAAGCTAATCGTACAAAGGGTCTACAACATCGCTATCAAGCACCAGCGAAAAAGATGAGTGTGTGCTGATGAAGTCTACCAAATACCGATGTGCACAAGTGGGGTTTGCTCCTTGTGAAGAAGACCAAAGTAAAAAAAAAAACTCACCAATCAAAGAGTCAAAATTAATTTGAACACTGTCCCAAAATCACATTGAAGGTGAATGGTCACCCCACAATCTTCATTATCAACAGTAGGGCATCGCTTAATATCATGCCAGTGGATAAGTTGAACAAACTCTCACCTGTGTCATGTCTCACTGTCTTAATTTGACGGTGATCAGGTTAGCGTTAAGCTTTGCTACACGTATTTCCCCTTATCTTGACTATAGTGTTCAGGAGCCATTTTGAATGCATTGACGGCCATTTTATATGAATGCGTCGCATCGTGGCCAGCATACCCTTTGTCCTTTTTCTGTACCACTGACCACTCGAATTTACCCAGCAACAGGCTATTTTTAGTACTGGTCAAGCCCGCACATGCGCAGTTAAACCCTCTGTATTAGTGGACAGTCATCACTTAGGAATGTCCCTCCAAACTGACCAGTGGTGTTGTAACTCCTCCCATGAGTTGGCTGTGTTCCAAAAATGACCATATATGTACCTAAACTCTGTAAATGTGTTCCGCCTACACTTTTTATTACTGTAAAACTGTATAAAAGAGGACTCGCACCGATGTTCGGTGTGATACTTCTTGCGTTGCCGAAGGGTGCTGTAGGAATGTACCACCATCCCATGGGGTCTTAATAAACTTGTCTTTTGCATTTTCCAGTTTCCGTGCCAACATCTTTTTATGGTGTAGCAGGTTTTGCGGAATATGTAGGCCTGGAGAACCCAATACCACAAATTGGCGACCACGAAGGGACTCATGGGCGACTCGGATGCCCGAAGGAGAGGTCGTGACGAAGGATTGGAAACTCGCCATGGACGCGTACGCTGCCACTGAGTGACCCGAGTCTTGGCACCTTCTGTGTTTTCTTCCTTTCCTTCTGATCTGACCTTCCAGGTGGCGCCGGTCCTCGACTGAGATCCTGCTCATTCGAGTTGTCGTACAGTGCCGGTTTGGCTGATTCGATTAAAGACCTTGGCAGTTGGAACCTGGATATCTGAGAATTTGGTAAGCTTGTGATTGGTAAGATAGTCTACGGACGCTTAGTGTGGTTCTTTGAATATGTTTTGAGTTAGCTAACATTTGATTCTATGATTTGAATTATATGTGCAGTGCACTTCACATAGGCGGGCATGTAGAGATATTTCTCTAAATTTGTCTTTGTTTGAACGGCACATTTGTGTAGAGTATATTAAGTGCCATTTTTGTGATATCGCGTTTCTGTGATATTTTGACATGCCTGTTTTAAGCACACTCCGAGGAATGTGCTGTCTTGGAAATGGTACCAATTATCGATTAAATGAATCTCAGCCGGCTCCCCCAGAGGGGACTCCTAATCGGGAAATGAATATAAAATTTGGCCTTCCCCTATTCTTTATAGTAAATTGTGGCATAAGTACACGAAGCCTGATCCTGAATTGCAATGGCCACTACATGGGTCGTTTGATTTACGAAAGGTTCAGTATGTGGAGCAATGTTTGTTTCAGCGTAGGTCTAGACAAGATGTGTTTGATTGTGTACGAATGTGAGAGAAAGCAGTGCGTGAACGAATGAAGCGTGAAATAGCCTTGGCGGACAAAGAACAGCGGAAGGCTGCTCGGGATAAGGCTTTTTCAGCTGGAGGAAAAAGAGTTGCAGGAGAAGAAAGAGAGGGAGGCACGGGAACGTAATTTGCAAACGAATGGTCAATTCCCTATTCGGTGTCCTCTTTATCCTGTCCTTACTAATAAAGTTGATGATTTTTCATTATTAGATCGGTGCCTGCCTCCGTATGTTCTGCCTACGGCCCCAGACAAGGAATCGGACGGAGATGGTCAAGGGAGTAGTCGTGTCAGGCTAAGTGCTGGTGTTTCTGCGGAATTGCGCAGTTTTGCCCGCAAACTTAATTTGAACAAAATAACTATGTCAGAGATTAATGATGAAATGAGTAAGTGGTCCGAACGAGAACGGTTGTATTTTTTGAGTCAGTTTGGAGATGAAGTTGTAGAACGATTTAGGAAACATTCGACTGATCTAGAGCCTAAGGATATATCGGTGTAACGGCCGGATTCTCGGACCAGATAGGATCAGCTCCTCAGAGCACCTCCAACCCAGCCGGAAGGTAATCACCTCCCTCCTTAGAACGTATTTACAATAGATATGTATATGCCTTGTACCTAAGGATGGGGAATTAGCAATATACATGCATAGGTTTTCTACAATATCCCACTCATACCAGTTAGTCTTGCGGCGACTTAGGCCCAGACTAGTCTACACTAGGGCAGTTCTGATTAGTTACCATTACATACTGACCACAGTCAGTGCTCGCTCGGCAAGTCGCAATCCTGCGTGCCTACACACTAGTCTCCTCACTAGTGTTCTCTCCCTCACAGCCCGATCCACAATCCGGCGGACCTACACACTAGTGTCCTCCCTAGTGTTCTCTCACTCACAGCCCGATCCGCAATCCGGCAGATCTACGCATCAGTTTCCCGCCTGGTGTTCTCATTAACGCCACTTACCAACGACAATCACTTTCCTATTAATACCTTTGGAAGGAATCTCTCATTGGCTACTCGGGATATGATACCACAATATTAGGACCAAATTAGAGGATGTGCAATCTATTCTTCACATCGAGGGGTCCCTCTCTCCCTCATTGCTCAGTCACTTCTTACCTGACCGGGAATTACATCCGTTCATGAAAACAATGCCTGACTAGAAGAACAGGTTACCCTGATTGAACAAGAATAGGAGGCACATGCTGGTTCACTAAGAACTGGGGTACTTTATTACAATGATCATAAAAACACAATACTACACTATAACATATATCCTGCAAAGGAAAGTGAAAGGTTAGAATGTGCACACTATAGAATATAGACAGATATCACCTTATTAACGTGAAGTCGGGGTTCAGCAGTCATCTAGGTTCCCTTCTCGTCTGTGCCTTGGCTCGTCTTATAGTCACACTTCAGCAGTCACGAGTACACGTCTGCACCGCTATGCTCTGTCTTCTCTGCTTCCCTCCAAGTCACTGGAACCTTCCTTTCATTAGCTGCTGTCTCTCTCTGGCTGTTCTGCACTACTCCTCTCTCCTCTCAATCACGGACCTTCTCCACTTCTCGGCTTCGATCTTATCTTCATTCGAAATGCTCTGATCGTATAGGTCAAAGCTCGCCAGCTGCTCCAACTAAAATAACTTCAATCTTTCTAAGAGAGTATCAGCTTCTTTATCTTTCTCGGACTTTAAAATGGCGACTGTCTGCCTGGAAATAATTAATGGCATTGATGCTAACGGCTAGCTGCCGCCTACAGACTGACTAACTCACTGCCTCATGCTTTCGCTAATATGGAAGCTTGTCCTTTCATGGAAAGTTACGGCCAGTAACCTGCCGCCCACCAAATTCTTGTACCTCCCCGTACCAAGGACACGTTCCCAGCCGGCCGGCCTGATGTTGTGTCTTCGGAGTGGAGAAAAATACAGTCTTTCGATAAGGGCCAGCCTGAGCCGGTTCTCTCCAAGGGAACAACACTTCGAAATTAAAACATTACACTTGACCTAGAAGCATCTCAAGCTGCCAGGCAGAAAGCAAGATGGAGTCTCTCCCGTTTGAGGCCTACAAGGCCCGAAATAAGCATAACTCCATAGAAGGTATACTAACACTCTTGCAAAAGGACGGATTATCACTAATACTAATGAATCCATCCCCTAACATAAGCTTATAAGCCCTGATCTAAGGAAAAGGGTACGAAAGTGAATTACTGTGCCCTATGGATAGGCCCTGTTTATGGTTCTAACCCTTGCACTAGAATGATAATAGACTAGAGTCACCTCCAATCATCCTCCCTCAAAGGAGGGCCGAAAAAGTCGTTCAGAACACTTCACCCTTGACTTTAGTCAATTAATCATTCATTATACGGAACTAACATCTGTGGAAGAATAATAGGAAACAAAACTAACTGATCTACTCCTCGTGCCAAATCTACAGTATTGGAGTAGGGAAGGGATGCACTGAATAAAGCAGCAAATAGCCACTAAAATACTAATAGAAATCACAATACCCCCTAATATCTGTCGTAGGGAATGTAAGTCAGGTAACCAATTGAAGAGCCAGTCAAACCAACCCTGGTCAATGTGTTTTCTAACCTCCTCAGTCAAGTCATGAAGTTTGTCAATATGAGCCTGAATGGATTTAGTATGGTCAGACAAGTTGAAACAACAAAGACCTTCAAAATCAGAACAATCATGTCCATGTTTTAGCAAAAGGTAATCAATGGCCGCACGATTTTGCAAGATAGCTCGGCGTTCACCCTGGGCATCTAATAACATATCCGATAAAATTGTAGAAGTTTGATTAATTGATTTGACCATCCAACAGGCCATTTTCCCGATAGATTTGGCGTTATAAACAGCCAATGCTGGGACACCAATAATGGAAATGGCTAAACTAAGTTATTCAGATTTGGAATAGAGATGTAGGGAAGAATCACAGTCCTCATGTTATGTTATGTTATGTTATGTTAGTGCTATTTGTATTGCGCACGGCTGCTCCAGCGAAGGAGCGTCCCGGCGCACCTCATAGCATCACGAACTACACGGGAATAGGTATTGGGATGTGAGGAAAACATTAATAAACTCAGTCTAGTGATGGCACATGGGCCTCCGGAAATTTTTGCAGGAATATAGGGCCAAGAGGTGTTGCCACAGGAAAACAACCAACCAGAAGGTAACAACATTGTATGAAAATGGCTAGGAGCAACTACTATACTTTTACAAGTCATATTATTTTTAACGGAAGTACATGACTTTGGGGGTCTTTGGGAGCACAAAGTTCGTTCATGAGCCGAAAAAGAGGTAGCTGCTTTGAACTTCAGCTTTACACATTCAGTAATTGCATTGGGATCACAAGTCAGGAAAAAGCACAGGTCACCCTGTGTGATATTATAAGTAGTGATCTGGGAATGAATTGGGGGCATTGAATCTGAAAGGATAGTACATAAGGGACAGTACTCGTGAGCTGCAAAATTGCCTAGAATTATATTGGGTCGGGCATTTGATATATTAAAAATATGCTTCAGAGTCTCCATCGAGGCAGGGACAGCAACCAAACAGGTCGCTAGAATATCAGTCACTGAACGCATCGGTGTTAAGCAAAAATGCGGAGAATTGGTAACTCGTTTAGCTAAAGTTGTCCAAAAGTTCGATGATGAATCCCACGCAGCGAAGGAACGCGGTACTCGGGTTCTCAAATCAACCAAAGTCTGTGGGTTCCCTCCTCTCCCGACGTAGCAGACCAAAAGGAGTCCAACGCCGGCACATCCTGCAGCAGAAGTCCAGAGAATGATCTGAAAGAAAATCAAATACAGGCATTATTCGTTCTCGTAAATAACATTTGTCAGCCGGGACAGCTTCCCAGCTATCTTTCCCTGGTCTCATTACCAACATGGTGTTGTCATGACCGGTTGCAATGATTTCAGCTAGTTCAGGGGGATTTTTAGGCGATTGCACCCATATTCTTGCTCCAGGGTTATCTGTAGAGCCAAAGCCTTTCTGGCCTCGCACAGTTAGCAACGTTGGGGCAGTGCCTTTCTGAATCTCACCACTGAAAACAGGCATAATTAGCAATTGGGCAACTCGGTCAGTCTTTTGAATCGATAAATCAACCTCACTGCTGTTCAGCAGGAGAACCTTAATCTCTCCCTGATAATCACTGTCAATTACTCCTCCGAGTACTTGAACGCCTTTTAAGGCCAAGCCCGATCTAGGGGCAATCAGTCCAAAATTTCCAGTTGGTATACAGACACCAACACCGGTTTCGATAATGACTCAATCATTACTTTTAATCACAGTGTCATTCATGGCATGCAGGTCCAAGCCTGCGGAACCTGGGGTTGCTCTGCATGGAGCCAGGGCTCCGGGGGAAATTTCCCAGTACATTACAGTATTGCCAATGGTGTTGGGTCTTGCATCGACATTTGGGGGAAACAAACGCATTAAAGGAGATTCAGCATTCAGAAAGGGACGATTGTTCAGAATTAATAATGCTTGAAACAAATAATCTCTCCAATTCTTATATTTGTTGTCAGTCAATTTTCGCAATTGTTCTTTAAGCAAACCATTCATTCTTTCAATAAGGCCTGATGCCTGTGGATAATATGGTATATGAAACACCCATTCAATATTATTTTCCGCACAAAATTCCTGTACCAATCTTCCACGAAAGTGGGATGCATTGTCAGATTGAATTTGAAATGGAACGTCATAATACAATATAATTAATTCCAATGTTTTAATGGTATTCACTTGAGTAGCTTGTTTACAAGGAAAGGCCACTAACAGGCCACTGTAGGTGTCAACAATTGTACAAACATATTGGCAATTTTTGCTCATAGGGAGTGGACCAATATAATCAATCTGCCAAATTTGAGCGGGCAATTTTCCTCGATGTAAATGACCTTTAACAATTTGAGGTACTTTTCGTTGTCTAGAATGTTGACAGAGGGGACAATGCAAAATGGTATCATTAATGTAATTTAAAGGAATATAAATTCCTCGATCGGCGGCCCACCTGCTAGTGGCTCTCTCTCCAAAATGTCCTGCTTTCTGGTGGGCCCATTTCGCCAATCCTGCCAAATCAGAATCCTGCATGTCCACCACTGCCTCAGCAATTTTAGATTTCTCATCTGCAAGGTTATGAAATAATTTGTCAAGGGAGTCTATTGGTGTATGAGCATCCACATGAAAGATTGTCACAGTACTCTGTGGGAGCATTTCCCAAATGTCTTGCCATAATTCTTTTCCCCACAGTTCTTTTGAATGCACTTCCCAATTATGAGACTGCCAAGTTGGTAACCAGACCGCCAGTCCATTAGCAGTGGACCAGAATCAGTACAAATATGACATGTGCCAGGTAATTCCTGTTTCAAAACTTGGTAAACTGCATATAATTCAGCAAATTGACTGCTCTTTCCCTCACCAGTTGTACTCAACAATTTCTGTGTGATCGGATTATAGGACACTGCCTTCCAATGCCGTTTCTCTTCTATGAACCTCGCTGAACCATCCGTAAACCACACATGTTTTCTGTCCTCCACGGACAAATCATCAAATGGCTTACCCCATTTAACAGGAGATTCCTATACTACAGGTACGGAGCAATCACTTCCAGTTTCAATCGATGGCGCCTGCGCCACTTGCTCATGTAATGCTGCCACACCTTTCGGACCCACACGTGCCCTGTCTTGAATGTACCATTTCCACTTAATCACACTCGCTTCTTGAGCATGTCCAATTCGATGAGTTTTTGGCGAACTCAAAACCCACTGCATAATAGGAATTTCAGGTCTCAAAATCACATCATGACCCAAAGTCAATTGCTCGGTATCCACCAGAGCCCAATAGCATGCTAGCAACTGTTTCTCAAAAGGTGTATAACGCACACCAGCCTCAGGTAACTTTTTGGTCCAAAAACTTAATGGTACTTTTTGTCTGTCTTGTTTCTGCCACAGACTCCAATTTGCATAAAGACCTTGCACGGACACATTTAAATCCACCTCACCCTCGCACACAGGCCACAGATCCAAAGCATACTGAATCGCTTCTTTCGCTAAATTAAACGCATTTTGCTGCGGTTCACCCCATTCAAACACATTCTTTTTACGAGTAACTCGATGTAAAGGGGCCAATATCTGACTCAAATGTGGAATATGCTGACGCCAAAAGCCGAACAAGCCAATGAAGCTCTGGGCTTCTTTCCGATTTCTTGGGACTGCAAAATCTAAAACTTTTTGCTTAACCTGTGGGATCACCTCTCTGTGACCCTCATGCCAATTGATGCCTAAAAACTTTACACTCTGGTATGGACCTTGTAACTTATCGGGATTAATTTCCCAACCTTTCTCACGTAAGCACTCAAGGGTTTGATCTAATTTGGTCTGAACTTGATCTTGTGTCTCACCTTGAATCAAAATGTCTTCAATATAATGACATACCTGAATTTGCGAGTGTACAATTACTTCAGACAAACGTTCCGCCACCAGCCAGTGACAGATCGTAGGACTATGTACATAGCCTTGGGAAAGAATTCTAAACATCATTTGACGTCCATTCCATGTAAAACTGAATTGTTCCTGACACTCGGGGGCAATCGGAATCGAAAAGAAGGCATTAGCAATATCAATGGATGCATACCATGTACCTGGATGCTTTTGTATTCTTTCAATTAAAGTAATAATATCCGGTACTGCAACAGTCAAAGGGGGTGTATTTTTATTCAGCTCGCGATAATCAACAGTCATGCGCCAAGAATTATCACTTTTGCGCACGGGCCAAACGGGATTATTCCAAGCAGAAGTAACCGGAGTTATAACTCCTGCATCAACCAAATCCTGAATGGTGGCACTAATTTCTTCATGGCCACCTGGAATACGATATTGCTTCTGAGAAACAACTTTTGTAGCCTGAGGGATTCTTATGGGGGGCATTCGTAAACGACCAACCCGTACGGGTCTGGACAAAATATAATGTTGAATTCCAAATTGATAACAGCCGTCATCTAAATGCAAAGTCATTCCTTTTAAAATGTCAATTCCAATTATGTACTCCAAGAGTGGTACAACTAATACAGAATATTCTTTTCAGGGAATTCTGCCTATTCTCATTTCAAGTGTAGTTTGCACTGCGGGAGTTTCCTTTCCACCTAAACCAGTAATTGTGAATAGTTGGCCTTTGAATTTCTTTGATTTACAGTGAATAAGAGTGGCCTCCGCTCCTGTATCTACCAATGCTCGGTCCCTTTGGATATTACGATGTTTCCAAAAAATTTCAATATCTACATAGGGTCTATTATCTTTGTGAGCCCACCTGCGTACTGGAGCTTGACCTATTTCCTAGTCATTCTTACTGCGTTCTGTCAACCAGGACAAATCAGGGTAAATGCTCTCATGTTTTTTTGCTATCAAAACATCCTGTTCATATCCATCTCCATTACGAAATGGATTCTTGTCATCTGCATAGTACTGTGAGTTACGATCGGAAAGCCTGTGTCGATCCTCCCTTCTCCTCAACTCAGGGTCTGATCCCTTTCATCTCTATATCTGTTGTAGATACGATCATCTCTCCCCCTTTCTCTTTCCCCCTCTCGCCCCCTCTCATTCTCACGACGAGGGGACACATCACGCTCATATCGCCGTTCACCACGATGATCAGAATCCACACGACGCCTGTCGTCACCACTGTCATCAGAACAACCATGATCACAATCATTCTTACGCACACGCCGGGCACCCTCCTTACGATCCAAACCATGCTTGCGAAACATGTCCCATAAGCGATTATTAGGCTCACCATCAATGTCCTCCTTTTTTACACCGTCATCCAACAGAGCAAGACACATATCACGTCTAGAGAATTTATAATCTCCAGCAGTACGACCCTCCGGTCTGGACTGCCTCTCAGGTTTAAACCAGTCACCCAACTCACCAAGCTGACGAACAGATTCAAGCACCATAGATAAAGCATTACCAGTTTGATTGATCAACAAAGTCATCATAACCTGCTTATAAGCAACAGGGGAAGAACGGATAATGCGATTCCGCACAAAAGATGTCAATAAACCATCCAACAACCTGTCAGCAGTACTAAGAAAAATCGCAGTTTTCATCACCTCCTCTTTCAATTGCCGTGCCGCATCGCGCAAAGTGTACCACGGCTTGTCATTGACAGGCCAGTCAGATTCAGTAGGATATTTATGGTTACAGCCATCAGTTGCTAACTGGAGTAGACTAATTTGGCCAGCACCATTAAAATTTCGAAAATGATCTTGTACAGTAGAATCGGAACTCAAAGAGCAAAACTTCAAGGCATCTCCAGCATCTAACATGATACCTGCAGCGCCCAATTCATAAAGGCGCACCATCCACGTAAGCAAAGCCTCACCAGGCCGTTGTCGAAATTGTTGTAAAATGTCACTAACCTCTTGTTGAGTAAAATCTTCCAAACTATCCAAAGCAATACCATTAGGATTACCAGGAGCTTGTTGTAACTTGCGTCGAAAAACCGGATGCACAGAAACCTCCGGATGAGCATCCGAAGAAGCCCGATCCATAGATTTAGAGGAACAATCAGGATAAGAAACGTCATTAGAATGTGAAGAGCGACCACGGCCGCTAGAATCATCATCTTTGTCACAAGAAGCAGATTTACAATCACGTCCGGAGCGAGAAGACTCGCGTTTATCAGACTCCTCAGCCGAGGAGCCAGAATCATTCGAATCCCAGATATTAACATCCCACTCATCGGGGTTCCAATCCAGTCCGGCTTTCGCCATGACCAGACGCACTTTCCGTTTACAAACACGACCGCGACGGTGTCTATACTTATATTTCGCGATGCGAACAGCAGCCCTTTCGGCAATAGTTTGATAAGTCTCAAGTTTGTCGGCAAGCAATTTATTCTGACATCGCAAAAGAGTATGCGCATTCTGCACCTCAACAAACTTTTCCTCCATATCCACAAATCGTTGCTGTAATTTCACAAATTTCTCATGAAGAATTCTGTATGCAGTTAAAACAATCCAACCTCTACGCCCCAAAATAGGAAGCTCATCACCCTTCACTACTGGTGCCTTCTGCAAGCAAGAAACTACATCAGCCGGCTCCGCCTGCTCTAAACAAGAAGTCCAATTCTCACTCAAACCAGTAGAATCGGCCCACTCACGGGCCAAGGCCTCGTAAGGCGTTGATTCCCAGCCGGGAATTTCAATAGGCAATTTAAAAGCAGATTTCGATTTCCGCGAAAACATTTTGACAGACAAAAAAGATATACACAACTATTAACAAGAAATATACAAAAGAAACCACGTACGAGCCGAGCGTAAACAGTTTGTGACGCCAGATATAACGGCCGGATTCTCGGACCAGATAGGATCAGCTCCTCAGAGCACCTCCAACCCAGCCGGAACGTAATCACCACCCTCCTTAAAACGGATTTACAATAGATATGTATATGCCTTGTACCTAAGGATGGGGAATTAGCAATATACATGCATAGGTCTTCTACAATATCCCACTCATACCAGTTAGTCTTGCGGCGACTTAGGCCCAGACTAGTCTACACTAGGGCAGTTCTGATTAGTTACCATTACACACTGACCACAGTCAGTGCTCGCTCGGCAAGTCACAATCCTGCGTGCCTACACACTAGTCTCCTCCCTAGTGTTCTCTCCCTCACAGCCCGATCCACAATCCGGCAGACCTACACACTAGTGTCCTCCCTAGTGTTTTCTCACTCACAGCCCGATCCGCAATCCGGCGGATCTACGCACCAGTTTCCCGCCTGGTGTTCTCATTAACGCCGCTTACCAACGACGATCACTTTCCTATGAATATCTTTGGAAGGAATCTTTCATTGGCTACTCGGGATATGATACTACAATATTAGGACCAAATTAGAGGATGCGCAATCTATTCTTCACATCGAGGGGTCCCTCTCTCCCTCATTGCTCAGTCACTTCTTACCTGACCGGGAATTAAATCCGTTCATGAAAACAATGCCTGACTAGAAAAACAGGTTACCCTGATTGAACAAGAATACGAGGCACATGCTGGTTCACTAAGAACTGGGGTACTTTATTACAATGATCATAAAAACACAATACTACACTATAACATATATCCTGCAAAGGAAAGTGAAAGGTTAGAATGTGCACACTATAGAATATAGACAGATATCACCTTATTAACGTGAAATCGGGGTTCACCAGTCATCTAGGTTCCCTTCTCGTCTGTGCCTTGGCTCGTCTTATTGTCACACTTCAGCAGTCACGAGTACACGTCTGCACCACTATGCTCTGTCTTCTCTGCTACCCTCCAAGTCACTGTAACCTTCCTTTCATTAGCTGCTGGCTGTTCTGCACTACTCCTCTCTCCTCTCAATCACGGACCATCTCCACTTCTCGGCTTCGATCTTATCTTAATTCGAAATGCTCTGATCGTATAGGTCAAAGCTCGCCAGCTGTTCCAACTAAATTAACTTCAATCTTTCTAAGAGAGTATCAGCTTCTTGATCTTTCTCAGACTTCAAAATGGCGACTGTCTGCCTGGAAATAATTAATGGCATTGATGCTAACGGCTAGCTGCCGCCTACAGACTGACTAACTCACTGCCTCATGCTTTCGCTAATATGGAAGCTTGTCCTTTCATGGAAAGTTACGGCCAGTAACCTGCCGCCCACCAAATTTTTGTACCTCCCCGTACCAAGGACACGTTCCCAGCCGGCCGGCCTGATGTTGTGTCTTCGGAGTGGAGAAAAATACAGTCTTTCGATAAGGGCCAGCCTGAGCCGGTTCTCTCCAAGCGAACAACACTTCGAAACTAAAACATTACACTTGACCTAGAAGCATCTCAAGCTGCCGGGCAGAAAGCAAGATGGAGTCTCTCCCGTTTGAGGCCTACAAGGTCGAAATAAGCACAACTCCATAGAAGGTATACTAACACTCTTGCAAAAGGACGGATTATCACTAATACTAATGAATCTATCCCCTAACATAAGCTTATAAGCCCTGATCTAAGGAAAAGGGTACGAAAGTGCATTACTGTGCCCTATGGATAGGCCCTGTTTATGGTTTTAACCCTTGCACTAGAATGATAATAGACTAGAGTCACCGCCAATCATCCTCCCTCAAAGGAGGGCCAAAAAAGTCGGTCAGAACAATCGGTCAATATTGAGAATATGCGTAAAGGTTTATTTGTTATTGCAGATGCGATGGTTTTTTCCGACGGTTGGTCCAGCTACGGGATGAGGCGTCAAGATTACGGGACGCAAGAAAAGCATCAGACGTGCCTGCGCCGGGATCGACGGAGCAATCCAAAGAGTGTTCTATCTTTGGAGCAGATAAGAGTTCTACGGTTCATGTTATGCCTATGCGTGAAGCTGCACCTTTGTATGTCCCTCCTAAAGGGCAAGGTACAAGTGACGATAAATTGTCCGGGGATGCAAAGGGCTATTTTTTATATAATTGGGTTTATACACCTTGGAATAGAGCAGATGTTATGGCGCTTATAAATGCTCTGCCTGACCCCGTAAGAATCCAGCAGCTTTCTATGAAGGAGTGGAAGGGGCTATTACTTCGTGTGTTATGACGTTAGTTGATATTGATCTTTTCTTTGGGTTAATATTGCCCCCTGATATGTGGAGAGCAATTCGTACGTTCGACGATCAAGCGATCTTGGAAGCGGATTGGAAAGCTTTATCCCAAGCGGATTTGGACAGGGAGCCTGCATGTAAGCCGTGTCAATTAATTTTGGATCTCCCAACGGCTATTTTGAACAAATTAAAAACGCTTGTCCCTCCTAAGAAGATTGATTGGACTATGTTAGCTTCTTGCAAACAGAAGGCGGATGAGTCGGTGTCTGATTCTTCTCACGTTTTGAAGAAGCATTCCATGATTACAGTGGGCAATTATTAACAGATGATGCGGGTATGCATTTGTTTGTCGACAAGTATATGGCTAATCTCCTACTGGAGATTGCAAAGCGTCTAAAGACTAGTGAAAGTTCTTGGACCACGGTGACCCCTGCTTCCTTATTGACTATGGCTCAGTATTATGAGCAACAGGAATTAGAGGCCAAGGAAAGTACTGATAAGAAAGCAAAGGAATTAAAGACGAAAGTGATGTTGGCTCAGGTTCGTGCTACACAGCCGAGAGGGAACGACAGAGGTAGGCGTGGTGGTTATGGTGCGTCTTCTGGTCGTACCGACATTGCTGAGGATCAATGTGCATATTGTAAAGAGTTTGGACATTGGGCCTCAGATTGTCCGGTGCTTCGTGAACAACGTAATCAGCGTGGTCGAGGAGGTGGAAGGACACGGAATAGTTATTCAGGAGCGAGGGGCGGAGCAAGTGATCGTGGTAGGTTTGAGGCGAGGGGTCGTGGTCAGGATGATCATAATACTTTTGATCGACGGAATCAGTATCAGATATCGGAGGGTGAGAATGTGGAGTCTCAGGACTATGTGCATGCATAGGAATGCGTAGGATGGGGTGTGGAATCGGTTGAAGTACCAGTAGATCAAAGAGGTCCATATGTATCAGCGGGCGTTCTGGGTTCTATTGATCAGTTCCTGGTTGATACAGGAGCTACTCATAGTGCTCTGTCTAAAAACTTGGTTCCAAGGGCTCCCCTGTCTGGCAAAACGATTACATCTATAGGGTTCGATGGAACACCCTCTCTTAGCCCATTGTCACAACCCCTTACGTTTTACATTGACAGATTTTTTGGTCCTTGCCCATTTTTATTGTCGCCGGACAATATTATGGAAATAGATTTGCTTAAATACTTCCGAGCAACAATACGCTGCGCTCCTGAAGGAGTGCGGGTTATCTTGAATGACAATTACCCAGATGTAGAGAGACTGTGTACTATGCAAGAAATTGAAGCGTTAGCCTCTCTCCCACAAACGTTATGGGCTACTTCGGACACGGATGTGGGACAGATGCTTATTCCCCCTATTCGAATAACTGTTAAGGAGGGCGTGTCTCTGCCACGTGTGCCGCAATACAAAATCTCTAGGGAAGGTGAAATTGCCTTAACTCACATTGTACACGACTTGATTATTGCAGGAGTAGTGGAGGAAGTTCCCTATAATGTCTGTAACAGCCCGATTCTTCCGATCTTATAGAAAGATACTGATGACAAAGTCTATCGATTTATTATTGATTTGAGGGAAATTAACAAGATTGTAGTGCCCCAGTACCCGGTGGTGTCTGACATCACCACCTTACTTACTCTGATTCCGCCCACTGCTACCAGGTTTACCGTGATTGACCTAAAAAATGCCCTCTTTACCATTCCCATCCATCCCGATAGTAGATATCTATTTGGCTTTACATTAAATAATAAATCGTATAGATTTTGTCGAGTTCCTCAAGGCTATACAGAAAGTCCTAGCATTTATAGCCAGGCTTTAAAAAGACAGCTCGATTCTTTTGATTTGCAGTCTGGAGTGGCTCTCATTCAGTATGTCGATGACATCTTACTGGCAGCAGATACGCATGAACAGTGTGAGGAGAATACTCTTGCTTTGCTATCCTTTCTTGCTCAGAATAATCATAAAGTATCTAGGAAGAAACTCCAATATTGTAGACCAAAGGTGACCTACCTCGGTCATCTTTTGTCTAAGGAGGGGCGTGCATTAACATCTGTTCGAATTCAAGCAATTTTAGATACACCAGTCCCCCGCACTCAGAGAGATGTGCACGCTTTTATAGACTTAACGTCTTTTTGTAGGCAGTGGATAATGGGGTTTTCACACATTATAAAACCTTTGTTAGCGTTATTGTCCAAATCTACACCACTGCCCCTTGAATGGACAGATGAATGCCAGAATGCTTTTGAACAATTGAGACAAGCCCTTTGTTCGGCACCAGTGTTAGGTACACCAGATTATACAAAGATTTTCATGTTGTACGTACATGAGAAAGATGGGTGTGCATTGTCAGTTTTAGTGCAGACACACGGGGATAAGCAGAGGCCATGTGCGTATTTTTCGGCAATACTTGACCCTGTAGCACGAGGATTATCTGGGTGCTTTCGAGCAGTTGCAGCAACAGCAATGGCTATACGGCAGAGTGAGGGAATAGTTTTGTCACACAAATTGCTGGTGTTAGTTCCCCATGCGGTAGATGCTCTGTTAAACCAAACAAAGACCCAGTATCTCACGAGTGCACGTTTAACAGGATATGAGCTCACACTGTTGGCGCCACACATCACACTAAAGAGATGTGCTGCCCTGAACCCTGCTACTTTATTGCCGTATCCAGTTGCTGAGGGCCAGGAGGAAGAACACCATGATTGTGTTTTCCTGACTGAAGAACAAACAAAGGGTCGTGTCGACTTACAGGATACGCCACTTCCAGATGTGGATGGGGAACTGTGGGTTGATGGATCGTGTTTGAGGCTGCCAGATGGTACAACCTTCTGCAGCATATGCGATCACGACACTTAAGACAGTGGTAGAAGCAGCACGAATATCACAGAAATCGGCCCAAGCAGCGGAACTGATAGCCTTAACAAGAGCATGTGATTGTGAATTGAGTGCTGGCTTATGCGTGAACATCTACACTGATAGCCGGTACGCCTTTGAAGTAGCGCATGATTTTGGCCTACTCTGGAGAGAGCGAGGGTTTTTGACTTCACACGGAGTGCACATCATGCACGGAGAACTAGTGCGTGATCTCTTGAATGCGTTACTTTGTCCAAAGAAAGTGGCGATAATCAAATGCAGTGCACATAAGAAAGTGACTGACAAAGTGGGACAAGGAAACGCTTTTGCAGATAGCATAGCGAGGGAAATTGCAATGTTACGAAATGCCTCGCCAATGTATGTAGTGAAATCACAGGCTGAGCGATGGCACAATGCTAGAGAGGAGATACTAGATATCCAGAAATCAGCGTCTGAAGCAGAACTCGCAACCTGGGCAGCGGAGGGAGTGCTGGATGATGAGGGTTGTTGGAGAAGCAAAGATATGGAAAGATGGAAATTGCCTGCAGCTTACTTGCAAGCGATGGTCCAAATGACACATGGATTGGCACATGTTGGAGCTCTTGCAATTACTCGATTGCTAACGCGAGTTTGGGAGCATCCTGAGATTGCCAATACGGCCAAAAGAGTAGTGCTGACCTGTTTGATATGTTTACAGCACAATCCTGCTAAAGGGACCCATAATCCGAAAGGAGGGTTTGTTCCACCTACTGCACCATTCGAGGTACTACAAATGGATTACATCCAGCTTGAGCGTTGCAATAATCTTAAGTATGTCTTAGTGGTGGTGTGTGCTTTCAGTAAATGGATTGAGGCCTTCCCCACGAAGGATAATACAGCGCTGACAACAGCTAAGGTTTTGCTCAAGGAGTCCTTCCCCCGCTACGGTGTTTGTAAATTTTTGTGGAGCGATAATGGTCTTCATTTTGTTGGGAAAATTGTGGAATATGTAATGAAGGGATTGGGAATTCAGCAGAAATTTCATGCTGTATTCCATCCGCAGTCAGCAGGTCTCGTGAAAAGGTATAATGCTACCCTGAAATTAAAGCTAGCAAAGATCGTGGCATCCACGTCTTTGAAATGGCCGGATGCTCTGCCACTGGCATTGCTATCCATCAGATCAGTGCCCCATTCTCGAACTGGCCTCACACATTATGAAGTGGTGTTTGGAAGGCCTATGAATATATGGGGAGTTCCTAAGCCTCGATTGTTACATGATGTGGCTTGTATAATGATGAACGATTATTTGGCACGATTAACAAATGATTTACTTTCTATTCATCAACAGGTTCGAGAAGCGCTCCCTGACAATTCCATTGGAGAGGCTCACAATCTTCGTCCTGGCGACCACGTTATGATCCGGTCCTTCGAGAGAACCAGCAGCTTGGAGCCGAGGTGGCGTGGCCCCAAGCAGGTGCTACTCGCAACTCGAACAGCTGTGTGAGTTACCAACAGGAAGCGTTGGGTGCATTCCACTCACTGCCGTCGTGTCTCTCCGGATCTGGTGAGCCCAACTGTGCTGTCTGATTATCGAGACATCTTCGACGAGGAGAAGAGCCCAGCTGTTGCATCTACTGAATCGGAGGGAGCCTTCCCGGACCACACCGTCTCTGGAAGAGAAAGATACAACCTACGACCAAGAAAAGCAGTTGTTTTGTGCGAGACTGGTTGAGTTACCGCTCCAGATTTGTGAAACGGAAGCCGGGAATATCAAGGGGGGGGGATCTGTTCTGCCAAGTGTAGCGATACTCGTCTTGAATCTCGGAGAAGAAACCAACGGCTACCTCGGAGCTCAGCACTCATATTTTTATTTTTTAGTTGCTTTTTGAGACATTTCGAACTTTTGAACTATGGCATCTTCTACAATGCGAAATAAGAGAATTCTTGGTGCAGTACTCTTTGTTATGACAATTGTGGTGATAGCTGTGATAGCTTGGGTAGTAGAACTCCTGGTGCCGGCAAGAGAACATTTATTGCCACCTACCCCAATTCCGTCTGAACATTTTCATTTTACTCTGCCTTATCATGAAGAACGACACAGACAAACTTATTTGAATAATAGTTTTATCCAGATTCTGCATCACACCCATAACATAACAAATACTTCGAACTGTTGGGTATGTGGGATGTTGCCTGGACATCAAAAGAAAGGAGGTACGCCACTTATTCCACTCCCGTTTTCTCATAATGGTTCTTGCAATGCTTGGTATACTCTTTTGTTTACTTTGCGATGGCCAGCGAAAGGTGGACTACTTTTCCGACTTAACAAGGTCTGCTTTAATGATCGACATGGTTATCCACAAGCTGAAGGGACTAAGTTCGAATGGGAAGAATACAGACCTGATAATGTATCCTCGCCACAAATTTATAGCAACCAAAGAAGTGTAAATATGTCTAATCTGCACTTGATTACTGTTATCGATATGAAAGCCGACTTATGCGTTCGTAATAAAGGTACAATCCCAGTAGGAAGAAGTGAATGTAACACCACTCTCACCTTTGACACTCCAAATGGTATTACATTTGTGGCCTCACGAAACACGTACTTTATTTGTGGAAATAAAGGTTATCACCGTCTCCCTATAGGATGGTTAGGAACATGTTATATATCCTTTGTATTACCCCCTGTGTTTATTGCCCCGCCTATGTATCATAATGATTATGTGTTGTATCATGACTTTATATTGAATAGAGTGAAGAGAACATTAGTTCTCGATGATATCGACCAAACCGACACTTCTCTGCAACAGTATGTTGATTTTAATTTAGGCCTCTTTTTATTTGTTGGGGCTGCTTTAAATAGTCAAAAAATAAGACGACTGACACGTGTTGAAGAAGCTGTCGCTAAGGAGACAGTTTTTGCCTTAGGAAACTTAACAGAGGAACTTCAGATTACCAGAATTGTACCGCTCCAGAATCGCATGGTTTTAGACGTAATATTAGCTGACCGTGGAGGTGCATGTCGCATTATCGGAAGTAGTTGTTGTGTATACGTGCCAGATAATTCACCTTCTGTATATGATGCAATATCTAAGTTACACAAGATAGCTGCTGAGATACATCCTGATAATGGTACTTGGACACTTTCGGGGTGGTTTTGGACGTTACTTAGTACCTGGGGTTGGAAGTTGCTGACAATCTTATGTGTAATAATTGGGATATTATTATTCCTATGTCTTTGTATCCAATGTGGCCCTATGTTATGTTCCATGTGTCTTTCTGCTTGTATCCCGTCCAAACGAGCCATTGAAAAAAATGAACAAATGTTTCATAGAGAAGTAGCGAAAATTATGTCCATTGATATTGAGGATGAATACCCTGATTATGTCCACTATGAGGTAGCTTCACCTAAACGCTAAAAGGGTCGTCTGTCGTAATTTGATGGTGATTGGGTTAGCGTTAAGCTTTGCTACACGTATTTCCCCCTATCTTGATTATAGTGTTCAGGAGCCATTTTGAATGCATTGACGGCCATTTTATATGAATGCGTCGCCTCGTGGCCAGCATACCCTTTGTCCTTTTTCTGTACCTCTGACCACTCGAATTTGCCCAGCAACAGGCTATTTTTAGTACTGGTCAAGCCCGCACATGCGCAGTTAAACCCTCTGTATTAGTGGACAGTCATCACTTAGGAATGTCCCTCCAAACTGACCAGTGGTTTTGTAACTCCTCCCATGAGATGGCTGTGTTCCAAAAATGACCATATATGTACCTAAACTCTGTAAATGTGTTCCGCCTACACTTTTTATTACTGTAAAACTGTATAAAAGAGGGCTTGCACCGATTTTCGATGTGATACTTCTTGCATTTCCGAAGGGTGCTGTAGGAATGTACCACCACCCCATGGGGTCTTAATAAACTTGTCTTTTGCATTTTCCAGTTTCCGTGCCAACATCCTTTTATGGTGTAGCGGGTTTTGCAGAATATGTAGGCCTGGAGAACCCAATACCACATCACTCCTTCAGAGACAAAGGTATACATCTAGGAAGCTTCTGAACCATTACGAAGCCAAGGGCCATTTACAGAGACCATGCAGCACAAAACAACACCAGTACGAGCCACCATTCATGTTCTGCAGGGAACCTCATCTAGTGCCTATTTGCTCAGTTTTGCTGCTGCAGCTGATGTGGGGATGATATTCTTCTACTATAACCTCTGTGCTCAGCCTAAGATTATGAGACGATGTGCCAATTCCTGACATTGTTTCGTAGTGTAGGAAAGCTCAAGAAAATTAAAGTACAAAACCATACTTAAGTTTTTGGGCACATATTTTGTGATTGGGGAATGACTGCAGATCCAGGTACCAACACTGTCATCCTCCAACTCCATAGACCGAATGGCCAAAGGAAGATTATTCCAAGCTCTTGCAACTAACACAGAAAAATAATTTTCACCCCATCTTTGTCGCTTGGATTTTGGAACGTTGAGTAGTGCCTTGCTATACCTCAGCATTCTGCATTGTGAATATGGGGAAAGATTCTTCTGGAGATAGATGGGACCAGTCCATAAAAACTATCTGGGCCTGAATGAGAGTCTTGAACTGAATGCTTTTTACTTTTGGTAACCAATGCAGTTGTTTAAGATGATATGATTTAGAACACCATCAGGGAATATGCAAAACCAGGCATGCTGGCGTGTTTGGAGTCACCTGAAGGAGATTTAGCAAGACTTTAGCTTAAGGCCTAAGTAGAGACTCTTGATGTAGTCCAGTCTAACTGTGATCAAGATGTAAACTACTAATGTATGTGCCTGCAATGGAAAAAATGTCCTGGAACTTTTAAACACTTTCCAGATGTTAAAGCGTGAGCCAGTAACTGCCTGCACTTGGGTACGGAAAGGAAGCTTGTTGTCAAATTTAAAACCTAGATTTCTAGTAATAGATACCAGAGCAGGGGAGTCAGTGAGCCTTCAGGCCACCAGCCAGCTACTGTGATATTAGCACAGCACTAACTGTTGCCAAACAATAAGATCTCGGTTTTATCCAAGTTGCATTTAAGTATGCTGTTCTGCATTCACACTACGACTTTAGAAAAACATAATTTAAGGGAGAGCTGCCAAGCCATTTGAGGAATTGTCCATTGAAAAAATAAACTGGGTATTTTCAGTATATGAAGTCAGCTGTATTTCATGCGACTCGTTCAGTGCAGCGAGAGGTCACATTTAAAAGTTTCAAAAGTAGGGCTCAATGAAGACCCCTAGGATGCCGCAGGTGAGACGTTTTTTGTCTGAGGAAAAATTAGATAATTATTTGTTGTCTATTCAAAAGGAAAGACTGACAACAATCGAGCGATGGGCTACAAATGCCTAGTTCAGCTATACGTTTAAGAAGTAAAAGATGGGAGACCATGTCGAAAGCAGCTGACAAATACTAGAGAATGAGGACCGCTCTTTCCACCTTAACTATAGTAATTTTAAGGTGTTCAGACATTTTTAAAAGTGTTGATTCAGGGCTGCGAAGTGGTGCAGCGCAACATTGCCCACCCTTTATACGTCACAAATACTTTACAGATAAATAATATGAGTGCACACTTAGCATATGTTTCTTGTGTTGTTTAATGATTAATATAAATGTTCCACTTGACATCATTATTAGAGAGTGTATTCACTGTAGGATTAGAGAATTTAAGCATATTGTGTATTTCCCCATAGCTGATGTATATATTATTTGAAGTCTTAATTAAATAAACCCTCCTTAGGTCAGTAGATAATTACTATAAAGATGAAATTTGACTTTCATGATGTGTGTTTTAATACCTTAAATTACCTTTATTGATTAACAAACTACATAGACACTGTTCGGTCACATTCCTACACTTTACAATGGGACCATGAATTCCGGCTGTAATATATGTTCTCATTGTAAAATAGGAGATGCAGTTCATCCCTGCACCCCAAGCAGGCACCTTAAGGTGCCAGCCACGGGGTGCGGGGATCAGCAGGGGAGCACCATAGGTGCCCCCTCAACCTTCAACCGGAGGCTGTGTACCCATGGGGGCCCTGCTATGGTCCCCCAAAGTCGAGTTCTGACAGCCTTTCTGTGTCGGGAAGATTGGCACAGAAAGACAGCCAAAATCCGAGATCGTAATCCCTCAGGCGGAAAGAGCCAGCCTTGGCATTACTGACAGCATGCTGACTGGCGGATGGGCTCTCCATCTATCTGTATGTTTCCATATCTCTTTTGTGTTTTGCATATACATGTAGTTGTTAAACTGGACATTTCCATATTTATTTAAAAGATAGATGCACACTCATACTTTTATATCTGTCGTGTTTTAGCTATTTAAGTTGCCAAATATTTAGATAACAGTGCATCCACTGGCAAATATTAGCATTATACCACAAATGTATGTTGACACATGCAGTTATTTAATGACATTTGTTGATCCATCTTCTGGCCACAAAAAGTGCTGCATCAATCGGATCTACCCTGTTTCCTTCTTGGGCACCACTCCAATCAGTTACACAATTAAATTATCCAGAGGATGGACCTGCCATTTTTGCTTCCAGCACCTCTTACTGAACTTTCACCCTCACCACTTCCTTCTGCTCCTTGGACAACTTCAAATTCTCCAGCCATCTTCTCACCTTAGGCCCTTGGTATTCCAACTTGAAACTGGTTTATTCCTGCCTAGATTATGGGTATGAGGGAGATTCAAGCCCCCTTCATTCCTCCCATCAGCTACAGATTTTTACACCATTACAGTCCTCACACCAGCACAGCAACTTATCTCTTACCTGACCTCAAGGTCAAGGCCATACCAAGGCCAGCCGTCTTGCCAGTGGTCATGTCTCCAGTGCTAGGAATTAACTGGTTCCTCCTTCCTCCCCTACTCCATGTCCTTCAAAATCCATCTTTCATGCGCCCTTCTGCTGCAACAAATTCATATCCACCAATGCCACTCTGCCTCACTATCATCCTCTCTGCCATCCTCCTGATTTCACCTTTCTCTAACTATTGCTCCTTGTAATCTAGCACAGTAGTATCCAAACCCACATCTGAGCATGCCCCACTGGTCTACAGGCATTCACCATCATCAAACACATCAGATATCCATTCATCTTGTTTGTTCAACCCCATGGAGGACAAAGAGGCCACACCAGACCTTCCCAACCATCCACCGACCAGTCCAACTCTGTGTTCCAGTCAGTCACTATTAGCAGTTCTTTTGCATCTTCTCGGGGCAATGGGCTCCACTAAGTCTGTATGCTACCACTCCGATGTACCTGTTGGTAAAAATTAATAACCCACATGCTGTGTTCTACCTTTTCTACAGTACACCTAGCCAGGTTCCTTACTGTGAGGAAATGTCTCTTTTTGTATGTTCACCCCTACTTTTTTGACTGATGCTGCTGGTTTTTCGACTCGAGTGAACTGAGGCCTGCTTATCAGACCTCAGTGCAAGTGATCCTACCCATTATCAGGTGTATGTCAAATTAGCTATCCCCAATTGGCAAGTACTGACTTACTTAAAAGTCCCTAGTATATGCTAACCAGAGTACCTAGGGCAAGTAAAGCAGAGTGTCCAGGCAGGGGTGCAGCACAGTTTGTGCCATCCTGAGCGTGTCAAACAGTAAAAAATGGTGCCCAGCCTTTCACTACAGACTGTAAGGTCAGTGTCAACCTGCTACTTCAACTTTGCCAATAAAAACAATGGCAATGCCACGCCTTGCCGTAACATTATATGTAAGTCTCCTCTAAGGAAGGCCTATAGAGCTCTAAGACAGGGAGCTGTAGATTGTTAAGTAGGACATACAAACTTATATGTCTTAACAGCAAAAACCCTAAAATTTTCGTTTTTTGGGGAAAGGTTAGTAGCCCTATTGGCTAACACAGGGTTACTGGCTAGCACACCAGCCTGCCTAACTTCTGAATGGGACTACATAGCTGGGTACTGCAAATTATCAAATTAATGGTGGCATTTAACCCAACCTGATGCCCTAGTCAAATTTAATGACACTTTTAAATTTTACCAACTTTAAGAAAGCTTCCAATCTTTGCCCCAGTAGTCCAGTAGCCTCACACAGGTTGGGACGCACAGTCAGCTTTCTGCCCGCCTGGGGAGTGGTGTTTACAACTCCCAGGCTTAGAATCAAACTCTGTATGTTGTTGGAAGAAATGTGACACCTCGCCTTCACCAAAAAGGGTTAAGAGAATTTTAGTGTAAAAAGAATGTTCACTGATGGCCAGCTAACCCCAACAGTTATCAGACAAGTCACGAAGATATCACCTACCCAGCAAAGTTATCCTAGCTTGATGTATGTATTTGCACAACTAGAATTAAAGTATCACTTACAGGGCAGCCTAAACCTATGACAGTTTCTAATATACAGGTTGTGCTTTGAATATCGCCCAGGCCTTCTCCTTCTGAAGTACACCGACTTGATATATCATTTATTTGCTGTAAGTTCTAGTAACTTCTATTATCTTTTCACACTATGGGTGACTCTTATTCTTTTCACATTAAAATTCTCTTCAATCCTTTTCGGTGATTGTTATCACTGATTTCTTCTTGACCTAGGTGATCTGTAGTAACACTTTTTTGAAACTTGGCACTCCTGATGAAGGCAACCCTTGTGCCGAAACGTGCGTTGAGAACTTTCATCACACAGCCACGCTATATCAGCTTTTGTCCATAAATACTTGTTAATATTAGATGCATGTTTATTTCCTATATGTTTGAGCAATTCCAATGTTCAGATCCAATTGTTTATCCAATGAAACAATGAATACATCATTTCTGATCCGTAATGTACCCATTTGTATCTTGATCTGTTCTTAAATGTCCATTTTTTAATATCAATATGAATAAAGTGAATTTCTATATGTTTTAAAGAATTGCTTCTTCTTTACACTTAGTTCTAATCATCGCTTTAGTTATGAAGAGAATACATTGATGTGATTTGTATCATTTGAACTGCCTAGAAAATTTTTCTTCCACTGTTATAATACCCTGTTCTGGGAGCTGTAGAATAATTACAAGGGGTCCTTGTTATTTGCATGACTGCGCTCCATCGCAATCAGACTGAACTTCTGACTTTGTCCTGTTCCAGTGCGAGCAGATAACCACAGTTGATGCTTTGTACTTCTAGGCACTATTTTTATTTTAAACTTTGAAAATTGCATATGTCCGGTTCTACTGGTCAGATGGTTGTCGTTTTGGTGTCAAATAATGTGTTACATTTTAGTTTAGTTTTTCCAAATTGGTATGGGATTGTTCTTGCGTGATTTTTTCACTTTATTACTGTTTGAAGAGTGCTGCATTAATGCTTTACACATTGTCTCTAAGTTAAGCCTTACTCCTTTTGTACCAAGCTACCAGAGGGTTAAGAACAGGTAAACTTAGGGTTCGTTTGAGTTTCACCCTGACAGACATTATGGTTGCTGTTTGAGTAGGGTTTAACCCCACTCAACCAGTAACCCGATTTCCAACAATAGAGATGTCCCTTTGATGATCTTTCTCAATACTTTTGTGGCTTTTGACTCCAGGGACCTCCCTCTCCCAGTATCATGCTTGGAAGAGGCCAGAAAATGGTGTGATTCTTTGTGATCATTAACACAATCGGAGTGGTCACTATTAATCTATGAAATTGATACTGAATCTGTCACCCTAGTATTGCATTGGGGAGTGCCTCAGGGTGCATGTCTGCTTTCATTGCTCCTAAACATGTACATGTCATTGCTTCCTCAATTTGTAGCTAGCGTCACACTACTGTCACATTCATACCTGTGACAACCAATTCGTTTTCAGACTTTTGGGATTTGTGGTGGACTTTTTTGTCATCTTTATTTTTTGCTATTAACAGATTCTGCTTGCTCTTTTTGAGGACTAGTCATGTTGAAGCAGGTCCAGAATGCTTAGATGTAGGACAATTGGCTTAGGCTTAATGGCAATGAGACTAAAGTCATACATAGTGTAGCTGAAGTAGTCGAAACTGGAAAAGTGCTAGCCACGGGAGAATATGCACTGCTAGCTGCCACTGGGAACCTCGAGAGACAGATCTTCAACAGCTAAAAGTGGCACCTGAGTTCGCTGGACCCTGGAGTGCTGTCAAAGTCCGGATTGGCTGCTCCAAAAGGACACTTGTCCCACTAAAGTATTTTACACCAACCATTGTATCCCGGAAACCATTAGACCTGCCGCTGCTGACCTTCAACCCCGGGAAAGAGGACTTTGTGGGACCCCAACCTCTGTAGCTACTTCACCCCACATGACCCTTGGACTGAGAAAGCACCGGAAAGGCCCTCCCGTTGACCACATCACAATGGGAGCATCCGTAAGCATCTTTTTATCCTGGATCCCCAGGATCAGGACCATTCCATTATCATCTATGGTGGTCGTACTGTAAATGCTGGAACTGGACTGAAAAATTATCGGTAACTGTCCAAATCTACCCCACTGGCTTCCTAGAACTCCATCCTGTCAGAATTAGTGTCACCCAGGCCTGGCCAGAGTAGTAGTACTCATTTTTATAAACTTTTGAAAAGTTTGGAAACTTTTTGTTGACAATTGCTTGTTAGCAGTAGAAATTTAGAGTGGTCAAATCTTTGAAAAATCATATCTCTGGAACCCTCTTGTCGATTTTGCTCATCTGGCACTCCAAATACTCGTAAAAATAAATTCTAATTTTATAAAATGATGTCATGTTTATTTCATGTTTTGTGGCTTTCTTATTTTCTTGTTTGGTACTGTTAAATGCTTTATCATAAATTCCTTTTTTCAAGCCTTGCTGCTCGAAAGGGCTGAGCTTAAGGTTGTTTAAACTAACCTGACTGGACCCAATAAAGATTTTGCAAGCATATTCCATGATGAGGCCCCACAGCCATATCATGTAGTACACCCAGATCCTCGCACATTCCTAACCCACTCTCAGTGCTTGCCCACCTCCGGCAACCACTCCTCTTCAAAGAAGCCTCTCAAAACAACATTCATGTACCTTCACCGTATTCTTCATGTGAAATGTTTCTGTGAGAAATTGAGTTTTTTGCTGACAGGAGTGTGAATCCTTCTCAAGAAACAACTGCAATCCCTGTCTGGTTGAACCACAAAAGTCACTAAACCAACAATGTGCCTAATCCTCTATTAGCTTGGCACAAAAGCAGTAAGACTTAACTTGGAGGCAATGTGTAAAGTAGTTATGAAGTACATGGATAATAATAAAGTGAAACACCACACAAGAAAAATCCAACACCAATTTAAATCCAATCAGTAGAACTAGAGATATTAAATTTCAAAGTTTTAGGTAGGTATAGCACCTAAAAGCTCAAAGCTCCACTTGCGGTCATCTAGCTGTGCTAGACTAGGGGAAAGTCACAAGTACAACCTGCTTGAAGTGTTTGCGGAATACAAGGATTAGGGTAGTCCAGAGGAAAAAGTTACCTTATCACAGTACGACTCGAATAGTCTTGTTTGCAGTCGAGAAGGCCACAAGGAGGCTGGAGAGCTGCAACAGGAAATGGAGGCTAGGCATTGTGGATAGTTGCTGCTATAATAGCAGCGATCTTGGGTGTCATTGCTGGAACTTTGTGCTGGCCGTCTCCGCAGGTTTTCATCATTGTAGCACGAAATGCAGATCTTAGGTTGCGGGTCGTAGCTGGTGGGTGCTATAGCGCGAATAGTCAGGTTCACTGGTTTACATTAGTGGTCATTGCGGGCGGCAATATCTTAATGTGAACATGACCGTTTGCAGTTGCGAAGAGCCCAAAACCTCAGGATTTCTCCCTTTCTTCATAGGAAGAGCTCAAATGATGCCAACCAAGATTCCAGGGACTTTGGAGGAACATCTTGGGAATCAGGAACTCATTCCGGCAGAGGCCTACAGGGCTCAGGCCAGGGCCTCAATGCACTCTTACCTGCATGATGGGGTCTGACAGGACTTCACTTCACAGTGTTTCCCGCCCTGCTTCAGCCTGAAATGTGCACACAAAGGGAGCACCGGAGCTACTGGGCTCAGGAGTCCGACTGCAGCTGGACTTGTTGACTGTGTGGTGATTGGAGTGGCTGTTGGGCACTTGCAGGCACTCAATCAGTGCTATTGCCACTGATGACCACAAGCATCTCCGACACAGTTATTGAGATGGAAGAGGAGGCCGCGCGGCTGGAAGCAATTCATCAGGAGAGCACATGCGTGCTCCACCAACGTCTGAGAGAGAAGGCCTGTGAAGAATTATTGGCTGGAGCACGGGCAGGATAATATACAGACCCATCATTGGTAGTGCTTTTGCACTGTACAAATTGACAGCCCTGTGACCCAAACAGCACAGCAGCAATGGTGCAACTGGACCGTATACTGTCTGTTCCTGCATGTGCTGTCAACATACTCCTCCCCACAAGCCCGCCTCTTGCTAAGCTGCACTGTTCAGTGTCCAAAGTGAGCTCTGCAATTTGCATTGAACTCTGTGATTGGCTGCCAGTGTCATGTATTTTTTAGTATGTGTAACACACACAATTCACCATATACAAAATCATCCACATCATTCAGTATTCTATGCAACTCAATGTGATTCACATTCAATTTCAGTGATGCACATATTAATTTCAAGCAGTGTTATTTGCTTCGCTGTTATTTATGTCCATTTCAATATTTGTCATATTTAAACCACTGTAATGTTAATATTTTAATTTATTTGTTAATTAAGTTTTATGTTATATCAGCTCTGAACAAAACAGTGCACCTGCCAGCAGTAAATTACAATACCTTAACACATGGGACAGCATATCGTTTAATACATTAACAGTCCATCAGTATTCCTCTTTTCCCAGAACATATTTTTCGCACATCTGGATGGCACCTCCAAAGCACAGTGGCATTAATCACAGCTGAAATGGGGCCAAGATGGTGCTTCAGGTACTTATCATTTGAAGCTCTTGTCTAGTCAGAGGTGTGTAAACACATTCCCAACATGCCACCATCCCTTCCCCGTTTCGCATGTTTGCCCCAATCTTTAACCCGTTTCAATGCTGTTGACATCATGTATGGTTTCAACGGGCCCCAGATGCTCTTGGGTAGGAGACCCCGGAGAATAGTGGAATAGTGGAGTTCCAGTTTATCATTGCAGCATATTATATCATGCAATCAGCTCCTAACGTTGGTATGCAACCCCTACCCCTCACACATGGCATGCCTATTGCTTTTATGGTCTATGACCGAAGTAAAGTAAATGAAATGAGAAATGAGATGCACGCCAACAGCAGTGCCATCAATATGAACTGTCACACGGTGAATGGTGTGCCCTCACTATAACCCCTTGACCGTGAAGTACAGTTCCCTGGTACCTAGTAATGAGTGGACATGCTTATGTTAGGTGCAGGAAGCCCAATTCTAGCGCATTACATCTTACCCACCAGGATTGGACCGTAATGTTTGTGTAAACAATTTGAGGAGAGTATGGTATGTCCTGTGAAAATATAGTGTTAAGCGATAGCTTTATCCGTAAGTCTCAGTTCTAGATGGAGAGCTTCCATCTTAATGTCAGTAGTACAGGGGCAAACACAACCAGAGGCCATTAGGTGCAATTGTCAAGCGGCTGCCTCAATCAGAGGTTTCGCAGTATTTCATGCAGAAGACATATTTTAAACGTGTAAGCTCATAGCGCAAATATTGGTTAGCGCAGTCTACGTTGATCGATCCAACCGTTGGAATAGGAGGCCCATGCAGTGACACAGACAGTCTTTGAATTTTGGATGAGGTTCTGCACAAAAATGGCGGCACTTTGAGGACTAAGGAAAAGGTAGGGCCTGTTGCGATGAAGGATCTTAAAGCACGCCAGGTACATCATTGCATATTGTGGTTCAGCTTTGCTCCATTTTCACTTGATGTCAAATACTCATGCCTGGCCTCTTGGACTCTTAGCGTGACATGCAGAAAGATGGAGAGATTGTGATTCTCGTTTGTCAGAGTGTCAGTGTCTGTTTTTCCCAGGTCCGGTGTAGGGCTGTATTTTGATCATCACTAAAGCTGAGCATGTTAGAGATAATTGGGCCCCAGGAAGAGTCTACAACCCAGGGATCGGTGAGCCCTTTCCACAACAAACCATGCGAAAAACTGTCAGCTCTAAAGAGGAATTTAAGAAGCAATATTGTATGTGTTTGTTGTCTCAGGCATACCAATGATCCACAAGTTGTTGTATAATGATCTTGCGCCAAGTGCTCGTTCCTCATTTTTATGACATTTAGCGCTTTACTGATGTTTACCACGTTTTTTCATTATAGACAGCTGTGTTGTACTCAAGAGTGGAAAATCGACTTTCAGTTGCAGTATTCTGCTTTTCTTCCCAGCTGAGAATAGTGATTAGCTTATCCACTTTGAAGTAAAGCATTTCAATCGTATTATCTTTACATTTCAATCTTATTATCTTTAGAAGTCAGGCTTTACTGGATATGCCCTAGTTGCGACTTTATGTCATAGCCATCCGTTGCTGCGGTGGGTTGCTCAGAGGATAGTGCTTCTTCCAATGAGTCAGCAATGACTGTCTTCTCGGCTTCTAAGTACAATTTAGCCTACAAGGTGTCACCCTTCACCATCATGTCTACCAGGTTGTAGGCAGTCTGACCTTGCCTGGAGCCCCCCGTTCCCTATATGGTGAGAATGTATGATCATTGGGGGATGCTGTGGCTGCGGGGGGAGCTGCGTCCCATACAGTGCTAATCTCACCTTTCCTAACACGGTCCACTCGTTTTCAACTCACCACCACATCGCTAGGGCGAGGGACTGGACACCCTGCAGAATGATACACAATGAATACATTGAGGTCCACATTCACTTTTACTCCTGACACCGGAGAACCAATGGGCTCCCCTCTAGGTTAGTCCCAGTAACCCAGCACAGCAGCCAAACAATTTGCATTAGGGTCCCACAGGGGTCAAATTCCATGCAGGGGCCCATCCTGCGCCAAGCATTTGCAGTGGAGCCAAGACTCACTGTATAGAATCTCTACATAGCATAGGAATAACTCAGATTTCACCAGGACGTATGGACCTCAGTGATAAGCTTCAGCAAAAGGCCTGGATGAGGTCAGCCACATCTTGACCTAAGACACCTTAGAGCGCCACAAGATCGTGTCACCAGTGGTCGGTTCCTTGAAGGGAGCATCGCCCTCTCGGCATATCCTCCAATACCAGGAAGCTTGAGGAGGCCTTTCTTCAACCCCCAGGGCACATACCTGTGTCCATGGGCCCGCTTGTATATCCTCCTCAGTGCCTGCACTTCGTGCCACTGCCTACCATCACTACAGAGGTAGCAAAGTGGGGCCTCCCCGCCCTTTAACTTGGAGTCCAATACAGAAGCAGGTCCAAGGCATGCCACATCTACTGACAGCGTAGTCGCCGCATCGCTGTTACCAACGTTCCTCATTCAGGTCAGGGAGCCAATTTCAGAGTGTGGCAGGGTCCGCCATCATGGACCTAGCCATGCTGGATGTGTTATTCTGCATCTCTGATTTGCTATTCCTTACCCTTTGTTGCAGGGATTCTGCACATATACAGAACTATGCACAGAAACCCAGGCCTTCGGTGTATTGTGGTTACCAAAAACACGCCTCAGTGCCCAGCGGCAAGATGGCGTTGATGCAAAGCACAAACTCATGCTAACTTAGCAACGTCCGCTGGCAGCCCTGAACCCTCACGACACCCTCCCCTTGGGCAGTAGTATGAATAAGGATCGAAGTTGAACACAAAGTTCAAAAAGTCTGAGCAACAAGAGTTTATGAGACCTGTATGCGAAGAACGTCAAGTGGGTGACAAAAGGAGCAACGGGATTGGTTGCCTAAAAAATCTGTGTGGCATTAAGTAAAAAAAAAAGAAGAGAAAAAAAATGTTTGGGTTGCCTGGTCAATAATTCAGTGTGTAGGCGAGCAAACATGCTCATTAATGATGAGTACTTTCAGCACCAATGGTGGTCAACTTGCTAGCTACTTGATGTAACTACGTTGCAGAAAATCACATGCTGCTGCTCCGATAACCCACTGAGCTAGTACTCTTAGTGTGGCTGCACATGCCATCAAACCCATATTGGAACAGACCCATTTATGAAGCACTAGAGGGCTCATACGGAAGGCAATGACCAGGTCAGGAGACTCTGTGTTTGTGAAGCTAATATTCGAAGCCTATTATAAAGGACATTCCAAACATGTTGCACACAAGTGTACCATGGAAATCGGAAAGACAGATTATTAGGCAGGTACCGCAGCATTGAAGCATGCGGTTACGAAGTAGTTGTAGCTGGACCGGGTCGTAAATGACCATAAGAGCGGCAGCCATTTTTGAAATGGCAAATAAACAGGAAGACCCAGGCAGCTAAGGCCAGCATTAGTTGCAACCCGCCAAATATGCTGGAAAAAATGGAATGAATAAAAGTTGGGATCACACCAAAAATAGTTTAAAAGAAGCTCTTATGCGGCTCAGCTTGTCAAACTCTGCCTTCAAGGTTGGTATGGAAGGCCAAATTGACGTATCTGGACTCCCACTAGGTAGAGGAAACTGCACATTTTTCCAGCAAACCACAGTTTGTGACACAGTCACAATGTACGGTATGCCTATTAACCTGCCACAGCATTTTTCATTATTCAGAAGTAAAAAACTGCCATTAGACAGTAGTGTGAATGTTGGTTTAATAGAAGGGACAGGTTTCCTTTTAAAAAGCACGTTAAATTAGGCCATCCAAATTACAAGTGCCGTCCAATTGTATATTTTTGCACACAAGGGAGTCTCCAATGGAAGAACCACAAGACTCACCAGTCAGATACACGTCTGTGTCATCACGCAAACATCTAAATTTGAAGGGGAGTGGCTAGACTTCATGAAGGAACAAGTTTCCTAACGGTTCATAGCGTCCTAGGGGGAAATATTTCATGCATGATGTAAATTTAAATTAGGAAAACTGCAGTGTTATAACCCCATGAATGAGCCAAACTGCAGAGTTTGTTTCTGCTATGAATGGTAAAGGGTCTTCTTTTTCTATTTGTAAAAGGGTAGAAGTGGCATCTTTCATGGACATAGATTGTTGTTTTTTAGTCAAGTTAAAAGGTAAAAACAAAGAGGATGAGTTGACATAGTCCCATGGCACTCTACCCATTTTAAGCATCTGGAAGGTCCATGCTAACTGCATAATAGAGCGCAATTCGTTCTGACCATGATATAACACAGATACATCATCCAGTACAATATCAACAACAGAAGAAACAATATTATTCAACAAGTATATCCTGGAAGAAAGGGTATTAATACTGTTATCTACCAAAGCAAGAACTTTTTCAAGATTAGCTTGGTCTATAGCCCTTAAACGTGAAGCGGCTTCAATTTGAGACAATTTCCAAATCAAATTTTATTGAAAACTGCATATATATATATATATATATATACATATATATATATATATATATATATATATATATATATATATATATATATATATATATATATATATATATATATATATATATATATATATATATATATATATATATATATTGTTTAGGTCTTGGGCCAATCGGTCCTTTTATGAAATCAGATAAATCCACATTATTCTATAACATTGTCAAATGCTATTTAACAGAAGCCAAGGAAGAGTGTTTTAAAAAGGTTTCACATAATTTACCAACAGAGTATGTTGTAACTGAATGTCTTATTGAAAAATGCGGATCATGTTTTTCCTGCGTGTAACCTGGAGTCCTGTTATGGAAACGCATTTGGCATGCATCTGCACTGGTCTGCCAAACCAACCACCCCTTAGAGTCAAGCTTCGAGATATTAAATGTTGCATTTGTAAATAAAGATTGCAACTCCTCAAATGTGTAATTGGTCGTAACATTCCAGTCTCAATATTCGGCAAAGGAAGGAAAAACAGGAGTCTTCAGTTGCTTAGCTGTAGCTAAACCCAGACATGTAGTCTGATAGAGAGAATCATTTAAAAGCAGTATTTATGTTAGAATAACACATGCACGATGCAAAGCTTCTGTTCTCTGCACCTGCCAAGGTTTGGAACCCTAAACTGATTTCAAATCAACTGTATTTTTACAATGTTCAAAGCCACCCACTGCCAATTTAAGGATGTAATCATTAGAGCATAACCTTCATATTTGATTTAGAGTTCAATTTAAAATAGTAAGATTCAGGGTTTGTCTTATCAAAACTTGTAAAATATGTAAATTTATCTAACAGGGTCTTAGAACTCCCTATTGAAGTTGTGGGTCAATGTTCCCATTGAGTGTAATTAAAAGCAGCTCTAAAAGCAGTTTTCTTATGCAAATAATGTTGGCCATAATGCTGATAGAAAACCAAGTCAGCATAATTTGCAGAATTCAAATACAAGTCTTCCGCATCAAATGCTGCATAGTATTTTAAATTCTTAAACAGTGAATGTATTGCCCGCACATCCCAGTCATCTGAAAGTATGTTATATTTAACTACATCACCCATTGATACACGAAGTACATTTGGAACGTTACAAACACTGTAGGACCATGAATTTGAAACAGGACTTTATCCCACTCTATGCTATCCGTCACCGGGCAGGCTGTGATGTTGACGAAAGACAGCTCCCTTTTCATGATGTGGGATGAAGAATGCGGGACCAATGTTACATCTACCAGTTTTACAGCAGAGCGTTCTTTAAGGTAGTGTCCATTGATCAAAAGAAAAAACACTGTCACAAATCCAATGGACATGAATAAAAAAATAAGGATGAGCACCAGCCAAATATATATCCATTTGGCAACCAAAAAAGTTCATTTTAACCAGGAGATAAAAATTGCAAATTTTAAAGGGGGCAAAGTCGATGTTGAATGAGAGTCAAATGAAAAATGCGACTTGTTTCTGGTTGTAGCATCCAATCCAGACAACGATTTACTTATAGGGTAAGTATAATCTGGCTGTTCAATAGCAGCTGAGGATTGTACGACCATCAAAGGCTTAGCAACAGAGTCAATCTCTATGGCAGTTTCAGGATTCCCAGGAATAGTGGCATATGATGAAGCTGGTGGCAAATTATTCCGAATCGGCCAGATGTTGTAGTTTGACATTGTCAATTCAGACGGATCTGTTGTCCTTACAACCTGGAAGTGGTAGTAACATTACTGTATGAGATCCCTGCACGCCCAGCACTGGAACCGGAGCTTGATAGGATGGACTAAATTCTTTTTTGTTAGACACCTTCTCTCAGACCAGTTCTCCAACTTTAGGCAGCAAGTCGATCACTGGAATCTGCAGTGCACCATCAGCAGCGGCAGATAATTGTTCTTTTGCAAGACTGTCTCTTGTGTCTTGTAGGTTCTGTAATACAGCACAATGTTTATCTATGTCAAATGGGACTGAAGCAGCCGCCAAGTCTAGATCAACAAGGTCTGGCACATACATTTTCATGCCAAAGAGCAATTCGTAAGGGGTCTGTCCACCCAGAGGTCTTCTCTGGAGATTATTAAGTGCACATTGTATGCTATACAAATGGGGGAGCCAGTTCGTGCCAGTGCCTAAGACTCTAGCTGTTAAGGATTGTTTTAAGTCACAGTTCATTCGCTCTACCACAGAATTGCCCTCAGGCCGGTATGGAGACAAAAATTTAACCTTGACCCCCAAAGACAGCATGGATTCTTTGTATGCCTTAGAGGAGAATGCCGGACCGTGGTCCGAATGTAAGGTGCCCACTGCAAAAATTCCCACAAAGACACGCAAATCCCTGACTACAGTTCAAGCCTCAGCGCTGCACTGTGGCCAAACCCATGGAATACATGTGCACGAATCAACTGCAACTAAGATGAATTTATAGGCAGTATCAGAAGAAAATCGACAGCAGTGATCCAAATAGACACAAGCAAATGGTCTATTGGATATGCATAACAGTGTTTGTGGTGGCCGGGTCACAGTAGATGGCTTGATTTGCTGACAAATATCACAAGAAAGTACATAAGTACGTGTTGTTTATATAAGCCAAGACACCAGTAACGTTGTCGCAAAATACTGACTGTAGCAGACACACCAGCATGTGCCGAGGCCATGCCTTCATGTGCTGTAATTATCAATGGAAGCCTGTGGTCCGCGTTGGGAATCCATCTTTCATCAACGTTATTAATTGTCACATAGGGGACGCCATCAGGATTTAAATGATAGGAGTATTTGGAAAGGAATCCCTTTTGATAATTACCTCCCTTCTCAGTAGCAGCAATAGCCACCAAGATGCCATCATCAATTTTACTGATGGATCTTGTAAATGCTGCTACTAAGCACGTGTCCACTGCTGGCTTAACTGCTTCATCAGCTAAGCTGTAACCAACCACGTGTACTCCTACACGTTGGTGGTCAAGAGTATGAATTACTTGTGTGAGCGGGAGGCTTTCTTTGAGCTCTGCCGATTGAACTCATAGCAACTTAAGCTTAATTATCTTGCCTTTGAAATCACAGTAGTCATTTTGAGACCAAAACAGCAAATTGTCATTAAAAGACTGGACATAGTAAAAGGAATCGCTTACAATCAAAGTAGTCACTGTAGGATCTGCAAACTCCAGTGGGAGCAACAAAGCAGGTAGCTCAGCCAATTGGGCAGTGCAGTCACCGAGGGCCCACAAATGAACCACACTGGACTTAAACTCGCTGTTTACTATAGAACCTGCCACAATCTCACAGGCTGCAGAATATGAATGGTTAGATCCAATCGCAGGTTGCGCCGAACTGTCAGTGTAAAAGATACTACGGTAATCCGCAAGCGGGCGCACAGACAGAGGAGCTGGATGAACAAATTCATATTGCAGAGACTTCTGAGTCTGTAACGAGGAATCATAGATAAATGTGACATCAGGGGATGTCAACGATGTAGCCCATTGTATCCACCATGGATATATAGCTTTGGAGTTAGGTACACTCGCGTTTGTCACTGCTTTCAGAGCAGGATATGGTGTTACCACCAACATGTGTTTTCCTTGTGCCAGCGTGCGTTCCTTTAGAATCGCCACCTGGAACGCTGTCAATAGTTTCTCGACTGAGGAAAACCTCAGTTCTGCTGAAGTGTACAAGTGTGACTTATAAGCAATAGGAACTGTGTCTCCTTTGTTAAACGTCATGTATGTGAAACCCACTGCTCCTTGCACAATTCTTACTACTAAGCTAGTATGTATGTCATGAGATAACAATAGTTTAGAATCAAGTAAATCAGACTGCAAAGACTGCAGTATAGTTGTGTGTTCCGGATGCCAGCATTCTTTCGCAAATGTAGATTGTATCAAAGCATAAAGAGGCTTGATACACTGGGCATACTCTGGTACGTATGTACGACCAAAGTTTAAGAAACCCAGCAGACATTTTTCTGGGTTGTAGGGGGATGCAAACAAGCGCACTTTTCCAAGAAGTGCGGTGCTAAACGGCATCCCTCCTAGTTGAGCTCGTAGCCCAAGAACACCACAGCGAATTCAGCAATGTGTGATTTTGCAAAATTAAATTTGTAACAGTAGTCCGCAAATTCCACAATGATGCTGTCCACGTGACAAAGATGCGGATATAACTCGTCGTCTGTAAGATAAATATTATCTACATACGAATAGGCATCAGCGTCGATTACGTCTAACAACGAGACTACACGTGCAGCGAAAACACCTGGGCTATTTTTATAGCCCATGGCCAATCTTTTAAATTGTTTTTGTTTGCCGCCGTGCATAAAAGCTGTCCACTGACTGGACATGGGGGACAGATTGTGGCTAAAAAGCCATTGGATATATCCAGAGTTGTCTTATATTTTTTGCAAACTAAACTGTCCACAAGGGCTAAACTATGGGTATTCTGTACCGCATTTTTCCGACAATGAGAGTTCAAATGACGGTAATCCAAAATTATGCGGTACAACCTGTCTGGTTTTGTTAAGGTAAAAAGAGGGTTATTCATTGGTTATACCCATGTCTCAATTACCCCTTGATACTCTAATTGGTCGAGTATTTCAGCTAGAGAAGCCTTTGCCTCCCCATGGATGGGATATTGGGGTTGTGCCTGTGGCATGGACCGCAATGGAATCTCATAATGGTGAGATGTTATATCCCAACCCACCTGAGCATGGTATAAAGCCGGTGCAAGAACTGTAGCCCACTTTTCCTGCAAAATGTTAGGCATGCTCCTTCGGGACACTATGTGAAAAACTATGGATGATTACCTCCTCCCCTCTCGGAGCAGCTACAACAAAAGGTCGGGCCAGTCTGCCTCTGCCAAGAGGATGTCACAGGAAGAAGTCAAATTTTCCCCAAAAAACCCTTTGATAATGTGTTTTATGTCACCTTCGATAAGAATACTAATGTCATATACTCCATCAGGGAGAGCCACTCGGGTGTCAGACGTTTCAATTGTGATGAAAGTATCAGTTGCTGTTGCCTCCAGAAACGTACGCATTGCTTGCCGCACTACTGTAACCTCTGCTGTGCTGTCTAGCAGCGTAACCGCCCATGTTTGATTCCGGAGCTGTGTCCTCACCGTCTGTGGCATACCTTGAAGTTAAAGCGGCCACTTTCTTCTTCTGGAATGGAGGGCGCTGATGAGGAAACTCCTCTTTTTTACCCTTCCTGTCACTCGTCTGTGGCTGCTCACGACCCTGCGGGGCACTTCGACCTCTTCCGCGATCCTGGCAATCACCTCCACCGGCATATGAGCCCAATGCTTCCTGTGAAGATCGAGGAGAACGCGTATCAGGAACCTGAAATCGATCAGGAGATTTAATTCTCGTGCGGTCATGCTGATCATAAGTTTGTTTCAGGATCGAAGGGGCAGGGAACGATGCACCTCCCCCTTGCTTTTGTTGAGCTTTCCCCTGTTTATTATTCTTCCAATTCTTTTTAGGGAACTGTGCATGATCGCCTTGTTCATTTTGAGACATCAGTTGTGCCTGTGGCTGTGCCTGCACCCTAGCGAAAGGCTTAACACCCAAACTGTTAAGCCCAACTGTCTTATGAACTTGGGCTATAATCTTAGGTAATTCGCGGGGCTTGTCTATATCTGGGACAAGCCCGAAAGCATTGGACACCTGAAAGTTGACTGCATCATCCTTAACATTAGCAAGGATTAGATCAGCAACTACATCATACGCTCCAACTAACATCATACCCCATTCAACTGCCACCTCTGGTCCGTGCTCATCCTGAACATGCTTGATCACAGAGGGGAGAACCATCATGGATGGTATGCCAAAACACTTTGCATACACTGTCGCGAATATTTTACCCCAACTCTCACAATCAGTGACTTTGGGTACCAAGTCTTTCTGCAGACTAATTATCAATATTCAGTGCTTCTCCACTGGTGTGGTATGTCGAAACACTACTTCCAGCTGGTCAAATTTCTCTGCAAGCCAATAAGGTAAATCTTCCTTATCCGAGGGAGGTTTGCCCATAACCGAATTAACCATTACGGGGCTAATGGCAACCTCACCAGCTCCAGCTGGTAGCTGAGTAACTCAAGGTACTCCCTCCTGGACGTTGCGCTTTACATATTGAACCATTGCTCTATACACACGTATTAGTGTAGTATGCATGAGATGGAGTGCTGTCACATCGCACGTCATATATCATTGACGCAGCGCATAACCTGCCAACATGACAGGTGTCAGGGGCACAGGAAGGGTGCCATCCAACCAAATGCAATGCAGCCAAGCTGTCAACGGAACTCCCAGAGTTCTATATGGCCGATACACAGCAGGAATGGCGGTAGGGGCGTATCTATGCCACAAATTATCCTCTCCTTCAACTGTCGGAAACGTCACCCATGAATAAAACACCTCATAAGTGTATACTGGGTTGGATTGAACCACAAAGATCAGATTGACTCCAGCATCCGGCACTCCAAATCCTTGCAAATGGTGCCGGACAGCCGCGCGACTGTGTGCCACGATGTCAATGTCAACCATATAGAAACGCGAAAAGAAAATTAAATTAAATGGACACCAGACAAAGTTGGGTGTAATTCAAAATACGAACAAAAACCTTTTTATATATTTCAAGCTGAAATCACCTATAAAAGCGTCAATATAGGTATGTAATCCGTCCCCAATGTTTGCCGGAATCAGAGGCGAGGGGATTATGAACAAATACTAAGAACTACTAAAGTGCCTTGTATATAATTACCAGACCAAATGTATGGTGCGCCATGTTGCAAGGATTCTGCACATATACAAAAAAATGCACAGGAACACAGGCCTTCGGTGTATTGTGGTGTACCAAAAACACACCTCAGTTCCCAGAACCCCTATCCGGCTAGCTGTAGTATCCCATACGTTCTCCGTATTACAGCAGAGCTACCAATGTTTGGATATCCTAGAACATGCGAATCATGGCTTCTCAGAATTTGTGGAAACAAGACACTCTTTCACTTAGACGCTCATACCTGTTTACAAAGAGAGTAACCAGAGACACTGTATAGTTTAAAATGTTTATTTTAACTAACAAGCTCTGTGGTGCAGTACATGTGCTAACATTAGCATAAAATGCATAAAAGCAATATAATCAGCATAGTTACAATTCCATATAATAAGAACGGGGACAGCATATTATGATGACAGTGGATGAAGCCTTATAGTGCTTTACCACCCTCCCTATGCTACAAGCTATGTTTATTATATAAGTGAAGGACCTCTGGGCTTGGTGGGCGCAACCCCTTACCTCAAGTCTTAGATGTTAGGATGTACATCTCCGGACAAGCACAACTCTTCCTCTGGAGATGTTTTCTCCAAGTGTGTCTAACTTGCATCTGTGCAAAATTGAAAGCACCTGAAAAGTCAGTAGCGCAGCTGTGTTCCTTGTTATGTCTACTATGTGTATTGGACGGACAAAAGCCGATAAACCAGTGAATTTGTTTTTGTGCCCTTGAACACGATGTGCAGACGAGAACTCAGAGCACAGCAGAAATAGTGAAAGGCAGACAGTTCCCATGCGAAGTAGCAATAGCAAAAGTGTTTACGGGAACTAAAGCATGTAGTGTCATGTACAAAAGCGGCAAGATGGCGTTGATGCAAAGCACAAACTCCTGCTAACTTACCAACGTCCGCTGGCACCCCTGAACCCTCACGACACCTTCAACCTAATTTCTTTATTCATCAGCTTTTTCTCCTCATCCTTTACTACTCTTTTCCCATCTCTCACTCATCAAGCTTCATCTCTTAATCCTTATGCGTTACTAACCAGCCCTCATCCCTTACTCCTCATTCATCACTTCTCATCCATTATCCCAATCACATACTCATCTCTCACTCCTGTCAGATCCCTCATTTTGAATCTCCCACTTTCTATTCTGCACTCCACAGCACCCATTCCTCATTTTTCATTTCTTGCTACTCATCCTTTACTTCTCACTTTACTCCTTATCCTTATTACCTCAGTCTTTATACGCCACTCATCAGTCCTCAGCTCTCACTCTTGATTACTCACTTCTCAACCTTCCCCCACAGTCATTTCTTTCATAGTTAAATCATGTCTCACCTTAATTCTTATCCATCAGCCCTTATCCTTCCACATCCTTTCCTCCTCATGTATACCCTACGACTTTTTAACACTCACATATCAGTCCATATCTATTACTCATCCTACCTCTCTTCTGACTTCCCATTCCTCATCCCTTCTCTTCTTTTCCACTCCTCATTCCCTACTTCTATTCTGTCATGATTAGGGTCCATTTTACATTTTGGCAGAGAGGGAACAGTAGTTCCTGTCAATGCTTGAAAGTCCAGCAGCAGACATTTTAAAATTTGGCAGTCGGAATCTCTCTCAGAGTGAGGGAGTAATTTACTCCATCTCCCTGGTGGATTTCAGACACAGACAAAATATAAATGAGTCCTTAAATGCCCTTCTTCTGGTTCTCACTTTTTTCCTCACCCATTCCCCCTTCTACCCTCACTTCTTATCCCTAACTATCAATCAGCCATCCTTCATTCCCCATACATAAGTCATCCCTCACCTCTCATCACTTCACATCGCTCACTCTGCATCTCCCAACCTATGTTTTAATGTTTCATCCTTCACCCCTCATCCCACAGTTGTCCCACCACATCCCACACCCCTCATCCCTTATTCCATCTTTTTATTTCTCACTCTTCCACTCACTCTTCATCACTTATTTGTCACACTTCTTTCCTCAACTCACCTTATTCTTCTGTTCTCACACCCAACTGCTGATACCCCCCTCAGAGAAATGAGTGCAATGGACAAATGGTGATACCTTAAAATGAATACCACACTGGCTGTTTTAGGACATGCTGATCACATACATCTAATGCCTCAGTTCTCTTTCCTCATTTCATACCTTCTTGCCATCACTCCTTTTTCTGCGCTTTTCATTCTTGTCTTCAACCATCATTCCCCATTGTTATCCATCACTCCTCAGTGCTCAGCCCTGATGTCTGACTCCTCATCCTTCATTTCTCATTCATTAACTCTCATCCCTCACTTTGAATTACTTATCCCTCCAGTCTCACTCCTCAACACTCGTTTATCTTATCCCTCACCCGCCTTCTCCTTCTCCATCAGTCTCCATCCTCATGGCTCAATCTTCATCCTTTATTCCTCTCTCCAAATTCCTCACTAACTCACCCTGTTCCTTCACTCTTAATCCCTCATTCCACACTCTTGCCCGGATTTCTTACTCTACAACCCTCTTCCATCACTGCTCACTCATTCTCTCTTTAACAGTAACAAGGAAACTTGACAAATTATGGTTTCCTAAAATGTCTACCACCCTGACCATTTTAGGGTATCCTTATCCCGTCTTTCTCATGACACTTTTCTCAATATTCACCCCATATGTCTCACTCATCATGCCTCACTGTTCTCTCATTCTTCCTTCATCACTGAAGCCTCACTAATCAACCTTCAGTCCTCATTCCTCACACTTCATCTCTCATTCTTTATTTCTCATCTCTCACTCCCTATCCACCTTTCCTCATTCGTCATACTTCAAATGTGCAGTACATGATCCCTTTTAAGACATCCTAATTGCTCACTCCTCATCCCTCATACTTTAGCACTCATCCCTTAAACCTTATCTGTCATACATCACTCCTCACTTCTCAGGCCTCATCTACCACTCCCAAAACTCATAACCCATCTTCCATGTCTTATCTTCAATCCCTCATCTCTCAGTAGTCACTCCTCATCTCTTGCACCTCATCACTCATTTTTCTTCTCACTTCATTCTTCCTCAGCTCTTTACCCTAATCGCTGATTCTATATCTCTAATGGTTCACCTTTTCTTCTTGCTTTGGTGATGAGTGAAATTGTCAATGATGTCCTAAAATGTACATCACCCTGTCTATTTTAGGACAATTAAATACTTCACGCACCATGTCTCTGTTCTTATTCCTCATTCCTTATCACTCAAGCCTATCTCTAATTTGTTATTGTCCATATGACTTACTCATCATCCCTCATTCCTCACATGTGCCTCATTAACCCTTACACTTGCCTTACCTCCCTCCAAAAAATTGGAAAAAACACTGCAATACATAATATTTCACAAAAATAGTGTACTACGGTGTATTTACAATTTTCAACATATTTAATTCTTAAAAAAGGTCTAAGCAGTATTGCAGTAATATCTAGAAATGAATGTGCTACTTGCAAGTTTAAAAAAAATAACAAACATTTTTCTTAAAAAACATACTTGCTAAGTGCTAGAATGGCACTCCCTAAACTTGTTTTAAAAATATTTAAAAACTATATTAGAAAATGTCCCTACCGATTACCACTTTCATAAAGGGGCAATAGGTAGCGAACACGACTAAAACCCAGAAGTTACCTATATCTAGAGCTCTACCTAGAGCACAGCCAAAGGGTAGTGAAAATAATATGGATGCCTTTTAATTTCATAAACACAACCATTAGCAAATCATCTACTGCTTTGTCATTGCCATGTACCAGGCTATACAGCGAAGTTACAGTGGTATACTAGGGCACAATTTATCATTAAGGCCAACCTGTAGAGTTGTATTGCATTACCTCTGTGTCACGCATGGTGTTGCATGGGCAACGCAATTCTTAAGTCAGATGCACAAAGCAATGCCAGGCCACCATGTGTGACCCTGCATTACTTGGTAAATATGTAAATTCACTGTTTTGGCATTACTCTGCACACCATAATCTACATTCCTGCTATATTTCAAATACCTCATACTCCACTCTATTCCACAGTGTCCCACTTCACTATGCATCACTCCACTGTATGGTATTCCACTGCACACCACGGCAATGTACACCATTCCACCCTTTGCCACTCCACTGCATGGCGCTCCACTCCACGCCATTCCACTGTACTCCACTCCACTATACGCTTTTAAATTCTATCCCACTTCACTGTACGCCACTCCACTCTATGTCACTGTACTTTACACTAATTCACTTTGCCCAACTCTAGTCTATACCACCATACAGTATAGTATTCCATTCTACCCCACTCCACTGTACGCTACTCCACTCTATGCTATTCCACTGTATGCCACTCTACTGTACGTCACTCCACTGTACGCTATTCCACTGTTTGACACTCCACTGTACACTACTCTACTCTGCACCACTCCACTCAATGCTATTCCACCATATGCCTCTCGAAACTAAGCCACTCCACTGTGCACCTGGGCCGTACTCTAAACTCTAAAATCACCCTTGCCTCCCTTTACTTTCACAAGCCCCTAAAAACACGTAATTTGAAAAAATTATTACCTGCGTAGCAAAGTACTGTGTGGTAAAGGTAGAAATACTAACCTGTGTGTTACTTACCTGCGTGGTAAACTTATCTGTGGTAATGGGTACATAATAAAGTATGTTTCCTTCTTTTATTTAAGGCTACATATTTGTTATATTCGTTCTAATTAATTAATTTTAGCCCATATGACATACTTTCAGAATGTGTAATTTTAATATCTATTGTTAATTTTAAAGCAAATCAAAATAACTTCAATGCATGCCATTTTCATTTAACCTCATGCGCGCTAGCGGAATTCCGCTCCTGCGCTGAGATTTTCGAAATTGCACTTTTGGTGACGAGCTGGGCTCGTCATCAGCGTGCGAGGTGGCTACGCAATGACGAGCCCAGCTCGTCATCAGCCTGGAAGGGGTTAAACATGAGTCATATTAATTTAAACATGGCTCGTGTTCATTTAATTCATTGCAATACATGCCACATTTATCTCACATAATTTTATAATTCTTTCAACAAGGTTCATATTAATTTTAATAAATGTCATAATAATTTAGATATGGGACATATTCATTTCAGCAGGTGGCATACTCTTTTAAAAGAGGTTAATTTTATTCATTTTAGCATGTGTCATATTCCTTTCAATAAACGTCATATTTATTTCAATCAATGCCATAGTCACATTAACACTTAGCATATTAATTTTAGCATGGGTGTTATACATTTCAACATATGTTATAATTATTTCAATCCATGTCATATTATTTTAGAAGTGATCATATTAATATCAGTGCATGTTATATTCATTTCAACGAGTGTCATAATTTTAGCATTGTCATATGCTTTTTAATGTATGTTGAATTAATTTCAATAGGGTTCATCTTATTTCAACTAATTTCATATTCATTTTAGCATGTGTCATATTCCTTTCAATGGGTGTTGTGTTTATATTAACACTTTTTGTATTATTATTTTTACAAAATCCACATTAATTTTATCACATATAAGAATAATTACAATTTTTATCATAAGATTTTCAATGCAAGGCAGAATCATTTTGATAAATGTCATGTTCATTTCAACGTTACACATATTTATTTTAACTTCAAATTAAATTCCTCTGAATGAAGCTCATATTCATATTAGTAAGTTGTATTCATTTTAACATGTGTCAAATTCCTCTCAATCAATGTTATATTTGTTCCAATAGATGTCATAATCCTATTAACACTTGTCATACTACTTTTACCATGCATAATATACATTTTAAGCTATGTCATATACATTTCAATATGTATCATTTTAATTTCAATGCACGCCATATTCATTTTGACAAACGTCATGAGAATTTCAGTGTTGGTCATATTCATTCCTTGTGAGTCATGTCAATTTCATTTCAATGGAGTCTATAATAATTTCAACATAAGTCATATTCATTTAAAATCATCTCATCTTCATTTCTGTATTTATCACATTCATATCAATCTCGGTAATGTTCATTTCAATGCAATCCATAGACATTGTAATCTATTATATCAATTTCAACATGTCATATTTATCTCGACAATTGTCGGTCATTTCAAGAAATGTCACATTCTTTTTTGATGCATATTTTATTAATTTCAGTGCTTGCTATATTGTTTACAGTGAGGACAATATTAATTTTAGGATAATTAATATATATGTTAGTATTTCTCTTATTTAATTCAGAGTGTGTGTTATTCATATTATTTACTAAGTAGCATATTAACTGTGCCATGTTTCATATTTGTTCTGGTACAAGCCAGATTCATTCTTCTGGGTATCATAATTATTTTGACACATATGACATTCATTCTTATATGTGTCATATTCATTTTGCTATGCATTTCAGGAGGTGTACTATATGGGTATCTGTAATTCTGACGTGAACAGCTTCCCATAGCTTGCATAATTGTATTGATATTGAATGCAACCATTGTAGAGATGGCCAAAGGGGAATTATACAGGCAGCAATTGTAGGTCATGAAATTATGCATTCGTGTTTTCTCCCTGCATCATGCCAGAATAAGTGGAGGTACAGAGATCCCCGGTGTCAGTGATATTGGGGGATGCTATGTATTACAGCATGTGCACTGAAGCACATTGAGAGGTCAATATGTGCATGCATGTGTAGCAAGCTCTTATCTGTTGAATACTGGATGCTACCCTAGGAAGCGGTCAGTGCTTAACCCTGCCCGATGGCTTCGCTAGTAACTGGAGTACCAAGTATCTTGGGTATGGTAGAATTTAAACTCGTATTCAAGCTGTAGACTGTTGCTCCATTGAAGGATTTCAGGGTTTATTAGTACACAGCCATGGAACTGTCCAGTGAAATCATCTTTTGGTGGGAGTAAGTGCTGATTTATTAAAGAATGCTACAATGCATACAGTCGTGTGATCGACATTTTGTCATTTGCATAGCACCACAGAAAGTGATAGTTAGTTGTCAGTGTTCCAAAAAATAGATTTCAAAAATCCTGATTATTTCATAAGGTAAGGCTGGCATCCAGTTATAAAGTGGAGCAATGATTTTCAGAGTGGACTGTAACGTGTTCTTCACTGAGAGAACATTAGAGTTCAAAGAAATGTTTCACAAATACATGAGCGAGTGAGATGTGAGCACCCAATTTCAGTGTTGGTCAAATCATAAAAGCATGAAAAATAGGAAAGAGAGAGACATATAAAAAGCTATAGATGATGGACAAAGAAGAACTTAGTACCAAACAAAACTCTGATGTGCCTGATCTGAAATGTATTCTCTTTTAGGAACCACTTAACATTGTTTTCTGCTCTTTATTTAGTATGCCAAGTAGCGGATGGTGAACATGGTAAATCATCATTCGCAGGCAAACACTAAAGATTAATAATTTCAGGGTTGGTTGCATGTATGCATCAGGTATGATCGCTGTAATGCCATTAATGATGTGGGCTCTCAATTGCATCCATCAGCAGCACTCAGGAGAGCATTGCAGAGGAAAGTGGCAAGGAGTAGAATTCTATGTACCAGTGGAATACTGGTTTTAACAATGTATAATTGTAGTATCACGGTGCGATTAGCACATAACAAATTCAATGTATTATGCTGAGAGGTTATGTTTGTTTTACAGAATTTCAAAATGGTTGTTATTGTATGTTGCCATCTCACAGTCACCTTTCTGTACTTTCCAGATAATGCACTCAAAAGAAATAAGGGGCCTCATTTATGAAAAGTGACGCATCGCTGCGTGAAAACAGCGATGCGTCACTTTTCATTGCGCCCTCCTTGCGACACCAATGATGCGTCATATTTACATTATGACGCATCATTGCGCAAGGAGTTACAGATACGTCAGTATTTCTGACGTATCTGTAAGTGCAAAAGTGACGCATTGCTGGAGTGTGTCACAAAAGTGGCGCAACTCCAGCAATGAGTCCTTTCACATGGGGCAAGCCCCATGTGAAATGGTCTGCGTCAGTCTTACGCCTGCTGTGAGGCAGGCGCAAGATTTTTATGCAAAGGCATCCTAGAAGTGACGCAGTGAAATCTCATATATTTCACTGCGTCACGTCTACGACCCTTTCTTGCGTCAATACGCCCTCCTTGCATACATTATACCTGGCGCAGGTATAATGTGGCGCAGGGGTTTACAAAGTGACGCATGTACCTAGATGCGTCACTTTGTAAATATGGAGCAACAAGGCGCATTTTTTACGCCACTGGTGCGTCACAAAAAGTGACGCACCGGCAGCGTAAAAGTGACGCAAGGGCTCATAAATGAGGCCCAATGTTTTGAAAACACGTCATTCTCTCATACTCCATGATGCTTTGTTCTGCAGTTTCTTTTTTATGCTTTGTTAGCAAGCTTTGCAAGCAAGTGAATTCTATTCTAAGGTCTCACCTATTGGGACCTTGATGCGTTTCTCATGAAAACTTAACCTTTATTTGTAACAGAATTTGTATTAACTATTAGGTGTTTCAGGAGCACCGGGGTAGAGAACCGCATCACATTAAACTGTGGGACAATGCTGATAAATGTAATTTTAAGTTGTATTGTTTTTTTTTGTAATATAATTTACTGGGCTCTTTAGACCTTTCCTCATTCACACCAAATGTATAGACCTTATTGTATTTCACCCTTTAAAATGAGCCTTACCCAGAGGGTGCTGGGTGCACTCTCCTCAGACCTTCAGGAGGCAATACTCTGAGGGTCTGATTGTTGATTAATGGCTTAATTACTGAGCTGAATTATACTTTTTTTGGGTATTTCATACTTTGCATTTATTTTGAACTTCATACCTCATGTGACATACTGACTGAATTTTTGCCATTGAATTTTACTTCTTGTAATGACTTTAATTTTTGATTAAACCCTTCTTGGTTTTCACTGTAATAGTTTCCAGTATTCATTGTAAAGCCAAATGTGCTTTACAATTGATATTGAGATGTTACGTAATATAAAATTACTTTCAATGACAAAGACCAGTTGTGGAGCAACAAAATCCTAAAAGTAATATCACCACTACTGGTTCATCAGTAGCGCTTCAGGAAGGAGAGATGGAAGAAAAGTGCTACATAACCCATTATGCATGGGACGTTTCACCAGAGTGAGGTTGTGGCTGTGGAGGAAAGCACGGGCAGAGCACAACTAGCTGATGTGGGGACCATTGGTAGAGACTGTGTTGAGCTGTGCTTAATTTGTAAACCTTTAGGTGCCTGGGACCTCATCAGGAGTCAACCACAGTTTCTGCTACCCATTGCACCTGCCAGAGCTGCCAATGACAGTACCTACGCAACTACTAGTTATCGCACTCCTACAAGTGTGACTTTTCAGACTATTCAAGTCCCCCAAAGCAAGCAGAATGACTTGGGAGGAAGGTATTAGTTGTTTTAATGTACATTGAATTAATAAACAACTGTTGTTTTGCTCATATTTTTATTGCACAAACCTCCAACACCATGTGTCAGCTGTCATAAGTACTGGTGTTGACAATTGAGTGCTGGGGCCAAGAACCGAAAACCAACGGCTCCAATTTGGCACGGGTGTGGTGCTTGCGTTGCCGTGGGAACATGAAGTGCTGTCTATAGCAGCAAGTAGACAAACGTCACTAGTCTAGTATTTTTCAAAACAGAATTCAAATAACAGTCATTAAATAAGATTTACTCAAAAAGGGAGTTCGAGGTCAGTAATTTAAAAAACAATGAAGATTTATTAAGGATATTAAAGTGAAATACAGAAGTCAAATATAGTGTATTTCTATTAATCAGTAATAATATATAAAAATCAATTACCGTGAAGGCTCTTAGCATTGAAGTAGATGTAGTGATGAGCAAAAGCTGAATTTTAGACTAGTCCATAATGTGCAGCAAATTGATAGAACATCAGACAGCATCCTTAAAAGAGACTAAAAAATATCTGTCTCACACCCAAATTGAAGGCCTTTTATGACAATTGTGATCATAAAAAGCAGTGAAGGTCATACAGTCAGCATGGGGTGAGCCAATGTATGTACACATTGCCAAATCACAGTTCAGCACTATAAAACACCATACAATACCATCACCCTAGCACTATCCCCTAAATGATTAATTATGAGTCCCCTTCGAATCTATTATCATCAGAGACGAGAAATATAAACACACAATGAATATTTGAATGCACCAGAAAATACAGGATGGAATTGAGGCCTAGTTTTACCTATACCTGAAACACATAATCCTGTACATCATCATTATTGTTTCATTGCTAATGGTTCGTATTAATATAAAAAAATAAAACTTAGTTCTGATACTAGTACGTTGAGATGCTTTTGCTGTCATTCACTGCCCTCTTCTAAGCACTTGCCATCTGCATCAGTCTCCTTATTTTTGGCAGTGCAGGGATGCTGCTGGCACCTGTGCTAAATGCTTGATGAACGGTCCATTGGTGAACGGTCTACTGTTGCTTTTTAAGTATTCGGTTATGAGGTAATTCTTGGTGTCGACCCATAAAGCTTATGAAGTATTCAGTGCTTGCCCCTATGGTAATCCTATGCAACTCTAACTCCAGAAATCCCCCACTAGTCTGCTCATCATACACTCAGTGGCCAACACGCCCCATCATGGTTTGTATGATGTCAGAAAATTTGATACATGATAAATGGCCCAGAAGTGGGAAGACTAGCCTAGGTTATGTGTATTTCGCAGGGGTGGCTCCTCTATTGGAGTGGAAGAGTGTTGCTCCACCTAAGTCCCCCTAAAGCCCCACAGATGAAAAATCAAATGGTAATTCATTATAAATTTATTTTTCATCGTCCCATCCTGAACCGATAGCCATGACGGTCTGGGCCTGCTAAGTGATAGCAGGGAGGATTAGTGGACAGATGGCTGCCTTTGCACTGTTTTAAGTGTGCATGTCTCTTTGGCCAGCTATCTTGAGTTGGCCAGCCACACATGCGCACTTTAAACCTCTCAACCCAGCTGTCTTAAGACAGCTAGATTGACAGCAAGGGCAGACATCCAGTGCCCTCGAGAGCGCCGGGAGAGGCTGCAATCACCAAACAGGGTGCTGCTCACATGCTTGTTAACAGCACATGAGCAGGCAAGGATTGGTATAGGGACTTTGGTAGGGCCTGCACTGCAGTCCCAGTAGAAGAGGTCGGAGTGAGGAGGATGTCGTCGGACACAATCTGGTGTTTTTCTATTTTCTTTAATTTTTCTTTTGCTTGCCTGCCCTTTCCCCTCAGTAGATCCCAGCTGCCACTGATATTTGAGTGTGTGGGCAACATATTGTGCACGCAAATGTGAGCAATGGGATACTGGTCTGGAAACATATAAGCAATGCTTAAGTTTGGAGTACTTCCACATATGGTGGCAAAGTTTTGGCTGTGGTAAGATACCTCACAGTGCAAATGACGGAACATACTTTATATATGAGTACATGAGGTTAGGATGGTGATTGTGTGGCACAAATGGCAATACCTTGGCATAATGGCAAAAACTGATTTGTGGGTACTTGGGTATAGATACAGAAATACACTGGCAGGGAGCAATTAAGAGATGCCACAGTTCTGAAGTGAGCTGTGGCTAAGCTTCCGCGCTGCACAGAAAGGGGATCTCATGGTGGGAAACTGATTTGAACAGGAAAAAAGATTGATTGGCATGAGCAGCAGGGCAATACTGAATGAAAATGAGTGAGGTAATGTGTGTAACTAAGGAAACATACAATATTTAGGAAATAAGAAAAACGTACTGGGTCATTTAGACCCTGGTGGGCGGCTCTTCGACCTGGCAGGTCAGCTGAGGTCCTTGTCTCTGCTCCTCTGGTAGAGTACTGCTCAACAAATTCAGAGGACCCTAAAAGAAAGGCAACATCTTTATTTCTTCAGTGGCGGGGTTTCCATTGAAGCTGTGAATCCACTTGAAAAAGTATATTTAATGATGTATATTTAATAATGTCGCAATAAACGTTATTATTTTTGTATAACAATTATTGTTACAATAGTTCTTAGATTTGAAATAGGTTTTTAAATATTGTATAAATAAATAATACATAAGTACAAGTTTTGTTTTTTGCATTCATTTTTATTTCTTTACATTTGTAACTATTTTAAATAATTTAGTGTAATTTAACATTATTTTACTGTGGGTTTTTTATCCATACCTCCATTATTTTCCATGGGTGGGTGTTGCAGTACCAGTGGTTGGCCATGTTTAGTGCTGGACTTAGTACAAAAGTATAAATTACTACAAAAGAGCAGGTTGTGAATACCGAAAAGTATTAAAATTTCTGAAAGGTGTAAACTTACTCAAAAGTGTGGTTTGTAAATCAGGCCTCCCAAAATGATTTGTCTATAGCAATAAAGTGTAGTCTGTAGAAAACCACAAATAAACGTATATATGGACATTTCAAGTGAAATCAGAGGGGCATAGGGTTTTGTAAAAGAATCAGATAAAAGTATGTTCTGTGATGCTTTTTTCTTACAAGAAATCTTACATCTGAGGGTAATGATATATTATAAGATTGGGATGCAAAAACATTAATAGTTTTTTGAGGAGTTTAAGAATGTTGACAAAAGTGATGTTTATTTTTAACTTCGAGCTTCTTGCATTATTGTACATAGCAGCCATGTGGTATGAGAGCTTGACACGTCATACATGCACTTTGCATGCAGTGATTTTTTAGCCTATCATTTAGCCTATATTTACAATGCTAAATATGAAACTACAAGCCTTCAAATGGAACATACTGTTAGATAAAAAGCCTGGACTGGATGAAGATGTTATATGATACGGAATCACTTCGCAGCTATAAACATATTTAGAGATTGTGAATGTTGCAGGGATATTCAGTTGTTTCTTTAAAAGCACTCACAAATACAATGTGTACATGTTATTGGCAGTCTTCTGTAAAATATGAATGGTTTATGATTGGGAAATTCCGTTTGTATTCTGTACTATATAAATGGTTACTATTCTCAGTGACTCCAACAGAGAGGTGTGTGAAGAAAAGACAAGACAATGTCCAGCTGTGCTCTGCTTTGAAGTCCGACGTCCCAACATCTATATCCTGCCAAGACAGAAGTGACAACAAGCATTTACAATGCAATGGTTTCGCCTTTGGAAAAGTTAGAGCTATTGGCATTGCCCACACACAGAGCCCCACACACAAATACACACACACACGCAGTCGGACACACACACACAGAGCCAGACACACACACACAGAGCCAGACACACACACACACAGCCAGACACACACACACACAGCCAGACACACACACACACAGCCAGACACACACACACAGAGCCAGGCACACACACACAGAGCCAGGCACACACACACAGAGCCAGACACACACACACAGAGCCAGACACACACACACAGAGCCAGACACACACACACAGCCAGACGCCCACACAGAGCCAGACGCCCACACAGAGCCAGACGCCCACACAGAGCCAGACGCCCACACAGAGCCAGACGCCCACACAGAGCCAGACGCCCACACAAAGTGGGTCCGTGCCCTCCTAGCTCAGTGTGCATTGTCCTCGAGGGGGGCCGCCCGCTAAGTAACTGGCCTATATCATACCTAAAATGTGGCAAGGAGCGAAACCGCAAGTCAGCAGCCTGAAAAGGAGCACCCAAATACCAATTAGAATGCCGACAGGCGTATTCCCCCCAAATAACTAGGAACTGAAGCAGATGGCTGAAACCGGCGCCAATCCCCACATGCGCCGGACATCTCGCAAAACGTTTCCCATGCAACTGGCCGCCATAACCAACGTGTGCCGAAAATAGTAACGCATACAGACCATGAAAATGGCCGATGCCATTAATCACGTGCGCTGACTAATGTACAACATAATTCCCAAGCCCCGAGGCCAGCGACGCGAAGTAGCAGAAAGCGGCGCAGAAACAGCCGTCCTAGTGATAAAAGGCCGGCACTACTACGAGGGCAACCCCAAGCTGTTTCTTCACCCAGTATACCTGTCTCTGTACACCTAAAGGCAACCTGGCACGCCTCACTGGTCGTCCGCCGCTGTTATTTCTTTAGCAATCTGTAAAACAAAGAACACAGACACAACGTTCCTCCACATTCCTTTTAATGTCCCCTTTGTCTGCCGTGATCCTTCCGCCTGCAGGCGCCTTGCGGCTGCATTCATGTTCCTGTGCCTCCAGGCTTCACTGGCCGCATACGTTCAATCCTGCAAAATATGGATATTAGTGCCACCTTAATTACCACTTTTCACCTTCTCATTAACTTCCTTTGTATCCATGCCACGCTACATACCCCCAATAGGTACTAAATTGTTGAGAGACTCGGGGGAAGCCTGTGCACCGAGTGAAAGATTCCAAGGCCGAGGCTGACGAGAGAAGCCCCCACTCTGTCCCCCCCATCGACTGCTGACCGCTGTGCACATGCCTGACCAGCAGCCCCTATCACAGTAAAACAAAACGAATTACATGCCCAGCAAGTACTCGCGACCCGCGCATGTATACAACTGACCCCATTCCCGTAAAATGCCATTCTTTCACGTCCCGTCCCTGAGTTCCGGAACACGCGAGGTGTTCTCCCCGAGCCACTGGTATGCTCACAACTGATGGGGCGGGGCGGGGCGGATTATTTAGGCCGGAGGGACCAGAGCATGAAAAGGCCCGCTGGTCCAGCCGCCGTATGGCCGAGGCAGCTGCCCCATGCCCCTAGCGCCCCCCGGGCCCTTAGCACTAGTTCGTGCTTCAAGGAGGCAGGGGAAAACCGGGCAGGACATAGGAGAAACCCGCCTGCAGGGGCCAGCCCCCCGGCAGGCCAAAAGGCACCGGAGTCTTGACGAGTGAGGAAAGGCGAGGGAAAAAACTGCGCTGCAGCAATCCGCGCGCACATAGCATGTGGCGCAGTGGCGGGATCTGGATCTGCTGGGCCCCATGCCCGGCGTGCCCGCAGAACTGAAACGCGAATCCCACTTCGCCCAAGTGTAACCAAAACTGCACACCAAATGCGGACACTATTGCTCCGCAAGGGGGGGGGGCGGGGGGGAGTGCTGGGTTTTGCCAAGCCAATCGCATTGAAAACGGCTGGCCACTGCACAAACAAGGAGGCGCAGCGAAGGCTACCAATATGGCCGCCCCCTCCCCTTCCCCCAGGCCGAGACCACACCCAAAATGGCCGCAGGGGTCAATGACCCCCCAGATCAACAATGGCGGCCCCACAGGAAGGCCACAGCCCGACGCGTGGGGACCTGGCGCCAGTTGCCAGGCCTAACGGCGTGTACCATCACATCTAGTACCCCAGGCCTAACGGCGTGTACCATCACCTCTAGTACCTCCGTAAGCGGAGGCAGCGTCTCAACCCACTGAGCTATAATGATGCTCCCCATAGCCCGCGACCGGGAAGCCGAATGAGCAGTGTGGCGCCCCCCGCTCAGGTGGGCCGCATGTCCTGATCGAGGGAGCAGTCTTATTTACAACGGCGGGGCGGGAGGTGGTAGTGACCAACCTCACCGCATGTATCCTCCCTACCCGACCGTGCCTCTGACACCAACCCGCGCGCCAACACTCGCGCCACCGGGTCCCACACAACATGCAACAGCCAAAGACCCGCAGAGAGGGTACATCAAAAGCGGCACATTCCCTGACCCCGAGAGTCAGGTCAGGCATACTGCCCGCCGCCCCCACACCCCCCGCTCCCAAATTCCGGGGGAATTCCAAGCCCGGGAAGGGCCAAGCGCTCTGGAAGTACCCTGGCCCTCCGGACCTCGCGGCAAGGGTTCCACCGTTTAATGTTCCCCACAAACCCGCCCCGCAATAGGCACAAATAATTATACAGACTCGCACAAGTATTGAGCAACGGAAAGCTCCCCCCAACCCGCCCCGCAATAGGCACAATTAATTATACAGACGCGCACAATGATACAGCAACCGAAAGCTCCCCCCAACCCGCCCCGCAATAGGCACAATAATTGTACAGACGCGCACAAGAATCCCTCAACCTAATGCCCCCCACAACCCGCCCCGCAATAGGAACAATGAAGGAGGAAACAGACGCGCACCAGGGTTCAGCTATTGAATGAGGGTCACCTGCGGCTCCGTGTCGGGCGGCCTGCACTCCACGCACTCCACGTAACAAGCACCTACGAGGACAGTGGGGGGCGGGAGAGGAACGGACGGCGGGAGGGGGCGGGAGAGGACACAGGGGGCGGGAGGGGGGCGGGAAAGGACACGAGAGGAACGGACGGCGGGAGGGGGCGGGAGAGGACACAGGGGGCGGGAGGGGGGCGGGAAAGGACACGAGAGGAACTGACGGCGGGAGGGAGGCGGGAAACGTGGGGACGGCGGGAGGAGGGACACAAGGCAGGACAGCAGCAAGCACGGCCCGGCCGGACCAGACTCGGGGGCGTTCCCGGCGTCGCGTGACGTCGGCAAAAGCCAAAGAATCTCGGGAACGCCCCCGTGTCTGGTCCGGCATTGACGGACGCCTCTCTGTTCCAATGGCTAGCCTCCATTTATGGAGCTAGCCAATGAAGCAGAGAGGCGTGTTCAAGTCACCCATACTATAAACTACAGATTTCTCTGGAGGAGGAGCCTAACGGCTCCGCCCCCCAGCGAAACCTAAAAAGGATTCCTTGCTTCCCACTACATAAGGGAATTGGACCTCTCTGTTTCTTTCATTAAATCATAAATTAGTTTTACATTTCAAGGATTGTCTGTAGTACCATGGACAGCTGAGTGCAGTTGAGTAAAATGAAAGTATTGTTTGGCTTTAGAACAGGACAGATTAGAATAGGGCAGAACAGAGCAGGATGCTTTAGAGTGTTTTCCATAAGAAAGGACACACTTTCCTTTGACCTTTCCTTTTGAGGCAACCGTCCTCTATTTCTTAAGATTTTATCAATTACATTTCCTAGTATTGAAGAATATGCATTTGATTATGAATTGTTGTTAACCTGATTTTTACTCTCTGTAAACCATGAACTTAAATAAATCTTCATGATTTTCTATTAAAATATTCTCTTTCCTTTTTCTGGATACTATTGTGCTTCATATGATTTTGAATGCACTGATTTGTTGACCAGGTGCAGGAATGAAGCATCTTAATCCTTAGGGGATTAAAACGTTCCCTGTCCATCGAGAGAAGTGCGTTATGATTCTCGAATTGCATAAACGAAAGTCGTAACAACCCGAAAAGAAGGTTTAACCCACAGGGATATAAGCCTGTTTCCCGAAGACTGCACACTAGGGATGTGGTCTCCACCCTGAGTTACCATTTTGGCTCCTTTACATCCTATTTGAATAATTTTATTGTGCTGCTTCCTTACTCCCAATGTGGAAAAATTGGGAAAGATTAAGTACTGACTAAATGTTCATACATAAATATAATTAATAAAAAAACACACATAAAAGACCAGAGATGCTTTATATGCCCCACTGTAATGTAAATGTGTATGTGAATGCAGACTATATTTGCTGATGTGTGCAAGTTGGCACCAAATAAATGTCTAAATGATATATAAAAATCAAGAAATATATTTATGAAAGATTGTTTGGCTGTCGCTCCTTACAGGAGGTCATATTGGAAGCAAGGGGATAAGAGACCTGTTCAATCATGTCACACATTTATTTCTGTGTTGGCGTCAAAGAGCTACAACCGTGGGCTCGAGTATTCTGTAGGGTATCTTCAGAATGGCAACATTGTTGTTTCATTGTGGAACAACCATACAATAACTAGTATGGTTTCTATGGTAACTGCATAGAGTAGAGACACACTTAAGGTAGGTAACATGGTTTGTGGAGTTAGGCGGTTGTCACCCAAAGCTACCACCAGGGTGGTGACCAGCATTACAGCCACATATTGAGGGGTTATTTGCTTTTTCCTAAAGGATTACCTAATTTTACCCCCACCCACCAGTAGAAGCCACTTAGCTACAGACAAAAAGACCATCTGTGTTGAACAGACTACCAAAAATATGTCATAAAGAAGAAAGATCTCCAAACAACATTTCAAATTCCTTCGGCTGCCTTGAACCCTTTGAAGAAATGCCTTTTTTCACTTCCCATGGTTAACCTTCTTTAGCCTACTTACCCAGGATCCAAGGCCTAGATGTAGGTAATTTTATTTTACCACTTCTTAAATACCGAATTTTACCGATTCGGTATTTAAGAAGTGGTAAAATAGAGGGGGGGGGATGTAGGTATCACAGAATCGGTAAATACCGATTCGGTAATGCCCATTGATTCCTATGGGCATTGAAGCCCATAGGAATCAATGGGCATTACCTAATCGGTATTTACCGATTCGGTAAATACCGATTCCAGCAAGGGTGCAGGGGGTGTCACTTTGACACCCTCTAACACCCCAAATACAGGCATGTGTGCCATGTGGCTCACAGACATGCCCTAAGGGCATGTCTGTGTGTCACATTGCACAGGTGTGCATGCACAGATGTGCATGCACACCTGAATTCGGTATTTTACCACACAATAGGATTGTGTGGTAAAATACCGACTCTTAAGGGCCTGTGGCACTCTTAGGAGTGTCACCTACATATGGATTTACCGATTCGGTAAATAGACTGATTCGGTATTTTACAGAATCAGTATATTTACCGAATCGGTAAAATTACCGATTCTTAAAATAACATGCCCCTACATCTGAAAACCCTAATACCGATCAGAAACGGCTGAAATCGGCAGTTTCCGACCGGTATTAGGGCTCCTACATCTGGCCCTAAATCATCCCATTTCTGTTTTCCTTCCCAAAAGTCCTTTCCTTGCTACCATTACCCATGTATCCTTCAAACATTCCCTTCCTCAACTTTCCACATATTTCTCCAAGTAACAAGTTCCCCACTACCAACCCATGCCTCACTGCCCCCTTAAAGCTTGTAACTCCTCCATTCTACCTTCACTCCTACCATACCACTATCTCGCTCCCACTGCTTACCCCTACAGTGTTGAAACTTTCAGCAGCTATTACATCTATTATTCAGAGTGTATAACTGAAACAAATCTCTGACTGATGATTGCGATAATAGCCACCACACAAAGTATAGGCCAAACCATGAAAACTAAATTCTACCTTCCTCTATTGAAGATCTAAAAAGTTCAAACTCTTCTAGTCTAAAGTTCTCGCCTCCTCGTATTCCTGCTCACACATTTCCTGTTATAACGAGAAAGCATCCTATCTCTCTCACTGCACTTTGTACTACTAACTTTACTAACAATTTCACATCTTATATTTTCCCTATCACTAACTTTATTAAATCTCTGCTTCCACTTTTGGGTGAGATCAACAAACCAGTCTCAACACCTCAACTGAGCTGGCCCCATAGTCCAGAAAAAACTCAGGAGTAACCGATTTACCAGCAACCATAAAACACAAACCCAAACTGTGACAGAATACCCAAGTTCTCCATCACTCAGTAAGTGTTCAGACACAAGCAAGACAATGTTGGCAATATCTGAGAGCAATAAAGACTAAAACTAAATGAGGCCTTAGATCATCCGATCAAATCCTTGTAGTAAAACTCTAGCAACCATTATAACCACCAACAGGACTGCCATATGTCATAATCTGTTCACTCAAGTAACATTTGAAACCAGATAGCCATTCACGAAAGTGGTCAACTCACCCCTGGACACAAGTGAACTAAAAGGACCAGATCAAGTCCTTGCCCCCATTCACTATGACCATTCTACAAAAAGCAATCATGAACACATTAAAATTAACCAGGAGCAACACAACTTTGTAATGGCATCAATAATAATTTGTCTTGCATCTTTATAAATGATTGATCCTTAAGAAGAAATGGAACCTACATATGCGACATACTAAGGGCCAGATGTAGGAGCCCTAATACCTGTCGGAAACGGACGATTTCGGCCGTTTCCGACCGGTATTAGGCTTTTTAGATGTAGGGGGCCTACCGAATCGGTAATTTTACTGATTCGGTAAATATACCGATTCGTTAAAATACTGAATCGGTATATTTACCGAATAGGTAAATCCATATGTAGCTGACACTCCTAAGAGTGCCACAGGCCCTTAAGGGTCTGTATTTTACCACACAATCCCATTGTGTGGTAAAAAACCGAATTCAGGTTTGCATGCACATCTGTGCATGCACACCTGTGCCATGTGACACACAGACATGCCCTTAGGGCATGTATGTGTGCCACATGTCACACAAGCCTGTACTTGGGGTGCTAGAGGGTGTCATAGTGACAACCCCTGCACCCTTGCAGGATTCGGTATTTACTGATTCGGTAAATACCGAATCGGTATTTCCCTTGATTCCTATGGGCTTCAAGGTCCATAGGAATCAATGGGCAATACCAATTCGGTATTTACCGAATCGGTAAATACCGAATCTTACAGATTCGGTATTCCTGAATTCGGAATTACCTAAATCTGCCCCCTTCCCATTTACAGACTCTTAAATATCGATTCGCTAAAATTCGGTATTTAAGAGTCTGTAAATGGGAAGGGACAGATTTAGGTAATTCCGAATTTAGTAATACCGAATCTGTAAGATTCGGTATTTACCGATTCGGTAAATACCGAATCGGTATTGCCCATTGATGCCTATGGGCCTTGAAGCCCATTGATGCCTATGGGCCTTGAAGCCCATAGGAATCAAAGAGAAATACCGATTCGGTATTTACCGAATCTGTAAATACCGAATCCTGTAAGGGTGCAGGGGGTGTCACTTTGACACCCTCTAGCACCCCAAGTACAGGCTTGTGTGACATGTGGCACACATACATGCCCTAAGGGCATGTCTGTGTGTCACAGGTGTGCATGCACAGATGTGCATGCACACCTGAATTTGGTATTTTACCACACAATAGGATTGTGTGGTAAAATACCGACTCTTAAGTAAGGGTGGGCGGCCAGCTACGCTCCGTGCACGGAGTGTGCGTAGTGCCACCTACTCCACATTTTGCGGAGCGGGCGGAGCCAGGCGGCACTAAGCACGCTCCGCAGATGGAGCGTAGCTGGCCGCCACCCGCCTCCCTCCCGCCCTCCCTAAATACTTTCAACGAAGCGAGTAACATAATTAAAACACACTTACCTTGCCCGCTGCTGCCCGCCGCGTCCCCGGGGCTCGCTATCTGCATTCTTCCGTCTTGTTTAGTAATGCGCATGCGCGGGCGGCCGCGCATGCGCATTTTCTCGTGAGAAATGCGCATGCGAGGCCGCCCGCGCATGCGCATTACTAAACAAGACGGAAGACTGCAGATAGCGAGCCCCGGGGACGCGACGGGCAAGGTAAGTGCGTTTTTAATTATTTCACTCGTTTCATTGAAAGTATTTAGGGAGGGCGGGAGGGAGGCGGGTGGCGGGGCTGGCGGCCAGTGGTGTTTGCGTAGTGGGGCTACGCGGAGTGCGGAGGTGGGCGTAGTTTCTCGCCCACTTCGCGTAGCTCCGCGAAGCCCCACTCCGCCCACTCCACCCAGGGTTACTCTTAAGGGCCTGTGGCACTCTTAGGAGTGTCAGGTACATACGGATTTACCTATTCAGTAAATATACCGATTCAGTATTTTACCGAATCGGTATATTTACCGAATCGGTAAAATTACCGATTCGGTAGGCCCCCTACATCTGAAAAGCCTAATACCGGTCGGAAACGGCCAAAATCGGCCGTTTCCGACCAGTATTAGGGCTCCTACATCAAGTGACTTAAAAATGTGGACCATCCCTTTATCAAAGAAACTTGGATGGGAGGTGACACTACAGCAAATGTATGTGAGGTCTTACCCAAAGTATACCTAACACTCTATGGAAAGTGACCCAACAACAGGTGTGGTATACAAAATTTCCCTAGCAACAACCTTAGAACGCTCAATTCCAGAGTGTGAATCCTTACTTACTGATTGTTCATTACTCTTGTCTTTGACCACATAATTCCTTTTAATCTACCAACCACCTTCAGACAAAGGGACGTTTATGGACACCCTCCTGCACTCTGTATTAAAAATTCGAAATGATTGCCCGAATCAATGTATCTTTGGAAAACTGAACATTTGGTATTACACAATTGATCTCCAGCAGACCACAGGCCTAGCATAGCAGAGCCCAGCTTATTGATGTTTGGCCACAGTTATCAACTGTTACTGATTTTAGGAAACACAAAACCATGTAAAACATCCAAGTCCATCACATCAGATTCATAGATACCATTTGGGCCTAATTACTAGGTAGGTGGGTTAAGGTGTGGGGTTGCTGGATGCCAGAATTAACAATTGCTTTCTCACATGCGCACACATTGGAGCTTTTCTTTCTGATTTTCCAGCTTATGTCCTCCTCTTTGTCTTCTATCCCTTTCACCTCGTCACATTCTTCCTCTTCTTTATCGTGTTGCTTGTTCTCTCCCCTTACTCCTTTTTCTTTTTTCCTCCTCTTTCTGTTCCTCATTTTTTTTATTTTCCCTTTTCCACCTCCTCTTCCACATACTCATCCTCAAGCTCCTCCAATCCTTATCTCCCTCATTTTCTACTGGGTCAAGTTTAGGGTTTTTAAAGCTGAACAAACATGCCATTTGGGAATACAAGAAAGGGTTATTAAAATATGATTACTTTCTCTGAAATAAGAAAGGCCAGTTCCGTCTTAGAGAGGGTTTGCGGGTTAGTGGGTTTAAAAAAAGAATCAGAGTATAAAGTGTAAAACAGGGTATCTGTGCCCCAATGACAATGCTTCTTTTCCCAGCCAGCACTAGCCAGCATACCAGTACTGTCCTTTTTAGGTCTCGCCTGTCGATGCGCATGCGCATCGAGCTTGCGAGACTATGGGGGCTTAAACACTCTTTAACCAACTTGCAAGGAATCGTGGCGATTCCTTGCAGTGCCCGTGAAATTTAAGCTCAATGCGCATGCGCATTGAGCTTAAAAGCGCGTGCACATGCCCCCAGCCGCCTGCCTTGCCCACTCTCTCTCTCACAGCCTCCCCCAGCTCCGCCCCCTCACTTCTTGGTTGCACGGCCGCTAGGCCGTGCCTCCCCTACTCTCCTCCCCCCTCCTCCTCCTACTCTCCTCCCCCCTCCTCCTCCTACTCTCCTCCCCTGCCTGCCGTGTCGCACCTCTCCCCGCTCCGCCCCCTCCCCTGCCCGCTGTGTCGCAGAACACAGAAGCTTGTTATTTTATAGCTGCTCAGTTGGAGGGGCGAGTTTTGGATGATGATACCAAGCGTTTGGCACGTTGAACGGGTAACTCCTCGTAGTTCTCTATACGTGGATCATTTGCATTTGAAAGTTTTCTAATCGCTACACACATGGTCTGCCTAAAGTGGATGCGGGGTTGTGGATCATATTGTGCCTACTGGTAGACTGTGAGATTCACAAGGTCCCAAGGAGTCACAGTGTGTGGGACCTTTTATGCCAATTTGGACAGAGGCAACTACAAATAGTTTGCTTAGTTTTTGAGCCCACGTTTACATTTTCTTAAATGAAATTGGCGTGTTTGTTTTGGCTGTGTTTCAGACTCGCATCCCATAGGTTCCCTTTGCAACAATGCGTTAAATTATAACCCGAGAGTACCACTTAATTATAAATGGACTGTACATGCGGCGAATGTATAGTCTTTGCACCCTCTCCCCCATGACCAACCCCAGCGGTAGTAGACTGAAAGCTTCCCACTCACGTATCGTGGTGCCTTTCCGTCATTCAGATATCCAGCTGGTAAGTTGCATATTTCATTCATTTAGAATTGCCGATGTGGTCGTCATTCAGCGCTTTTAAGAACTCCTTATTTTTAGAATTCCAAACTAAATACTTATTTTCAGAATACTGTCAGTTGCAAACAGTTAGAATTTGACTACTTCAAGATGTTCGTTTTTCAACTGGATCATGCACCACATTTTGCTTTATTTATTTTGTGTTGTAACTATAAATATTGAGATCGTATACTGATTATTTTGCGTTTTTCAGTAGAATCCGGTATTGTGTAGACCAGATCAGCCACGGAAGGCTGTAAATATGTTGTTTATAAAAGTAACCCGAGTGGTGTTCCCAAATTTAATCGCCAACAGTAGAAATGAAATAGACACAGAGAAGTACTTCAAGTGCCAGAGAACTTATTTTATTTGTAATTCTTTAGCATTGGCTACAGGAAACAAAAATGCTAAAGATTTACAAAAAAAACCCATAAACAATTCTAAAAGCACTAACTCTAATGATGCGAGACCTATTGCATTTCCAATGCTTGTTGCATCTGGCCTCCAGACAGCTTTAGTTATGTCTCCAGACTCAACGTTTGCAAAATTAATAATGAAAATACTTTCAATTATAAATACATATGAATGTATTCAGTGACCGCTCTTCATTCTTTAGTTTAAGTATGATTTTGCTTCTACCAACACAGCATAAAGCATGATGCAATGCATACTCAATTTTCATGTATTGACGGGCAGCATTTTGTCTGATTGCCTGTGCATAGTCGCTTGAAAGAAGTGCACTTCAGAATAGTTCCAAGGCTGCCGTGCTACTTCTTTATTTTTGCTTTTTTTAAATGTTTTGGGCAACATTTTGGGCAAATTACATATGTTGTCGAGGCCAACCTGTTGTCTTCGCCTATGTTTGTTAATTATGGAGAGATGCTAGACAAATGACTTTCCGTACACAAACCTTCCTGAAACTGCAGAAGAAAGCATTTTGCAGAAGACTTAAGCAGAAAATCAGTACTAGCCGTGGACAATGGCTCAAAAGTAAACGGGTAGGAGTAGTGGTAAAATTCACAGGTTTCTACAACATAAAAAGCATTTGGCATATAAGTATAATCGGCATGCTAGCCTTTATCATGAAAGCTTTGGCACAATCACATTCTTTACTATAACAACCTTCATTATACATCAGTTTCAATATATTTTCCACTGTTTGCTATTTTATTCTGGATGGGAATCATTTGTTTCTCATATCATTTTCAGTTTGAGCATTCAAGACTTCTTGTATATACTTTAGTATAAACTTACATGTGTATGTACGTTGTGGGCTTTGGAGATCAGCCCTGGGACTTGTCTCCTTCCTCTTAGGGACTTTTTTTCTGTTCAACTGTCTTGATAGAAAACGACCAGTAGAGGTCAGTAAAATGTCAGCATTGGTTTATGCTTCTTCAACTGCCTCCATTTAAATGTCTTGTTAGAAAACGACCAGTAGAGGTCGGTAAATTAGCAGAATTGCTTTCTGCTGAAGGACTTTCTTAATTAAATTTTTCTGGCAACTGCCGCCATATAGCTTTCTTGATAGAAAAAGACCAGCAGAGGTAAGTAAAATACCAGAATCACTTTAGCATTCTCTAGATTCCAGTCCATAGAATTTGTCTTTCACGAGCACCCAAAGACAATTTTATTTTTTTCAAATCTTTTATTTTCAGTGATATGACCACCGAAGGCCCTGATTTTATATTAAAAGCAGAGCTTTGGACTATACCATTTCCCACTGAAAGGCAATATTTCTCTCAATGTGTTTCCATACCTGGTGTGTCACGCAGTTTGGTGCTTACTTTCCCTCCATGTTAAAGAAAAGTAGATGTTTCAGCACCCAAGATATTGTGCTGCATAGCTAAATACATATAAGATCCCAAAGGTGAGACCGATTGCATTTCAAATGCTTGTTATTATTTGGGAAGGTTGCGCGCCATTCGCTGATTTATACTCAATTCAATTCAAAGAAAACTTTATTCGGATTGTAACAAATCCATAAAAGTCACATAGGCATAAAAATACATCTCTAAAAATAGTTATACACAATTAACATGGGATAATTAAAAAGAAAGCAGCAATGGTCATGTAAACAATTAAAATAATGTTAATAAAGTGCATTCCAATGTACATGGTAAATAACCAAAGTGCTGTTGCATAGGGGACAATCTTTTTGAGTGCTAGCATTTCAGGGAGATTCCATAGATTTTCGTGCATGGAATATGACTTTCAAAAACGAAGAGGCACGAAAAATCAGGTCTGCATTATCTAAGTTTAAAAACATAAGATATGATTGATTTAGGGAGACTGGCCTTTGTTTTTTAAAATATGGAGCTAAAAACCATTTGATGTACTTCATGAAGAATTTACAGTGGAAAAAGAAATGCAGTTCATTTTGTCTGCTCTGGCCATCACAGGGGCAGGGGCTTGGCTCGTGTCCAGAGTTCAATGTGCTGTAGCCCATGGGAAAGCAGATTGAATATTTTGCGGATCCAGCTCTTAGGCGAAATAACAGCGACCTCTCCCAGTTGGTCAGAGGGAGTCTGAGGTATAAAGGTAGTCGTGGAGGAGATAGATCATTATTTATATTGGTCACATACGTTTTTACAGTTTGTTTTTGTAGTTCTATGTCCAACCTCTTTTCCCTAAAGAGGGCATAAAGTTCGATTTGTGTGTCCTTCTTATCCGATTTCTTAATCTGGGCAGGGTCGTTGAAAAGATTAATTTTCCCAATACTGTCCAGGCTTTCCTTTGTGGCCCGAAGCCACGGGATACTCATGCCTTTGTCACAGTTCAGGCATTCGGACACAATGTCCTGTGTTAAAGTGGCACGTTCATTGGTCCAGATCGATAGCCAAAATATTGCAGGTCGCGTGGCGATGAAGTCGGTTATGTAGGGCAGATTGAGCTCGGCGTGACAGATGTATCCAGAAGAGGCAATCGGAGCTCCTAAAACTTTTCTACACAACCGATTTTCTTCTATCTGCAGGCTAGATGGATTCGCTATCCCCCAAATTTCTGCTCCATAGGTTGCAACCGGGACACATTGCAATTTATAAATTTTCATAATTGCCCCGGTTGTTTCAGACCTTGTTGGTCGTGGCAAGGCTAAGATGGAATTTATGGCCTTTGAGAACTTGCCTGTGGCGTGGGCGAGATGCCCACTCCACAGGCCGTTCGCAGCAAAGACCATGCCTAAATATGGAAATGATTTGGTGGAGTATAGTTTCTCTGATCCAATTGAGATGGAGTTCAATTGTTTAGCCCCTGGCCCACAGGTCATAACAAATGATTTTTTAAAGTTCACCTTTAGGTCCAGTTTCTCCATAAAAAGGGAAAAGCTCTTGACCAGGGCACGGAGAGCATTCGGTGTTAAGCCCATGATCACCGCATCATCGGCGTAGAGGAGTGCGGGTAGCAAGTTCCCTAGGATTTTCGGGACATCCGTTGTCGTCTCTTTCAGGGAGTCACTCAGGCCATTTATGTAGATAATAAATAACAGGGGTGCTAAAACGCACCCCTGTCTGACGCCTCTTTCTACCTTTATTGCCCCCGAAATTTCCCCCTCCATTCCAATCCGTACCCGGGCTTTGGTGTCCGCATGTAAATGGGCTAAAAAGTATACCAGAGGTTCGTCAAGCCCATAGGAAAGAAGTGTCGCCCACAATTTCGATCTATTCACAAGGTCGAATGCGGACGACAAGTCCATAAAGGCTAGGTAAATGGGAGCAGCCTTGGCTATGGTGTATTTGCCTATTATAAGATTGAGATTCAGGCATTGTTCTGTTGTCCCGACCCTGCTTCTGAAACCCATCTGACATCTATCTAGCACCCCTATTTCTTCTGCCCAGTCATTCACTCTGTTGTATAGCACCCGGCCCAAGATTTTCAGGGTGTTGTCTAAGAGTGAAATGGGCCTATAGTTAGCAGGGTCAGATCTTTCACCCTTTTTGTAAATGGGCACTATTGTGCTTGTGGACCAGGTAACAGGGATGGTACCCAGCGGTACGTTGTTGAAAACATTAGTCAGGATTGGCCCCCAAAATTCTGGTCTATGTTTGATTAAATCAATTGGGAAGCCATCTGGGCCGGGTGCCTTGTTCCCCAGGCTTTGATTGATGGCCAGTAGGACCTCCCCCAGAGTTATGTCTAGTGGACTCAGTTTATCAAAATTTAGGTTTTCTACTGGAGTAGCGGGATTAGCGTATATGTTGGAAAAGTGCTGCTCCCAGTTCTGACTTGAGATGGTGCAGCTAAGTGGTGACAGTTGTTTCCCCATGTCCCGCATCTTTCTTACCGCGGGCCAAAAGGTTGCGCTGTTTCCCATGGTAGCAGAGACTGATAGTTCTTTCCACTGGTCCTCTACCATTGCAGCCTTCCTTATCCCTATAGCTGTTTTATAGGCGTGCCTGGCGGTACGTACATCAACAAGGTCTCTCGGTTTGGAATTTAATGCCTTGCGAAGTGCCTTGTTAGCAGCTGAGCAGCAACTGTCGAACCATCTGGGTTCGTCGTCATTTTTCCTGTAAGGGACTGTTAGGAGGGTTTTAATGACATGGCATAAGTTTTCAAAATCTTTAATTATCCTCTGATGGTTCCCATCCATAAGTAGGCAAGAAGCGACTGTTGGTTGGTGGGTGTTTGTGATTATGTCCATAATGGGTTCACAGTTCACCCCTTTCCATTTTAGCCTAGGGTTATCTGTTGATGTCGTGATATCTCTTGCTCCCAGAATACGCGGAGGTTTTTGGGTCGGGCCCATTTTTAGTCTGAATTCGAGTGCATTGTGGTCGCCAAAGGCTGTTTCTACTACTCCAGCTTGGATGACTTTGTCTAGTAGTTCCACAGAGGTGAAGATGTAGTCTACTGTGCTGGAAAAATCTCTCCCTCTGAAGGTTGGAATGTAAGCAGTATCGCTGTTTGTGAATGAATCCATTATATTTGATAGGGTATGAATATTTATGAAATTTTCCAGTTCGTTCCCACGTTTAGAGGCCCTATCTTGTTGGTTTGTGCCTGCTTTAGTTCTTGATAATTTAGCATTAAAGTCTCCAGCTAGGATGATCCCGTTGCTTGCACAGTTCTTACTTGATTCAGTTATCCTTGTTATGGCCTCGAATAGCTCTATATAATTTTTATTGGGGATCGAGTGGAAATCGTTGTTATAGAAATTGATCAGGTGTACCGATGATCTGCAGGTAAACTCGATGATTTGGATATTTGGGCTCTTAGTTGGTATTGGCCTGATGGCCCCCCCTAGAGTTATTCTGAACCCGATCAGCAAACCTCCCATAGGGCGGCCAAAGGCTGGCTTTTGAGCACAGATACTATAGCATTCAAAGCCCTCTATAGTTATTTCCGATGTAGCCCATGTCTCTTGGAACATTATGATATCTTTATTAGATATGAATTTTAGCCATTCCTGGTCCGTTACCCGTTGTTGGAGTCCGGCTACGTTCCAGCTAACAATCGTTAGTACACTATCAGAGTTTTTATGAATATGTGGGTCTGGTGGGATAGTTGTTTTACATCCTATAGTGTTCTCCATTGGTTTGTCTTCCCTTACTAGAGGCAGTATCGGGTGGTTTTGGACCAGTTGGGTGCCTAATGTCCCCTTATCGGCCATCTCTGTATTTTTATCCAACTCAACGGGGCAGCCCTGTTTTATTCCCTCCAGGTCAGTAGTCAGCAGCCCCGGTGAAGGTAAAGGAAGTCAATCGACCATATCGAGACTGCTGAATCTATTAAAAACTGGTATACCCCAATAGGCATCACTACTTGGCATGTTCCTGTGGGGATGTCTATAGTTATTGTCTAATCCCCACTCACCCCAGTTGTTTCCCTCAGCTTCTTGCCCCATATGGCACCAGTTTCTCTCAAAGGCAGTATGGTGGTGAATGGGTCTCCTAGATGGATAGAAAAACGAGAGATGTCTTGTTTCTATGCCTTCACTATACCCCTCGTTTCTCCAAGAACAAATATGTTCTACAGTGCGTGGATCGTCAAAATTAACAATCACACAGTCACCGTGTGTTTTCTGTATTTCTCGGCCCACCCATGGTACTCTTCTGACTGTTAGGATTTTACTCCTACAGTGTACAGGCAGGGGTCTGTTGTTATTCAGCCAGAAGCTAACTTTATTTAATAGAGACCAGGGTGGCTCTTCGATGTTGTCTGGTATCTCAGGGACACCCGTCATTACCACTACATATGGGCTAGATCCAGGTGGCAGATTAGCATGGAATCTTCTTTGGTTACCTTTATTCCTGTCCTTGGAGTTGCTAGTGGTATCCCCCTTTGATTGTGTTGGGTTGGGTTGTTTCCCCTGTGTGATTGTGTTTGAGGTGGGTATAGGTACGTTTGGCTTATTCGTGCCTCCCTGTGGGGGTAGATTTTGCTTATGTGTAATACTGGGGGCTGGGGCTGGTTTTTTCACGACTTGCCCCAAAGGAGGTTGATTGTTTGGTTTTGCTGCCACTAAGGTCGGAGTAACTTTGGGTAGCGGGCATTTAACTAGGGTGCTTAGTTCATTAAGCTGTTTTTCCATATTCCCTAGTCTCTTTTCGATGGTGGCGAGATGGGCAGATATAATTTCCCCCACTTTTGTAATAAGTTGATTTGTTGAAGAGCAGTCTTTATATGACCCCTCCTTAGGGGGAGGATCTCCTTTATTACTTAATCCTGCATTAGATTTTTTGCAGGCCTTTTTTTGATTATTATTGGGTGGGTTTTTCCCCTGCTTTCTTTGGGGAAGAGGGCTTCTATTGGGTGTAAGTGTATTTGGACCTTGGGTCGTTTTCTGTTTCTGTACCGCTCCTTCCCTTAGCCCTCGCATTGCTCTTGAGTTAGGGGTTGAATCCACGAGTATATGCGTAGTAGCTGAGGCTCGTGGAGGGGAGGAGTTTGTAGCCATATGGTCGGGGTCTATAAGCAGGATTGGGTCGGTAGCATGATCATGTATGGTCTCAGTTAGTGAGGTGAGAAGTATTTGAGACTCTGCAGTAGGTATTATGTCCGAGTTCTCAGGAAAACTCGTTGCAGGAATAGAATTTGTGACACGATCCAGTTCTGTGTTAAAGTTATCAGTAACATCTAAGTTAGGTGATTTCTCCAGGCTCCGTAGGGAGTCAGAGAGGAGTTGTGTTACTGATAGATCCACGATGTTAGGCATGGTGTGGATCTCTGCACTAGCGCTAACTATAGAGGCGCCATTGGCAAAATTATTCCTGTTGGGTGTATTTGCTGTGGCGAGGAGACCCAGGGAGGAACGTTTTGCTTGGGCCAGTTCCAAGGATACTCTGCGCTCCAGTAATGAAATGCCGTGATCAATTGCTTCATTGGCTTTAAAGATAAAATTGTCAATTGGCCCGGTAACTTTCCCAGCTCCCGCAGCAGTCTTGCTGCGGCTGCCCCTTGTGGTCATTGTAGGGGAGTGGTGATACACACTCCAATGGGGACAGCGTGCGAGGAGGACTTACTTGGGTAATGATCTGCGTTGGTGAATGTCAGCGGGGTTGCCCGTCCCGTCCTCTGAAGTCCTCGGACGGCCTCAGACGGCCCGCCCTTTGCCCGGGCTTAGCCCCGGGCGTCCCGCTCGCGTCCCGCTTCACCGAGGGCTTGCTCGTTATGTAGCCCCTCCTGGCGCGTGCTTTCCGCGTCAGGGAACGCGCCACCGCAAAGGCTGCCGGGATATGGAGTCCCGGAGCGGCGGCGCGACTGGTGGAAGCGGTGTCTCTGTGGCCTGGCGTTGGTCCGCTGTGTCTGCACTCCTCTCGGTGCTTGGCTCCTCTATGCTCCTGGTAAGGCTGGCTCTGGTCAATTACAGTTCCCCCCGCTTCACCGAGGGCTTGCTCGTTATGTAGCCCCTCCTGGCGCGTGCTTTCCGCGTCAGGGAACGCGCCACCGCAAAGGCTGCCGGGATATGGAGTCCCGGAGCGGCGGCGCGACTGGTGGAAGCGGTGTCTCTGTGGCCTGGCGTTGGTCCGCTGTGTCTGCACTCCTCTCGGTGCTTGGCTCCTCTATGCTCCTGGTAAGGCTGGCTCTGGTCAATTACAGTTCCCCCCGCTTCACCGAGGGCTTGCTCGTTATGTAGCCCCTCCTGGCGCGTGCTTTCCGCGTCAGGGAACGCGCCACCGCAAAGGCTGCCGGGATATGGAGTCCCGGAGCGGCGGCGCGACTGGTGGAAGCGGTGTCTCTGTGGCCTGGCGTTGGTCCGCTGTGTCTGCACTCCTCTCGGTGCTTGGCTCCTCTATGCTCCTGGTAAGGCTGGCTCTGGTCAATTACAGTTCCCCCCGCTTCACCGAGGGCTTGCTCGTTATGTAGCCCCTCCTGGCGCGTGCTTTCCGCGTCAGGGAACGCGCCACCGCAAAGGCTGCCGGGATATGGAGTCCCGGAGCGGCGGCGCGACTGGTGGAAGCGGTGTCTCTGTGGCCTGGCGTTGGTCCGCTGTGTCTGCACTCCTCTCGGTGCTTGGCTCCTCTATGCTCCTGGTAAGGCTGGCTCTGGTCAATTACAGTTCCCCCGCTGATTTATACATTAAATGCATCTCAAAGAAATTGATTTCAGTATAGTTGCTATTAATTTCTTGAATAACTGATGTTACTCTTGATGATGAATTGTGAATGCAAACCAGACCAGAACCTGAGGATATTTCTGAGCTGCATTAGGGAAATAAACTGTAGAAACTTATGAGTTTTGCTATTCGCAATTCATGGTGCCCACATTCAGGTGCAAGTCCCCCTTCTCTGATTAATTTCCTATTACCAAACATATTTTCATAAATTTGATTATTTGAAACCATAAATAAATCAGTATTTCACACCTGAACACTACATTTGAGATTTCCTGTTTAACTGTCACGATTGCTAATGTTTTGTTCAACTCTATGCATTATGTGCCACTAATTCCTTAGAGGTCTGAGGTTTTAATTTTTTTGGCATTTAGTACTGCTAATGCAATTTCTCTTTGTGGAAATTTAGGTAATGGTTTTTATGCCAGGTTCATCATTTTTGGTGAAAATCAATGGAGCCACTTGTGTTGGCAATACTACAAAATCAGATCCCGAATCAGGTTACAATTCCTATATGGTGAGCAGGAAAGGGAAAAATATATAAAATTAGCACACCTGATATAATTGTATCAAAATCACAAAGGTTTCCAAAAGCAACAAACTTCACCTGCAAATTTGTATTACATATAAGCAGGTGTTAATCGGGTGCAAATTACTAAAGGATGCCCAAACTTCAATGCAATCCTTTTTAATGGCAGCACTCTAAGCAGCGGTGAGGAGGATGGGTATAAATGCAACCCAGCAGAGGGTGAGGAGGAGAACAGACAGGATATTTACAAATAGCTTAACTTCATAAAAATAACAAGAAGAATAGATTGACGCAAAGCATGGGTTAAGTAGTCAGGCCATACTTTACATTATAGAGGATCTGCAACTGACATAAAGCAGGCATACATGCTGGGGACTGGGCCCACCTACACAGCAACACTTAGTCGACAATCTTCCTGTGCAACATGAGAAGTAAGGGAAAACAATTATTTTTCAATCTCCAAATACAGTGTAGCCAATTTGTTTGCACAATAACTCTGTTCAATACAAAGTCTCAAGTGAGCTTGTTTATTTCAAATTCGGACTAAGAAACAGTTAATATAAACTAGTCTAAGCAGTATTGTGTAGAAATACAATGCAAATAGTATGAAGCCAAATCTTCTGAAGCAATTTACCCTATATCCCTAAAAGCAGACAACTAATTCAATCATTTCTATGTACATAATGAGGAAAAGGATCTTTGCATCAGATTGCATCAATTTGTCACTGAAAAAAGCATGAATCTCCTATCTGCCCCTACTCTGCTCTAAAGTGCCAACCCTAAACTAAACGAAATTAAAGGAGAAAATAAAAAAGGTGTCTGCTGTCAGAGTTCTCTGTAAAAAAAGCTCCAACATGGGTCAAGTAGCATAAAGCCACACTAATCAAACAAGAGGTCTGTACTTCGAGGCGTCCTAAGCCAGAATGGTAACTATCCCTTACTACGTTGCATCAAAACATCAGTTAGATCAAAAGGACATCCCACAAACTGTACTTAGTAAATTTCCATTCTACTAGCACATATTGGTTTCTGTTCACTACCTGTCCATTCCCATAAATCGTTAATTCAGCCGTCCTTGGTCTCGTCTCCTCCCATGACAACTCTCCTCCCATTTTGTTATAGTATTCCTTGTACCCGCTGCCCCTTCCCACAACTCACGATCAACTGAGAACAAAGACCCTTTTGTTTCACTAACGAAGTCTTGTCCACCTGCAGTGGGGTTTACAAAATACAAGCAACAATTATACTGCAAGAATATAATAAGGATTCAAATATTAAATTGAAACAAGAGCTTGAATCCAAATACATTTCAGGCCCACAAGTTAGGCCAAGTTAACATGTGCATGGGTTTCATTATGTGCACTTCCCTACACACAAACATACCAAATTTTCGACATAGACTGTATTAATTAATACAGTAGTAACATGATTATTCTTTACTAATAATTTCTTTCTTTATTCAGATTAAAAGACATCCATAAAAGATGCAATAATACAGTTGCACAATATAAAAGTCAATACAAACAAATAAAACAACACAACTGATTGAAACAAGCCAAAATACTAAAACCCCACACATCTAAGGCTACTTATCCCATCAAAACAATAATGACCTCATAAATGCAAAGCAGTGGGAGATCAATCACTTCTAGATAACCTGGCTCTATGAGCTGCCTGCAAAAAACATGTCACTTTAAGGAGGGTATAGGGGTTTGGAAACAACTGCAGATGCAAGAGTGCAACATTAGCCTGTCTGAACTTCATACTTTTTAGTAAGGGCAGGAAAAATTGTTTCCTTTGCACTGAGAACAGTTTATCCAATAAAACAAAAGGAAGGGTATCATGTGGAGCTCTAAGGTCGCAGCCACAGAGGCCTCTTTGGCATATAGAAGGAAATCCGACAGGAGATGCTAAAAGGTGGTGAAATTTATTACATCTGAAGGGCGTAATTAAAGATCAATTGTGAGCTCTAGAGAGTGCAAAACAGTATGGTACCATGCCCGACACAGACTTTAACATTACTTAAGCCCTCACTGTGGGTTTACTAAGCTCATTATTTTCACGCTGGGCAGTGACAAATTTTTGATGTAACTCTTTTGTGCTGATAACATCCTCAGGGCATAAAGTGGCATGTGCAAAAAGAAAGATCTGGCCTTTCTATGGCCTGGGAGGATTCCTTAATATAATGTATCCAGGGGATTTTGTTTCCCTGTTCCAGGGCCAGACAATCTGCTAAAATCAAGCAGTGTAGACCCTTATCTTCGTATGTCCATATCTTTATCCAACAAAGTAGTGGTTTAATTGCCACTTAGTCCTCCAGGTAATCAAGCCCAAGCTCTTTGTGCACGGACCTAGCTGGCATGCCTAGAGGGACTCGTAGGACCCGCCGCAAAAATGTATTTCCCACCACCTGTAGTCTGTGAGATGGGATGTACCCCCAGACCTCACTGCCATACAAATCTTTCGCAATGGCCATTGATTTGTACAATTTTAAGATGTCCTCCAGTGCCCATGAGCCCAATCTGTTGACAAAGCAGGTAATGGCCCCCGCTGATTTAATCAAATCGCTAAGCTTCTCATCTAAGAGGTCTCTCCACTGCAAGTGGTCGTTGAATAGTACTCTTAGGTAGAGAAACAACAGAACCTTAGCCAGAATATGATGACCCGATTTAAAACTGTTCGTACGAGCCCACCAACGACCAGCGACTTATGCATACGACTTGGTAAAATTAACAGGGAGGTCCAGCCTGTTTATAAAAGAGATGAAGCCATCCATTAAAATCTGCAGGCCCCGGGCCGTGTGGGCCATGAGCACTGTTTCATCAGCATAGAGTAAAACTGGTAAGGCTCTCCTCCACTTTTAAGTCTTTAGTAAACATCTTATCATACCAATTTACTGTGAGCACATTAGCAAACCTGTCTCATGAAATATTAATACACAAACATCACAATTCTATCAGTTACATCTCTAAACACACATATATTTAATTCGTTTGTGAGGATATTTAAATATGCAATACCCCCACTGTCATTTTTAACATTAATCAAACAGAATATATGTGAGAGTGGACTACAAGTGATTATAATGCACTCCTAACACATCACTCGGGAGAGTCATTTTGACACTACTCCAAACACAATGTATGTAAGTTAATGTAAGGTGGATTTGTGGAACTCTGTTTGTCACCTGTGAGGGTATCCAGGTCCTGAGTAGGTGAGTGTGGAAACAGAGTGAGCCTGGTCCTGAATACAAACCACTTTGATGGTCCCACAAGAAGACTAATTAGAAAGCCAGGTCCTCAGCTTCTGGCAGAATTCAAGAAGTGAGGAGGAGGTCCTGATGTGCTGGGGGTGGTCATTCCACAATTTGGGGGCTTGATAGGAGAATGCTCTACATCTTGTTCTACTTCTCTGTATGTGGGGTGTGCATGTGAGTGAGAGTGATGCTGAGCAAACTTTTCTGGTGGGTTGGTAGACACAGCACAACAGAGCCAGGAGATACCTACACACATTCAGGATCTTTGTTGCCTACACTTACAAGGCTAATGTAGCTGTTGCAAGTATCACATTCCCAAGCACCCCCGGTTGATTGCAGAATACAAATGTCTAATTTTATTTGATAGCACAATTTCCAATTGTTATAGCATGTGGGGATGGCACAGACCTCCTCTGTAAGTGTTACATAACTAGGAAGAACTCACTTAACTTGCAGGTAGTGTTCACATTACCTTGGCAGCACACAGGATTCCAAAATGTTCCTTCACTATGCACTGTATGACTGACTATCAAGGGAAGAGTGGAAGGACAGTTAGTTGCTTGGTAAGGTTACTTTAAATAACACCTCCTTTAATGGAACAATTAACCCTTTTTAAAATTAGGCTTTGAGCTATAATATCATTTTTTACGAGACAGTGCCTATACAGTTTATCTTTGTATCATGACATAGTTTCATAATTTACTCACACCAAGGGAATGAAGGTATTACACAAGTACACCAGGGGTATTTTTAAAAGGACAGGATCCAGCAAGAGCTGCAGAAGAACATATTTGTAGAACTGATATAATAAATACTTATTTTTGAGGTACATTCAATAGATTCTTAGATGTGGACATACAGATTATTTGTGTGGTTTGAAGTATATTTAAACACATATTCATTATTATGATTAACACAAATATAAATGCAAGATTGAGACGTCATTCATTATCACCAAATCAAGAAAACTACCAATTTTTTACATGTAATATTAATTTTAAAACGTATTTTAAATGATTATTTGTGTCTTACACTTCACTGTCCTTCCCCCCAATGGCTTCTCTAACCCCCTTTAATGTATGGCTCAGTTGTCACACACTACTAACACTTGAGGCCTTGTCACTCTCAATTAGTGCTGTGGTAGAACTGTTGGGTGCATTAGATATCTGCATTTCCTTAAGGGTATTTGTGATCTGTACAATACTTCTGGCTGCATCTTCACTGTGAGGAAACATTTCAACCTGCATATCTGCAATGTGTCTGCACTTATTTGTTGTTGCAGATGTCAGCCTTTCCACAGTGCACCTAATAGCCTAAATGTGGTTTTCTGTGTGCCCTTGGCTGCACCTTTTAGCATCTTAGTCAACAATAATGACTTGCCATGGATCATTCACTGCTATAGTTAGTTCGGACATATTTAATCTAATGCTTCTATTTCCTTCAGACATGGTTTTCCAGTGATCCTCTATCCTCCTACAGAGCTCACACCTTGCCCAGTGCTGTGTCTGTTGAATCACGAGCTTAGATTTCTCCAAACTATGTAACTGTGATGCAGTCACACTGCCTATTGGTACCTCTGGTAACATCTGACATACACCTTGGTTAGAGGGCTTGCTCTGTCTGGGTAATGACTGATGGGTTGGTCTGTCTAAATACATTTGTTGAGAGAGTGGCAGTTGACCTTGTAAGTGTGGGCACTGGTATTCTAGTTGGCGCATAAGATCTCTGCACAGGGTGAATAGCTTAAAGGTGGTTTCTTAACCGGCTACCGAAGTAGAACCTCTTGGTACAGCTGGAAATAATGTCATCCTTCTCTCATGGTTCTCTCTTAGTATGGTCCTGGTTCTCTGGGGGGCTCTGTTAGGGCAGAAAATATGTGTATTGTCAGTTCATTATGGTTCTACAATTATGATGTAACATTGGAAAAGTTTACTATTCTCATAAAGGTCAGCATGTACGATTGTCAAAAGGTATAGTGAAAATGTAGGTGCAATGTGTGCAGAGCACATTAATTGAGACGTTTCTTTCTTTTTTGGTACATGTTGTTTGCTGAACTTGGATATGGAGAAAAGTATCTTACTGCAAGGCCTACATTAACCATGATTAATTGTGTGAGGTGTATGTAACATCCAACATGGATTCTACATTATTAGATTTTCTATTACTGTTTTAAAAAATATCATTATAAATTACTGACTAGTTTATAAAATGTCACATTAGAATTAAATATTGTTACATTGCATTCACCTGGTGCACTTTGTATTAGGACTGACATACCTATTGTTGAAACTCTAGTCACTACCACTGACTGAAAAATGAACTGATGGTGTCTCAGTATAGGGTGCCTACCTCCTGCACCTAACTCGGGGGAACAATTTTCTCAATGATCCTGCACCCAGGGTCATAACAACATTTGCAAATTTCCTACATACTTCTGTAAGTAAGCCCTAAAGCATTTATGCTGCATTGATCTAGCCTCCATATTGTTTTTTGGGTAGCCTCTAATTTCTGATTCCGTTCAACCTAAAGTAGAGGCAATCTTTAAGAAATTTCTATCCTTCTCTAAGTTTCTGATTGAAATAAATCACCCTCTCACTCACAAGACCTTACCGGCTAGCACCATTTCCAATACCATAAATCTCCTACTCCTCCAGTTCTAGAGCCTTAACTTTTTCCTGGTTATAGCCCTCAATAGGACAACTGTCTACCCTTAGCCCTTGCACACCCCCAACCACATAATTTAGCCTTACATCCCTCTTTCCTGCCTGACTGTTCCCTCCACTCCATCTTTGGCTCATCTGCAGGTCGTATTGGTCATGGATCCACTAATAATAACTGATATCCAACTGGAGCCATCAGGCAAATTAAGTAACCCCAAATCTAACAAAAAAGGTTTCCAAAACATAGACTGACTCCTCAAAGCTCATCCTGAAACTCTTATTTCTGACCCCTACTTCTGCATGAACAAAGGAATTATTATACGTGACACCATCCTTTTTATGAAAAGATGAGCTCAGTGAAGGAAAGCCTTGTTCTCATTGCTCTCGATTTCTTCATCCAGAAAAACTCCTTATGGTTTAAGACTGTCCGTTGCCCCCTCATTGGTTTACAGAGCAGAAGCTACCATCTCCATTTACAATAATGGGACTGGTTCTTATTCAATCATCAAATCGTAACTTTAGAATATTTTAGGAAAATTTCCCCCTCATCAAAAAAGCTGTATCCAGCATGGTAGCCACTCCCTCTCAAGTCCTTCCTAACCCTGAATGCAACACAAACTCACCTACATCTCCAGGTAGACCTGTGTCCCCCTCTATCAATCGCAATGCCAAACTACATCCACCTCCCACACCCAAAGAGGCAGATAGCCATGGAAATAATGACTTCAAATGACTATACCTCTGACCCCCTGCCTGCCGCAACCAATAACAATCCCAATATACGATCCCCGTAACCTACTTGGTAACAGGTCCCTGTACTTCCTCCTACCATGCCCTTGAGTTCTTCTCCGCCCATCTTCAAGCATTCTTCCAACTCCAACTCAACTGCTCCTCCGCTGTACCCCACTGGCCAAAAATACTCCATTACTCCCATTTCCCATTGCCCCAGGACCCGACAACCTAGTCCCACACATTTCTAGCATCCAGACTGGATTAGATTACACAAATCTTACCACAGCTCAAGGCAGACTTACAAAGCCTTATCCACATCACAAAAACATCTACTATTATTTGGTGGCCAAATAGGAGTCCAAAAATGACCATCCCACCAACCACCTCACCTTAACTCCAACACAACTCCCTACCAACCTGATCTCACCTTCTTCAAAGTCCCAGCACTTCAGATGGAGAACACTACCCTACCCTAATACAACCTCTCAGCCCATCAGACAAACAGATCCCCTACCCGATGAAGGTATCCATTCCCTCCTCCTATCATATACCTCATTTCACTCGGAGATCACAGACAGTCTGGTTCAAATCCAATCCTTTCTTGATCTACATCTATGTGGCACCCTGCCCAGAATTCTGAGAGAGTATGGGTTCATCCCCGTCTCATACGCGGATGATACCCAGCTCTTGTTTCCTTTTAAAAGTCTCACCAACGAAGTGAAGACGGCCTTTTCCGAAGGCATGAAAGCTGTGGCAAAGTGGATGACATCGAACTATCTCCAATGCAACGTAAATAAGAACAAAGTCGTGCTTTTTGGGGAGGCTAGAGCTTTGTGGACGCCGGATTGGTGGCCGTACGAGCTCGGCCAAGTGCCAGAACCTAAACAGGTTGTAAAAAACCTAGGGGTACGCCTCGATCAAGAGCTTTCTTTTAAACAACATGGTAACTGGGTGGTTGGCCAATGTTTTCATGTTATTGGACTTTTACGAAAAGTTTTTCCAATACTACCAGACTCCACCAAAAAAACTCTGGTACAGGCATTAGTATTGAGTCACCTGGATTATTGCAATGGACTCCTGCTGTCAGCCAATGAAGGTGTCCTAGCAAAACTCCAGGTGATACAAAATACTGCAGCGAGGCTAGTATTGAATGCCCCTCCAAGAACGCCATTGAAACCCCTCCTGGATAAATTACATTGGCTATCAGTCCGTAAGAGGATCAATTTTAAGACTTGCTGCCTGATCTACAAGAGCCTAAATGGATGTGGGCCTTCCTATTGGAAGGATAAATTCATCCCATATAACCCCACCCGATCTCTCAGGTCAAGTAGCCAACTCTTATTGAGAGTACCAAATCACAAAGAAGGTCAGACAAGGGGGCAAAGCCTTATCGGTTGTCGGACCCACCTGGTGGAATAAACTTCCTCTTGAGCTTAGGCAATGTCCAGAACATCTCAAATTTAGAAAAATAATTAAAATATTCTTATTCCAGACTTAGCCTATGTACCTATGCCCACACTGAATTGAACTATATGCTAAACTGAAGCTGCTAGTCTATTTTTTTCTCTCTCTCTTTTTCTTCTGTGCGCAGAGATACTCTGTATAGAGTCGATTCTAGCGCGTTACAAAACTATAAATAAATAAAGAACCCACACAGGGAATCAAAGCCCAACCACAGAACAGTAGAAAAGCACAAGCTGAAGTAAGTTACTCTTACTAAGACTTCCCCATTTATCACCAAATCCCATCTGAAATGCATGCAACCTAACTGCAGATTGGCTGCAAGACATGCGGTGGACCTTGCTGACCTTATCCTTGAACATGATCTTGACCTCCTTATCTTGACCAAATCTTGGGTAAATGCTTCCCCTGCAACTATCCTTGACCGACTTGTCACTCCTAGATATGACATCAATAGATTAGATAGATCCAGTCAACCATGTTGAGGCATTTCCTACATTCAAATTCAAGTTCAAGTTCTAAAATTTGTATAGCACACTACTCACCCATAGGGTCTCAAGGCGCTTGAGGAAGGGAGGTGCTTTACTTATCGAATAACCATGTTTTTAGTTGCTTTCAGAATGAGAGGTGGTTCTGTGTAAGGCGGAGGTGGGTGGGGAGAGAATTCCAGGTTTTGGCCGCTAAGTAGGAGAAAGACCTTCCCCCATGGTGAATCTGTGGATGCACGGAATTGCAGCGAGGGCTTGATTGGATGATCGTAGTTGGCGGGAGGGGGTGTAGAAGGATAGTCGCGTGTTGAGGCATTCGGGTCCTAGGTCGTAGAGGGCTTTGTGTGCGTGGGTGAGGAGACGGAACGTTATTCTCTTGTTGACAGGGAGCCAATGGAGGTCTTTCAGGTGGCCGGAAATGTGAGCTTGCCGAGGGATGTCCAATATGAGTCTGGCTGAGGCGTTTTGGATACGTTGGAGTTTTTTCTGTAGTTTGTCTGTGGTTCCGGCGTAAAGGGTGTTTCCGTATTCCAGTCGGCTTGTGACCAGTGCGTGGGTGACCGTCTTTCTTGTTTCGGTGGGGATCCAACTGAAGATTTTTTGGAGCATGCGTAGGATGTTGAAGCATGATGATGAGACGGTGTTGACTTGTCTGGTCATCGAGAGGGTGGAGTCCAGGATGAAGCCCAGGTTACGTGCGTGGTCCGTAGGTATGGGTGCGGTTCCCAGGGCCAGTGGCCACCATGAGTCGTCCCAGGCAGAGGGGGATGACCCTAAGATGAGGACTTCCATTTTGTCCGAGTTTAACTTTAAACGGCTGTTCTTCATCCACTCGGCTACTTCTTTCATTCCTTCGTGTAAGTTGGTTTTGGCGGTGTTTGGGTCTTTGGTGAGGGAGAGGATCAGCTGGGTGTCGTCTGCTTAGGAGATGATATTGAGGTTGTGTTGGCGTGCGATAGATGCCAGGGGACTCATGTATAAGTTGAAGAGGGTGGGACTGAGTGATGATCCTTGTGGTACGCCGCAGATGACTTCGGTGGCCTCTGATTTGAAAGCGGGGAGGCGGACTCTCTGGGTTCTTACAGCGAGGAACGAGATGATCCATTCCAATGCTTTTCCTTGTATTCAGACATTGCTGAGGCGTTGTATGAGGTTGCTATGACAGACTGTGTCGAAGGCTGCGGAGAGGTCAAGTAAGATGAGGGCAACTATTTTTCCGTTGTCCAGTAGTGTTCGGATGTCGTCTGTTGCTGCGATGAGGGCGGTTTCGGTGCTGTGTTTGGCTCGGAAGCCGGATTGTGAAGGGTCGAGGGATTTGTTGGATTCGAGGAAGGCGGCGAGCTGACTGTTGACGGCTTTCTCAATGACTTTGGCAGGGAATGGGAGGAGCGAGATGGGGCTGTATTTCTTAAGCTTGGTGGGGTCTGCTGTGGGTTTTTTCAGAAGGGCGCTGAGTTCGGCATGTTTCCCGTTTTCCGGGAAGGTAGCAGAGTTGAAGGAACAGTTGATGACATCGCGGAGATAGGGTGCGATGATGGAGTCTGCTTTGTTGAAAATGTGGTGGGGACATGGGTCGGTTGGCAATCCTGAGTGGATGGAGTTCATTAGGCGGATGGTGTCTTCGGTGGTGATTGGGTTCCAGGCGCAAAGGTTGTTAGGGTGTGGTTTTGGTTCGGAGGTGGGTGGAGTGGACTGGTCTTCGGAAAAGTATGGTCTAACTGAAAAGGCTTTCAGTAAAACAGACACAATCCCCTGCTCTATACACATGCGAGTTCCTATGCATCGATATCACATGCAATAACAGACCACAATGCAAACTATACAAGTTCTACCACCCACCAGGAGATAACCTTCCTTTCATAGAACAACTTATGGAAATCATCACAACAAACACAGGTCAACACAGTACCCAAATATGCCTTGGAGATTCCACTAGAATGATTTGTATGACCCTGTAGTTAATAGCCTTAAAACCTTACTTATTGACCTCAACGTGACACAACTTTGTGACAGCCCAAAACACATCAAGGTAGTGACATTAGATCTTATCATAGGGAAGGCTAACTCTATCCAAATGGAATCTAACCTCCCCTGTGACTGGTCTGACCACTACTGCATCACATTCTTCATCTCTGTACACAGGAAAACAAATACCTTTCAAGTAATGAAATCCAAAGTATGGAAAAGGAGCACACGAAAAATTAATTTTAATGAGCTGACATCCCTCAGTAACAACAGCCTACCTGTTCCTGGAGACATGCCAGATATCCAAGATCTTGCAAACCACTACACAAGCTCCATGAAGAATATTCTAGACTCACTCACTCCCTACAGCTAAAATGCCTGTCCATCAAGGACTCTAAAACGTGGTACAATGGTAGCCTTAATAACGAAAGACACAATTTCAGACTAGCTGAATGAAGTTGGAGACCATCACCTTCCCTTGAACACCTAAAACATTTGAGATCACTGAGAAATACATATTGCAAAAGCATTGGAAACTTGAAAGCAAATTTCTTCAGAAACCAACTACATCCAGCAACCAACCCCAAAAACTTTTAGAGCTCTTTAAATATCAATCAAATGGCTTGCCCAACGCTTATCCAGCTGGATCCAGTCCACTACCAAACTGCAAAAAATGTGCCTCCTTCTTCACTTCAGCCTTTCCCCCTCCTGGACGATTGGCCACTCAGGTCAACCGGTGTACTGTCTCAAAAACAACGCCTCATGGAATCTTTCAAAACCTTGAAGGAAAACACCTTTCTTAAAATTCTAGCTGATTTATAACCCTCAAACCACTTCAACGACCCACTACCCCTCAACCTCTTTAATGGTCCACTTTGGACCAGGATTGTTAAAGCCTTTCTACTCCAAGGCTCAATCACGGATTGCCTAAAGTCTGGGCAGGTTACCCCTATTCTGAAAAAAACAACTACAGATCACACTGCCATATATAACTTCCACCCCATCTCCAACATTCCAACTTTTGTGAAGCTCCTTCAAAAATTTGTGAAGGTCCAACTCTATAACCACATTGAACAATTCCATCTTCTTGACCAATTCTGATCCACCTTCTACCTGGGACATAGCACCCAAGCGGTCCTCACATATATTGTGGACGATGCACTAAAAATATTGAATCAGGAAGAATGTTGCCTTTTAATCCTTCTGGGTCTATCTTCAGTATTCGATACAGTTAAGCGTGACTACCTCCTAGAATTATTGGCACATATGATTGGACTTTCAGTCTCTGTTCTAAACTTGCTCAACTTGTTTCTCCAAAACAGAATGCAAAAAGTCAAGGTTGATCGATCCCTGTCCATGACCACTCAGTCACATTAGGGGTCCAATAGGATCTTCCCTCTTACCCATAATCTTTAACTTGTTACTGGATCCTCTAACAGAAATTCTGAGTTCTTCCAACATCCACTATCACATGTACACCAATGACATCCAAATGTACCTGAGAGCCTCCTCACCTGAAAACATCAAAGCCCTCAATTTCACTCAACAAACCCCCCAAAATTGGCTGTCATGCAACCATCTGAAACTTCAATCATGCAATTGCAGAATGGTAATCGCGCTACTCACCCGTGAGGGTCTCATGGCGCTTGGGGGGGGGGGGGGGGGGGGGGAGGGTTCCCAGAACTTTTTAGCCAAAGAGCCAGATGGTCTTCCTGAAGGTGTTCAGGGAGGTGGCGCATCTGATGTCTGCCAGTTGTTCGTTCAAGGTCTTGGCTGCAATGTGAGAGACGGATCTTCCGGTGGTTGTGCGCGGTTTCGGCCAGTGCAAGGTTGGAAGATCTGAGTTTTTTTTTGGGTATGTGGAAGTTGATTCTGTCGTTGAGGTATTCAGGTCCGTTGTTGTTTAGGCATTTGTAGGCGTGAGTGAGGATCTTGAAAGTGACTCTTTTCTCCATGGGGACCCAGTGGAGACTTCGTAGGTGTTTACTGATGTGTTTGTGTCAGGGGATGCCAAGGACGCGTCTGGCAACGGTGGTCTGTATTGGCTGGAGTTTGCGGGTCAGGGAATTGTTGATGCCGGCGTACAGTGTATTTCCATAGTCCAGTCTGCTGGTGAACTTAACACTGAATTCCTCCTGATCGCCCTACCCAAACTCTTACCCATCCTTAATAAATGGATAAAGCATTCAGCACCCTTCAACTGCCCTCCACAAGTTATTGATCCAGCAAGATCATTGCGATAATGCTCAACAAGAAGGTTAACATGCAGCAGCAAATTAGTGCTGCAGCTTAAAGAGAAAACCTCCAAATGAACATCTTAAGGAAATTAAAACCCTTCCTCCCCCACAACAACTTCAAGTCTGCCGTCCAAGCCCTAGTGATTCCCAGGTTGGACTATGAAAGTGCTACCCTGTGCAGTTTACCAAAATCCAAAAATGCTCCATTAAGGACCTCCCTTAACTCTGCTGCAAGGCTCATCACAGGATCAAAAAGAAATAACCATATCACCCGATGTGAAATCACTCAATTGGATCCTCTACAAAGCAAGAATTCAACAGAAAATTACATGCATGACCCATAAAGCTCTACACTTCAACACCCCTAGCTACTTCACTGAGAAGCTTGAACTTTCAGGTGGCTCCAGATCTTCCAGAAGCTCCAGGACCTTACTGCTGAAACCCCAGAGATTCTTCAAGAAGAATACTTACAACAGAGCCTTTCCTGAAATCGCCCCGAAATGTGGAATTCCCTCCACTCTGAAATCAGATGGAATCCTTCAATTTTATCTTTCATGAAAAAAATCAACCTACTATCTATGAACACATTTCTGCACATCTCTAGGAACTCGTTCCTCCGAGTATACTGATCGCTTGTTATGCAATTTTCTTGTCTGATCCATCTGCTTAACATTGAGGTAACACCTCCCTCACCTGAGGAATTGCCTTTTCATATACTGTTCTTGATTTTGACATTTATGTGTCTTAATGTCTCTGCTACTTGAGCATTTGGAAAGTGCTCTGATACCTGCAAGGGTTATGTTAACATTATATAAAACTTTCAAAAATACAATAAATACCACCAGTGGTTTTACTTACCAGATCAGCAACGTGGCCAATGTAGGGATCTCAGAAAAGACTATTCTCACCAAATTCCCCTGATCACGGAGCAATAAGTCACACTGGCTATTCCCAAGACAAAATCGGGATCTCCATTGGATCCCTGTCCACCCAATATTTTCCACCTAGTCCCTGATTTAGTGTCCCGGTATCTGGTGAAAATCTTCAATGTCATGTTTAGTTTGGGCATGTTCCAAAGGCAGTGGAAGGCTGCTTTGGTTGAAGAAACCTAACCTAAATAAGTAGGACCTGAACAACTATCGCTCCATTTTTAGACTCGTCTTCCCAGCAAAGCTAATGGAAAAATCCATGAAAACTCAGTTGGCCACTTTTCTGGAGAACAATGCCCTGCTCAACGACACATATGTTGGTTTCCATAGTGGCCACAGTACAGAATAGAGGCTTTTTCTAGCCAATAGAGGGTCAGGGTCTCACTGAATAAGGATGACAATGCCACCATTATCCTGTTTGGCCTATCTGTGGCATTTGATATGGTCAATCAAGACCTTCTGATTGACTGGTTACAGACCCTGGGGATCCAGGGTGCAGCTCTTAACCTATTGTTGTCATTCCTCACAGATAGTATTCAATTTGTTTCTTTTAAAGCTTTCACATCTGAACCCTATACTCTGCCATATGGGGTACAACAAACCTCATCATTCAACCTAACACTGTTAAATTTCTATGTTATACCCCTGCCAGCTTCAGTCAAATCTTTTGGGTTGTTGCTGGTGTCTTACGTCTAAGAAACCCAGATTGTGGTTTCATTATCTGATAAGGGTCCTGACATGAGCAACATCTTTAGGAGCAACATGAGTGCAGTGCGCCTCTGGATGGACAAAAACTGTCTTAAGCTAAATTCGTCCAAGACTGAAGTCATCTTGTTTGGTAATCACCCCATTTTCTGGTCACCCGTTTGGTGGCCTGATGTACTAGGCACACTTTCGACACCGGTTAAGAAGGTAAAGAACCTTGACGTCCTGGTCGTCGGCAGACTGACATATAAAGAGCAAGTTAATAAAGTTATCTCTGCCTCTTTATCCTCCTTGTCGATAGTGAAGGAAATTGCTCAATTCTTATCGATTGACATGTTAAAGACTGTTGGCATTGCACTTATTCTAGAAAGATTAGACTACTGCAATGGTTTATATCCAAATCTGCCAAAAAATTCTTTGAATAAACTGCAAATTTTGCAAAACTCAGCAGCTCATATGCTGATGAAGATCCCTAGATTTGGTTTGGCTTTGGAAGCCATTAGCATATTACACTGACTACTTGTAAAGAAGTGCATAGCCTTCAAGGGACTTTGACTGCATACAAAGCACTTCACTGCTTTGGTCCCACTTATCTTAGGATAGGTTCTGATGGTATTAGCCCAGCAGGACTCTGCACTCAAACTCTGCTAGTGACTTGGAAGATCCCACCTGCAAATTGGCCACCGGGAGAGGCAGGAATTTTATCATCTGTACGGCCCGGAACTGAGTTGTCTGCCTCTGAAACTGAAATCAGCCACCTTCTTATTAGGGTACAGGAAATTACTGAAGACATGGCTGTTCAGTCACAACTAGCTATTGTTTAGTTATCTATGTACCTGTCTTTGGAAGCGCCAAGAAGCCTTCAGGTATATGATGCCCTCTAGAAATTATAACAGCAAATCAAATTTGAAATGGTCACAGCTGCACCTTCTGGTAGCCCTAAATAATGTACATGCATACATACCATTGGGACTCACATATAAGAGAGGGAACTCGTTTCCTGCCCCCTTCTAATTGTGAATTGGAATGGATTGCAAAATGCATTTTCCGAGGTGGAAAGGCTTTTATGGCTCACTAAATCAGTATAATACATTTTTAAAAAGCCACTTTGCAATCAATATCCCTGTGAATTTGCAAATCACAAGTTGGTGATTATAAAATGGCTATGAACATCTGGCCCTACCTTCCTATGCCAAACCCAATAGGACTTTGTGTTTCACTTTACTAATTCTGAAAAATGTACTTATATAAGCATTTTTTCCTATCTGTGGGATCATCAGTACTACTGCATTTGGCATGACTCATTTCTTTTCAGAAAACTCCAAGTTTCTCTGACAAGTTGCCTCTTCAAATCTCCTTCTGCTGCACTGCATACCAAAAGGAACTTAAAGTAATTGGGACTAAAGGCATTACTCTGCTGTGATGATGCTCGTACTGATTATAAAGCATTGTATGCATCAATATTTGAGTTTTTTGGAACAAGCATTGGTATTCACTCAGTTATGATGAGACAATTTAACTCACCCAGTTGACACAAATATCAGAGGGTCATGTCTTGAGAATATACACTGTCCCAACAAATCAACCATTGTTTCCCTTAATATGGAAACACCTGGTTACTTGCCGATAATCTTCATTACTCTGATTCCTAGTCTTCCTCAATACAGTCCTTACTAGGGAGATTCCATCTACACCTTGCAAAACCTGTTCCCTAGCTGCCTTAAAAAATTCTCTCAACATGGCCACCACTACCCAGCAGCCAGTAGATAAGAAAGGAACACTGACATTATATCCTGTCATTTCCACAAGTTCCTAAAAACAGAAACCCTCAGAAATAAATATTTAATCAATCCCCCCCCCCCCTAAAGACAGGACTGTATCGGGGAAGACTTGGACTCAGAGTAAAGAACAAAACTGGTAAGTGACGAGGTCCTTCCCTTTTTGTCCATTCTCCCTGTTCCAGGTCTTACCTGCGAGAAAATACCCAAACAGTATAGAACGCTGGCGTTCAGATCTCTGCATGGCTCCTGCCCAGAGTACTTGAAAAACCGCCTCCCGAGATACTCCCAAACCCGCGCACTGCGGTCCAATTGCCGTGTTCAACTGGCCGTCCCGCGTACGAAAAAGGCTCGACTAGGCGGTCGGACTTTTTCGGCAAACGTTACCTCTCTATGGAACACTTTACCACAAGAAATCCAGCAGGCCCCTTCTGAACCTTGCTTTAAGAAGCTGCTGAAAACGTGGCTCTTCACCCAACCCCGCTAGCTCTCCTATTCTAGCCTCCAGGTCAACTGTGTTCTCCTAGCGCCGGGACTCCTCCTAGCGAGGTAGCTGTTCGCGCTTTATAAAATGCAGTATTATTATTATTATTATAGAGACATTTTATAGCATCTAATATTTAATATAGGATAGCATCTCCTATGGCGGTAATTTCTGTATCTGAAACAGCAGATGACACATGAGCAGGAAAAGAAGTAAAAAACCTTTCTCCCAACTGAACTCGATAAGGGTAAGGAAAGTATGTGGAGATCCCCATGTGGCTGTGCAGCAGCTGTCTCTCCACAAGGATACTCTATAAGAAGTCCAAGATACTGAAATTCTTATCGCTGATACACCCTCTACAAGTGTAGGAAGAGGAGACTGGGCTAACTCATAGGACATAGGAGCCGAGTCCGATTCGGTTTCAAAGGCCTCCCAACAGCATTTGCTCAATCCGAATCGGATCAGAAACGTGTCTTTCCGACCGATTTGGAAAAGTTTCCGACTGATTACGTTGCGATTTAGAAGTTAGGAATTTCCTAATTGGAATCCAACGGCATCCGGAATGACTGAGCCATATGGAGCAGACTCGTATCTTAGGGTCGCGTTTCTGAATGACCGATTACAATGTTGGATTTGGTCAACCTTTCCAAATAGTGCCGTCTGATTCGAATCAGCAGTCAGATTAGACTTTGGAGTCTGTAGTGGGCCGCCCTGCACCCAGAGCATTTCCAATCGGGCCCGTGGGGGTATCCATGAGTCCCCCCTTACTAGCCATACACAGTGGGGCAGGCACCCCTTTCTTCAATGGGAGCCTATGCATTCAGTCGGAAATTGGCTCCCTTTGAAGTCAATGGGAGTCTGACCGAATTCTATCTGGAAGCATGCAATGCATCGTAATCGGTCAATCGGACTCTCCTGATCCGACTCAGTCGGAAACCATTCCCAAAATGAATCGGTCTGGATGATTTCCGAACCGCATGAGAATCGGCCCCATGATAGTGGTAGACTCAATGCACCCTGACAGAGTTGATGATGGGAGACATGCACCCTTATTTGGAAACACAAAAGTGATAAATAATGCATCCACTTTGCCGAATGATGCTATTCTGTTCAAATCCATAGAAAGAGCCCTATGCAGGTTCAGAATATGAAGCATCTCCTCCCCGCTGAGGAGGGCTGAGGATCAAATACTGTTAGCATAAAATCCTGAAAACAGTGATCAGTGAAAACAAATCCCTCGCTCCCCACGCTCCCTACTGTCCTGTGGTATCGTTGAGCTGCGCTCTTTGCTTTGCGCCTTGATTAACTGCTGCCTGCTTTATGATATAGCGCTGTGCCTCTCCTAAACATTGCTCGATTATTTTTGCAGTCCTAGTCTGTATTGCTCGCTTGTTTAGCTTAGACCTTTAATTATTATTTGTATTGCTTGTTTCCCACAGAGTATCCCTACTTTGTGCCCCATCCTGTTCCGGTTTCGCTTTTGCTGCCATTTTGTCGTTGTTGTGCCTCGGAGCCAGTCCTCTACCACCCCGCTCCCGCCTCCCAGCTGCTCCTCCCTCCCACAGACTGCTTAGGATTGCCCCGTCCCCAGAAGCGCTGTGACCGTCCTGACGCTCTCAGTAGCGGTCGCTCCCCACGCTCCCTGCTGTCCTGTGGTATCGTTGAGCTGCGCTCTTTGCTTTGCGCCTTGAATAACTGCTGCCTGCTTTATGATATAGCGCTGTGCCTCTCCTAAACATTGCTCGATTATTTTTGCAGTCCTAGTCTGTATTGCTCGCTTGTTTAGCTTAGACCTTTAATTATTATTTGTATTGCTCGTTTCCCACACCGTATCCCTACTTTGTGCCCCATCCTGTTCCGGTTTCGCTTTTGCTGCCATTTTGTTGTTGTTGTGCCTCGGAGCCCGTCCTCTCCACCCTGCTCCCGCCTCCCAGCTGCTCCTCCCTCCCACAGACTGCTTAGGCTTGCCTCGTCCCCAGAAGCGCTGTGACCGTCCTGACGCTCTCAGTAGCGGTCGCTCCCCACGCTCCCTGCTGTCCTGTGGTATCGTTGAGCTGCGCTCTTTGCTTTGTGCCTTGAATAACTGCTGCCTAGTTTATGATATAGCGCTGTGCCTCTCCTAAACATTGCTCGATTATTTTTGCAGTCCTAGTCTGTATCGCTCGCTTATTTAGCTTAGACCTTTAATTATTATTTGTATTGCTCGTTTCCACAGCGTATCCCTACTTTGTGCCCCATCCTGTTCCGGTTTCGCTTTTGCTGCCATTTTGTTGTTGTTGTGCCAGCTCTTCACTTCGCTTCACAAAAACCCTCCTGCCAAATCATTGGACCCAAACCAAGCTGCCACCAACCTCACACAATGGATCACCCACAGCGCAGATGAACTAGCACCCTTGAAAAACCATAAAATCAAGCAAAATAGCAAAAAAGCCCCCTGGTTCAACGATGACCATAAGACATCCAAGAAGTTCTGTCGTACCCTCGATAAAGCCTGGAGAAAAAACCCAACCACTGAAACCCTGACCACCTTCAAGAACACCATCCGCAAACACCACCAACTGATCCGATCCACCAAGAAAATCAGCATTCAAGGATCGACTTGACAACAACGCCCACAACATCAAAGAACTATTCAACATCGTCAAAGAATTTACCAACCCCACCGCAAGCACCAACGACACCACCCCATCCCAAGACCTCTGCGACTCCCTAGCCTCTTTCTTCCACAACAAAATCGCCGACATACATAACAGCTTTGAAAACCAGTCCGGAGACCAGTCCAATCCACCCACCCCCAAACCTAATCCCCCCTCTAACAACCTTTGCGCCTGGGACCCAATCACCACTGAAGACACCATCCGCCTGATGAACTCCATCCACTCAGGATCGCCTACCGACCCATGTCCCCACCACATTTTCAACAAAGCAGACTCCATCATTGCACCCTATCTCCGAGACGTCATCAACTGCTCCCTCAACTCCGCTACCTTCCCGGAAAGCTGGAAACATGCCGAACTCAGTGCCCTCCTGAAGAAACCCACAGCAGACCCCACTGAACTTAAGAACTACCGTCCCATCTCGCTCCTCCCATTCCCTGCCAAAGTTATAGAGAAAGACGTCGACAGTCAGCTTGCCACCTTCCTCGAATCCAACAAATCCCTCAACCCCTCACAGTCCGGCTTCCAAGCCAAACACAGCACCGAAACCGCCCTCATCGCAGCAACAGACGACATTCGAACACTACTGGACAACGGAGAAACAGTTGCCCTCATCCTACTTGACCTCTCCGCCGCCTTCGACACAGTCTGTCATACCACCCTCATACAACGCCTCAGAAACGTCGGAGTACAAGGAAAAGCATTGGACTGGATCATCTCGTTCCTCGCCGAAAGAACCCAGAGAGTCCGCCTCCCCCCTTTCAGATCGGAGCCCACCGAATTCATCTGCGGCGTACCACAAGGATCTTTACTCAGTCCCACCCTCTTCAACGTCTATATGAGCCCCCTCGCATCCATCGCACGCCAACACAACCTCAACATCATCTCCTACGCAGACGACACCCAGCTGATCCTCTCCCTCACTAAAGACCCAAACACCGCCAAAACCAACTTACACAAAGGAATGAAAGATGTAGCTGAGTGGATGAAGAACAGCCGTTTAAAACTGAACTCGGACAAAACGGAAGTCCTAATCTTAGGCTCATCCCCCTCTGCTTGGGATGACTCATGGTGGCCACCGGCCCTGGGAATAGCACCCATACCAACGGACCACGCACGCAACCTGGGCTTCATCCTGGACTCCTCCCTCTCGATGACCAAACAAGTCAACGCCGTCTCTTCATCATGCTTCAACATCCTACGCATGCTCAAAAAAATATTCCACTGGATCCCCACCGAAACAAGAAAAACGATCACCCACGCACTGGTCACAAGCCGACTGGATTACGGAAACACCCTTTACACTGGAACCACAGCCAAACTACAGAAAAAACTCCAACGCATCCAAACGCCTCAGCCAGACTCATACTAGACATCCCCCGCCAAGCTCACATTTCCGATCATCTGAAAGACCTCCACTGGCTCCCCGTCAACTAGAGGATAATGTTCCGACTCCTCACCCACGCACACAAAGCCCTCTACGACCTAGGACCCGAATGCCTCAACACGCGCCTGTCCTTTTACACCCCCACCCTCCAACTTCGTTCGTCCAATCAGGCCCTCGCCGCAATTCCACGCATCCACAGATCCACCATGGGGGGAAGATCCTTCTCCTACTTAGTGGCCAAAACCTGGAATTCTCTCCCCACCCACCTCCGCCTTACACAGAACCACCTCTCCTTCAGAAAGCAACTTAAAACTTGGATATTCGATAAGTAAAGTTCCCCCCCTCCCACAAGCACCTTGAGACCCTCTGGGTGAGTAGTGCGCTATACAAATTTTTGAACTTGAACTTGAACCAGATCAAAGGAGAATCTCATCTGGAAACAAACAAATAAAAGGGGAAATGAAGAAGTAAAGCCCCCAATTACCCACCCTTCACCCTGAACATATTGCATACGACAAAACACCTTTTGTGTCAACAATTTAGGGCCCACTGAATTTAGTGGGTCAAATGGTAGAAGAGCTCCCAAACTGAAACCATCTTGTAAAATATCTTGAAAAAAATCCCAAATTTTTACCAAAGAGTAGACTGTAAACCCGTGGACAGACACCTTGTCTCAAAATTCTTCCAATATTGGATGTTTGAGTTTCACATGAAAGGGCAAAGTGACTGCTGAATAACATCCAATAACTGAAAAAAAGGAACAACCTGTTGCTAACAATAACAACCGTTCAGCTGCCTATCCCTTAGATTGAGTTGACTGAGTGTATTCTAGGAGAAAATCGGGCAGGCTCAAGGGAGACGATTGCAGAGGAAATACCCATGGAGAAACCACTGCCATCTATTTCAACAACGAGAACCACATGGAATAAAAAGGAAGCAATACAGGAGACCCTGAGGCTACCTCATTGAGAATGCATCTATCGCCCATTCCTCCCTGAATGGGATTAGGGAGCAAAACTGAGTGAGAAGGACATTGTCCTGGGCTGCAAAACTGAGTGAGAGAGCTTTGTCCCAGACCATAAAGCTGTCCAACTCTGAGCTGCCGAGCCTTTAACCAATCTCCTGAAATACTGTGGGAGTGAGACAAAGGCAAATTGAGGATGGATATTTCCTGCTCAACTTGTCTGCAGGCCCATTCAAAATTTCTGGAAGATAGAATGCCCTAAGAGAATGGAGATTGCACTCTGCCCAAGTACCAATATCCTTAGAAAGAAGACACAGAGAATGTCAATGATATATGCTTTAACCACCTGATTGTCCATCTGAATGCATATTGACTAATGCCTGATAAAACGCAGGAAATATATAAGAACGTTCTTGACTGCTGCTAGCTCCCTCCAGGTGGACGTAAAATAAGACTCTCACTATGTCCATCTCCCCTGGGCTGTGGAAGTTCGCAGAACTGCCTCCCACCCTTTCTTGTTTGTGTCTATCGAGATCACCACTGGAGAGAACTGGCTCAACTGGTGTTCCTTTTGAAGATTCACTGGACTGAGCCTCCACTAAAGAGTTGATGTAATCTGTAATGTTATCTGTAGAGTGACAGAAATTAAAGCCTCATAGTCTTGTGATAGCGGATTCTAAAGGGACAAGACATGATGAACCAACAATGTCCAGAGTTGAAGCCATCTCTCCCTGACCATGTAACCACAGTCATGCTGAGGCCTGATGTTGATGGCAAATGTTCCATCAGATGAAAGATCAACTTGCCTTTCCTGTCTGGAGAAAGAAAGACTTCACCCACTTCTATACAAAACAGGGCTCTGATGAATTGAAGTGTCTGAGTTGGATTGAGTTGAGACTTCTTGAAATATAACAGTAAACCAGTAAACCTGTAATCCTGAAGAATAGTGAACAACTTCTAAACAAGTTTTCATTCGACCAATCTGCCAATCGTGGAACCAAAACAACACCTTTGATGCTGATGCACCTCTAATCAGGTGTGCTTCAAATCTATTCACATCCACAATAGCCTCTCTCATCACCTTTTTCATTCATCTTGCCAATGTTGCTAGTGAACCGGTCCATGTGGTTAATTGTAAGACATTAAAAATTGATCCACATCAATTGTCTTCAAACTCTCAGTTCTCCTCTAATACTCCTTGAAGCAGTTGACCACACAAAGTCTTTCCTTCATCTAAAATAAGGATAAAATATTGTCCTTGACAAAGCCTTTTTTTCTCCTGTTAATATAAGAACAAACTCCTACTGGTTGATACTACTTGTAACATCTAATCACAGTTAACAAGTCAATGTCCAAGAAATCTCTTTCATGGATAGGTATAAATCATCACCCCAGCTTTCTACAGCTTAAAACTTATCTTACGTCCCATATTGAAGTATACTAAGGGCCAGATGTATCAAGATACACTTTTGCGATTCTCAAATAGCGATTTTTAAGGAATCGCTATTTGAGAATTGCAAAATGGTATTATGTAGGAATTCGCTATTTTTAGCGTTTTCTTAAAATTCCTTAATTGCGATTAGCAAATTGCTAATCGCAATTAAGGAATATTTTCCCATTCATTTCTATGGGCCAGGAGGCCCATAGGAATGAATGTGAAATTATTCTCAATTTGCGATTCACAATCTGCTAATCGCAAATTCAGAATAATTTCAAGGGTGCAGGGGTGTCTCAAGGACACCCTGCTGCACCCCTGAAAATGAAATGTGTGCGCATATGGCGCACATACATGCCCTAAGGGCATGTATGAGCATCACATGGCACCTTTACAAATTGCAAAAAGTGCATTTGTAAATGAATTCGCAAATTACCACCAACTACAAGTTGGTGGTAATTTGTGATTTCTTAGCCAAAATTTGCAAAAATGAAAGGCTTCATACATAGCATTTAAGAAATCGCAATTTGCGATTTCTTAAATGCTTACGCAATATAAAGGAATTGCAAAATTTGCAATTCCTTAATATTGCGAGGCTTTTTGCATAGTACATACCATTTACCTATTTTTTAGTCGCAAACTCTGTTTTTTAGCGATTCGCAGCGTTTGCGACTAAAAAATAGCTGATACATCTGGCCCTTAGCCACTGGAGGTTACAATACCCTCATACTATGCATGATGTTCTTACTCCCCCAATTCTGTCCAACAGACACCCCGTTTACTAAACAGTGTCCTGCCGCTATAGCTGGCCTATAAACATTCTACATGATGGCCCTCACTCAATTAATTCTGTCAAGTAATTAACTACATTAGCTACATCTGTTGAAATGGGATTAAAATCCAATTGAACTCACCTACAAATCCATTTTTGCAATGCCAGTCTATATGCCTTCCTTGTTCCTGAAGCTCAGGATTCTCATATAAGCGTACAAGACTCCACCAAAAGGGCCGGCATTTCCCATTTCCCATTGTGTCCTAAAATCCTCTATGTCATCAAGACCAGAAGGCCCTGATCCACCATACTGCGATCCTCTCCTTGAGGTCCCAGAATAATTTTTCTGAACCTCTGAATATATCGCCATCTCCATCATGTTAGGGAACAATGCCTTGTCCTCCAAGGTGGAGTTATAATAACCACTGTCTCCTTGCATTGCACCAGAAGTCTTGGCAAAATTACTAACCTAGGGAAAGCATAAGGAGTTAATTCCCTCCACTCTTGTAAGAGTTCCTCTACTACTCAAGCTTCTGGGTCTGACTGCAACTGTAAAGTTTTGTCAAGTTTACATTCAGTCTGTGTCCACAGAAAACCTTCCCTCTTAAATCTCCAATTGCTTGAATCTTTGAAATTCCTCAAAAACCACCAAACTGCACTATTGCATAGACCCGGAAAATGCTCCGCCATAACCAAAATCTCTTTGCTCAAACTGTATTACCAAAAGTCCTTCGCTAAATCTGCCAGCTCTTCGATTGAGTTCCACCTGCTATCCAAGCGACGTTTAATAGCAAGCACGAGACCGGTAAACATACCCGCCTATCTAGTCTTGCGCATTCTATTTTACATAAATAACTCCCTTTCTAATACAATTTCGACTTTCAGAATCTTAACAGTGTTAACATTTTATGGGTTTCTACATTAAATCTAATGTCCCTAGATGTAACGTCTGAAAAGCGCAACCAGTCACATCGCTCAATGTACAAAACCATTTGTCACAATTCAATATCTAAACACAATCTTTTAAAAACTCTTATTAGTGTCCCAAATCGAGAGTTCTTAACTTGAGAGTAGCAGCGACAAAAGAAGGAAGAGAGTGGCGTGCTCCTAGATTTTATAGCCTTAAAAATCTACGTTATTTCTATTGTTGCTGTTGTGAGTGGAGTAATAAAAGGGGTAATGCATAACGTTAGCCTGTGTAGCTTGGTAAAGAATCAGCTTTCCAGGCCCTCATCTAAAGATGGGACAAACATAAACTACTGTCTCTGAGGTAGCAGCCGAATCGCACAAATTATCTTAAGAGAAGTCTGATCAAAAGCAGACCTGCTGTTCAGTGAGATTCAGGAGAGATGCACAATCTGCGCCTTCAGACATGCTGTCAGCTTAAATATGAATGTCCTTGAGGAGGACTGCACTGTGTTTGTTGTCTATACATTCACCCTAACCGCAAACTTAGAGGCTGCATATGACCTTTTACCCGCACTCTCAACCTTCTTGTTGACAGGATCTGATGGAGATGCATCCTCTGAAATGATGTTACCTTGGGAGGAAAGCCCCACGATAAGGTTATTGACTTTTACTACTCCCAGAAATTCATCCAAAAATGTATCTATAGGATATCTCCTGGCCACTCATGCTACAGTACACATCTTATAGCAGATGCAAGGGAAGTACTCTTGTTCCGGCTGCATATACTGAGATAGGAAGTCCTCATCCCATATCCCAATATCAAAAGCAGGCAATCCAGCTTTGTCTCTTAAATGCTGCAATAACTTGTTGCAATAATTTAAAGAACTCTCAGCCTGATTCATGTAGGTAAATTGCACTCGCAAAGGGCCAGATTCTCAGAATCTGGCCCTTAGCGAGTGCGATTTTTGCATTTGGTATTCATGATACCAAATGCAAAAATCGCTATGTAAGAATTCGCATATTTGCGTGGAATGGCATTTAAGGAATCTCTAATAGAGATTCCTCAAATGCTATTCATGACACACAACAAAATTGCGATTTTGGACTTTTGGGGCCGCTATTTACCGACAGGTCAGACCTGTCGGTAAATAGCAAAAACTCAGAAAAATGCTTTTAAAAGCATCATTCAAAGTTGCATGTAGCACACACACATGTCCTTTGGACATGTGTGTGCGCAACACCTGTCCAAAAGTGCATTTTAGGGGTGCTACAGGGCGTCCTTTGGACACCCCTGGCACCCTTAAAATCGCTATCTCAGTTGCGAGTAGCAAATTGCTACTCGCAAATCCCCATTCATTCCAATGGGCCTCTTGGCCCATAGGAATGATTGGGGAGTATTTGCGAGTAGCAAATTGCTACTCGCAAATAAAGAACATGTAGGAATCGCTATTTAAGTAGCAATTCCTACATGAATGCCGTTTTGCGTGTCCTCAATAGCGATTCGCTATGATTCGCTATTAGGGACACGCAAAACGGCATGTACATGAATCAGGCTGTCTGTGTCCTGGATAAAGATGCCTCGCTTGTTTTCCTCCTCTCTATCTGCCACTTGATTATCCACATCCTGCATTCAAGGCACTTTAAGGAGTGAGTGGCACACCCTGGCCCTCAAAGCAGCCTCCACTGCCCTCTCGATCATGTGCTGTTTTGAGGCCATGGATGGTGTGCCCAAAGAGGGTCTTAGAGCCTCATGTCATGTATTCTTGTGGAGCGAACTTATCACCGGAAGGTTTCAAGGCGCTGGCAGCAAAAAAACAGCAACAACAGACAGCAAACTTAAACCTGCTGGAACGTTTACTTAGGAAAAAGCCAGGTTTTAAGCTTTTTACAAAAGCATTTGTGGTCCACTATGGATAAGAGGTGTGATGGCAATTTATTCCATAGCATGGGGGCAAGGTAAGAAAAAGAACGGCCACCATTGCGGGACATACGAACGCGAGGCTGAACAAGGTATGATTTAGTACCGGACCTTAACGATCTTCTTGGTATGTACCATTTAAGTTTTTTTGCTAGGTAATTAGGTTTGGTGTTGTACATTATCTTGTGTGTTAAGGCCACCGACACCTTCATATCAATATGGGCGGAAGCAGAAGCCAGATTCACTTGCAAATGGTCACCAAATGCTTGAAGCCACAAAGAGAATTTAAACCATTTGAATCTTTTTGTGTTTGGTTGGCTTCTAAGCATCCTGTACTTTTGTGAGAGAACACACCATATTGAAATGGTCTTGCCAGCCTGAGCATATATTGTTGAAAACATAGTGTCCTCTTAAGAACCCAAAAGGAAACCAGTGCCCTGCTAGCCAGGGAAGCCTCAACCCAATGGACTGCTCAAACAAGTCCCATTGGGACACATCATTTCGCATCTGTCCTTCCTGCTAAAGCCAGACTTCTTGGACTGAAATAAACCAAGGAGAGCTGTTCTAGTACACCCTCAAAAAAAATGACAGGATATAATGTCAGTATTCCTCCCTCATCTACTAGGTGCTGGGTAGTGGTGGCCACGTGTTGGTATAATCTTTTTAAGTCAGCTAGAAAACAGGTTCAGCAGGATGAAGACAGACCTGCCAATTCACAGGGTGGCACCATGTGTCACCCAATTTCAGCTTCTTTCACACGGTAACCCAGTGAGGAACCAAAATCCCAAGATGCCAGGGAAAACAAGCTGAAAACCACTGTAAACAGTGGGGGGCAGATTTATAAGCCCCTGAGACACTTTTACACTGCCGTTGCGTCACTTTTGTGATGCAGCAGTGGCGTGAACCATGCGCCACGTTGCGACGTATTTACAACGTGACGCATCTAGGCAGATACGTCACATTGTAAAGCCCTGCGACACATGAATCCTGCATCAGGTTTCATGTGGGCGTTCTGTCACAGAGTGGGCATTCCCTCGCACGAAAGCCCTGTAAAACTGACGCAGTCAGTTTTACGACGCTGCTACGTCAAACCATTACGCTTGCTTGAAGCAAGCATAAGGAGTGACGCAACACGTTAAGTATGGGCGGCCCCTGTGCATTGCAGGAGTTGCGTCCCGTTTGCGACGCGACTTTGCGCCACAAGATGCGTCACTCATCTGCCCCTCCTTGCACCATGGAGCGCCGCATTGTAAATGAAACGCATCCATGGTAGCACAAGGGGGTGATTACGTGACACACATGTGTTCTGGTGCATCCCTGCTGATTTGCAGATATGCACCAGAAGTTGTAAATCGGCCCCTGGATTTCCAGCTCGTTTTCAGAGGCAGTAAGCAACCGATGTCCATTAGGAGGTGTGAAAACACCTCAGGGCATCAGCAAATAGCCTCAATGATCCATTGTTTTTTGTGTGTTTTTTTTAGGGCGTGGGGGGCTTGATGAGGGGCAGAGTGCCTCCTAGGTAGCTCAGGGCACGAAGCCCCTCTCCCCTCACACGTTGAATATAGTTTGTAAAATGCTGGTATTCAAAGATAGAATCTTGCAGGTGGAGCGTGATCGGGGACGATGGACAGAAGGTAATGGAATTGCCTGAAAGGCTATGGGATAAACCAAGTAAATAAATACAGACACAATGGATTCCGTATTTCGGTGACTTGCCCAGCCGGACAGTGGTCAGCATGTATTTTTCATAACAAAATATTTGAAAGAATATCCTTCAACAGTATCACGGTGAGGGGCACAAGCCTGTACCTCAATTACACATAGACACTTTAGTACACTCAAAGTGAACAGAAAGGGCTTCTAGGCAAAAAGCTAAATTGTTCTTGTAAATCCCCGAGCATTCAAAGACAGTCTACCATATTCACAATTTCTCCGAATAAGAAGGAATTGTTTCCAAAAATCTGACTACTTTGAAGAAGCTAACACCCTGTCTGATAAACTGCAACATAGAGGCTACCCTCGCCACCTGGTGAAAAATGCAATGAAGAGGGCTTGGTACTGCCCCCGTGAAACCCTGCTAAAACCCAAACCAAAAACATCCACTGAAAAACTTGTATGTGTCACAACATTCTCAACAATTTCGAACAAAGTGAGAAAATCCATTAAAAAGAATTGGCACATCCTGAACTCAGGCCAGCTAGATTTGGAGCAACCAATGTTTGCATTCAAGAAAAATAAAAGCCTAAGGGATCAACTTGTCAGGGCAGCATTGCCCGTCACTGCAACTATGAATGTGACTCTCAATGATCACTGGTCACTACCACCTGTTAAGGGTCACCATAAATGTGGTTCATGTATTGTATGTGGTTACTGTATTGAGGGGCAAGAATTTGTGTTTGAGAATGTGAAAAATGAACATAAAACCTTCACGAACTGCAATAGCTGTAATGTCATCTATACTAATTTTTGCCCCTGCAATAAGATCTATGTGGGACAGACAACACAGAAGATTAAACTGCGTATTTCCCAGCATCGCATCAGGATCCGCTGCAAAACAGCAAATGCCCCCCTTGTTGAACATTTTTCTGAGAAGGCACACAACGAGAATGATGTCCGCTGGACAGTGATCACCCAAGTAACCCTTCCACCAAGAGGAGGTGACCTCACAAGACTCTTGAATAAAGAGGAACTAAAATGGATCCTGAAAACTAACAGTTTAAACACCGGACTTAATCTTCAGGAAGACTGGACCAATCTAGTCTGACCAAATGTCACCATTGAATTGCATGCAATGTAACTAACCTTGCCTGTTGTGTTCTAAATTGTATATAATATAATAGCTGTAGTGGGCAATATCCAAATAAGTGGCTATGTGTCTTCACATCCGTTGGGCACCTCACAATTATCGTCACTAGCACTTCCTCCTTCACGTTGCCGCCACAGTCTGGGCGTTTTATTCCTTGTCACGTCCTGATTAACTGACCCTCTTAAGATGGCCGCCATGGAACCATTCTCCGTCCCCCTAGACCCGAGCCTTCTTTCATTTCCACAATTCTTCCTTGGTTACATATACGCATGCTCGAGGCTAGTCCCTTGCACCAGCCTACCCCAGCTCGCACCGACGAGGAGGAGGCGATACCGACTGACCCGGTAAGCCCTCGCCCTTGGCGCACACCCGAGCACCTTCCAAATGTGTTCATGGAACCCCTCCTAACTCCCAACTTCCTCCCCTCATAGGTACTCCCAGGTGGTAAGAACTAATCGGACTCTCGATTCCTGCCTACCGGTCCCCACTTGGGTAAGACTCCGTTACATCCCCACTTCCGAGAGGTTCCAATGATTCCTCTCACTTCCAATCTAAATGTAACTTTTGACCTTTTCTAGGTGACCCCCGTTAATTAACCCATTCACCCGGAAACCAAGCCATGCTAACTACATGGTGAGTCATGCTCCTCCACAACACCGTTATTTATCTTCACTGCGACGTCTTTTAATATTATCACGACCCGCTTTTACCTCACTGCGCGGACAATTTCCACACTGCGCCGTAACTTTCGTACGTGTTCACTCAACGTCGTGGCACAAACAGGATTGTTAGCAACTGTTTTTACCTTCTGCCCTGTGTTTAGTGTCACGGTAAAACCACACCCCTCTGCAGACACCAGCCCGTGAACTTGCGACAACTATGCTCACGCCAGGTGGAATTGACATTATCCTACCACCACTGTTGCACTGCAGTAGACTCCCACTCACGGGGTTTACTACTAGTCACAATAAGACAACGCTGATTCTCGTCCCACTACGAACATAGTCCTGCGTCCTCCACGATCATGGCGTAAGTCTCATTGTCTTGTGCATCCAGTTGTTTTCACCAGACACCCTTTTAAGCACTGAGGCACCACTATGTCTAGGTTTGAAAACATTTACGTTTGTCTAGTCCATAATTCTCTGTAAAACTTTTTTCTCCATTTTTCTCCACTTTTACCTTTCTAGGTTTGAGAGGCTTGTTATTATTAGGCATTTATGAAATGTCCTGATGATGATCCCTGTGATTTAAATGTGGGATCGAAACGCCGTCGACCATATTCATGTGCCATATACAGTTTGTATACTATCTGCAATGTTTATGTAATGGCGCATCTGATAATATCTGTTCACACTGTGATTTAAAAGAACAATTTAGCTTTTTGCCTAGAAGCCCTTTCTGTTCACTTTGAGTGTACTAAAGTGTCTATGTGTAATTCAGGTACAGGCTTGTGCCCCACACCATGATACTGATGAAGGATATTCTTTCAAAAAAATGTTCATGAAAAATACATGCTGACCACTGTCCGGCTGGACAAGTCACCGAAATACGGAATCCATTGTGTCTGTTTTTATTTACTTGGTTTATCCTGTGATGCATGGGACCACTGTTGTTTTCAAAAGATTGTTCCCTGAGGCCCTTTGCTGATTTACTTGGGGTCCCTTGTTGTTTTGAAACATGAAAGGCTATGGGAGCAAAGGAAAGCCTGTTAAATCTCCCCACACAGAAGGATCTGTTCCAGAAGAAGGCAGTAGAGAGTACACATCCGCTGAATGCTGCCTGGGACTCAAAGAAGTGTGAAATTGGTGGAAAAGCTGTTTTCATGTGACCATTATCGTTTACATGAAACTTTTATTTCTAATTTGTCTTCTTCTCGAAAGCTGTACTTTTTAGGTTTCGCCTAAGTGAAAGCGGCGCACTGCGCAGCTTTTCACGCAGGCGAAAACCTAATGAGAATACTATGTGGCTTGGGAATCCACCCTCTGTTCCATTGGCTAGCTCCATCAATGGAGGCTAGCCATTGGAACAGAGATCTGTCCATCATGGCCCGACCAGATTCGTGGGCGTTACCGCGATTTCTTCCCTCTCCACCCTTTTCTGATCGTCATCGCGGCGGTGGGAGTGTGGCAATGATACTTAAAGAATCACAGTTCGAGAGACTTCTCTTAATGTGTAAACTCAGCGGCCATGTTGAAATGGCGAAATCTGTCCACATTTTGCCAATTATCTCACAAGTAGATAGTGTAAAATACTTAAATAAGCAGGTCAGAAATTACATTTGCCTTTAGTTATGGAATATTAGCTTGCTGGATTTGACAGGTGTGGCAATATTTTTAAGTATTGAGTATTACGAATTGTTTTTAATAATGTTTAAGTGTTATATTTTCAACAGGTAGTGTAAAACTCATCGCTTTTAAGGTTTGTTGTACTTGACTCTATTTTCCTCGCTTCAAATCTCTTCACCCAGGGTCCATTATCTCCCTTCCTAAAATGGTAGTTTCGGCTATTGTGTACAGGTTTGAACAGTGTGGCGCTAGTCCGCTCTCTGTGTCCATGGCGCCGGTGCCTGCTGAGGGGAAGATGGCTGCCTCTGGGGTAGCGGTGAGCGGACTGCTCCTGGAGAAGGGCTTGGACATTAGCTTGGCTGCTCTGCGTAGACATGATCCCTATATTCGGTGAATTCTGGACGTAGCCAGCCAAGTAGCTCTCTACACTTTCAGCCACACAGCGAACGAATGGGTGAGTGCAGAAGGAAAGGCTCAGCGAGTAGAATAAAAAGCAACGGGGAAATTGTATTTATTTATTTATGCAATTTTATATAGCGCGGACTTTACCCATAGGTGTTGGAGCACTTCAGGATAGAACCAAGTACATGAGTAAATTTACATACTTACACGTTACAGATACAAACGAGGAGGATACCTGGATGGTAGGGGGAGAAAGTGGTATCCAAGAGTCGGTGAGTGAGGGGACCATCAGAAAGTGAATGGGACAAGAAGTGAGGCCAGTCAGGAGACTGAAGTGAAGATAGAATCGAAGAGGAGACCGAGAAGTGAGATTCACATGCAGTCTTAGTAAAGTGGTGGGAGCGAAACAGGGGTTTAAGAGTGCGCAGTAGAAAGCGGTGTGTTGGAGAAACAAGTGGGTGATAAAGAAACACAATTAAGCATTGGCGAAAGAGCGCGTATGGCTATAGAAAGTACTCTATGAAAGCGGGAAGCATAGAAGAGTTGGCAATCGTGGGTCTGTTGAAAAGGGGAGTCGAAATAAGCCGGGAAGATAAATCAACAGTGGAGGGAAAGACGGGAAATGGATGGCAGCTGAGCTGCGGGATACTGTTAACAGGTGTAGAGCGATGGTGAACAAGAATCCGAAGGAGAAGCAATGAGGAAAATATGACCGAGGATGTGGACAATAGACCATATAAATATTGACACTTAAATATACATATGGGGTTTTATATAGAGGGTTTTAATCAATCAAACGTAATTTTACCAAGCATCATGTCAGTATATGGTACACAGTCAAAATATCGAGTTAGAAATATCGATGTACCAAAATATCGTGTCAATAATTTCGAAGGTACAGAATATCGAAGACAAGAATATCTTGGACAGAATATCGACCCTAAGGTAAGTAATATCGAAATACTTAATATCGATGTAAGTAATATCGAAGTTAGTAATATCGATAGCATATATATCAATGTTACTAATTTCGATTACACTAATATCGATATTTGTATTATTTCTGTTGTTTTTTATTATGTATGTGTTATATGTTTTACTTAAGTAATTAAAATAAGTACTATTATATGTGTATTACATATATATATTAATACATTTATTTATAAGTTAATTATATGTTTTAGTACCGGAGTGGGTTGTGGGTTTATAGGGGAATAGGGTGGGAAGTAATTTAATTATGTTAAATTGATTAATAATTAGTAGTTGATATTAATTAATTATAAATAATTGGTAATTAAATTTAATTAATTGGTTAATCATTTTACTTAATTGATTAATTGATAAATATGTGTTATAGCGGGTTGTGGGTTTATAGGGGAATAGGGTGGGTAGTAATTTAATTCTGGTAAATTAAAAAATAATTAGTAGTTATTATTAAATAATTTTAAATAATTGGTAAATAAATTTAATTAATGGTTATCTCATTATAAATAATTGATTAATCAATATATATGTTCTGTAGCGGGTTGTGGGTTTATAGGGGAATAGGGTGGGAAGTTATTTAATTATGTATAATTAATTATTCATTAGTAGGAATTATAAATTAAATTTAAATAATTGGTAATTATTTTTAATTAATTGGTAAATAATTTGAATTGATTGGTAAATAATTTTAATTAATTCATAAATAGATAAATGTGTTCTGTTGTGGGTAGTGGGTTTATTGGGAAATATGGTGGACGTAATGTAAATGTAATTAAGTAATATTTTTTTTAAATGATTGTTTTGTAAATAATATAATTGTTAAATAATTATTAATTGGTAATTAAATATTATAAAATGTTATTTTTTAATATTTATTTTTGCTTAAATATATTTAGGTAATCATGTTTTTTATAATTATGTATAGGTATTGTATATGGTTTAAATTTTTGTAATACTTTATATCATTATTTAAATAAAAAGCTTTTATTTATAAGTATGTTATTTTAACCCCAACGCTATCCAACATTTTCCCTACTGTTGCATTCTCTGGAGTTGGAATAGTAATTGTTACCCCTACGCTATCCAACACTTTCCCTACTGTTGTACTCTCTGGAGTAGGAATAGTAATTTTTACCCCTACGCTATCCAACGCTTTCCCTACTGTTGCACTCTCTGGAGTGGGAATAGTAATTTTTACTCCTACGCTATCCAACGCTTTCCCTACTGATGCACTCTCTGGAGTGGGAATAGTAATTTTTACTCCTACGCTATCCAACGCTTTCCCTACTGTTGCACTCTCTGGAGTGGGAATAGTAATTTTTACCTCTACCCTATCCAACGCTTTCCCTACTGTTGCACTCTCTGGAGTGGGAATAGTAATTTTTACCCCTACGCTATCCAACGCTTTCCCTACTGTTGCACTCTCTGGAGTGGGAATAGTAATTTTTACCCCTACGCTATCCAACGCTTTCCCTACTGTTGCACTCTCTGGAGTGGGAATAGTAATTTTTACTCCTACTCTATCCAATGCTTTCCCTACTGTTGCACTCTCTGGAGTTGGAATAGTAATTGTTACCCCTACGCTATCCAATGCTTTCCCTACTGTTGTACTCTCTGGAGTGGGAATTGTAATTTTTACCCCTACACTATCCAACGCTTTCCCTACTGTTGCACTCTCTGGAGTGGGAATAGTAATTTTTACTCCTACGCTATCCAACGCTTTCCCTACTGATGCACTCTCTGGAGTGGGAATAGTAATTTTTACTAATACGCTATCCAACGCTTTCTCTACTGTTGCACTCTCTGGAGTGGGAATAGTAAGTTTTTACCTCTACGCTATCAAACGCTTTCCCTACTCTTGCACTCTCTGGAGTGGGAATAGTAATTTTTACTCCTATGCTATCCAACGCTTTCCCTACTGATGCAGTCTCTGGAGTGGGAATAGTAACTTTTACTCCTACGCTATCCAACGCTTTCCCTACTGTTGCACTCTCTGGAGTGGGAATAGTAATTTTTACCCCTACGCTATCCAACGCTTTCCCTACTGTTGCACTCTCTGGAGTGGGAATAGTAATTTTTACCCCTATGCTATCCAACGCTTTCCCTACTGTTGCACTCTCTGGAGTGGGAATAGTAATTTTTACTCCTACGCTATCCAATGCTTTCCCTACTGTTGCACTCTCTGGAGTTGGAATAGTAATTTTTACCCCTACACTATCCAATGCTTTCCCTACTGTTGCACTCTCTGGAGTGGGAATAGTAATTTTTACCCCTACGCTATCCAACGCTTTCCCTACTGTTGCACTCTCTGGAGTGGGAATAGTCATTTTTACCCCTACGCTATCCAATGCTTTCCCTACTGTTGCACTCTCTGGAGTGGGAATAGTAATTTTTACTCCTACGCTATCCAACGCTTTCCCTACTGTTACACTCTCTGGAGTGGGAATAGTAATTTATATTCCTACGCTATCCAACGTTTTCCCTACTGTTGCATTATCTGGAGTGGGAATAGTAATTTTTACCTCTACGCTATCCAAAGCTTTCCCTACTGTTGCACTCTCTGGAGTGGGAATAGTAATTTTTACCCCTACGCTATCCAACATTTTATATAATTAATTGTAAAAATATTAAAGGTATATTTAATTTTTTATGTTTTGTACATTTTATTTATGTTATTGTTTTATGTTTGTAAATGTATTAGTAAATTAGAATATATTTTAATAATTTATAAGTTAGTAAAATAATTATTACAACATATTGTTCAGAACATATATATTATATATTTACAGTATATATTTAATTAATATATTATTATTATATATGTATTATGTATTAATTTTAAACATTATTATATACTTATAACTATGTATATTATATTTATTAGTGTTATTTAATTTATTTTACAATTATATTTTAAAAGAAAAAAAAACGATATTTTTAACATGGATATTTTTAACATCTATATTATTTTTTCGATATTTTTGTACTTACCATGTTGTAGATAGGATGTCGATATTCTTGCCCTCGATATTTTAGACTCGATATTTCTGTAGGTCGATATTTTGGAGGTCGAAATTTTGTCAGTGATTCTCAGTATATATGTATGCAGAAATTATTTATATTTTGCTTATGTCTTATTTGTTAACTAAGTTGCCTGTGCCGAACATCCTGTAGAATCTGCGTTCAGGAACTGGACACTGTAAGCGTGACCAATAGGACAAATACGTGTAATATTGCCTATAATAACCATCGCATAATAATGATTAGCACATATTTTCAATTGCGAACCACAACACAGTCTTGGGAAGTTCTCACGAGTTTTTGTAAAGGGAACATTTATGCCATGCAGGCACCTGACATGCCTCAAACCCACACAAGGCTGTAGAAAGTGACTTTGTGTCAAACAGAGCACCCACACAGAAGTAGCACATGCAACTAGTGGTAGGACAGCAACAGATTGATCGTCTCATAGAGGCAAGGGTGGTTTCCTTGGCTCATTACCTGCTGGAGTTGCTGGATTTAAGTACCAAAGGCACTAAACGAGCACTAGGGAGACATTTTTACTATTATTTCAGACAATGCAGAGGCCAAAGTTGCTGCTTTGCCATCTGATCTCACCCCGGGCCCTCACTCACTTCTTACCCCTGTACTCTCAGCTCTTCCTAGGCCCTCACTTCTGGCACCTGTGCCCTCTGACCTCAACCCAGGCCTCCAGCCCTCACGACGCTGCCCTCACCGGTGCCCTCACTGACTCCTGTGCCCTCAGCTCTTACCCCTGTGCCCTCAGCTCTTACCCCTGTGCCCTCAGCTCTTACCCCTGTGCCCTCAGCTCTTACCCTTGTGCCCTCAGCTCTTACCCCTGTGCCCTCAGCTCTTACTCCTGTACCCTCAGCTCTTACCCCTGTGCCTTCAGCTCTTCCCTTTGTGCCCTCCGCTCTTACCCCTCTGCTCTTACCCCTCCGCCCTCAGCTCTTACCCCTCTGTCCTCAGCTCTTACCCCTGTGCCCTCAGCTCTTACCCTGCCCTGTGCCCTCAGCTCTTTCTAAGCCCTCAGCTCTCACCCCTCTGCCCTCAGCTCTCACCCCTCTGCCCTCAGCTCTTACCCTTGCCCTCAGCTCTCACCCGTGCCCTCAGCTCTGACACCTGTGCCCTGTGACCCTCGCCGGTGACCATGGCCAGCATGGCGGGGGAGATCGTGGCCTTCCTGCTGGCCCTGTCAGGCTGGGTGCTGGTCTGCTCCACGCTGCCCACCGACTACTGGAAGTGTGCGGCTCTGTGTGTGTGTGTGGCTCTCCGTGTGGCTCTGTAGGTATGTATGTGTGTGGGACTCTGTGTGGGTCTGTGTGTTTGTGTGTGGCATTTGCGAGAGATTAAGCTATTGGCATTGTAAATGACAGTGCCATTTATTTATCTATTTTCAAAACCAACACGAATAAAAAATTTGTCATTTACAATGCCAATAGCTCTAACTTTTTCAAAGGCGAGACCGTTGCATTGTAAATGCTTGTTGTCACTTTTAACATCAAACGGTTGCCACTTGCTCCAACCCCTATTTATGGAGCAATTGCTTTCGATTTAGATAGGATTCTTCGGAGAAACAAAGCAGAGCGGCTAGCAGGAAAAGGAATGCGTTATATGGTTCATGTTTAGAAAGTGCGCACAGGTAGCTTGTTGAAGAACACCAATTGACTTCACCACCGGTGCTTATGCGCTTTTAAAAACCAATTTACACCCTGTTGCTTTTGATTTACTGTTTCTAAAAAAGTTGGCGGGCAGATTTATTTTCTGCAGGTGCCCAAATGGCAACGGAAGATTTCAAGTTCTGGCAAATTGCTGTGCTTTGTTTTTTTTTCCTACACCTGACAGAGATTTGTTTGAATTGGTCTTTTTGTCTTCTAGAGCCACTTATATTTTTCCAAGTACAATTACAGCTGTACCTCTCAGCCCGTTACCAGATCGTTAATTGCAAATAATGTGGTATAATTATCACAAGAGAAGCAGAGATAAAGCTAGCATCGTGTCCATGGATGGAATGGCACATATTAACAAACGCAACAATTAAACACTGCTATTGTTTGCAAATGAGTCTTTGAAAGCTTTAATGAGTGCAGAAGTGGAAGTAGAAGCGGAGTCGCGCTTTTTGAGGGCTGACCAGCAAAGCGGAAAGGTAAAGAAAACGGATGGAAGGACAAAACTCTACAAAGTTTGAACAGTTGTGGTTTATGGAGGGCGACTTCTCTCGTTGGCACCAAACCATAATAAGGACATGCTTCCTATTTTATTAAAACAAACAAGAAAGCGATTGAAAGAATGCCTGAAGCCTGAATTAATCTCAACCACTCGCAGTCGTTCGAACGTCATCTTTTTCCAGCAGGTGTGCCATCCAAGACAGAGATCCGCTCTATGCAAATCAGTCTTGGTTCTGCTCCAATAGAAAAAGTTTACAGCAAACTGACAATCCAGACAGGAACCTAAGCAACCCCAAGCCAGTTTTGACCTCCTTTGATTCTGTCAGTGAGGTATAGCTTGAGTCTCGTGGCACATTAAGCACGAGACTCGAACCTGGGCATACCCCTCACATGTACTCCATCAGATTCGGTAATAAGGAACAAAGTAATGAAAGGGATTTTTTAATTGATTTCTTCTGCCTGTTGTCAAGTGCAGGACCAAGGATAATTTGCCATTTGCAGATGTCTGTCTGAAGTGGCATTGTAGGAGAACACCGATTAACTTAAATGTGGTCTGAGTGATTGTCATTGGCTGAAACCTCTGCAAGCATTCCACCCATCACCCTCCGCAGTGTGACATGTAAATGTGACGGATATAGGCAGTAAATGGTCCTCTACTGACTGTGACATAGGACTCTCTAATGAAGCCAAACTAGCCTGAAACAAGTCTGGTTTTCTTATGTTCCTGTTCAAAGGAGAGCAGTAATTGTGGCCGGACAGCTCCTATCAGAGCAGGCTGAGGACGTATTTGTATATGGATGGTCTTTTTCTGAAGAGCCATAGAGAGCAAAAAAGTACATACCTGGAATACAGCCCAAGCAATGGTTATTGACTAATCGATTTCCGTTCAATGGTCCAAAGGTTAAGGGAATGCGCTGTAAAACTGTCAGCACATTCTCCGTCTAATCTAGTGGTTCTTGTACAAAAACAGTTGTTTGAAACGATTCTATATTTTCAAACTCCTCTTGATATTTAAATTGGAACTAAACAACTACAATGGTTGATGTTTTTTCCCCAAAAATGATAAATGAACTTTATCTGTAAAACGCTAATGTCTTCGCCACTACTTTCTGCTAAAATGTTGTGGGTGGGGAAAATAAAGTAATTAAAGCCTAATTCACATTAAATTCCGCACTGAGTGGGTGATTTGTGATACATTTATCTGCTGCAGTAACTTGAGTGTAAACTCAACAGGTTTGAATTCGAGGATGCCTACTCAGTCTTTCATCCTTCAGTAGATAATAGGAGTGCTTCAGACAAAGGGCCTGATTTAGAGTTTGGAGAAAAACCTACTCCATCCCCAAAGGTATATATACGTCCACCATATTATAAGAGTCATAGGATATATTGCACTTATAATATAGCAGACGGGATATCCGTCACATTTGTGATGGAGTATCCTTAGTGATGGAGTATCTCAACAGCCGATCTCTAAATCAGGCACTTAGTCAGTCTGTCAGATAATGAAATTCAATAGACAGCATCAAAATATCTGAGATTTATTTTTTTGTTTAAATCTTTTTTTTGTTAATATCATTATGATTTTATGAACGTTACATGACAGCCAGTATGCATGTTATACATCACCATTTGCATAGTATCATTTTACAATTCAATGCGTTTATGTCATTTCACAGCTTGGCCATTGGTGCTATGTTGCAAGTCCAGTATGTAATGAAATAGCATAATGTCTTAATGCTTAATAGGAAAAAAAATAACAGGATTAGAAAAAAGAAAAACTTAACTGCAATCAACATGAACAATTATGTTGAACAACAAGCACTCCATCATCTAAGAACCACGTACATTGTGAATATGTACCACCCCAACCATCATGGTAAATATAGTTAAACGTCATTGAATTGCTCCAGCCACCAACTATATCTCAAAGATTGTTATGCATGGAATCCACACTGGCTAATGTGCTAGTATTATGAATGTCGGGGTTAAACTTCATAGATGCAACAGCACAGCCTTGGTAGAGTTGGTCAAGCGATTCAAGACCTAAGCTCTATAGAGATACGTGAAGGCAGATACTAGAGGAAGCATAACAGTTATCATTAGTCAATTAATAGGAATGTCCCATCAGTTATTTACTTTTCGAGGGTACTATCTCTTTATATTGTAAAGATAAAAGGAGACTGATTCTGTACCCCGCTTTTGAGCCCATAACTAGGGCAAAACTGGTCCCGTGTTGCTTGTGTTCTGGTTCGGGGAGTACTTGGCTTGGCAGTTCGGGTTGAATTGTTCTGATTTGAGCAGGGTCAAGACTGTTTTTCATATACTTTGGTCTAAACTGAGGTGATCTGAGCCTCAGGGTAATAAAAAGCTCCAACCATTTTATACCCGCACATGGATCCAGCCTGATTGAGTCCTGACCCTCCAAGTGGTGCCCTTCCAGATCTGGACTCTTGGCTGTGGTGCAAAAGGTACCCAGATAGCCAAATCCAAAACTTCGGACTTAAAAGACCGGGACCTGTCTGCTTGCCGATCCACCAACAATGCATTGCCAGTCTGCCTGACTTAGCTGCAGCTACAGCAAATTCTGTTCAGCTGCTCCTCACAGAATGGGTATGAATCCTCGTGGAACCCTTGCGAGCTACAACCTGAATCTTGTTTCGGCTGTACATTTTTTACTTCCAAACAAGAGACTAAGGGCCTGATTATGAGCACATTCAAATCAGAATGTGCTCTGTGGTGTCGGCACGTCACCGCCAGCATGTTCCTGGTCATTTATAGACTGCCATCACAGAGGGGTCCTTGATCCCGGCAGAGCCGGCGGTCTGCAACACTCATAATAAGCCGGGCGGATCGCCAGTGTGGCTGGGGTCGGACCGCCATCATGAATACTGCTGTCCTGTGACAGTCATATATGTAATAAGCTCCTATGCCATTAGAGCAGCATACAACAAAGTTCTATCCAATGTTCCGCTTACCAGAGATTGGTCATACAACAGCCTCGGTTAGTTCATGAGATGATCTCACCGATAGTGTTATTTGCTTAGATCCGGCAGCAATTGAAAAACAAGCAGAAGGAAATGTAGATAATAAACAAGGCCCAAATAAAGAGGTGACCCGAGTTTGGGACTTTACCGGAACCCAACAAATAACGAAGAACAAGCGCCCAAAAAAACAAAAAAAAAGGGGAAGATATGGAAACCATCATTGAAGACGCGAGAAGTCACTGTGAACAACGAGCTACGACTAGTAACCTGACAGCTCAAAATTGCCCTGAAGAAAAATGCTGTGGAAACAAAGCTGCTAACAATCAAGGACAACACAAGTCAGAATCGGACCATGACACCAATGGAGATCGTGAAGATGGACGAAGAGAAACACGGAAACTCCCAGACAATCAAGAAGCACCAAACATGGGGAACCAAAGGTACGGTGATAGTACGAAAGTTGCCCAGATAATGGACATCTCAAAGCTCCAAATGCGTAGTCTAGGGGGAACCTATGGTTTGGTGGAAAACCAAAAGAGACCACAACCGAAACAAGAAGCCGACTCAACCTTAAGGAGTACGGCACTGAAAGCAGAAACTACCTCGAGCGCAGGACTCCGGGTGGACGACCTTCTGGTCGATCAGTCTGCGACGAATCTCAAGACCCATCAGGTCAACATAAAAGCCGAAATCAAAGGTGACTTAAAGCAAATTACACTCGGAAATAAGGAAGAACACCCAATGCCCCAGGCAGGCCATTGAAACGCACCAACAGAACGGAAATTATTGCTAATCCCAGAATACGATTCAAAAGGGCCCCATGATATATTGAATAGAGGGAACATATTGCAGCTAACATCAAACATTCCAGCGTTAAAATACTTAACATCAGCGAATCTATTGGCAGTAGAATTCATAGGGATGGAACACCAAAAGAGTAAGGAGCAAACACTGACCACCTGGCTGACTGAAGAAGACGTGCAGCACATCATGGATTCTAAGGTGCAATTTGAAGCTTTGGGAATTAAAATGCTAAAACCAGCGACCCCCCATTATCCTGGCCCCCTAAACAACATTTTCAACCGTAGTAAAGGAAAAGCTCAAAGGCGAAACGATAACACACCTAACATTCAAACATTACTCAAAGGGGCAATTGGCGGCAACTTTTCTACTACACAGAAAGAGGGGCCACAAAATGACCGGGTAAACAGAATGGACAGGACTAAGGACAACTGTGCTTGGTTGCCAGGAGTACTAACTTCGAAAACAAACCTTTGACCAACGGAAAATAATCTATCAACACAAGACACAAGCAACATACAAGTGCTCTCGAGGAACATCGCAGGGGCACAAAAATGGCTGGAGAACGGTGAACTCCCCAAAAAATGGGAAAATTATGATATAATACCTCTGCAGGAAACTTGGGCCCTAGAAGCTCTCCCATTGGCAAACTACATCCACTATACAGTTCCAGCAACCAAAACCAAAACCTTCCTGCGACCAAAAGGGGGCTTGGCAGTCTATATCTCTTCAGAGTTAAAGATTGATAGTGAACAAATGGATTCAGAAGGACCAAATATTCAATTGATCAAATTAACATTAGGGCCTACTAATAGATCAAAAATCGTCCTCTTGATGAACACATACACACATCTTTCGGCAAGGAAAAAATCGACCCATAACAAACAACTAATCGGAATCATTACCAACATCCGGAATTCCTTTCCCTTGTGGGACTTGATACTCACAGGGGACTTTAACTCAAACCTAATTTACACTCCGGATGAGGACAAATCTACATCAGCAGACAGCATATATTGGTCCGTCCCACATCAATATCAGCCAATGAGGCCAAAAGTGGACCGTGTAGGACAAGGGTTAGTTAATATCTTAGAGTTTCTTGGGGTAAGAGTATTGAACGGTAGAACTCCAGACGATTTCCCCCCTAAGTTTACATTCCATGGGGGGAAGACAAGGTCAAGACTGGACTACACAGCAATCTCAGTATCGCTGATACCATCCCTATTGCACTTCTCGATAGAGTTCACAACAAGGAGTGACCATTCGTATCAGCTGATACATTTTAAGTCAAACATTACTAAACACCAGGTAAATACAACTATTGATGGCAACATACACACAGTGGACCTAAAACGTCTAAAATGGTCAAACGACACAATTGAAACATTGCAGTTAAAAATAAAAAACTTGTTTATTACTAGCAAAATTGGTGCCCAGGACAAAATACATGCATGGGAAAGCTTTACAGCTGCGCTAAAAACATTAATGCTGTCAGGACAAAAGCAGCCCAACTCCAGGGAAAAAACACCAACGTTAGGTCTGAGAACCCTGAAACGTAAACTCAAAAAATGTATAAGGATGCTGAAAAGAACAACTCCAGACACAGCAGCATGGGACAGTGTAAGACAGCTCAGGAAATGTTATAAAAAAGACCTCTGGGAAGAAAAAAGAAAGAGCAACGACAAATTCTGGGCCGAACTCCTCTGTAGCTCAAAGAAATCTAACTCAAAACAGTTTTGGATCATCATAAACAAACTGAACCGACCGGTTACAGTGCTATCCTCAAACATACAAGAATCTGAGTGGGTGGAATTTCTATCCAGGAGGTTTTGGGAAGCTCCCTTGCTAGAGCCAATCGTGGGAAACACTTATGATTGAGGGGCAGTTCATGTAAAGCCCACTGGGTTCTTAGAAAGCACCAGCCCAGAAGACGCCGCAACTTCTAAACAGAAGGAGCAATCGAATGTGGTCACAAACCCAATGGAGGATAATGTATCCCAGATTTCGGCCATAAGTTACTCGTCACCTTCGACTGAAAATGTTAGACGTATAATTAAGAAAGGCAGAACCGACGATGCACCAGGCCCCAACGGAATCCCCCAAGCAATCTTCAAATATGATACTCCGTTTTGGGGCAAACACCTTTCCAACTTATATCAAGAAATAGAGAAACTAAACATCATACCAGTATTTAAAGGAGGAGACAGAGCAAACCCAGCGCACTACAGATTGATAGCCCTGCTGGACGTAGAGGCCAAATATTATGCCTCCCTGGTACTAGAAGAACTTAAGGCATGGTCTGACGACCTTAACCAAATTCCGGAAAACCAGACCGGCTTTAGACAAGGCCTTGGAACGACGACAAACATTTTAGGTCTTTCGCTAATTACAAACAAGTGTAAGTGGAGGAAACTGCAACTTTACCTCTACTTTATAGACCTAAAAGCAGCCTTCGACAGTGTTGATCGCCATCTTTTGTGGAAAAAGCTGCAAGCCTGGGGTATCCCTGAAAAGCTTTTAAAAGGCATCCTGTTATTCTATTCAAACACCTGGCTAAGGATTAAGATAGGTGATGGGTCCAGACTCTCTAGGATGCTGACAACCTCCAGAGGCTTAAAACAAGGGTGTGTTCTGGCCCCCAGTCTTTTTAATTTGTTTTTATCTGACCTCTCTCAAAGGCTGGACTGTACCAATTCCCATCCACCAAAGCTTGGCGAACTGAGACTTTCGCATCTCTCATACGTGGATGACGTGGTACTAATGAGCCAAACAAAGATCGGCCTGCAAAGATGCCTGAATGAAATGTCAGTTTACATTTCAGAAAACAAACTTGAAATAAACACATCCAAAACAAAAACTATGGTGATTGGAAAAAAACAGACAATCTGGCTTAATGGAATCCAACTCGAGGAGGTAAAAAAATACAAATATTTAGGCCTTTATATTGACAACTCAAGAAATCTTACGGAGCATAAAAAATATATGTCTCAGAGATCAAGCGCACTAACATTTGCTTTCAGCCTATTAGCCAAAAAGCTGAAGGGCCCCTCCTATAAACCTTTGCTCGCCGTAATGAAGGCAAAAATCCTGCCAACTCTAACATATGCCAGCGCGGCCTTCCATGGCGAGGATGGAGCGCACCTAAACCAACTAATAGCTTCCATCTATAAAAAAGTATTCCAGATTCCAAGGTCAGCTTCCCCAGCCCAGGTTCATCTGGAATTCGGCCTTACAAATGAAGAAGTTGGCAGAACGTACGCAACGGTGAAAACCTAGTATCGACTCAAGCTAAACGCTGCTACATCAAAAATCAACGAGGCCATCTGGTCTGAACTAAACAAAGATAAATCTTCTCCTTTCAATAAATACCTTTGCAATTCCCTTTTGGCCACATGTATGATAGAAACATGGAACAAAAAATTATCGTACCAATAGTTTAAACAAGTTGTAAATAAAGCATCAAAAACCCATTCATTGCTAGTGGACAAAAATATCCTAAGATCAAGGTCGCACGCCTGGATGGTGATAAATCACTATAAGTCCTTTGCACCGGCAGCTTATTTATGCGAAACCTACTCAATTAACATAAAAAAACAACTTATGGCACTCCGTTTTGGAACACTACCATCCCAGGCTGAGCAGCCAGCTTGGCTGCACACAGGCCCTAAATCATGCCAGCTATGCGATCATCACAAAGAAGACTTTATCCATATAATTTGCACATGCAAAAAACTGCGGGCTGAACGTGTAATCTTTCTAAAGACAAGTTTCAACGAAAGAGGTATTAGATCCTGCAGAGCCGCAATAATGGCTTGCCTGAGCCCATCAGACCCCCGACTGCATGGCAGACTGATCAAATTCCTTAAAGCCTTTAAAAAGCTTTGTTAAAAGGGTCGGAAGCTGGGCAAACGAGGTCTAACTTTCTGCATTGAACTTTTAAGAAACAAAATGATTTTATCCTTAAATTCCTGCTTTTAACTGCTTATCGTAAAATTGCGCTTTTGCTACTTGTTTTAAATTGTTATGGTTTTAACTAACTAAACAATAAACATTACTTTACTTTAATAAGCTCCCATGTCCAAATGTAGAAATCTTCACTGCCACTGCATCCATTGGCTCCCCGATGACGACACCTCCTCCTCGGACACTGAGGGCTGCCTTGCCCCATTGATCTTTTGCTTCTTAGACATTTTTCTCAAAATTCTTCGAACTCCGAAGTTAGGCTGAGACTTGGCCCAAACTCCACTTCATGTATCCGAACTGCTGTCCATCGCAGTTGGCCATCATTTTTGACTTAGCCCCTGTCTTGTGCAACTAGATATCCGCGGTCAGCTTTGATGTGTTAGGCACTAATTTACATTGTAAACTTTAAAAACTCATAACTGATGGGATTTTTTTGTTTTGGTTTGAAATCCATATTAATATAATAAAGGGAGAGCCCAAACCTTTGAGGCGGGTAATCTCAGGAACCACAGCACCAATCACAACACCCAGTACAGCGTTGGAAAGGGCAGTTGCTGCAGAAGAACATAGGCTATGCAGACGCCCACCATATACACTTAAAAAGTAAAAGAACCGTGCCAGTAAAGTAGTCCCTTGTGGGCGTGTCTGCGTTGTGCTGTGGGCGTGTGCTGGGGGCGTGACAAACGCTGGGGGCATGTGGTATGTTCCGCCCTTTATGCCATGTCTCATATTGTGAGCTAATCCCACCCTGCTCCCTTTAAATACCCCTGTACCCCAAATCCCAAACCTACCCCTAAACCCTAAAAATACCCCTGTACCCCAAAACCCAAACCTAGCCCTGAACCCTATAAATACCCCTGTACCTCAAAACCCAAACCTACCTGTGAACCCTAAAAATACCCCTGTAGCCCAAAACCAAAACCTAGCCCTGAACCCTAAAAATACCACTGTACCCCAAAACCCAAACCTAGCCATGAACCCTAAAAATAACCTTGTACCCCAAAACCCAAACCTACCCCTGAACCCTAAAATACCCCTGTACCCCAAAACCCAAACTTACCCCTGAACCCTAAAAATACCCCTGCACCCCAAAACCCAAACCTAGCCATGAACCCTAAAAATAACCTTGTACCCCAAAACCCAAACCTACCCCTGAACCCTAAAATACCCCTGTACCCCAAAACCCAAACCTAGCCCTGAACCCTAAAAATACCCCTGTACTACAAAACCCAAACCTAGCCCTGAACCATTAAAATACCCCTGTAACCCAAAACCCAAACCTACCCCTGAACCCTAAAAATACCCCTATACCCCAAAACCCAAACCTAGCCCTGAACCCTAAAAATACCCCTGTACCCCAAACCCCATACCTATCCCTAAACCCTAAAACTACCCCTGTACCCCATAACCCAAACTATATCTGAACCTTTAAAATACCCAAACACCCCAAAACATTTACCTCAGTACCCCAAAACATATACCCCTATACCAATACTTACCTTATCCAAACATAAAAAAAACATGCTTTTACCATTTATGCATTTACAAGAATTTCGTTGTAAATGTATGCGTGGTAAAAGCATATAAAATGTAATGCCATGCGTTATAATGGCATTGCGGAGTCATGGTACTTTTGTAATGAAAGTATGCGGAGTGATGGTATGCGGAAAGAAATTTGCGGAATAATGGGTGTTTAACCTCCCCCGGTAAGTACATTGGTGGCACGGCGGCCCACAGCTCTTACCCCTGTGCCCTCAGCTCTTACCCCTGTGCCCTCAGCTCTTACCCTTGTGCCCTCAGCTCTTACCGTGTGCCCTCCGCTCTTACCCCTGTGCCCTCAGCTCTTACCTGTGCCCTCAGCTCTTACCCCTGTGCCTTCAGCTCTTCCCTTTGTGCCCTCCGCTCTTACCCCTCTGCCCTCTGCTCTTACCCCTCCGCCCTCAGCTCTTACCCCTCTGTCCTCAACTCTTACCCCTGTGCCCTCAGCTCTTACCCTGCCCTGTGCCCTCAGCTCTTTCTAAGCCCTCAGCTCTCACCCCTCTGCCCTCAGCTCTCACCCCTCTGCCCTCAGCTCTTACCCTTGCCCTCAGCTCTCACCCGTGCCCTCAGCTCTGACACCTGTGCCCTGTGACCCTCGCCGATGACCATGGCCAGCATGGCGGGGGAGATCGTGGCCTTCCTGCTGGCCCTGTCAGGCTGGGTGCTGGTCTGCTCCACGCTGCCCACCAACTACTGGAAGTGTGCGGCTCTGTGTGTGTGTGTGGCTCTCTGTGTGGCTCTGTAGGTATGTATGTGTGTGGGACTCTGTGTGGGTCTGTGTGTTTGTGTGTGGCATTTGCGAGAGATTAAGCTATTGGCATTGTAAATGACAGTGCAATTTACTTATCTATTTTCAAAACCATCACAAATAAAAATGTTGTCATTTGCAATGCCAATAGCATAACTTTTTCAAAGGCAAGACCGTTGCATTGTAAATGCTTGTTGTCACTTTTAACATCAAACGGTTGCCACTTGCTCCAACCCCTATTTATGAACTAATTGCTTTCGATTTGGATAGGATTCTTCGGAGAAACAAAGCAGAGCGGCTAGCAGGAAAAGGAATGCGTTATATGGTTCATGTTTAGAAAGTACTTACAGGTAGCTTGTTGAAGAACACCAATTGACTTCACCACCGGTGCTTATGCGCTTTTAAAAAACAATTTACACCCTGTTGCTTTTGATTTACTGTTTCTAAAAAAGTTGGCGGGCAGATTTATTTTCTGCAGGTGCCCAGATGGCAACGGAAGATTTCAAGTTCTGGCAAATTGCTGTGCTTTGTTTTTTTTTCCTACACCTGACAGAGATTTGTTTGAATTGGTCTTTTTGTCTTCTAGAGCCACTTATATTTTTCCAAGTACAATTACAGCTGTACCTCTCAGCCCGTTACCAGATCGTTAATTGCAAATAATGTGGTATAATTATCACAAGAGAAGCAGAGATAAAGCTAGCATCGTGTCCATGGATGGAATGGCACATATTAACAAACGCAACAATTAAACACTGCTATTGTTTGCAAATGAGTCTTTGAAAGCTTTAATGAGTGCAGAAGTGGAAGTGGAAGCGGAGTCGCGCTTTTTGAGGGCTGACCAGCAAAGCGGAAAGGTAAAGAAAACGGATGGAAGGACAACACTCTACAAAGTTTGAACAGTTGTGGTTTATGGAGGGCGACTTCTCTCGTTGGCACCAAACCATAATAAGGACATGCTTCCTATTTTATTAAAACAAACAAGAAAGCGATTGAAAGAATGCCTGAAGCCTGAATTAATCTCAACCACTCGCAGTCGTTCGAACGTCATCTTTTTCCAGCAGGTGTGCCATCCAAGACAGAGATCCGCTCTATGCAAATCAGTCTTGGTTCTGCTCCAATAGAAAAAGTTTACAGCAAACTGACAATCCAGACAGGAACCTAAGCAACCCCAAGCCAGTTTTGACCTCCTTTGATTCTGTCAGTGAGGTATAGCTTGAGTCTCGTGGCACATTAAGCACGAGACTCGAACCTGGGCATACCCCTCACATGTACTCCATCAGATTCGGTAATAAGGAACAAAGGGCCATATGTAGGTAAATGGCATTTACCGAATCGTAAATACCGAATTTTACCGATTCTGTATTTACAATTCGGTAAATGCCATGTAGGTAATTATTCTGTAAATATTACAGAATCGGTAATATGCGGTAATTACCGAATCGGTATTTACCGATTCGGTAATTGCCATTGATTCCTATGGGCCTTGAGGCCAATAGGAATCAATGGCAATTACCGAATCGGTAAATACCGATTCGGTAATTTTACCGATTTTTCAAGGGGGACAGGGTGTCACTTTGACACCCTGTTGCACCCCTGATTTTGGCTTGTGTGCAATGTGACACACATACATGCCCTTAGGGCAAGTATGTGTGCCACATGGCACAGGTATGTGCATGTACACAGAAATTCGTTATTTACCATGCCATTGTATTTCATGGTAAATAACGAATTTCTAAGGGCCTGTGGCACTGTTTCCAGTGCCACCTACATCCCAAATTTCCGATTCTGTACATTTACCGAATCGGTACTTTACCGATTCGGTAAAATTACCGATTCGGTAAATATACAGAATCGGTAATTTTCTGGCCCCCTACATCTGGAATTACGAATACCAGTCGGTAACGGCCGAAATCGGCCGTTACCGACCGGTATTCTGCCACCTACATATGGCCCAAAGTAATGAAAGGGATTTTTTAATTGATTTCTTCTGACTGTTGTCAAGTACAGGACCAAGGATAATTTGCCATTTGCAGATGTCTGTCTAAAGTGGCATTGTAGGAGAAAACCGATTAACTTAAATGTGGTCTGAGTGATTGTCATTGGCTGAAACCTCTACTGACTGTGACATAGGACTCTCTAAAGAAGCCTAACTAGGCTGAAACATGTCTGATTTTCCTATGTTCCCGTTCAAAGGAGAGCAGTAATTCTATGGCAGGACAGGAGGCTCAGATTATGCTTTCTCTATTTCTTTACTACCAACAGCAGCCAATAGGAACATAGTAAAGAAAAAACAAACTACAACTCCCATGAGCCCTTAGGCAACCATTGAGTCTACATACTATATAAACCATCATAGAGGACAACACTTCCTCTTTCTTTGCTGCTTCGCAGCCAGTTAAGTCCATTTCTCTTACTTATTACAGCTTGCATGTTTGTTTATTGCATTGCGTAGTATATTGCTTGGTGCGTTTACTCACGCGTTGTATGCCGCTTTTCAGCTGCTACTTGTGATTGTTGCCGTTTTTGCCGTGTGGTTCGTCGCCTTTGGCGGTCGTTATTTCGGCGTTTGGTGCTTGTTTTCTTGTTCCGCTTCTGAGAGCGCGTGTCGCCTCTATGGTACTGCGGGCGCATTGTGCCCGTGTGTCCTCTGTTGTTGTGGAGCGGGACCGGGGCTCAGGAGCTCGCGCGCTAGTGTCGTGCGTCGCTCCTCTTCCGGACCTTCAGGCACGCCTCCGCGCATGCGCGTTGGCTCTGTTTACGTTCCGTGTGTGTCACGGAGCCCAGACACGCTCGGAGGCGGCGTTGCTTTTAGCGCCTCAGCCCACTGCCTGCCGGAGAGCCCCTCAAGACGCCTTTTTCCCTCAGGATAGGGTTCAGGGCTGTATAATATTTAGAGGCGTTGCCTAGGGTGGCTACTGTGCAAGCCTGTCCCTCCACTTTTGAATTTGCCTGTCTTTGGTCGAGTTAGTTGCTCTGCCTGTTAGGCTTGCTTGGGGCTGTCACCCCCCCTGAATGGGTCGCTTGGTTCCCGCCTTGACCCTTATTGATTATTAATTTGTGGGCTTATTGGTACATATATATATATATTTATATATATATTTCCTCAGTGGTGTGTATTTTTCTTTTTTCTTCCACCATGGCTGAATATGAGTACGCTGATGAATATTTTTATGATGAGGAGCCCGAGGAGTCTTTCGAATACGACTTGGTCGATGCCCTTGACCAAGGGGTCCGACATTCAGTCAATACTGCGCTAGTCCACGCAATAGGACCTCTGAAGCGCCATTTGACGGATTACGCTCAGCAGCAGGGCTGGATCCCATCCTCTTCTACCAAACACTCCTCTAAGTCGCCTAAGAACCCTCATAAATCTGACTTTATGAAATTGGCTCAATCCTTATCTGCCCCTACTGTGTCTAAAAGGTCCCATCCTCCTCCCCCGGACACGGAGGACACCTCATCCTCTTCGTCTTCGGGTCCCTCTGGTCTTCCCCCTGCTAAAAAGTCACGCAAGGAACATTTTGTTGACGCCTCTTCCCATCCCCCGGTCCTGACCGTTGAGCCTACGGATATCATCCATCCGAACTCCAAAACTTGGTCCCCTGCGCCGGAGGTTGCTGATTACATACAGGCTCACATCCGTGATTCCTTTGATCAGGAGGTGCGCTCTCGGTTACGTTCCAAGTGCCCTCGCCTGGAATTGGAGGATAAATTAGCTGACACCCCGGAGGTCGATCCCACTATTTTGACATACCTCAAAAAATTCACCAAAGACCCGAAGAAAGGGATTGATCGCTCTTGGCGCCTGTGTCAGGATAAACTTCTTGATCTTCTTGGCCCCCTAACGAAGATCCTGGATTTGGGTTATCAAGCACAAGGGTCAGCGTCTGGCATCGACCCGGATGAACTTATTGGTTGGGCCCAACGGGCTATCTGTTTTCTGGGAAACGCGAACTGTGCCCTGTCCACCGAACGTAGAAGTTCCATATTATTGAAAATGGATCCCCGGTTGTCTGAATTGGCAACATCTGAGTCGGGCCCCTTGGCTCAGGGTCTCCTGTTTGGCCAACCATTTTTAAAAGAATTAACGAAGTTCGTTGCCACCTTTAGTGGCCTCGACAAGGCGCAGTCTTCCTTGCGCAGGGCGTTCCGCCCGGTTTTTGCCAGGGCTGGACGTTCTGGGGGACGTTCGTTCGGCCGAGGTTCTGGTCAGCAGCGTGGCCAGCAGTCCCACCAGGGAGGAGGCGGACAGCGTCAACAGCAACAGTCCTCCTACTCCGGCTCCAAAACGACCTTCTACCCCTCCCGTAAAGGTCGTGGTCAAGGCAACAAGGGAGGCTACGGTGGAAACCAGAGAGGTCGCCAGGATTTCTCCTCAACAGGTGAGCTTCATTCCTTACGACAGTGTTGTTCTGGGGGGCAGGGTGCAATTTTTTCTAGAGAATTGGCGCACGATCTCAAACGATGCATGGATCTTGCAGACAGTTCAAGGGTACCACATCGAATTTTATCACCCACCCCTTTAGGGTCCCGTCCCTTTACCCCTGTTTTTTCCCAACGAGATCGGGAGGTGATCTCCGAGGAAATCGATTCTCTTCTTCTCAAAGGGGCCATTGTGCGCATGACCCTACATCCACAGGGCTTCGTCAGCAATGTGTTTCTGGTGGAGAAGAAAGGGGGAGGATCTCGCCTTGTGCTCAATCTCAAGGAGTTCAACAACGGGGTGGTCTATCGCCACTTCAAGATGGAGGGCATCCATCTTCTCATGGATCTTCTTCGCAAGGGCGACTGGATGGTTCGCCTGGATTTGAAGGACGCTTACTTCTCCGTTCCCATCTTTCCGCCTCATCGCCGCTTTCTTCAGTTCCAGTTGTCAGGGGAGTGGTTCGAGTACACGGTTCTCCCGTTCGGCCTGTCGTCCGCTCCATGGTGCTTCACGAAGCTCCTGAGACCAGTTATGGAATCGCTGCGAGCGCGAGGGGTGCGGCTAATCGTGTATCTGGATGACATTCTTTTGATGGCTCAGTGTCCGATGCAACTACGTTCCCACTTATCGTGGACGATCAATCTGCTTCAGTCTCTCGGATTTCTAATAAATCCCCAGAAATCTCATTTGCAACCCACTCAGTCGATAGAGTTTCTGGGTTTCCTTGTGGACTCAGTCTCGTGCCAGCTTCTCTTGCCTGCCCAGAAGGTCAGGTCTATCAAGAGAGAATTGAAGTTACTGTTGTCTGCACCGACCGTATCTTTACGGTCGATCGCTCGAATTGTCGGACTATTGGCCTCTTCCATTCAGGCGATATTTCCAGGTCCCTTACATTATCGGGCCCTGCAACGACTCAAGATCCGACATTTGCAGAAAGGTCTTCGTTATTCCGACCTTGTTCCTCTGTCGAAGGACGCGAAGTCGTGTTGTGGTGGCTCCATCACATGGAAGCCTGGAACGGGAAAGCCCTGTTCGGCTCGACTCCGGATTTGGTTTTGGAGTCGGATGCGAGTCTATGGGGCTGGGGAGCCCATTGCGGAGACATGACGACGGGCGGCCGGTGGTCTCAGGACGAATTAGCCCTTCACATCAATTGCCTGGAACTTCTGGCGGGATCTTTTGCGATCCGCAGCCTTGCCCCTCAGACCACCAGCTGTTGCATTTTGCTCCGCCTGGACAACATCTCAGCGGTGAGGTATGTGAACAAACTGGGGGGAACACGATCGAGAATGTTGGCGGAGATTGCGCAGGATTTCTGGCATTTCTGCCTTCAGAAGAAGATCACTCTTATTGCAGAGTATCTCCCAGGTCGCCAGAATCAAGTGGCCAACTGGAACTCTCGCCATCTGCTGGACTTCAGCGACTGGCGGCTTCACCCCCGTGTCTTTCGGTCTCTGTCTCGCCTTTGGGGTCGACCTTGGATCGATCTCTTTGCCTCTCGCCTCAATGCTCAACTGCCCAAGTTTTATAGCTGGCGTCCGGATCCGGAGGCTCTTGCCACGGATGCCTTTCTCCAGACTTGGGCTCCTCAGCTTTGCTATGCTTTTCCCCCGTTCGCGATGATTCCGCGAGTCTTGGCCAGAACGAAGCAGTTTCAATTGGAGATAATTCTGATAACTCCTCTTTGGAGGGTTCAAGCGTGGTTTCCGGACCTTCTGGAAATGAGTTGCTCGACTCCGTTCCTGCTTCCCGCGAAGTGGAACCAGCTGTTGGATCCTCTGCTCCGTCCACATCCTCTAATCCTGCCGGGTCAGCTCTGTCTGGTGGCGTGGCTTTTTCGGGGAACGCTGGAAAGTCCCTGGCTTATCTGGAGACGCTGAGAGATTTATCAATGAAGCTTGGGCCCCCAACACGCGCAAGCGTTATGCGTCAGCTTGGCGTCGATGGTGTGATTGGTGTTCTGAAAGAGGCCTGGATCCCGCTTCAGCAGATGTCTCTTTAGTTGTTAATTTTATTGCTTCCATCCCTTCTTCTGGTTCTGCTTACAGGACTGTCAATTCTTTTCGCTCCGCTCTCTCTGCGGGCCATGACTTTGTCGAAGGGAAGCCTATTGGAGAGCACCATCTAATTTCTACATTGCTTCGTGGAGTTTGGATGGCTAAGCCGCCATGTCCGAAGTATGTAGCTCTTTGGGATGTCTCCGTTGTGTTACGTTTTCTGGAAGCCTGGCCTCCCAACGCTTCTCTGTCTCGTAAGCAATTGTCTGCGAAATTGACAATGCTTTTATGCTTGATATCTTGTAAACGTGTCTCGGATGTACGCGCATTGGACCTCGCGGGTCGTTCTTTTTCCCCGGAAGGCCTTACTTTTACGGTTTCCAGACGTACAAAGACTAATCTGTCTACTGTCACTTATCCAGCTTTTCCTCACAACCCACAGTTGTGTGTGGTCCGCTGCATAAAAGATTATGAGGTGAGTACTGCTCCTTTTCGTCAGGATTTATCTGGACAGTTGTTGATTGCTTTGCAAAAGCCTTTTAAGCCTGTGGCGCCAGCTACTCTGGCTCGTTGGGTATGCTGGCTTATGTCGGAGGCTGGAATTGATGTCTCCATTTTTCCGCGAGGGGTGCCATGTTGGTGTGAGTTTGCAAGACATTGTGAAGACGGCTGATTGGTCTTCTGATACTGTGTTTAAGACATATTATTTCAAACCCATTGTGGATATTGCCTCTGTTGTAGTGGATAAGCTTTGAACAAGCATAATCTGAGCCTCCTGTCCTGCCATAGAATTAAAAATTTGCAAACATTCGTGACAAGAATTTTCAATTCTATTAAGGACACGGAGGCGAGGATTATCCCACCCATTTGTATTCTACTGCATTGTTTATGTTGCATTTTGCTTTGCTATGATCTGCAATGTTTCTTGCATTGATTTTTTCCCCCACCCTATGTGATGCTGCCTTTACAAGGTTTTGGGGTTGTATATTACGGCTCTGTTTTTCTTTCAGGTTCGGATCAGAAGTAATCCTTCGTCATGGTCTCTCCTGCACTGTTTTCCGCTCCCTTGGATGCTGGATCTGCTGTGTTTCCTGCTGCGACTTCTTCGCTTTTGGATGGTTAGCTGTTTCCTGTTGGCCTCTTTGGTGGTTGCCTTCGGACTTTTCCTTCAGGATGGTCGGCGGTACTTTCTTCAATGACTTTTGACTGTTTATGATTTCCTGGACAAAGAAAGAGGAAGTGTTGTCCTCTATGATGGTTTATATAGTATGTAGACTCTATGGTTGCCTAAGGGCTCATGGGAGTTGTAGTTTGTTTTTTCTTTACTATGTTCCTATTGGCTGCTGTTGGTAGTAAAGAAATAGAGAAAGCATAATCCTCGCCTCCGTGTCCTTAATAGAATTGAAAATTCTTGTCACAAATGTTTGCAAATTTTTAATTGTGGCCGGACAGCTCCTATCAGAGCAGGCTGAGGACTTATTTGTATATGGATGGTCTTTTTCTGAAGAGCCATAGAGAGCAAAAAAGTACGTACTTGTAATACAGCCCAAGCAATGGTTATTGACTAATCCATTTCCGTTCAATCATTACATCTCCTTTGCTTTTCCCTACTTTAATGAGGCTTTAAAAAAAATATATTGGTTATTCATTTAACTCAACCCACAAAGTCTCTCTAGGTGGTTTAAGAAAGATGCTATATCATTAAACTCAACGGTACTAATTGTGTTAGTCTTGGAAAGAATGTCACGCCAAACATCCCTACTGGGAATTCAGTATGTGTTGTGTAGATTACAGACCTTTGCAATGAACACTCACTAAGCTATTTTACAGACCCTCCAGCTATTTCTAATTTCGCAAAATTTACACGAAATGAGCTGTGAAGGCCGAATCCAAATGCCACCCACAATACAAGCGAATTAACCTTGGAACATTTTACACAGTCCAAAGGTTAAGGGAATGCGCTGTAAAACTGTCAACACATTCTCCGTCTAATCTAGTGGTTCTTGTACAAAAACAGTTGTTTGAAACGATTCTATATTTTCAAACTCCTCTTGATATTTAAATTGGAACTAAACAACTGCAATGCTTGATGCTTTTTCCCCAAAAATGATAAATGAACTTAATCTGTAAAACGCTAATGTCTTCGCCACTACTTTCTGCTAAAATGTTGTGGGTGGGGAAAATAAAGTAATTAAAGCCTAATTCACATTAAATTCCGCACTGAGTGGGTGATTTGTGATACATTTATCTGCTGCAGTAACTTGAATGTAAACTCAACAGGTTTGAATTCGAGGATGCCTACTCAGTCTTTCATCCTTCAGTAGATAATAGGAGTGCTTCAGACAAAGGGCCTGATTTAGAGTTTGGAGAAAAACCTACTCCATCCCCAAAGGTATATATACGTCCACCATATTATAAGAGTCATAGGATATATTGCACTTATAATATAGCAGACGGGATATCCGTCACATTTGTGATGGAGTATCCTTAGTGATGGAGTATCTCAACAGCCGATCTCTAAAACAGGCACTTAGTCAGTCTGTCAGATAATGAAATTCAATAGACAGCATCAAAATATCTCAGAGATTTATTTTTTTGTTTAAATCTTTTTTTGGTTAATATCATTATGATTTTATGAACGTTACATGATAGCCAGTATGCATGTTATACATCACCATTTGCATAGTATCATTTTACAATTCAATGCGTTTATGTCATTTCACAGCTTGGCCATTGGTGCTATGTTGCAAGTCCAGTATGTAATGAAATAGCATAATGTCTTAATGCTTAATAGGAAAAAAAATAACAGGATTAGAAAAAAGAAAAACTTAACTGCAATCAACATGAACAATTATGTTGAACAACAAGCACTCCATCATCTAAGAACCACGTACATTGTGAATATGTACCACCCCAACCATCATGGTAAATATAGTTAAACGTCATTGAATTGCTCCAGCCACCCACTATATCTCAAAGATTGTTATGCATGGAATCCACACTGGCTAATGTGCTAGTATTATGAATGTCGAAGTTACACTTCAAAGATGCAACAGCACAGCCTTGGTAGAGTTGGTCAAGCGATTCAAGACCTAAGCTCTATAGAGATACGTGAAGGCAGATACTAGAGGAAGCATAACAGTTATCATTAGTCAATTAATAGGAATGTCCCATCAGTTATTTACTTTTCGAGGGTACTATCTCTTTTTATTGTAAAGATAAAAGCAGACTGATTCTGTACCCTGCTTTTGGGCCCATAACTAGGACAAAACTGGTCCCGTGTTGCTTGTGTTCTGGTTCGGGGAATACTTGGCTTGGCAGTTCGGGTTGAATTGTTCTGATTTGAGCAGGGTCAAGACTGTTTTTCATATACTTTGGTCTAAACTGAGGTGATCTGAGCCTAAGGGAACGAAAAAGCTCCAACCATCTTGAACACGCACATGGATCCAGCCTGATTGAGTCCTGACCCTCCATGTGGTGCCCTTCCAGATCTGGACCCTTGGCTGTGGTGCAAAAGGTACCCAGATAGCCAAATCCAAAACTTCGGACTTAAAAAACGTTCTGCCAAATGGTGTTCTGAATACTGAGAGAAGACCGGGACCTGTCTGCTTGCCGATCCACCAACAATGCATTGCCAGTCTTCCTGACTTTGCTGCAGCTACAGCAAATTCTGTTCAGCTGCTCCTCACAGAATGGGTATGAATCCTCGTGGAACCCTTGCGAGCTACAGCCTGCAGCTTGTCTCAGCTGAACATCTTTTACTTCCAAACTAGAGACTAAGGGCCTAATTATGAGCACATTCAAATCAGAATGTGCTCTGTGGTGCCGGCACGGCACCGCCAGCAGGTTCCTGGTCATTTATAGACCGCCAGCACAGAGGGGTCCTTGATCCCGGCAGAGCTGGCGGTCTGAAACACTCATAATAAGCCGGGCTTATCGCCAGTGTGGCGGGGGTCGGACCGCCATCACGAGTACTGCTGTCCTGTAACCGTCATATTTGTGATAAGCTCCTATCTCCAAATGTAGAAATCTTCACTGCCACTGCACCCAGTGGCTCCCCGATGATGACACCTCCTCCTCGGACACTGAGGGCTGCCTTGCCCCATTGATCTTTTGCTTCTTAGACATTTTTCTCAAAATTCTTTGAACTCCGAAGTTAGGCGGAGACTTGGCCCAAACTCCACTTCATGAATCCGAACTGCTGTCCATCGCAGTTGGCCATCATTTTTTACTTAGCCCCAGTCTTGTGCAACTAGATATCTGCGGTCAGCTTTGATGTGTTAGGCACTATTTTACATTGTAAACTTTAAAAACTCATAACTGATGGGATTTTTTTGTTTTGGTTTGAAATACTTTATAAAAATGTACTCTATTTTTTTTAATTAGTGTGGGATTTTTCTTGTATTGTGTTTTCTCTTTATTACTATTTAAGTGCTGCACAAATACTTTATGCATTGCCTCTAAGGTAAGAGTGACTGTTTTTGTGCCAACCTACCAGAGACTTAAGCACAGGTTAACTTAATGACTTTTAGTGATTGGTTCACCCAGACAAGGATTGTGGCTGTTGCTTGAGTAGGGCTTCACCCTCACACAACCATACATCTCAATTCCTCACACCTGTATAACGGTGAGTCGCCTTTGAGGCTTGTTTTACTGGAACTTCTCATATGCTTGCTGCTGCTGGGTGCTGCCGACCTTCTTCCAGAGAGCTTGACTTCAAGTGGGCAATCACTTGCTTGAAAGGTTGCAGGTGGGTTTCAAAGAGGCTCCCTGGGAAGTCCTGTTTTTTTCTTTTATCTTTACTTCCCTTTCCAATATGCTCAGTTCTTCCCTTAGTTTAATTTATGTTTCCCAATCCATCATGGGGATTGTATCATATGGTGTTTCATCATTTCCTGTTCCTTTTTATTTCATATATAAAGTTCCAATCGGCTTGGAAAAGAGTTGCAAGGCAGCTGTGTTCCTTCAGCATGTCTTCCTCCTTGTCACCTGCTGGTTCTTGTTTCCAGTGCTAGAAGGTGACTCTTCTGGTATTCTGTCATATGTTCTGGAATCCTTCTTTAGCCTTTGAAAGTTCTTCATCCTGCACGGAAGTTTGTTATGGCTATGGCCTTTTCCTCCCGAGACTGCGACAGCTTCTCAGGTGCACCTGTTTATCACACATACCACTTCTGTGATTACATAATTGCTTGAGGAAGTAGCCTCCCATACATCAGAAAGTCCAAGTTCCGCCTCTGAAAGTTAACTTAGTATCCAGCTCTGACATGTAGGGGGCATACAGCAATATCTACGGCAGCCAATACAAAGGGTTGGGAGTGGAAGTTCTCTAGTAAGTAGGGGATCAGGCAGAAATATGAAACTTGAGGTATCTGAAATGACTAGTGTACCACCCATAACCAGGTTTTGTCTGAGGAGGTAAATTAATTGCGGAGTGGAACAGAGTTAAGTAGCTGCTGGGATTATCCACTCGCCACAGTAAGATGATATCTGAAATGATTGACAGGGCAACAGGTGATTGGCTGAAGGGTTTATCAGGAATGATTGGGTTATGGGATAATTGGGGTTATTTTGTGAGTGGTAAATGATGTGATTTGTTGATGAGGGTTAATGTAGTAATTAGTTAATGGGGTACTAGCTAAAGAGCATAAAGGGGTATCATGGTAGGCAGAGTGGATTTACGGAGTTATTGCAAGGTAACAAGAGGCCCAGGGTGATTCTAGTTAAAAGAGCTTCCAGAACTTTTGAGACAGGATATGGAATAGCTTATTTGATAACTGAACGGGACTGGCTGAAAGAGCTTAAGAAAGGGAATTCTCAAGCAGTCCTGTAAAGTGTCTCTCCTGGTTGAGCTTTACAGATACTTAATTCCTCTTCTTCCTGGGACAGTTGAGGTGATTCTGTCCCCCTAAAACGGATTTGGTGCATACATTTCAGAGGTTAATTCATGAACATGTTGCCACTACACCCACTTACAACATAGTCTGGGGTGACGAGCCAGTAGCCATCCTCAGTCAGATGGGGGAGGGTCTGTTGGGAGACCATGGGGGCATATTATCAAGACAGGCGATAAAATTATCGCTGTTTTAGCGGCAGTAAACAGCTGCTAAAATGGTGATAATGGGCTTGATAATATGCTCCATGGAATTCCAATTGAAGCCCATGTTAGATGTCCTTCACATCTAACATGGGCTTCAATTGGAATTTTTACAAGAAACTAAAAAAAAGATACATAGAACATCGGCTGGGCTTACAGCATTCGAAGGACTTCCATCCTGGAAAGGTAGTTATATGGATCCTCATTGTCGCTTATGCGGTTACCAAAATGAAACACTACCCCACCTGCTATGTGTTTGCCCAGCTCTTATGGACTTAAGGAGACGACTTTAAAAAAATATTTTTAATAAATTGAACATTCGTACATGCAGGCAAGCTGTAACTAGATGGTTGGAGGGATCATCTTCCGTATTGGTTTGTAGGGGGGTTAAATATATGAGAAAAGTACAATCCCTCATACGACAAGCGGAGCTTGGGGAAACAAGAGAGGTTGAAAACGGCATATCCAACACTTGACAGATAAAGCTTGGCATGGTCATAACAACCCATTAAAGTGCAGGAAAATGGATAGATTTGAGATAAGCAGCTAAGTAAGAAGAACACAACAGAAAATAAATAAACAAATAATTAAATAACGTTCTGTACCAGCTGAAGCTATAATGTACAAAACAAGCACATTTTTAACTAATGATTTTGTAATGTAAATGTAATATTGTAATCATTTTTAATAATTGGAAACAATACATTTTTGACTTGACTTGATGCCCCATGGTCATCAAAGCACCATTAAATGGCAAACAGCAAAAAAAAGGTGAAGAACTTCCAAAGGATTTGCACGATTGTTACGTTCAGTAGAAGAGAATACAGGGCTATTTAAAAAAAAGGCGCCACCGTAGGAATGCACAGCTTTTTCAAGCAATGCAGCAGACTCATTCCAACACCATCATTTGTAAAACTGACATTTTTTTGGGGAGGAAGGCGACAAACGGAAGGAGAAGAGGTAGGATGCCAGGTATAAGGGTCTGTGGGCAAGGCGCATTGGCAGCAGAATGCCCAAATGTTTTTCTTGAGAGGGATTAGCCCAATTTACCATCTGAAAAACATAAAGAAGATGAAAAACATATACATTCTAATCACTTAATAAGCCTTAATATTATTCAATAGATGCAGTTTGTGCCGCACAATTTCCTTTTTATGTCACAAAATTGACATAATGAAGCATAGCCATTTTACCACTAGTTCCCGCCTCAAAACATCTCATGCTTAGTCAGTAAAAGAAAAAAATCTGTACTGGATCACAGCAGACTTGCTGTGGCAGTCTTTGGTCCTTTTTTTGCCTAGTGTACAGCGCATTTTCATATCGCAGTAATAGCATTATTTAAATAGGTCAGTTTTTTTAATGTTTCCTGAAAAGTTGATAATTTAGTTGTGAGGTAATGGTTTATCTCTGTACCGCACCACGTGAATTCACTGGACACAATTCATAGTGTTCTTACTGTTGAATTGAGAATATTCTAGAACCTAGCATCCTGCCTTCTGATCTTGTTAATTGAGATGTTCCTGACAGGTGATAGGTGTGTTAAATGATCAGAGGTTTCTGGTGGTTATGTAAATGGAAGGCACTTTACCTGCTTGTCGGGTCTTGGGGCGCATTATGATGGCAGGCAGACATCAGCCCACCCACCATCATCACGGTGATGGGACTGACCACCAGACGTGCTGCGGCCCCACTGGCCCAATTAGGATGCGCCCGCAATATTGGCGGGCGCATCCTGGCCTTTTACCATTGTGGACGGTGCTGCTGGCTATACATGGGTGAAATTTAAATTATGTTGCCATAATTCATGTAATTTTAGAAATCTTGTATTAGACTTCCTCCACCTGAAATGATACCATTACACAATGTCACATAATTCTGATGTTGTTTGTGGCAAAATTATGGTGTGAGAGTGCAAGAACAACAGGAATAACTACAATTCGAGCAGATGTTTGCAACAATTGTATTTTCATGCTATTTTTAGCGCAAAATGAGTCTTTGCATCAAAAATTGAACAGGGACGCATTTCATCCTAAAATATAGCCTTAAACAGCGGATTTACATTTGGTGGTGTTAAAATTAAAGACTTAAAGTCCCACTTTCATTTAATGCAAAGTAGCAAGCAGCACAGCAATATAATTCAAAGACAATTGTCATCCCAACGGATCAGCACTCTCTAAAGAAAAGGAACAGCTGGAGCATAATGCAGTTTATGTAGGTTTTCTCTCAATACAAGTGTATTGAAACAAATCATTGTCCAAAAATTGTTACTTTCAACAAAAACTTTCCTAATGAGAATGTGGCAGGATCGGCTCCCGAGGAAGTGCAAGACGTCCATGAGGAGGACATATGACTAATGAATACAATGTTGAGCTCCTTATTTGTCCAAAATCTAGCTTCTGGTTACCAGGACTGAAAGTGAGGTTATGGTTTGCAATATGCGCAAAGCAAATGTACAACCTTGAATAACATGGCTTCTGGGCTAATCAGAACCATGAGATTTAGCAAGCATATTTGAGGCCAATGTGTACTTTAAACCATTAAGAAACAATATCTGTATAGATATATATTTTTAAAATTTTATTTATTGTTATTAATGGAGTATATAGTAAGGCAACTCACAATATATGCAAGAGACAGTCAGCAATGTACACAACACCATAGCACATCAATTGACAAATATATTCACGTGAAACAAGTTTGTACAAGCATAGGGAGCCATCCACCACCTCATAGGTCTTCGCCTTATGTGTGTATATGAACATCATATGCTCGAAATGTCATATAACCCTATAAAAAGCAGTGATGGGGAAGCCTCCGCGGGAAGGGAAAGATTGTTACATCAAGGACACACAGAGCATGGGGTGAAGGGCTGTATCCCATACCTATACTGGTTAGTCACTGGGTTCCTGTTCGTTGGTGGTTGGGTGTTCCAGTAGATATGTCTGAAGTGGGCCCCATATGTTCTTAGGACGTGAGGAGATTGGGAGAAGCTCGGCATACATACATGTTTGGTCCTGCCATAAGATCATGTCTCCAATCCATTTCTTAAACTTAGGTGCCCTCCCACAACCCCATCTACAAGCAACCCGTCTTTTGGCCAACAACAGTCCAAAGGACACAAATTTGCGATGTTTCGCCGGGATCTGCTCAGTATAGCTGAGTAGAGCCACCAGAGGAGAGCTCGGGAGTGATATAGAAACCATGCAGTCTAGCTCTGTGAATACCGTGTTCCAGTATGAGTACACAGCCGGGCAACCTCAAACAAGATGGAGAAAGACTGCATCCTCTGTCACATCTTTTTGTGTCTCGCAACCCAAACTTATGTAATTTAGCCGGGATGTAGTAGCTAAGCTGGAGAAATTTGTAGTGAGTGATAAGCAGGCGGCTGCCTGAAGAGACTTGTTCTGTTTGTTTACAACAGAATACCCATTGTGTGTCAGAGATAGGATGCTCCAGTTCAGCTGATCACCTGTCCCGGGCAGCGCATGTAGGGTATGCAGTATCTGTGTAAATGTTGCGATATACTGCAGACACTAGGTGAGAGGCCGTGGGTGCTTGCAGTACATGATGTAGCGGTGTTAGCACAACAGGCTCCTGTGGATAATCAGGGGTGCAGTCCTTCAGCCCATGACGTAAGCGAGTGTATAGAAAGGTTTCCATAGTAGAGGGTGGAGGGTTTGAGTGGATCTGGTGTGGTGTCGATCTCTACTTCTAAGATGGCTGTCAAATTCAAAACTTAATGATGAGCAGTGCATTTATTTGACTGGTGAACACGCAATGAACCAATACACTGTAATGAGCTCCTTGCCTAAGCCCCAATGATGATTACCTTATATATTGTTTCTGACTGCTGGAAGTCTTCCCTCCGAGTTGCAATTCTACATTAAGTGGCTGATTACGATGTCGGTTTGAGTTTCCCCCTCCCGACACCGACTTGGAATCTGAACCGAACGACTCGCGGTTGGCGGTTCCTCCCGACCGATTACAATGGGCTTCCGAACACCATTCAGAAGGACTCCCATTGACTATTTCACTACGGCGAAAATGGGTGTTTGTGGATCACCTTGTACCCTGTCACGGACACCCCATGGTGCCTGCCACACAGTACATGGTTTCACAGGGGGAACCCTTAGGTATCCCAACGGCCCCCACCCGGAGGCCTCAGGATGAAGTGGGGCCTGCTAGGCGCCACCAAATTCAGTTCCAGACAGCCTTTTTGTGTCAGACAGACCAACTTGGATTCTCTGAGTGCTAGTTGTAACCGATTCGGAATGACTGAACGGTTCCCCTTCTGACCACAACCATCGGAATTGTTTCTGACTGAGTCGGACAGATGGATTCCGATACAGTCTAGGAGAATACGACTGTTGGTCTGAGGCTTACTGATCGATATCGTAATCAGCTCCTAAATTGGGAAATGACAGCAGTGGGCAAGGTCTATCCTGCACTAGGCTGGTGTATCCAGTATGTCTCTTTTCAGTACATGCACTAGTACTTGCTTTAGGCACATGCACAGTATAGTTATCCCCCATGGTGATGGACCATCTGCTCCTACCTTACTCCCTGTGCTGCACTAGGTTCCTTTGCACGAAGAGCACCATGTTTGCTCCGTCAAACATGCAGGGGTGCTTGAGTGGCTTTGGACAATGGGATCAGCAGCAGCCAGAGAGAGCTGTGGTTAGAAATGACTGAAAAGCTGTTCAAGTGAGGCTAGAGGCAGAGTTCAGTGACGGTCTACAAGCACTAATGAGTCTATAGGAAAAGGGATTGAGACCTGAGTAACCAGTGCTTGTTGACAACATAAAACACAGCTGCTGTAGTGCATGATGTGAGACCAGTGATCCATATTGAAGGGGGTGGTTCTGATGGGTGGGAGGGCCTCCTAGCGAGAATTGGGCAAAATGGACAAGTGCTCAGGATCCCACTCTTTCAGGGACCCCTGATTAGGGGCTCATCACATGCCTCACTGAGCCTGCCATATGGTAAGGCCTGCCAAATAAACTCAAATATTGAGTAAAGAAGGTTTGTTTATATACTATTTATTTTTTAATGATCAAATGTGGAAATGTGATTGGTGAAAGTCCAGTGCCAATTTTTTGCAGAGAATGCTTTGCTTATCTTTTAATATAGATTCTGCAAACACTGTTCTATTAATGACTAACTGCAAACAAAATATTATTAGTGGTGGAAGACAGTGAGGTTTTTATTCATTGCAATGGTCCGGTGAAACAACAGACTTGATGCTGAATAGTGAAACCACCTGTTATTATAATAGCCACTGGGCCACTTTAACTGATTTTCAGATGTTTACAAGTAGAGCAACAAGCATTTGCAATGCAATAGTTCTTGCATTAAGAAAGTTTGAGCTATTGGTATTGTAAATGACTAATTTTTAATTTATGTTTTGTTTTTGAAAATAGCGAAATTAATAGCTTTGTCATTTACAATGCCAATAGTTATAACTTTCACAAATGTGACACCTATAGCATTTGTAATGCAATATGTATTGTATTTACCTGACTTACATGTATTGATATCATAAATAACAATGGCTTTTAATTTGTTTTCAATAATTAATACTTAAATAAAAGTTATTGTAATTTATAATGGCAATAGCTTAAAATTTTGAAAATAACTTTTGTGAAGATTATGTTCAGTGTATTTTATTATGCTATGTTTTGTTCTGCTATGTTTTGTTGTGCTATGTTTTGCTATGCTATGCTTTGTTATGCTATTCTATGTTTTGTTATGCTATGCTATATTTTGTTGTGTTTTATTATGCTATGCTTTGTTTTGCAATGCTATGTTTTGTTATGCTATGCTATACTATGGTTTGTTGTGTTTGATATGCTATGTTTTGCTATGCTATTATATGTTTTGTTTTGCTATGCTATGTTTTGTTGTGTGTTGTTAAGCTATGCTATGTTTTGTTGTGTTTTGCTATGTTTTGTTATGCTATGTGTTGTTGTGTTTTGTTATGCTATGTTTTGTTATGCTATGCTACGTTTTGTTTTGCTATCCTATGCTTTGTTTTGTTATGCCATGTTTAGTTTTGCTATCCTATGCTTTGTTTTGTTATGCTATGCTATGTTTTGTTGTGTTTTGTTATGCTATGCTATGTTTTGTTGTGTTTTGCTATGCTATGATTTGCTATGTTATGTTTTGTTATGCTATGCTATGTTTTGTTGTGTTTTATTATGCTATGCTTTGTTTTGTTATGCTATGTTTTGTTATGCTATGTTTTGTTATGATATGCTTTGTTATGCTATGCTTTGTTATGCTATTTTTTTATGCTATGCTAAGCTTTGTTTTGTTATCCTATGCTATGTTGTGTTTTGTTATGCTATGCTATGTAGTGTTTTGTTATGATATGCTATGTTTTGTTGTGTTTTGTTATGCTATGCTATGTTTTGCTATGCTTTGCAATGCTTTGTTTTGTTATGTATGCTTTGTTTTGTTGTGTTTTGCTATGTTTTGTTATGCTATGTTTTGTTATGCTATACTTTGTTTTATGTTATGTTTTGTGCTACGTTTTGTTATGGTATGCTTTGTTTTGTTCTGCTATGTGTTGTTGTGTTTTGTTATGCTATGTTTTGTTATGTTATGCTATGTTTTGTTATGCTGTGCTATATTTTGTTTTGCTATCCTATGCTTTGTTTTGTTATGTTGTGCTATGCTATGTTTAGTTATGCTATCCTATGCTTTGTTTTGTTATGCTGTGCTATGTTTTGTTGTGTTTTGTTATGCTATGCTATGTTTTGTTGTGTTTTTCTATGCATTGTTAAGCTATGCTATGTTTTGTTGTGTTTTATTATGCTATGCTTTGTTTTGATATGCTATGTTTTGCTATGCTATGCTATGCTTTGTTATGCTATGTTTTGTTATGCTAAGCTTTGTTTTGTTTTGTTATGCTATGCTATGTTGTGTTTTGTTATGCTATGCTATGTTTTGTTGTGTTTTGTGATGCTATGCTATGTTTTGCTTTGCTATGCTTTGCAATAATATGTTTTGGTATGTATGCTATGTTTTGTTGTGTTTTGTTATGCTATGCTATGCTATGTTTTGTTGTGTTTTGCTATGATTTGTTATGCTATGTTTTGTTATGTCATGCTTTGTTTTATGTTATGTTATGCTATGTTTTGTTATATTATGCTATGTTTTGTTCTGCTATGTTTTGTTGTGTTATGTTATGCTATGCTATGTTTTGTTTTACTATGCTATGATTTGTTTTGCTATGCTTTGCTATGTTATGCTATGCTTTGTTTTGATATGCTATGTTTTGTTATGCTATGCTATGTTTTATTGTGCTTTGTTATGCTATGCTATGCTTTGTTGTGTTTTGCTATGCTATGTTTTGTTTTGTTATGCTATGTTTTGTTTTGCTATCCTATGCTTTGTTTTGTTAGGCTATGCTATGTTTTGCTATCCTATGCTTTTTTATTATGCTATGCTATGCTGTGTTTTGTTATGCTATGCTACGTTTTGTTATGCTATGCTGGTGAGGGTTTGTGAGTGCATGTGAGGGTAAATGAGCGTGAGTGATGGTGTGAGGGTGAGGGGGTGTAAGGGTGAGGGTGTGTGAGAGTGATGGTGTGTGAGGGTGAGAGGGTGAGGGGGTGTGAGGGTGAAGGGATGTGAGGGTGAGGGGGTGTGAGGGCGAGGGTGAGGGTGTGTGCAGGTGAGGGGTGTGAGGGTGTGAGGATGTGTGAGGGTGTGAGGGTGTGTGAGGGTAAGAGGGGGTGAGGGGGTGTGAGGGTGGGGGGGGTGAGGGTGTGTGAGAGTGAGGGGGTGTGAGGGTGAGGGGTGTGCAGGTAAGTGAGGGTGAGAGTGTGAGGGTGTGTGAGGGTGAGTGAGGGGGTGTGAAGGTGAGTGAGGGTGTGTGAGGGTGTGTGAGGGTGAGGGGTGTGAGGGTGAGTGGTGTGAGGTTGAGGGTGGATGAGGGGGAGTGAGGGTGAGGGGTGTGATGTTGCGGGGTGTGAGGGTGAGGGGTGCAATGGTGAGGGTGTGTGAGGCTGAGGATGTAAGGGGTTGTGAGGGTGAGGGTGTGTGAGGGTGAGAGGGTGAGTGAGTGTAAGGGTGTGTAAGGGTGAGGGTGTGTGAGTGTGTGTGAGGGTGTGTGAGGGTGAGTGAGGGTGTGTGAGGGTGAGTGAGGGTGTGTGAGGGTGAGAGGGTGTGAGGGTGAGGGTGTGAGGGTGTGTGAGGGTGGGTGAGGGTGTGAGGGTGAGTGAGGGTGTGTGAGGGTGTGTGAGGGTGTGAGGGTGGGTGAGAGGGTGAGTAAGGGGGAGGGTGTGTGTGAAGATGAGGGGTGTGTGAGTGGGTGTGAGGGTGAGGGGGTGTGAGGGTGAGAGGGTGTGAGGGTGTGTGAGGAGGTGTGAGGGCGAGGGTCCGAAGTAAATGGTGGCAGGGCAGACATCATAAGACAGAGAGAAGAGACTGGTGGTGACTGCGTTGGTCAGTTTCAGGAACAGGAGGGGCAGAGTCAGCACAGTCTGTGAGGGATTAACGTGTCTAGAGGCAAAGCATAGCGGATGTAGCATTGCAGCTAGCAAGTTGAGTGTTTTCAAGCTGCGTGTCCCTAGAGAGATGGCAACACAGCAACAGCATTTGAGGAGCACAGCCACTGTAAACGAGCACGGTAGGCTTTCACTTTCGTCCAGAAGCAAGCTCTCAGCGGGGGGGGGGGCGGGGGAGCGTGAGTGCATTCCTTTGAAGTCTGATGCAGGGGCGGGGGAGCGGTAGCCTTTGAAGTCTGATTGGGGGGGAGCGGCACCCTTTGAAGTCTGATATGAGGCACAGACAAATGGTGGTGTGACGTGGCTGGCAATGGGCTGCATGCGCATAGATCACATGAACTGTGTCTAATCCGCAGTTTTGGCAGACTTTTCGTACTGGTTACTAGAATCTCGCCACAATGCTTACGCATTGCTTCAGCGAGACCTAAAAACTAGTGAGGGGTGCTTAATAAAGGGCAGAGTGTGGTTTTGATTGCTCAAACAGACTGCAACAGAACGCGAAGGAGATGGGACTCCATCCCCCAGCCCACAATGCGGCCTGTGCATTACGGCTGTCACCCCCAATGATGTCAGCCTGCGCCATGTGGCAGATATCTGGGCCCCTGGAGACTGTGACAGACCACAGCAGAACGGTAAGGAGAGGGAACTCCATGCCCTGCCCACAACGCGGCCCGTGCATGACCGCCGCCACCACCAGTGATGTCAGCCTGTGCCAGGAGGCACATATCTGGCCCCTGGTATCCCATAGCGCAGGATGAGTGTGGCAGGGCCCATCTACGCCCATTGTAGCATGTAGGATCCTGGCCTGCTCCCCCCTAACGTCCGATTCTTGGGACCATAAGGATTCAACAGCTTCTATCATTTCTTCGATTAAGGTACCATCTCCTTTCCATTTTTGTGATTACTTTGAGCCTGACGTTTTTTGTTGTCACTGTTATACCCTTGGGAAAATGGGTAAACGTATGGCGGGTGAGGCTGTTAAGAACAAAGTTCTGGCAAAAAAATACAAGAAAACTGGGAAATTTAGATCAGGTGTGTCTCAACTGAGTCTACAATCCCTGGCTGATATTGACCACCTTATCGAACTTCTAAGAACAAAGGTAAAGAGAAGAAACATTTGTCAACAGTTCCAGTAATGTCTGAAAAAACAAAAGTTTGTAAAATCCCAGATGCGATAAATAGAGATGCCTGTGAACCATCGGAGCTTGTGCAACTTACAAATGAATCAGCCCCAGACAGGATGAATTTGAGTAGTCCAGTAACGGCTGAGAGCCCCGAATGTCCCTTGTATCCTAAAATAATAATAATAATTCTTTATTCGGTTAGTCACAAAGAAAACCATAAAAGAAACAATCAGCATAAAAAGTTCATACATACATAAATTAAAAAAGACCATTTCATAGAAACATTTGTGCAATTAGGCAAAAGGGAACGAGTATTCTTTGTTTAAAAGAAGTTTTGCTTCAGGGAGTCTTCAATCATTAAATCATTATGTTTTTTCTTTTTCTTTTTCCCTAGTGCAGTTTGCTAAAGGTTTTTTCTGTGATTCAAAATGCATTTTAAAAAGTTTAAGACCAGGTAACAGACTTCTTCCGACTCTAAAGTTTGCAGTCTTAGGAAGGCCGGTCGACATTGTCTGAGGCCCCATCGCCTGCATAGCGGAAGTATCCAATATTTTCTGTGGGGATGATAAAATTTACAGAATAAGATGACGTGGATATTGGATTGGATTGATTTCGCGTCACAGGGACACAGAGGCAGGTTTGGGTCCCAGGCCTTGTTTAAGGGAAAGGCGACCAGTCTAAAAAAGAGGTTCAGTCTGAGCCTGGTAAGCAACATCCTCTCGTATGTTTTAGTGTCGAGAGTAAGGTACGGTTGGATGCCAAACGTTTGCTGGACTGTGTTGGCGTGAACCACTGAAGGTTTTGCTGACTCGGTTGACAGTCTTAGTGTTTCCAAGTGCCGTAGTGCAAGTTCCTTAAGTTCCTTTTTTGGGATAGCAACCAATGATTCTGGATGGAGGTAGTATTTTTCGAGGCCAAGGTCAGTGAAAAAGTTTCTAACGTAGCGAAGCCATTTTATTCTGTGGGCGTGGTCAAGTGACATTATGTCGGCCACTATCGACTGTGATAGTGTGTTAGCTTCTGAGGTCCAAATACGCCTCCACAAAAGCAATGGCTGAATTTTAAGGAGATCCTGCAAGTAAGGAATTCTCAATTCCATGTGGGAGGCGTAGTTTGATGAGCCTTTTGGGGTAGCAAGAAGAAATCTTACAAATCGGTTTTCGATTATTTGGAGGGCTCCAACGTCTGTGTGGCCCCAGACCCCTGCTCCATAGAGAGCTATCGCCTGGCACTTGGCATTGTAGATTCTTAGCAGTTCTACTGGGCGCCTCCTTCCCAGTTTCCGAGAAAAGGTCTGCAGGGCTGCTATTGAGCGCTTAAAAATGTGACATCTCGCTTCTACTGCTGGTTTCCATGTTAGGTTATCGTCAATCAAAATCCCGAGGTATGGATATTGTGTGGCGATCTCCAAAGGTTGGCTATCAAGAAAGATGTTTTTTTTGCCTTTCTTCGCCCTCCCCGTGATCATGACAAAAGTTTTTTTTACGTTAACCTTTAAGTCCAGGGAATTCATAAAGGTGGTGTATCTATTTAGAGAGTGCTGGAGTTCACGCGGGGTTCGGGCCAGGATGACGGCGTCATCCGCGTAGAGGAGCGCTGGAATCGGTCTCTGTTTCATTTTTGGGAGGTCCTGGGCCCCCCTCAGCATCGCCTCCTCCAAGCCGTTTGTGTAGAGAGAGAAGAGAAAGGGGGCTAGGACGCAGCCCTGCCTAACTCCTCGCTCCACGCCAAATGATGCTGTCAACTCGCCGTTCTTTCCGAACCGGACTCTGGCCGAGGCCCCAGAATACAGCTCTCTAAGAAGGTCCAGCAATGAGGGGTCCACATTCATCTCTCTTAGGACTGTCCATAGTTTGGAATGTGCAACGCAGTCGAAAGCGGCAGACAGGTCTACATAGACCATGTATACCGTCAATTTCTTTGCGTGCATGTATTTGGCCATTATGAGGCTGAGATTGAGTGCCTGCTCAACTGTCCCAAGGCCTTCTCTAAAGCCGAATTGTAAATCCGAGATGATGGACTTTTCCTCACTCCACAGTTGCAGTCTCTCCAGAATGACCCTTCCCACCACTTTGCCGAGGGAGTCCAGAAGGGATATGGGACGATAGCATTTTGGGTCCTGTCGGTCCCCTTTCTTAAAGATGGGGACCATGATTGATCTAGTCCAGGAGTCCAAGATGCCCTCACTAGCTGCTGCTGTACATACTCTCGTTAAGATAGGTGCCCAAAGCTCCTGGTTGCATTTAAAAAGGTCCACAGGCACGCCATCCGGACCCGGGGCCTTTCCGGTTTTGCTTTTATCCAAAGCCACCAGGATTTCTGAGATGTCGAAAGATATTGAAATTGGGTATTGTACTTCATTGTGGTGGTGAGGTGGATGGTCTGTGATTCCTTGGTTTTTGAATATTTGTTCAAAGTGAGCTATCCAAGTTCCCTCATCTATAGCCACCTCTATCTTGGGAGAGTTGCTGTCCTAAAATAAATGTGGTAGCAAATGTTCCTTGCCACAATCGATTTGCACCAGTACAATTGGTAACAAAATTACGGGGATAGAAGCTGAGCCCAAGGATACAAATCAAGGCTTATTACCTCCCAGTATTGCCCATGTCACCGTACAAGGCATGAATAGCTGTTTCGGAATGTTGGATAATAAATTGGATCATCTTAAAAATGTAATTTTGTTGGAACCAAATACAAAACTTTTAGTAGCAGGTGATTTTAATACCTTTTTTGAACCTTTCATCTATTTAAATGAGATAATTAAAGAGGAGGAAGAAGTTTGGGGTATTCCCCCATTGCTAGGTCTCCCAAAGAAAATGTTTTCTCATCTTGCTCTAGAATTGGCATTGTTCACAATAAGAAGGGGCCTTAGAGCTTGCAATGGGCGTACCTGTTCTGATTCTACGAGGGCAGTAACATTTAAAAGAGGGGATTGTACTAGTTCTATCGATGATTATGTACTAGTTGAGGTAAGATTATGGCCTCTTCTAGATGATATGATAACACATTTGGATTGTGACCATAACTCACAAATAACTGCTGTTATGTTTCCTGGCCGAACGTCATGTCAAATCATAAATAACTTACAGAAATCTACACACTTTATGCAACGTATTTTGAGACATATGAAGGGCTCAAAGAGGATGAAATCCCCATTTTAGATATACACTGGTCTATTTGATACATTAAGGGAACTTTTTTTAATCAAAATAGCTCTGTAAAGATTTTAAACTCCCCTAAGGTGGAAAATGGTTTGACCAGGCCGGTAAAATAGCTAAATCAGCTTTGAGGAAGGGGTCACGAACCATATACAACTGGGATAACATTTTGTGGCAAGACATTTTGGACGCCAATAAAAAAAACGACATTAGATTATTCTGGCGCCTTGTTGCCCAAACTAAGCTGGAAAAGTCCAAGCCACATCTTTACAATATTCCCCTGGATAAATGGGTGGCATGTTTTTCCACTCTTTATGCTCCAGGTGGTTACCAGGACCTAAAATGCACTAGCACTTTCAAAACACTGACAGTTTTATACTCTATGGCTCCCGTTGTTTTTAGCTTGGAAGGAACAACTAGAGTGATTGATTCGCTGAAATCCGCAATAGTCCCTGGCCAGGACAAAATTCCAAGTGACCTATATAAATCGGAACCTTCGATCTGGGCTGTTTATCTAAATTTGCTGTCAAACACTATAGCAGCTGGTGGTAAGGTACCAGACTTCTGGCTCGGGGCAGAAATTATAGCAATACATTAAAAAGGTGATGCAGGGGAGCCCTCGAATTATAGACCTATTAGCCTCATTTACAATGACAAAACATGTTTTCTAAAAATATTTTAGTGAGACTTCCTGGTTGGGTAAATGCTAAGGACATTTTATCCGCCTTCCTGGCAGGTTTCAGAGCCAAAATTAGTACAACTGATCAGATTTTTAGATTTGTGGTTTTATATTGGAAATATGCTTTACTTCAGAAGCAAAAACTTTTTTATGTGGCTTTTATTGACCTTACAGCAATATTCGATCTCATACTGCGTTCTACCCTTTGGCAAGCCCTGGCAAATATGGAGTACCCAATAAATGTGGTACATCTAATAAATAAACTGCATGTAAATAACTTTGCTCACGTTCACAAAGGCCCCAATGGCGAGTTAACGGACCATATTCCCATTGAGAGAGGGGTTCGCCAGGGCTGCATTTTGGCGCCTATCCTTTTTTCCCTGTACATCAATGATGTTGTGGAAGCCTTAGAACTTTAAAGAAATAACTCTCCGACTCTGAATAATAAGAAGATATCAATTTTACTTTTTGCAGATGACTCTCTCCTTATATCTAAATCACCCATGGGGCTCCAAATTTTAATTGACACGTTTTTAAGTTTTTGTAAATCAAGAGACTTAGAATGAAACATAAATGAAACCACGTTTATGGTTTTTGAAAAGACTAAGAAGGGAAGTCGTAGTATCCACGTAGGTAGCGAGGCTCTTGATAGAGTATACAATTTTGATTACTTAGGTGTTAGACTCCTGGATAATTTAAGTTGGACTAGTCAACTGAAAAAATCTACATTAACGATTGAACATAGATCTTATGCTATTTTAAGATATTTCTATCAAACTACATCGCGTATAATTTCCCCTGCTGTGCAAATTTACAGTGCAACCGCACAGGGAGCAGATCTTTATGGGGCAGAGATCTAGTGTTGTGGAAATTTACATTCATTGACGACTGCTGAGAATAACTTTATTAGGAAACTGTTAAGGTTACCTTCCAGCTCACCGCTAACCCCCATGAATTTTGATGTTGAGATAAAAAGATTTGCTGACCTGGCTGTTTTAAAAACTCTAGCATATTAGATCCGACTCTGGATTACACCTGAACTTGGAGTTTTTAAAGATTCACTGTTAGAGTTATTGAATCTTCCAGTATCTAGGGATATTCCTTGGGTCAAATCTGTCTAAGGCTAGTTTTTTAAACTTGGAATGCTGAATTTGTTCGACGACCCTAAAACTATTAAAAAAATGACAGCAATCTGTTAGAAACTCAATATTGGGATTATATTAATGATCATTATGTTGTGAACAGTTCTAGTGGGTCTGCAACCAGTAAATTTCTAGCCAGCAAGCAACATCCATTGTTTGAAGAATTCTTAGATTTGATATGTCTATCTTTAACTGGGAATCGGTATATAAAATTCTGTTATGGAATTTTACCTCTGAGGTCCTTCACTAGTAAATGGTGTACTAACCAAGATCTCAAAATTTGCCCTGCTTGTGGCTCGAGCAAAGAAGCTGAGAAACATATATTGTTCTTCTATTGAGAGTATTGTTTTATACGCCGCAAATGGTTAGTTCCAATCTGCCATGGTATGGCCACTCATAGTCACTTGGAAGCCTTTAGGATTTTAACAAGTGACACATCGCTAAAAGAAGTCTTTGCTGTAGGCACATTTTTGACCAGCAGTGTGGTTTAAGAGACAAACATTTTTAAAGGGTATTGATTAATGTGTTTACTAACTTGATAAGCTTCTTTTATTAAAATATTTAGGAGACCATTCTCCCGGGTTGTCTGTGACTCAGCCAGACACATAGGTAGAGGTGCATTATAACCTCACAAGAAATGCCATCTCGAAAATGGCTGCATAGAAACATAATGTGTTTGGTATCAAACACTTTGGAATCATACCTCCACACCGGTAACTGGAGTGGAGGTATGATGCCACCCTTCAGATGCGAGCTTCGTGGGATCACTGGTCTATCCGGTGCCAGCCTTCTCAACCCAGACAGCAGAAAATAGATGCTGCTAACCAGAGACACATTTCTGCCATCCTGCTGCTGAGCCAAGCTCGAGCAGAGGAAGGCAGTACAATAGGCACCCTGTCAGAGGGAGGTCTGACCACCTCCCAGACAGGGTTTAGTATTTTGGGGCTAGGTGGGTACACTCTGCGAGTGCCACAAATTCTGCACCTGGGGCACATTTGGTGTCCCTGTGCATAGTCCGGCTCAAACCAGTTCTGGGGGCCATTGGCTCTTGCTCTGGCACGAAACTGGACAAAGGACATGGGTGTAGCCACCCCTCTGTCCTGCCCCTCCCATGGGAAGGTCCCCTGAATATGTCCAACACTCTCCCTTGGGTACAAAAGGGCTTACCTGGCTGTAAGACTTTACATTTTACGTGGACAAGATTCTACAAGAAGAAAGCACTGACCTTCGACCGCGTGGACACCATGGACTTCGCTGGAGCTTGACTGGGCTCGTCTTCTTCCCAGATGGCACAAGATTACCAGTTCAAAACACCATAGTCACCTGAGCCCATAAAACATTCACACTTTGAACCAGTAATCAATTTTCTATCTGCTTATCAGAAGTTTATTTACTTTTAGGATTTATGCCTATACACCATGACTTACCAAATCCTTGTCACCTATATTCTAATTCCTAATTCTGATGGATCAAAAGGTGTTAGAATAATAGGTAGAGAATAACATATAACTTATTCATGAAATAACCACTGACTTGGGAAGTTTTAAACTCTTTATCTATGCATATTTTGTGAGTCAAGTACCAAAATAAAGAAATTAAGGACTTTTCAAGCAAAAATATAATTATCAAAGCAAGAATCTTGTGAGACTTAGCAACTTTACTTTTAGACATTGGTACCTGGGAAGGTTTGGAAAAGGACACAGTACAAGGACATACCACATAGATTATATTTACCTAGAATGGTGCGAGAACCTACCCAGGCCAAGGGCTGGGACAAGAAAGGGCTTCCGACAGGACAAGTGCGAGACAAGACAGGTACCCTCTTCTAAGTGCAACGCCAGCGTCACACCCCTCTCTGCAGCTACTCTTGTTCCCTTCTAGATGACAGAGTGTTCTCCCACAGCAATCTCCTGATTCTCCTTTCACAGTGCTTGACCAGCCCTCTGATGTATGCGGCATCCACGATTCTTCTTCAGCATACGTTGGGTCTATGACAGGTCTGTGGCAAGTCGGACAATCTAACTAACTGAGCCTACCTTAGTTATACCATTTTCCAGGGTAGGTACCACCCTCCAATGTTGATTGGTCAGAAAGACAAGGAGAGGTCATCACACCATACCAGTAGGAGATCATTTCTATTCGATGTAATTGATCAATGTTCCTGCCCATAATTTACTTTCCCATGAATGTTATTCCTCCCTGCACTTTTATTTAATTTATTATACAATGTATAACAAATTTGCAAGTTGTCTTCCTCTCTCTGGGTCATGGGGTGAGGTCATGGGTCAGGGGCATCGTGGGTAAGATGAGCTTTGGCAGGCTGTCAATGCCAGGGCTTCAAGGTTTTCAGTGTTCGAGTGTGCATGTACAGCAATTAAAAATGGAGTTTTCAGACACATTTCAGATTCAAATACGAGCTAATAATAAAGTCAAAGAAAGGCACGTTAGAATACAAAAATAAATGAATTCACTGTATACCACTTATTTCTACACTAACACCATTACTTTATTTTAACTATAGCATTAATGGTTTGGCAGTAAACACGAGTTTAGTTTAGGCAAGAGCATATGAGTGAGTATGTGAAATTGGAAGTGGCCAACTTAGATATTACTGCGCAGCTGCAAAGAATTCCCACCAGAAGCATAGATACATCACACCATGTAGATGTAGTAGACGCATGCGCAGAAAGGTTCCCGCGTTTTCGGCAGACATATTAAGGCACTCGGGTTAGTGTTAGTAAAACCACATAGTCAAGCTTCCCCTAGAAACTGAAATGTTGTGTAATGCAATCATTAGTACTTACAAAACATGTTGGTTAATAAGTTATATGTTATTTCGAGAGGACTGAGTACAAGCAAGTTTCTTTACATATGAAACCTTGCTCCATCAATCCCATCTTTGATGGTATTCTATACCATCACTAATTACTGAAACCAGATGCCAACTTTAGCAGTTTCTCAATTCAATTTCTTCTATTACTTTAGAATTTCCTCTTTACCTATTCTTTTCAAATCCTTTCATTTTTTTGTAAATATCCCCTTTCATCTCTTCAAGTTGAATTTCATTGAATTTTTGCTTCTTTCCTATCTCATTTACTGCATACCACTTTCTGTTTCTGCAGCATTTGCACCAACTCATTATCACTAAAATCCGTAGGGCTATTCCCATTATTGGCATCAGTATTTGACCTACAATACTTTTTCCTACATAAGAAAACCAACTACCTACGGAGGAGAGACCATCAGTTAGTCTCTTCCATGCACTGTCAACCTCCAGTGGTTTAAATTCTTCTTCCAAATGAGTGATATTTCTGACTTATCTCCCAATTTCAATACGTTTGTCAGTTATATAGGTGCAACAATGTTGCGCCTTCAACATTCTACAGACTCTGCCCTCTTTTGCCAATAATAAGTCAAGAGCAAGTCAATTTTGCAAAACCATTGATCTTATCCCAACTAATTCTGTATTGATCAATAAGAATCCTCCAGCAGTGTCAGTTGATAAACGATCAACCACTGTAGATAATTTACAAATTCTTTGTGTATTCAGAATTACTCCCACTGAAGGTATCAATGGACTAAATATATCACCTACAATTTCTGAAAAACTAGCTCTTTTCTGTCGTGTTAGTCCATTATTTTCTTCGTTGCTTCCAGTGATTCTTTTTACATGGTATATCTTTGGGAATACTATTCCAAAATAGCAACTCCCATACCAATGATCAGGTAGCTTAAAATAAGCTTTATTTCCACAAATATATAAGAGACTCCAGGAAATACTGGATCAGTTCCCCTTTTTAGTCCCCAACTCCCAATTATCAGGAAATTGTGTTCATATTAATTATTTTGTTTATTTTTTATTTCTTTGTTTTCTTATATAGCGCCGGAATCGACCCCAAGAGGTATCTCCGCGCTTTTAAGGTCTTCCAAGATGTCAGATCCATACCATAGTCATAAAAAGCCCTAGATCTTACACATTGAAAGCAATGGATATATATTGTTATACTCTGTTTTCAACCTATGGAGACAGATTTTCCCTTTCTTTTAAAAATCCAGGGACATAGCAGCATGAGCTTTGCCAGTTGCAATAAAATCCTTCGTTTCAGCCCATTTGGGTATCTGATGTTTCGGTTCAGTAGCCCTCCGATGGAAATCCTGTCTCCTCTTCTCTACTAAATTCAAAAATATTTTCTCTTCTTCGTGTAACCTACATGTTAGATTATCTTTATATGCTTCAGCTATATCTATTGTTTTCATTGTTAGGAAAAATTCACCCATAAACTGTGAATCTTTACTACTAAGGACATGGTTCATTTTTCTACGTAAAGGAATTTCAGAATAAATCACATTTATGCTAGAATAATAATATTCTAACTTTCCAGTTCTGTAAAATAAACTAGCTAAAATACTACATGAAATACCAAATGTCAATGGTAAATGATGATATGTCACTCCTTCTGCTACTGATGTCGGTAACTTCATGCATACATAGCAGTCACTAACTTCCATTGTTTCTACATAATGTACTTTCAGATTAGCAAAAACGTTTATATCTGTTTCATTTCTATACTGTAGTGTATTTCTGTCTCATCTGGAACTGCTAATTCTACTCTGCCATGCTTATGGTTAGCTACCTTTCCATGTGCACTAGTGTCATTCTGTCTACTTTCATCCATTAGATAAAGTATTGCTATGGTGGCTGTGAGTACTATCAATATACTACATATGCATATTCTACATACAATTTATTTTCGATTTTCCACCAGCTCTATTATCAGCCATTTTTGACAAAGGAGACTTAATCCCTCTTTGTAACTTTTTACACAGAATATAACTGAATTTATTTTCAAGTTGGTCTCACTTCTTCGTCAATTTGATCAGCAATTCATTCTTCATTACTGTCTCTGATTTCCAAATTCTTAAAATCCTTGAGAATTACATATGTCCACTCAAGACGCTTGAATTTATTATTCAGTCTTTTCAAACGTGAACTTCTCCTTCTGGGTTTCTCTGTGGATGGTCCAGACTTGTAATTTCATCTACTTGGCCTGGTTCTTCTCTTATTCTTTTAAGGTGATATTTCATTCTTTTGATACTAGGCCAAGTATCACCCTTTCTGAGTCTTTTAGCTGGCATTGTCCTTTTATTTTCTTCAAGTGTCCTTTTGTTTTCATTAACTTGTTGCACATTGATTTTACTCGTTTTAAGATTCCCTTTCTATCCGACCTTGTCCACTGCTTATTATTTTTGCCGTTTCTGCCTGGATGGATTCTTCTACACTAGTCTGGCCCTGTTCAGGGGTTTGTTTGCTTTGACTTTGGCTTTGTTCTCCTTCTTCTTCATGAACTTGATTTTCTTTGCCTGTCTGGTTCTTCTCAGGTCTTGTTATTTCTTGATTGTCTTCTGCCTGAGCATTTTCTCTAGTGCCTATCTGTCCCTCCTTAGACTCAGGAGTGCTTGTTCTATTTGGTTCTGTCTGAGTATATTGCTGTTTCCTTATCTGGTCCTACTCAGATTTGATATTGACTTTGTTTTCTGTACTCTGAGTGTGTTCTTCTATTCCTGTCTCATCCTCACTATCACTCTGTCTGTCCAAATATGTTTGACTTCTTGTTCTCACTGTTAGTTCAGGTATGTCGACTATGGGGATCCACTCATCCTGACTGGTGCTAGGTCGTTCTTCATCATCTACTTCAGTATCGATTTCTTGGGATCCTTCAGCTGTACAACCTTCAGCTTCTGCCTCATCAGGTTCTGTTACTCTTTTAGTATGGCTTGCATGAATCCAGTTTGGCAGACCTGCACACTTTGCAGCTGTGGTGGTAACCAATATGACTTGATGCGGTTTTCCCCACCTTGGTGCTAGGCACGACTCTCGGGTGTGATCTTTTATCACTACCCAATCACCTAGATTCAAATCATGGCCTTGAGTTGACTGTCTGGCCACAGCGTCTTCCCCAACCTGGTGTGAGATAGAACGCACTTGATCAGCCAGCTCTTTGCAGTACTTCAATACCAAATCATCAGATATATTTTTCACAGCTGGTGTCCTGGTACACATACTTTCCTCATTGTCCTTCCCATGAGTATCTCATGGGGAATCAAGCATGTATGTGTGTCTGGGATGCTTCTGAGTCCCTTCAACATCATCTCCTACGCCGACGACACCCAGCTGATCCTCAACATCATCTCCTACGCCGACGACACCCAGCTGATCCTCTCCCTCACCAACTACCCCGCCACCGCCAGAGCCAACCTACACGAAGGGATGACAGACGTAGCCAAGTGGATGATGAACAGCCGCCTGAAACTGAACTCGGACAAGACGGAAGTCCTCATCCTGGGATCCTCAATTTCCGCCTGGGATGACTCCTGGTGGCCCTCCACCCTGAGCAGCGCACCCAAACTGACAGACCACGCACACAACCTGGGCTTCATCCTGGACTCCTCCCTCTCCATGACCAGACAAATCATCGCCGTCTCCTCGTCGTGCTTCCACATCCTGCGCATGTTACGAAAGATCTTCCGGTGGATCCCCACCGAGACCAGGAAGACGGTCACCCAGGCCCTCGTCACCAGCCGCCTGGACTACAGCAACTCCCTCTACGCCGGTACCACCGCCAAACTCCAGAAGAGACTACAGCGGATCCAGAACGCCTCAGCACGACTCATCCTGGACATCCCCCGTTGCAGCCACATCTCCGGACACCTGAGAGGCCTGCACTGGCTCCCGGTCAACAAGAGAATCACCTTCCGTCTCCTCACCCACGCACACAAAGCCCTACACAACCAAGGCCCAGGATACCTCAACAGCCGCCTCAACTTCTACGCTCCCACACGCCAGCTTCGATCGACCGGCCACGCCTTCGCCGCCGTCCCCGCTTCCGAAGAGCCACCAGAGGGGGAAGGGCCTTCTCCTACCCGGCCACCAAGACTTGGAACTCCCTCCCGACCCACCTCCGCCTGACCCAGGACCACCTCGCCTTCAGGAGGCAGCTCAAGACCTGGCTGTTCGAGCAGTAGCGGACCCTCCCTCCCCTAGCGCCTTGAGACCCTCCGGGTGAGTAGTGCGCTATATAAATGCTTTGATTGATTGATTGATTGATTGAGGTAAAGTATCAGGCCACTCCAATGGGGTGGATCCACACACCTTTCCAAGTCTAGATTTGATTGTGCCATTCAGTTGTTCTACCACTTCAGAAGCCTCTGGCCGGTATGCACAGTGCAGCTTTTGCTCAATTTTGAATGCTTCACAAATTAACTGATTTACTTAATTATTAAAATAAGATCCCCGGTCTGATTCAATCGTTACTGAAAAACTGAACCTCGGAATGAGATCTTTCAGCAGGAGTTTGGCTACAGTTAGGCTGTCATTCCTCCTGGTCGGGTAAGCCTCCACCCATTTGGAGAATAAACACACAATGACAATGACATATTTTAATCCTCGACAAGCAGGTAACTGAATGAATTCAATTTGAAGTCTTATAAACTACAGTTTTCCTGCCTGGATTCATTTGTTGACAAGTTAAGCATCTCTGGCAAAGACTCTCTGCTACATTCCTGAACTTTGCGTAAACCATTCCTGTCTGAACAGTCCTATCATTGCATCTCTGCCTTTGTGTGTGTCTCCATGGTACATCCTAGCCGTGGGTGCAAGCATAAAGTCAGGTAACACAGGTCACCCATTTAAGTAAATTATCACACCATCTTCAGTTCTTCTCTGACAACCTATTTTCTCCCATTTTTCTTTCTATTTGGGTTCTGCTTCATTTTGTAGATCTCTCACTTCTTCCCATGTTCCTACACCCCCTGATAGCATGAGTTGGCAGCTGATTCCACATGCATCTATTTTCTTGTTTACTGCCATTTTGTATTTGGCACAATGTTGGGCAACTTGGTCAGCATAACGATTAGCAGCTGTCACTTTGTCATTCCTAGATTGGTGAGCAGCACACTTGACCACAGCCACTTCTTTTGGTAGTTGAATTGCTTCAACTAATTCTTGGACAAAATGTCCATTTTTAATAGGGGTTTCTGAAGAAGTCATGAAATCCCTTTGCCTCCAATGCTGGCCAAAATCATGCACAACCCCGTAACCATAATGACTGTCGGTGTATATGTTCACTCTTCAATTTTTCCCAATTTTGTAAGCTTTGATTAAAGCTACCAGTTTGGCTATTTGTGCAGATTTGACTCCTGGTAAATAGGATGCTTCGACTATACCAGCCAATATACATACTGCGTAAGCAGCACTTAATCCTCCTTGCACATGACGCATGCATGAGCCATCTACAAATAGCTCATCATCTGCATTATTTAGGGGTTCTTCCTGTATGTCTAGACGTGGTTTAGTACTGTATTCAGTGATGTCGAAACAATCATGTTCGACTTCCTTCTTTACCTCTTCAAACTGTGAATTTGGTAACAGAGTTGCAGGATTCAGAACAGTACATCTAACTATTGTCACATTTTCTGCACCTAGAATAATTTGCTCATACTTAGTCAGCCGACTAGGAGTTAGGTACTGCGTGCAGGTTCTCGTTAACAGGATCACGATAGCATGGGGAACATACACTGTTACAGGATGTCCCATTACAATGAATTCACTTTGTTCTAGACTCGAGCAAGTTGCAGCTAAGGATTTTAAACATCCTGGTAATGCTGATACCACTGGGTCCAATGTGGCAGAGAAATACGCCACAGGACTTCGCATTAGGCCATGTATCTGTGTTAGAACTGAGAGAGCACAATTGTCTATTGCAGCACAAAACAATGCAAACTCTTTGGAATAATCTGGCATTCCTTATGCAGGGGCTTCGCACAGACAGTTGCGTAATTTCACAAAGCCTGTCATGCTTTCATCATCCCATTCTACTGGGTCTCCTGCTCGTTTCTTTGTTAGTTGTATCAATGGCTTAGCTAGCACTGCAAATCCCGCAATCCACTGCCTGCAGTAACCTACAACTCCGAGAAACATCCTGATTTCTTTATGCGTCTGAGGTATTTTCATATTTCTGATCAATTTGATTCTTTCTGAAGTCACTCTTCTGACCCTTCTTTCTATTTGGTGTCCCAAATATTTGACTGGTTTGGTACAAATTATGTTCTCCTTCAGCTAAATGATTCAGTAATGCAATCGAATCAACAATACAGTCATTTTTTGTTTTGGATGCTACCAATAATTCATCAATATACTGCACCAAAAGAGACTGTCTGGGCAGCACCAGAGATTCAAGAAATGTTTCCATAATCTGGTTAAAGATCGATGGATTTTCTGTGTACCCTTGAGGAACACGATTCCAAACATAGACATGCTTGTCAACTTTAAACGGAAATACATATTTACTGTCTGGATGTAATGGCATGGCATAGATCAATTACAGTGAAGTATCCTGCATTTCATGGTATTTGATGCAGAATTACTGCCGGATTCGGTACTACTGGGCAACATGGGATGACAATTTCATTTATTTTTCTCAGATCCTGTACTACGCTATATTTGCTGTTTGGTTTCTTTATGACACTCATAGGTGAATTACATGGACTGCTCATTATTTCTTTTAGAATGCCTTGCTCAACCAAACGCTCAATTTCTGCTGCAACACCTGCTTTTATTTCTGGGCTCATTTTGTATTGTCGAGTATTTGGGTAGACTTCACCTTCTTTCACTGTCACTTTTACTGGGTCGACATTTGCCATTAATCCTACTTCTTTTCCTGAAAAATCCCACACATCAGGGTTTACTGTATTTAGAATTTCTTCTAGTAAATCTTTTAGGGTCATCTTTTTAATTTCAGTTTCTTGCTTAGCTAACATGATTTTGTACACTCCATCTTCATCAGGAGTTTGAATTGCAACACCCTCCGGTGTGCAAGATATTGTGCAATTCATTTTGCACAATAAATCCCTACCTAACAGATTCACAGGGCTCGAGTCACAGACTATGAACGCATGCATCTCTTTAAAATTGCCAATACATACCTCTATTGGTTCTGTAATAGGGGCCCTAATCTGTTTATTAGAAACGTCCACTACTTGGATCACTTCTCCCGAGAGGGGTAGGTTTGGGACGTCTGCTGTTCTCACAGTAGAACGGTTAGCACCAGTGTCCAACAAGAAGGTGATGTAATTTCCCTCAACCTTGCCGTCAATGTAAGGACCTGACTGATCTACTGGTAAGGATGCGCCAAGTACACATTGCTCTCCCCCCCCTCTCAGGCACCGTCAATATGTGTCTTCTTCAAAAAATGTGTCCTGCAAAAGAAACTGCGGTGTTACCGTATTTTTCTTACGGCTTTCCTCCCGGAATCCGGTGTCCACATTGTATTTGGCTTGACTCACAAAATTGGCATACCGGCAGGTGGTAATTGATTCTGTATTACCTGTTGCAGTTGCCTCATTGACACCTCATTCTGCGTCTGCGGATTTAAATTTTGAGTTTGGACATTATTATTCTGTATTAATTTACACATGTTTTTCCAATGCCCCAAATGTTCCGCACCCGTGACAGGGAAACATTTTATTTGCCTCTTCTTTACTCATTCTCCCTCTAGGCTTACCTCCACTACTTTCACCTTGACCTTCCCTTCTTCCTTTATTATTTGCCTGTTGACTTAACTGGAGTTCCTGTTGTTCTGCTAACCTACTTGAGCCCACATTACCTTTTCTTCTACTTTCTTTCGTCTATTATCAATTTCATCCCCACAGTATTTTGCATTCTTGAGGATTTCATCTATAGGCTTTGCCTGTCAACATAATGTATGCTCTTTAATCATTCGCAATATCTCTGGCTTTAGTCCAGACACAAAACGATATATAAAGTGTTATTATCAATATTTTTCATCCCACTATACTGTTTGAACACCTGCAATAGACACTCATAATATGCATGTACAGATTCATCTTTGTCTTGGGTTGCTCTGTCTATTTTTGTCCAATCTGTTTCTTTTGGAGGTACCTTTCCCTTTAAGGAAGTTATTACCTGATTATATTTCTTCATTACTTCATCTGACAGGGCTCCTGTCTTCTCATCTCTAGGGTATTTAACAATGGGCCAATTTTCTGAAATGTAGCATTCTGTCCATAAACCTGCAGGAACAACTATGTCAAACAAACCATCTAAATCTTTTATTAGCAGTACTTTTGAGACCTTGAAGAACCTTTCAACTTGCCTATACCATTCTGCAGGTTTTTCTCTGAGTTTTGAGAAGTCATTGTGAATGATAAATATCCTGTTGAGACCATGGGACATGTGCATAGCCTCTTCCTGGAACTTCTCTATTTGGATACAACAGTTCAACCTTTTCTGTTTCTTTCATTAAATACTCAGATGTAGTTCGATTTGCCTGTGCTTCCTCCTTTTTCTTTGTCCATCTAGCTTTCCAAGTCCTCCCATTTTTGCGACAATGACAATAATTCTTTTATCTGCAATTTTCATCCTGACACATTCAAGTTTTCTAAATCTTTGTCAGCTCTATATGGTTTCTGCAATACTTTAGATTTACCTGTATCAATTCCCATGTCGAAGGCCAAATTCATTAATTTTCAGGAAATATTTTTGTATTTTGAGTTATGCTTCTACATATAAATACCAACTCTTCTTCGTAGTAGGAATTTAATCTCTCTACCCCTTCATTTCCAGCTATCCTTTCTTCCAATTCTACTCTTAATTTAAAAATGTCTAATACTTTTGGCTGTGGTTTTGGCTTCTATATATCTCGTGTCCCTCTTTCTATCTCTTCTGGGGTTACTACAGTGGCACTTCTTGTTCCTGTGGATGTTTCAATCTGTACCTCTCTCGAGCATCCAGGGGTAACTTTCCTGATCGAATCACCCATTGGTTCTCTTATAGTGAAATCCATTAGGGAAATTACTGACTCGCACTCACTTGCCTGTCCATCAAACATTATATTTTCTTTTCTGGGTTGTATAATTGGTGTAGTCAGGACAGGAGTTTTAGGACTGGGTTGCTTATCTCCATACAAGGTAACAACGGGACCTATAGTTACTGGTATCATTAGTGCTTCAGGACTTGTATTTAATTGGGTTATTTTCTGAATTAATTCACTTCTATGTTTTTTTAAAACTTCCTTTTCTTTTTCTTGCAGTACCTTTTCTATAGTGGTCTCATGTACAATCCTTCCACTATCATAGACTGTCTCCATGATTTCATCTGCTCTCTGGAAATCTGTGATAGCATTAACTTAATTTCCTGTCACATCTGGGTCTGTCTCACTCAAAAGCCTCATTTTCACATTCTTCCAAACTTTGTTCATCTAGGTCTGGGTTCTAATTCATTCATACGAGTTCGTAAATTGTGCAATATTCTCCCATTAAATGTTCCATATTCTGGAAATACCAATATGCCATAATTTTTTGTGTACACTATCCACATTTCTAACCATACACAAGTGTGGTAGTCTCTTTCTATCATCATGTATTATGCGGGCATTTACGGTGGTGGAATAATAATTCCTTTTCTCGTTTTAAAGGTTTTAGCCTTTTTAAAATAATTCTTAATGTTTTGCAAATTGACATTTTTCTCTTTTCTCCCTACATGACATTTGGTCTTCCTCCAATGTACTTCTAGTGAGCAAAACCTAGGTATCTTCTATCCGGACGAGTGCCTATAATTGTTGGATCTAGTCTCCACATATAATTACCACTATCTATTAACACTGAAAATTCAATTATTTCAATGTAATCAATTGTTTACTTCTCTTAAATGCTTCTCCAATATCAGCGTGTTTCTTATTTTAATGACCAATCAACATTTGAATTACAAACTCACTTCAACCACTGCTTGCGCTGCTTTTCTGTGACATGAGTTTTCACTCTCTGCACTCACCCCTCTTTTACAATATTACCTTCAGCTACACACCCTCTGTTCCAACCAATCCCAGCGCAGCTCTCTGTGACGTCAGTGCAGCAACCGTGACTGACCCCTCCTTTGCAAGGTAACGCAACACTCAATTTCTTTCAATTTTAAATGCACATTTTATTAATTAACAACATAGAAAAATTTGCTACTGTGCCTGATTGACTAAATTCAAAGAAAAGACCATTTCTCTCACAGCGAGTAAAACCTTTCCGTTTACCCTTCACAAACTACGAGTAAAACCTCTTCAGCTTACTCTTCACACGAGCATCAAAGAACCTGCTATTCCTTCAGACTTACCCTTTCTAGGTGATATAAGACCAAAGTTTTACCAAAGTTTTACCAGCGAACTTTTTTGCTATCAATCACTCTTACTTTTATACAAAAAAATAATCCATAACAAGTGCTTCAAGTTCTACCTAACTTTACGCACTTACTTCATCAGGCCTGTAACCTCACTGCAGTGTGGCATCCATTTGCCACCCGCTATTCAATATCCCCGGGGAATTCCTGACAACATATAACAATACAAACGGGTTTTTGGTTAATACATAAAATCAATACAAAATCAATACGCAACTAACTACCTATCTTAACTAAACCCTAACCATAGCTAAGCTACCAAGAAATACTGATGGCGCGAGTTTACCAGTTCAAAACACCATACTCACCTGGGCCCATAAAACATTCACAATTTCTACCTGCCTATCAGAAGTTTATTCACTTTTAGGATTTATATCTATACACCATGACTTACCAAAACCTTGTCACATATATTCTAATTCCGAATTCTGATGGATCAAAAGGTGTTAGAATAATAGGTAGAGAATAACATTTACCTTATGCATGAAATAACCACATACTCAGGGAAGTTTTTAAACTCTTCGTCTATGTAATATTTTGTGAGTCAAGTACCAAAATAAAGAAATTAAGGACTTATCAAGCAAAAATATAATTATTAAAACAAGAATCTTGTGAGACTTTGCAATTTTACTTTTAGACATTGGTACCTGGGAAGGGTGAGAAAAGGACAGGGTACAAGGACATACCACGCAGATTATATATATATATATATTTTTTAAACCTTTATTGGAAGAAAAGGCAAGTGACATCAGTGGTGCTTACACAAATCTGGCGCATACACAGAGACATTACATTTCAGCATTAGACGTTAACAATCAGTTCTCCAGGCCTGGTTAATACATGATACAGACAAATGTAGGAGTTTATATACTGCAAGCGAGCGGCGTTGAACATATCAGCAGAGACCAGTTAGAAACCACAATACTGTAGAACTTAATCACGCATATCACATTGTAGGTAACTAATGTCGATGTAGTCAGTGTTCCCCCATAGTTCGAACCTTGTCTGGCCGAGGTACCACTAGCACTCAGTTACTGATCACCAGAACCGCAGTGACTAGCCGTTATTGCCCACTCAGGCACTGTCCCAGTAGGGCAGAAGGTCAGCCCCACCCGCTGTGGCACATGCAATCCGATAAGTATAGCAAATTTTCAGACAAGCAGTATGCTTCTAACCAATCCCAACCCGATCTTCACTCTCCGATTCAGTATCCTGCGCAGCCCTGGTCAGTAAGTAAACCTGTAACGGGCTCCAGAAATCCTTAGGCCTACAACGCACAGGCATAATTTCGGCATATACATTGGACTGATCCTGACAGTATATGACATCGTCCAACCATTCCTTGAATTTCGGCACCCTGCCCCGACCCCAACGACAGGCCACTCGCCGTTTTGCCAACAGTAGAACCACATCCACAAACCTACGATAAAGTGCCGGCACCTCCTTAGTGTACCCCAAAAGCATTACTACAGGGTCTAACAACAACGCATCTTCAGTCATGGCCTACAGGGCGGCATGGGCCTGCACCCAGTACTCAAAAATGGCCCCACATTCCCATGCCAAGTGGAGGAAATCGGCCCCCGCCGCCCGGCAACGGACACACCTATCGTCCTCCGCTAACCGGAATCTGAGTTTTCTAGCCGGAGTATAGTAGAATCGTTGTATGAATTTGTAATTTATGATTTTTAGACAGCAGCTAGATGAGATATTGGCAGTCACGCCACAACAGTAGGCCCATTGCTCATCAGATATGTCGATTCCGAGCTCGAGGTTCCACTGTTCGCGCACACGACTAGCCGGGGTAACCTGCTGTTTCCTGATGGTGCCGTACAATTTAGAGACCAAGTGACGTCCGTCAGAAATTAACATCGCATGCAGCGGTAAAGCCACTCCCGGTTCCTTGGGGAACCCAGGCAGCAGCGTCCGCAGGCCCTGCCGCAGCCGAACATAATAAAACACCTCCAAAGGAGAGGGCTCCACTCCACCAAAAAATTGTTCACGGGTACGAAAAGTGCTCTCGTGGAACAGATCACCCCATGTAAGCGTCCCATTACGCTTGCACATGCGCTGAAACCCTGCCTCTTGTAGCAAGGACAGGGCCGGATGATAAGCTAGGGGTAGCGCAGGCGAGTGCAGGAATGTGAGATCCAATGCCTTCGCAATACGTGTCCAAGCATCGATTGTGCAAGTCACTGTGGTCTGGTGGGTATCCACATCACCGACATTCCCCATCACCATGCCCTCCAATGGCAAAGGATGTGCAATCCACTGTTCGGCAGCTATCTGAGGCATAAATGGAGTGGGACACATCCAATGATATGCATAATGTGCTTGAGCGCTCATATAATAAATTTCAAAATCAGGGACGTCAAAGCCACCTCTATCATAGGGCAGTGTTAAAGTAGACCATGCTAATCTCGGTTGTTTACCCCCCAGAATAGGCGAAGCAGCTCCGAACGGAGACGTTTAAAAAAATACACCCCAGGGTGATAGGGAATATTCTGAAATAAATACAGGAAGCGGGGTAGGATCACCATTTTCACCAGTGACGCTCTACCCGCCGTAGACAGAGGCAAAGACATCCATCTGGTGATATTATCCGCCAGTCTAGTAAAAGCGACGCCATAATTAAGCCTAATGGTTTCCTCCCTGTCCAGGGACACCATAATGCCCAAATATCATAGATCCGAATCACACCACTCCAGAGGGTAGTCCAGTGGGAATCGGTGAACCGCTGCAGTGAGTGGGAAAAATTTAGATTTTTGCCAGTTTATGTGTATACCAGATATACCTCCGAACGCAACAAGCTCTCGCAGTAGCGCATTGAGATTTGCCTGCGGATCTCTCACATATAGCGTAACATCATCCGCATATAAAGAAATCCCTATTTGGCGCTGAAAACAATTAAACGCACTTTGTTTATGCAATTGGCGAATTCTACAGGCAAGAGGCTCTATGGCAATAGCAAATAAAAAGGGAGAAAGAGGACAGCCCTGTCTGGTCCCCCGCGTGATGGAAAATTGGGGGGATAGCACACCATTCACAACCACCTTCGCCACCGGCTTAGTGTACAACAGTTTGACCCATGAAATAAAGATCCGAGGAAAACCCATTCTACATAACACATCTACTAGGTAATTCCATTCCACAGAATCAAACGCTTTCATAGCGTCTAGGAAGACAGCAGCTACAGGGAGGTCCGGAGCTATCGTCGGGATCAGAGAGAATAGAGTTCGAAGGTTATACGAAGTCGCCCGACCAGGCACAAAACCGGACTGATCCGGCAACACGATGGTGGGCATAAGCTCTGAGAGCCGCGCCGCCAGAACTTTCGCCAATATCTTGACGTCGCAGTTAAGTAGTGAGAGAGGCCGATAGGAATCTACGTCCAGGGGGTCCTTGCCCGGTTTAAGTAATGAGGTGATAGCCACCTCTCTCATGGACCCCGGTAGTATCCCTACCTCCAGGGACTCCTCAAAGACCTCCCTGAGCACCGGAGCCATAATATCCACATAGCATTTGTAAAATTCGGCAGGGAGCCCATCCAACCCCGTAGCTTTGCCATTATTCAAAGACATGATGGCGCCTCTGATCTCCTCCACCTCAAGGGGCCTACCGAGGAAAGCCCTATGATCGTCCGATAGCCAGCACAACGCCAGATCATCTAGAAATCCCCCATATTGAACTTCTTCCACTTGTTGTGTAGTGTATAACTGCGTGTAGTGTTGCACAAATATCTCCAATTCCAGTACATCTGCGCTAAACCTCTGGTGTCGTGTGAGCGCAGCAAGTACCTTCCCAGGCCTCTCACCTTCGCAGTACCGTCTCGCAGTCCAGTATTTCCCTCTGTGCTTCACCTTCCTGGCCGCCTCCTCCTCATACTCGGACAGTTTGTCCCTAAACTGACGCAGAAGTTCAGAGTCAGAGCTAGTCTGCATTCTATTTTCTAGGAGCTTTAAGTCAGCCTCCAACCCTGCAAGAGTACGAACAATGGTCTTGAGCACACCACAGCTCTTGGATATTGTGACACCCCGGACTGTCACCTTAAACGCCTCCCAAATCATTTCCACACTGTCTACAGACCCCCTATTTCTTGGAAAAAAAGCCTCCACTTCCTCCCCAAGCTCTGCCTTGAATATGGGATCTAATAGGGCAGAAGGGAACAGCCGCCAGGGTGCCCGCTGTCTACGAAGCACCGGTACCGATAGCATGTCCTTAACCGGGCAATGGTCAGAGTATGTTCTGGGGAGATGTACCACCTCATGTATCCCCACTACAAGTCCCCAGGACAGAAACACGTAGTCCAATCGCGCCCAGGTGCGAGCCTGCGCCGTGAAGTGCGTACCCTCTCTACCACCCGGGTGAGCATATCTCCAGCTATCTACCAGGACCGCCTCCTCAACAATGCCCTGCAACACATCCCTAGCTTGTACATTGTATTGAGAACTCCCTTCCGACCTATCCTCCATCGCCCGCATCGCCAAGTTGAAGTCACCACCCCAGACAATATGGGAGGCCTCCACTGCAGTAACATGACCCCAGAGTGTAAGAAAAAACGCAGGCGTATCAACATTTGGCGCGTAACAATTCACAAAGAGCACTGTGATCTGCCCAAGCCTCCCCCACAATAACACATATCTCCCTTCTGGGTCCACCCGCACTCCCAACTCCTGGAAAGAAAGCGATTTCTTAATCAGTATAACAGCCCCACGTGCATATGATGAGTATGAAGAAAACTTCCTTACAATGGCCCACTGCCTCCCAAATGTAGGCTCAGCCGTCTGACGCAGATGTGTTTCTTGCAGTAAAGCTATCTGTATCGCATGTCTATCTAAATATTGTAGTACATTCCTACATTTCCTGGCATCAATGAGCCCACGCACATTCCAGGACAAGATCGACATCCTATCTAACATTTTATCTGGCATTACCCGTGGTCTATGTGCAACGCGACATACGCAACCATTTGACATTTCAGTGTCCCCGGTCCAGAGCAGCTGACCGCAATACTTGTGTATATTTCCCCCCAGGCCAGCCCCACACCACATCCATCCCTTCCTTCTTCCATCCCCAGAACATGACACCCCCCACCCAGCCCCAACCAACAACCCACGTGCAACAGACATGCACTCAGCCCCAACAACAATAAATCCTCAGCATATAGCATCCTACCAGCATTGATAATGTTTGTATCAGGAGGACCCCGCCTTCGCCCACCTCCCCTCTCACGGCAACAGCAATATTGAGCAGAAGGCTTAGGACCCCCCCCTAGGCGCAGCTAGATAGGTCAGACCCAGTACGGTCTCGAAAGGACCAAGACATCGATCCTGATAGGCAGTCATGTTGGGTGCACAGTTGCGATCATCAACACCCCAACCCCCAGTTCCAAGTGGACCACGCACCGATGATGCAGTGCCTCCTCCCCCCTCCCACCTGACTACCCCCAACCTGTCAGGACCCCCACTTACCCCCCCACCCACCTCACCACCCACCTAACAAAAGAGTCGCAAAAAGTACCTCAAAAACAGTGGGGCATTCCCTTCGGGGTGTACTCCAGAGGTGCACATGGCCACCCCCTCGCACCACGCCATGTTCCCTTTCGCAGGACGTATGGACGGCCCAGGCGTAGTGGGGGGGTGGGTGCCTGGAGCATATTACCATCATCAGCCATCATTCCTCCAGCGACCCTCAGTGACGCTCAGATGGTCCAATCCGTCATCCCTCTCAGCAAGTTTCAAAAGTACAAGGCCAGGAGAGTATAGTCAACGGGAGTGGCGTCCCACGTATCCGTCCAAAGAGTGCACAGTAGCCACCGCATAGACAGTAGGTAGGATCAAGCATCTTCCTCCGCCGATTGGAACCCCTCCTGTTCCACCTCCACTCGTCGGCCGTCCGCAGCACGTTCCCGCCTAAGGCGCTTCACAATGTCTTCTGCCTGTTGTGGGTTCGTAAAAAAATGTTGCTTTGCCTGATGGGTCACTCTCAGCTTTGCAGGGTACAGCAGAGCATAGTCCACCTGCAACTCTCTAAGTTTTTCTTAACCGCCAAGAATTTGCGCCGCTGTTCCTGCACCATCGGCGTGAAGTCTGGGTATATAGTGAAGTTGACCCCTTCAAAGGAGAGCGTCCGGGCAATGCGAGCCGCTCTAAGAGCCACGTCACGGTCTCGGTAGTTCAGGAGGCGCGCAATGATAGGGCGCGGTGGGGCACCCGTGGCCGGTCGCGGTCCAAGGGAACGATGCGCTCGCTCCACAATGAATTGCGCAGAGAACGCCTCCGCACCAATCGCACCGACTAGGAGTCTCTCTACATACGTCTCCATCTTCCCCACATTTGTCGTCTCCGGTACGCCCACCACGCGTATATTGTTACGCCGACTTCTGGCCTCCAACTCCTCATTCTTAGTAGCTATTACCCGCAGGATATTATCCATTCTCGCCAGTTGAGTCGTATGAGTGGCTGAAGTATCATCATGATCCGAGATGCGTTGTTCCGCCGTAGTGAGGCGCTCTTCATGCACATCAAGTTTTTGCACAACTGCGTCTATTCGCGAGGATAATTTATCCACCTTATCCACTATGGTGGCAAACCCCTGCCGCATTTCCTGCATCATCTGCTGGAAGTCAGGGGCAATAGGCTGCGGAGCAGCATCAGTGACAGGCGGGGGTGATCTAGAGCTCCCGGCGTCCTGTGCAAGACGAGCACCCCTCCTGGCCGCCGCAGAATCAAAGGACAGTTTAGGTTGTTCATTGTCTGGTTTCCCCATATTAACACGCCTACAGTCTGTATCAGCACCCACTGGGGTCCACAATTAGGAGCAAAGTCACTTCAGGCCCTACCGCCCCGTGATCCAACTGGAGGGTCCTCCGTCCCCTGGCCAGTATGCACAGCACACAAGATTCCCAACCAGGCTGCAGTGTTCAGGCCCCAGCACAACTCAAGCGCAGTACATAGGTCGTAGCTCTCCCTAGCAGCCCCAAAAGTGGCCACACCATAAGTAGCAGAGGATGACCCCCACGGCAGCAGGTTAAGTAGCCCCGTGCGGGCGCGACAGCAATACAGCCCCACAGACAGAAAGGCAGGAAAGCAGTCCTCCTCTCTAGGCAGCACCAAGGACAATGTGCAAGTCCCAGCACCAGCAGCTGCGATGTCGCCCAGCCGCCAGTACTACATGCACCAGAACAAGCAGCACGCAATAGAGATCAGTAGGGGAGAGGTAGTCAGCCGCCCAACAGGAAGTATTCCAGCTCGTGGACATATATAGCAGGTCACCAGCGTCAAAGAACACAGTATATTCAGCACATCTCCTGCGGCCGTCCGCCCCAGCCCACTGCTCCGGTGTCCCCAATGGCGCCAATCAGTACCTGTGCAGTGCCTCAACAGTACGTTTGGCGATCACCCACAGCGCCGTCCACCACTGCCGCAACATCCGCCGTATGTTCACAGCAGACCTTCCAGGCGGGTAATGATGCACTACATACGGAGGCACGAGCAGGTTCAAGCACCCCGCCACTCCCGTCTGCGTAATGGCCGCCTCCTGCAGTGGCCACCGGCTCGGTGCAGGCGATGTTCCGTCTCAGCCCCTGTGTAGTGTATTGCCCCCAGCAGAGCCTCGCACAATCCCGTGCAGGATCAAAGCGCCGGCTCCATCCTCCGAGAGCGCAGCCCACAGCAGAGCGTCTCACCAGGGAGTCTCTCCGAGAGACACGAGGCAGGGCCCTCACCCCACCTGTGGCGCCGCGGACTCGAGTAGGCAAGAGAGCCGGACACTAGGGCACGTCTCCTCCAGAGCGTCTGTCGGTGGTATTTCCATTCACATACAACTGCGGCCAGGAAGCTCCGATTCGTGTAAGAATTGTACCGAGTGTAGTCAGTGGCACCCCCACCAAGGATCGGGGGTCAGATGAGGAACAGGCGACGATCTTCAAGGATCAATGGTCGGATTAAGGCTCCAGGCTGCAGGAGCCTCACGGCAGTGCGGCCATGCTGCAGTGCGCCCTCTAGCGCCCCCCCTACCACTCAGATTATATTTGCCTAGAATGGTGCGAGGACCAACCCTGTCCAAGGGCTTGGACAAGAAAGGGTTCCTGACTAATCAGGTGCCAACAGGACAGGACAGGTGCGAGACAGGACAGTAACCCTCTTCTAAGTACAACGCCAATGTCACACCCCTCTCTGCAGCTACTCTCGTTCCCTTCTAGATGACAGAGTCTTCTCTCACAGCAATCTCCCGATTCTTCTTTCAGAGTGCTCGACTAGCCCTTTGAGGTCTGCGGCATCCACGATTCTTCTTCAGCATACCTTGGGTCAGTGACAGGTCTGTGACAAGTCGGACAATCTAACTAACTAAGCCTACCTTAGTTATACCATTTTCCAGGGTATGTACTACCCTCCAATTTTGCGAATATATGTATTCCCTTCATTTGATTGGTCAGAAAGACGAGGAGAAGTCATCACACCATACCAGTATGAGATCATTTCTATTTGATGTAATTGATCAATGTTCCCGCCCATAATTTACTTTCCCATTAATTTTATTCCACCCAGCACTATTATTTCATTTAGTATACTCTGAAGTGACCCAAACTCTGTCTCCTCTGCTTTAATGTTCCTTCCTTCTAGAATCCAGGTTTGGATTCCACCGGACCCTTTTCACCTTCGCGGCAGCAGTACTTCTACACAGCCTTCTATTGAAAATAATGGAGGTTTCCGACACCACATCAGACCTATGCATCCCTGGGATAGGTAAGTCGGGTACGACGGTATCCACGGGTGGCGTGGATCTTCAACCTCTTAAGTTCCAAAGGGTTTGCTTGAATTCCTCCTAGAAGGTTCCTTAAACCTGAACTTTCCAACTGCGACTTTCCCATAGAGTTGTACGGAGCCCACCTTGTGTTTCCTCACTGCACACGTCCTCCGTGGGCTCTCTGTATCATCATCTTGGGTTATTCCTTGGGGTCCCAGTGATTCTACGTGCACTAGGCACTGTCTCTAGTCAAGTCGTGATTGTTATAGCACTATTTTAGTATATGGTTTGGCTCCCCTTGGAGCCCACTGTGTATTGTGCTACTTACAACTGTTCTATTGATCTCCTATTGTGTGCTTTGTGTTCTATTGTCATGTAGAGTATAGTAGAGAGTGTTATATTAATAAACACATATTTTATATAACAACTGTGTGGTACTCCTTCATTTAGTCATTCAGGAGGTGATATTCTGGTAAAACAAACTGCTTTACATGCCTTCAAGGTTAAGCATGAAGGCTGCTCTCCACAGCTACCACTAGGATAGCTTTCTAAAGGTTATAATTGACCTCAGACATAATAATGGTTGTTTGGACTGGTACAAGGTGCCCACTTTAATTAGTGTCAAAAAACTAGATGCCAATACTGCGCAACTAATCAAGGATTCACCTTTCCCTCCCTATATTTATATTCATGTTAAATATGTTGGACTAAGTAAAAGCCAAATATTTACTGTTCCGTCTTTTACAATACTAGAAAAATCTTTTTTCAAAAGAATAAGTGAAAACTCAAAAAATAAATTTATTTGATTTGATGCAATCTTGACTGAAAGAGTGGTCTGTGAAAATGAGAGATTTATAACTCATTTTCCTTGTTAATCCTTGATTAGTTGCGCAGTATTGGCATCTAGTTTGTTGACTATAATATTGGTGTAGCCTTACTGCGCTCAAGCCAAAACCCTCGTTGCTGTCTCCACTTTAATTAGTGGACAGCATATGCCAGGCCAACTTCTTACAGTAATTTCAACTAAGCATGGGCGAATTTTGCGAATTCGTGATCCGCGAATTTGCGGATTTGCGAATTCGCAATCCGCAAAATTCACGAATTCGTGCGAATTTGCAGATTTTTTTATTTTTGCGAGTTTGCGGGTGTTTGCGGGGCACTTTGCGTGTTCGCGGGTGTTCGAGGGGCGCTCTGCTTTTTCGCGGGTTTTTTTTTTGCCTGGTTAATCACTGCCTCCCTCTCGTTTTTTATGCCCTTCTGCCCTCTTTACCACTCATTTCTGTGCCCTTATGCCCTCTGCCCCACTCATTTTTTATCCCCTTCTGCCCTCTGTCCCACTTGTGTGCCCTTCTGCCCTCAGCCCCACTTAGAATGGAGCCAGCAAACTGCCAGCGCCATTCTAAAATAGCTACAAAGAGCTTCAACAGGAAGCTCTAATAGATAAAGTAAAGCAGGTGCTCGAGTTGGAGGTCAAATTAAGTTACACAATCATTAATCATCCCAAGTTTGGGGTGATTAATGATTGTGTAACTGAATGTGACCTTCAACTCGAGCACCTGCGTTACTTTATCTATTAGAGCTTGCTGTTGAAGCTGACTTTTGTAACTATTTTAGAATGGCTCTGGCAGCTTGCCAGCGCCATTCTAAAAGAGTTACAAAAGTCAGCTTGAACTTTTGACCCAATCCGTTCCGCTCGCGGATTTTGTAGGAAATTCGCGAATCTGGCGGATTGCGAATTTGCCGAAAATCCGCAAAATCTGCAAGCGGAACGGATTTTCCACCCATGCTTAATTTCAACCAAATAATGTTTACTACTACTATATACTATTTTTTTGTATTATCAAATGTGAAAATGGGATTGGTGAACGTCCATCACCAATTTTTTTCAGAGAATGCTTCACTTATCTTTTAATATAGAATGTGCAAACACTGTGCTATCAACAACTAACTACAAACAAGATATTATCTGTGGTGCAAGACATTGAGGTTTTTATTCATTGCAATGGTCCGGCGAAACAACAGGCTTGATGCTGAATAGTGAAACCACCTGTTACTATAATACCCACTGGGTCACTTTAACTGATTTTTAGATGTTTACATGCAGAGCAAAAACTAGTGAGGGGTGCTTATTAATAGGCAAAGTGTGGTTTCGATTGCTCAAAAAAAATAGTTTTAGTGTGTTAAAATTAATAGGCTTTCCAGTATTCGGCTATTACTTACTACTACGAAAAAACACAACTGCTTTTATTTAGGGACAAAACAAAGTTTATGTTCCCATACTGCTTTGACACTATAGAATGTTAAAATACTGTATGTGCAGTCCCATGGACTGGCGTGTGCTATTGCTAAACTGACACAGAGACTGTGGCGGCTCACTGCCAGCAGAAGCCGACCCCTCCCCCAGCACCCTCCTGACACATCTCCTACAATGGTTTCAGGAAGCAGAAGTAATATGTCTTGCATGTCCTACAGTGATGTGATCGGCCTCATGTAATTGTAATGTAAGGTGCATTTGTATAGCACTTCTTGTCACCCGTGAGGGTATCCAGGCCTCATGATTGCCCTCTGAGGCTCAGCTTCATTTTATTGTGTTGCTGACATATTTATCCCCGTGTTGTGAGGCATGTTGTGTATCGTCAAAAGGGAGGAAGCAGGGGAGAGGATGCATAGCTATAGGCCTTTAGCAGGGCCGGACTGGCCACAGTGGGCATCAGACGTTTTCCCGGGAGGATGGAAAGGTGGGGGCCGGTTTTGCAGCAGTGAGCGCCATTTGTTTGTCATTTGGAGCGGCCCCCAATAACAAAAGCAGCAGTGCTTTACACTTGCAACCCCCTGCCCCCTCCCGGGAAGAGGGGGGAGGGTGCTTGCTCCTACAAAAATGCCAGGGCTGCTCTTGGTTCCCAGTCAGGTTGTGGCCTTTAGTAGTAGCAAGCCCAGAACTCACTGGACAAATCTGTAATGCAGCTGGTTTAGGTGGTGCTGAAACAATTTTCGTAGTGGAGTGGTGCCATTAGTTTCGTCACGGAAGTCGTAGGGATTGTGAACAATCAAAACGTCAAACAAACAAAAAAGAAAGTATAGCAAAAGAGCCAGACTAGTTCAACAGGAGAGTGGTAAGGTTGTATGTGCCAGGGGTGCATTTTGGAGAAAACCAGTGCAAAAATAATTACTAAAGCATGATGAAATAGCACACTGTCATTTACAGACAGCACATTTTCCATTAAAAAGGCAAAGGAATTCTCACTGAAATGCAGTTTTACTAATAAAACTATGTAGTGCACAACTATAGTAATGTTTGGAAGTTGGGTATCTGCTAATATTTATTGTTTGCACATCACCAAGTAATGTGTCTTGATTTGATTTTGAACCCTTTTGAAATCTTTGCTTCGATTACATTTCAGAATTACAAAAAAGTGCTTCATTTATACTTTCCTAACTGGTGATAAGTTTTGAAATATGTGTGCAGTTCTTTTATAGTTATATAAATGTTGCTTTGTTAAAAACACAAATTACATCCTACAGCCTTTCCTTTCACACTCACTGTACCCTTGTAACATTGTCAGATGCTTAACTTTAAAAAATCCTCTAACTTTGCAGTCAGAGAAAGAAAACACCAATATAGATGTTAAAAGAATAAGCTGCAATTTGTCAGAAGACATAGCTTGACATTTGACCTGTGTCTTTGGATGTATAGCAAATGTGACAAAATTAAAAAATAATTCAAACATATTTGTATTACTTATTCAATTTCTAAACTCCAGCATGTTTGTTTTGGGGTGCTGCAGCCCTCCGCACTCCCACTTCCAGCGTCTACAGCTGGTTTTATAAACACCTTCCAAATTTTCGTTTAAAACCAGCAATAAATATTATCCCTGCAGTTACAGTTAATAATACTGCTCCCTCGCCACATGCAACTTGCAAACACAAAACTATGCAAAAGTCAATACCCAGGTCACCACTCACATCATTAGTCACAGTCTCCCAATCTGGGTTGTGGACGTTTAATACGGTGTGCCAATGCAGGCCCTCACAACCCCTGAGTTGCTGGTATGAGGGCAGGCGGCCCAGTGCTTAATCTGTAAACAAACAAAAAAAAGCCAGTGCCATGGTCCTTCTCAGGAGGCTATTGCAGGGTGCACTCTCCATTGCGCATGCCAGCGGTGGCAATGACACTGCCAGCGCAACTACTAATCATCACACCCCTACCCTGCGATAATGTAGATCGTTCCAGGCTACTTAAATTTATAAGAATGGCTTGGGCGGCAGGTATTTTTCATTTTTAAACATATACTTCAATAATAAACATTGAGTTGTGCTCAACTCAAAATGAGGTAAACAGCGCCACCATGTGGTCGACAGTCATAGGTGCCAGAGTTGAGAAATATATGACGGGCGCAGTACCAGAAACACCATCTCAAATTAAGCCCTAGGCAGGCTCACCAGGCCTGGTTGATGCCTCTCCCTTCACTATAGAGTAAGTGCCACGATGATAATGGCACAGTGACTGCTCAGCAGAAAGAAACAAAATGGCATCTCATGCTGATTGATGCTCGCCAGGAAGAAAGGCAGCTCAGTATCTGTCTGTGTAAGTGAGCATGTGAGCCGAGAAAGAAAGAAAGGCAACAGAGAGGCAACCAGGAGAGGGCCACAGGAGATTGTGAAATGGCCGGGAAAAAGACCACTACAGAGAGACTGGTTATAAAGATGAGAAAATGACAACTGTGTGCGCTGATAGGGTGAGTGAGAAATGGAGAAGGGAAGGGAACAACAGCAGATAGGAGACAGTGACAGAAAAGGGATAATGTGACGACGACCAATGAAAGGAAAAACAACAGGACAGAACAGGATGACAGTAATTAAAGTGGGCTTTCAGGCAGTCTAGCACTGCAGGTGGGTCAGATTGTTTTTGTTGGTCTGTCACAGCCAAGGGGGCCATAAAAAGGGCCCACACAATGGGCCTTTCAGGCTATCCTGACGAAAAGCTATATGGATATGTGTGGGAGAGAGAAAGAGATTGGTTATAATGAGAGAGGTGTCGGAGAGATAGGTTGTGAAAGAGACAGATGAGTAACAGACAGGGCAAAGAGAGATCAAGAGAAAACGTTAGACGGGTTACACAGTGCCAGGTGACGGGTGATACTGAAATAGAGATAAGAAAAATATCCAGAGGTGGGAGAGAGAGACACATGGAGGAGAGGCAGAGTGGTGTGTCTACCATTAGTTCAGAAGATGCGGAGGCAAATATTCTCTGTCTTGGGAAAGCATAGCACCGCAATAACCATATTTACTGTGCCCAGTGGAATTAAATGCCTTCGTTTTTCACATTGAGATTTCAGCTATTAAAAGCTGATACTAGTGGGAAAACATGCATGAATCTGAAATGAAACACAGAACCCTGCATGTTATTCATGAAAGACTTCCAATCCTCGTATTTTCTCCAGTTCAGTAATTACCAGGAACTCGGTAATGACAGTTCTGGGCCAGGGAAATAATCGGGCATCTTCTGGAAAACTTGTGATTTAAGACAAGGGGGCAGATTTATCAAAACGTTACACCAGTGCAAAGGGATGGAAACTGGCACAAAGGTTGTGTGTGTAATGTATGTAAATGTATAGGCATTCATATAGCGCACTACTTACCCGGAGGGTCCCAAGGCGCTTCGACCGCTGCGAAACCCTTCCTGGCTTCCCTGAGAGATGGTCCCTTAATGGGTATCTCCAGGGTGAGACCAGGCATCCCCGGCAGTCTGGTGGGGACGTTAGTGAAGATGAGGCAAGCTAATGCCCAGAGTTACCGAGTGTGATCGCTGATCAGAGTGGGCACCGAGGCGAGAGAATTATCGAGTCCGCTGACCCTGGTCCAGAAACCAAAGGTTTGATACTGTGTTTACTTTTCAGCGCAAGCATTTTCTGCGCTGGGAAAAAGCCCTTAAGCTAATGCAAATATTGCTTTGTGCCGCTTTGTGCTAAAGGGGCGTTCCAAAGGTGTCACGTATGTGTTCCCCAGCGTCGGTTCTTTCTTTAGGGTAGTGGAGCGTCTTCACCCCTCCCCCTCCTCCCTCCCTCCCCCCGCCCCCGCTGAGAGCACAGCAGCTGCAGCAAACGTAAAATTGATAAAATGGTCAATTGACATGACAATTTTAGCAATGTGCACTATATGTATCGTCTCAGGGCTGGGGCCATTCCAGCTGCTGATTGGCAGCAGGAATGACTTGACTAAAGTGCGTATGTCGGATTTGCCGACTGTCTTGCGACGGCCAGCCCGACATGCACACTTCAGCCTGCACCAATACTAGCTGTATAACAGCTGGCAGACCGAAGGCACTGGCTCCTAGTCTGAAAAGGAGTGCTGTGTTAGTTTGCTCCAACCAATCATGGCACTACTCTCATGATGAAACAAGCATTGGCTTAGCCAATAGGTCTCGCCCTTGGGACCTTATAAGTGTTTAACCACGCAACAGTTAATGTTGTTGCACCAAGGATATTGAGCTGGATAACTAAACACCTATAAGGTCCCAAAGGCGAGACCTATTGGCTATGCCAAAGCTTGTTTATTATCTGTGCACTTTTAATGTCTAGTTTATATGCTTGCAATTGAAGACTTGCCTCAGCTCGACCTATTGGCTTTGCTAATGCTCGAATTTAATACAAACTGACCTTGATTTAAACTTTGGAGGGGTAAGAACTGTGAAATATTGATAAAAAAACGTATTTGGCTGCAAATGTTTGTTTTGACAAACAGAGAAAGCCTCTGTTTTGGTGCTCGAGAATATGTTAGTCTTGTACTGCAATACTTCCAACATATATTTACGTGTCAGCGGTGCTCATGGAATGATCTGCGAGTGCAGTACTACCTGTTTACATCACAGTAGCTAAAACTATAGCAGCAGCTGTTTTTGCGCTTGCTGTGCATTGTTACACCTTTGATAACAGCTGCAAACCGAGTCTTGCCCGCTGCTATTGTGCTGCTCTGAGAGCTTTGCCTACTACTGTGGTTTCTTCTGTTTTAAGAGCAGTAGCTGCTGCTGTAGTCCCTAACACACTGTGTGTGCTGTTTGTGTTTTTGTCCTTTCCATGGTGGCTGCTTCATGAGAGCTTATTATTTTGTGGTTCCTGCTCTGGTAGTAGATGTGAGTTCTGCTAGAGTCCCTGCTGTGGATGCATGTGGATCTCATGGGGTAAACGGGGGCAGTCAGGTAAACATTGTGGTGCCATTGTGGAATTAAAAGCAGTGCAAAATGTATAACTGCGCAAATCAACCCTAAAAGCCCCTCTCTTTTTTATGTTGCTATTTCATGCAGTCAAGCAGAGACATATACCTGACGTTAGCTAGGCCTAAAAAAAGGACATGACAATTGCAGAGCAGCTTCAGGTTACTGCTTGCATTTAATTTCAGATATTAACAAGAAGGATTACATTAAAGAAGATAAAAATAAAATGGTGAGTGTTTGCGACTGGAAATCCGAGAAGCAGGAGGACTTTGGTCTGTGCGGGCGCCCTGTGGTGAGTGCGCACTGAAAAAATTAGAAACTAAAGAATGGCCCTGGGAAGGTCTGCTTCTGGTCCCTGCATTCTACTGCAGCCTGCAGGCGTCATTAGGACCCGGACCCCCCAGCATGTCCCCGCCCCCTCCCTACAACTCAGTAACCCACATGCATATCAATGACAGAGATTTGCGTGGGTTTAAAATGGCCATGTTTAATCATCATACCACATAAAGATGACAAGAAATTAAAATTGCATGATTATCAAAACATAACACACTTTTAATAATCGACATTCCAAATTGTAACCAACCCCCAGCACTAAGGGGGGGGGCAACCTGCGCAAGGTGCAACCCACCTGCGCCCTAGGGTGGTGGGCCCCCACCCCTGATCCTTGACCGTCATTCGGGGGCCCCCCTCCTGACCACCAAGCTGCCCAAGAACCCCGGAGGCTCGAAACCTGTCACCCCAGCCTCCCCAGCCGGTGGTCACCTTTCTCCCAGCGGAGAGCTTACCATCTCCCCCGTCAGTGCTGGCCTAGGGAGTACGCAGGGCGGACTCCCATCCATCGTGTGAGTAAATGTCAATGTTCGCAGGTCTCTTTACCGCAACTCCACCCTCAAGCCACTAATCAGAGGGACAGGTGGGTGGGAGTTTAAAGACTAAGGATATGGGTAGAGGTGGAGGCGCAGGTCACGGGCGAGCGCAGCAGTCTGATGAGGGAGAAGGGGGACAAAGAGACCGAGGTCACTGACCCCAGCCCCTAAATAGGCCCTGGTCTCCGCCCCCCCTCGCCCCCACCGGAAGTGCATCACGCTGTGACCCGGAAGGACTTGGGCGGCCAGAGGCCTCGCGGCGATCCGCCCGCCCAATGACCGATGAGGGAAGGGGTGGGGACCGGGGGGCCGGGCCCTAAGGGTGCGCTCCTTTACTGTTGTGCTGGGCATAGGACCCGGACCTCCCAGCATGTCCCCGCCCCCTCCCTACAACTCAGTAACCCACATGCATATCAATGACAGAGATTTGCGAGGGTTTAAAACGGCCATGTTTAATCATCATACCACATAAACATGACAAGAAATTAAAATTGCATGATTATCAAAACATAATACACTTTTAATAATCGACATTCCAAATTGTAACCAACCCCCAGCACTAAGGGGGGGCAACCTGCGCAAGGTGCGACCCACCTGCGCCCTAGGGTGGTGGGCCCCCACCCCTGATCCTTGTCCATCATTCCAGGGCCCACCTCCCGACCACCAGGCTGCCCAGGAACCCAGGAGGTTCGAAACCTGTCGCCCTAGCCTCCCCAGCCGGTGGTCACCTTTCTCCCAGCGGAGAGCTTACCATCTCCCCTCCTCAGTGCTACCTAGGGAGTACGCAGGGCGGACTCCCATCCATCGTGTGAGTAAATGTCAATGTTCGCAGGTCTCTTTACCACCACAAGGGTGACCCAGGGCCTTAGGTCTGTCACCCTCCCCACCTGCGTTCAGAACAAAAGACCACAGTCCATTATTCCAGGAATCAGTGCCCAAGTCCGACAAATGTACTCCATCTTGGTGGTACATCGCTTCTCCAGAAATCATCCTGTGTGAAATCAGACACAAGCGGCTCTTCCCTGAGCACTACTTGGCCAACTCCGCGTTGAGCCTCCTAACTGAAACGTTCAGAGATCTAGCCCGCACTCCGGGCCCCAGGTTCTGCGTGGGATCATGCAAGACCAGGCAATCCTGGCCAAAGGAAAGATCCACCCTAACTATGCGAACTCAGTCAGCAACGCTTCCTTGACCGCCAGGCACCCCCGGTTGACCATGTCATTTCCTCCCAAGTGGATGATTACCAAGTCCAGGGTGTCCTGCCCCTCCTGCTCTCTTAATTCCTCCACGAGCCGTCTTAGGTGCCGGATTCACAATCCCCCAATGCCCTGCCACAGGAATTCTGTCCCGCTTAAGTCCGCCGTCTTCACGACTCGCCTCTGCTGCAACCGCACCATGGCGCGCCGCACGAACGAGTGCCCCAGTACCCACACCACCTTCGTGGGCATCTTACTGGATAGGATGGAAATGGAAAAGTTGAAACCTGCTTCAACAAATTAAATACACTTAGTCACAAGTCCGGTCTGATGTACCTCCTGAAACAATAAGAAGACCAGCGCCCCACCTTTTTCACCGTGCCGGTTGGCAGACCTGCCCCAGCGGCTAACGTGGCTGCCCCGATCCTGAATGAGTGCGAGGAAACCCCGCTCCTTCCAAACCTAACTCCCCTAAAGCCAGACCCAGGACTGTCCTAAATTGATATTGGGACAGACAGTGGCCTTGTTCATGTATGAACAAGGCTGGCCCCCGTGTGTAGGGCGCAGCGCCAAATATGCCCGCAGCTGGGCCACAGGACAGGCTATAACACTCGGAGCAGGGTTCAACTTGATGGTAGACCCCTTCCCACCCTGGTCAGTTTTGGACCTTCTGAGGATCACTTCCAGGCCCCCCGGGGAAAAGGAGGTGTCCCGGAACTGCAAACCCCTCCCTTGGTCATTCCTAGCAGACCCCACCAGTTCACCCAGTCTGAAGGCCCCATAAAAGGCCAAAGAGAAGGCAGCCCCAAATAGCGCCATTCAAAATGAGAACTACAGACCCTAGGCAGGGCCACTATGATGTTAGATAAGGTTGCCACGTCTAAAGGCCTCCAGCAATCCCGCCTAGGCCCCTCCATCCTGGCCCATCCTGCCAGGGCCTTCCTTACAATAAAGGAGGCACTAGGGTCACTTTGCCCCACTAGCCTAGCGAAGAAACCTATAGCTGACACATGAGCCCTCGCGTAAGACACCACCCTGCCCTGTTCCCTTAAGAGCTGAAGGAAGCCATATATCGCTTCAGGAGAAAACAAATCCGGGATACCTGCTCTCAGCACAAATAACCTGAAAGAATTCTCCATCTCCATCCACTCCGGATCACCGACCGACCCCTGCCCTCACCACGTCTTCAACAAAGCCGACGCTGTCATCGCACCCCACCTGCGAGACATCATCAACACATCCCTCGACACCACCATCTTCCCCGAGAGCTGGAAACACGCCGAACTCAGCGCCCTACTCAAGAAACCAACAGCGGACCCCACCGACCTCAAGAATTACCGCCCCATCTCGCTCCTCCCGTTTCCAGCCAAAGTCATCGAGAAGACCGTCAACAAGCAGATGGCCGCTTTCCTCGAGACGAACGGATCCCTCGACCCCTCACAGTCCGGCTTCCGAGCCAACCACAGCACCGAGACCGCCCTCATCGCCGCCACCGACGACATCCGAGCCCTGATGGACAATGGAGAAACAGCGGCCCTCATCCTCCTAGACCTCTCCGCGGCATTCGACACGGTCTGCCACCGCACCCTAGTACGGCGTCTCAGCAACGTCGGAATCCAGGACAAGGCGCTGGAGTGGATCACCTCCTTCCTCGACGGGAGAACACAGAGAGTCCGCCTACCACCGTACAAGTCAGAGGCCACCGAAGTCATCTGCGGCGTCCCCCAAGGATCATCTCTGAGCCCCACCCTCTTCAACGTCTACATGAGCCCCCTCGCGGCCATCGTACGCAAACACAACCTCAGCATAATCTCCTACGCCGACGACACCCAGCTGATCCTCTCCCTGACCAACGACCCCGCCGCCGCCAGAGCCAACCTGCACGAAGGGATGAAAGAGGTAGCCGAGTGGATGACGACCAGCCGCCTGAAACTGAACTCGGACAAGACGGAGGTCCTCATCCTGGGCTCCTCTCCCTCCGCCTGGGACGACTCCTGGTGGCCTCCCGCCCTGGGCACCGCACCCAAACCGACAGACCATGCACGCAACCTGGGCTTCATCCTGGACTCCTCCCTCTCCATGACCAGGCAAGTCAACAACGTCTCCTCGGCATGCTTCAACATCCTACGCATGCTACGGAAGATCTTCTGGTGGATCCCCACCGAGACCAGGAAGACCGTCACCCAGGCCCTCGTCACCAGCCGACTGGACTACGGCAACGCCCTCTACGCCGGGACCACCGCCAAGCTCCAGAAGAGACTCCAGCGGATCCAGAACGCCTCAGCCAGACTCATCCTCGACATCCCACGAACCAGCCACATCTCCGGACATCTGCGAGACCTTCACTGGCTCCCCGTCAACAAAAGAATCACCTTCCGCCTCCTCACCCACGCACACAAAGCCCTACACGACCAAGGCCCGAGCTACCTCAACAGCCGAGTCAACTTCTACGCTCCCAAACGCCACCTCCGATCAGCCAACCACGCCCTCGCCGCCGTCCCCCGCATCCGAAGAGCGACTACAGGAGGAAGGTCCTTCTCCCACCTGGCCGCCAAGACCTGGAACTCCCTCCCGACCGACCTGCGCCTGACCCAAGACCACCTCTCCTTCAGGAAGAAGCTGAAGACCTGGCTGTTCGAGCAGTAGCGGCTCCCCCCCCCCCAGCGCCTTGAGACCCCACGGGTATGTAGCGCGCTTTATAAGTGTCACTGATTGATTGATTGAAAGAATTGAAATGTTGTTGATAAGCTCTCCTAGTGCTGTCGCTCAGGGAGGCACCTACCAGCCCCGCTAGCGCGGGGCTCCAATCAACCACAGTGATGAAGGGAACACTGTCATTAGCTCCTCCGCTTGCGGGTGGAATCTCCGGAAGTCCTGCAACTTGGAACGAGACAAAGCGTCAACAGCGTGATTATCAACCCCAGGTATGTGTGCAGCCTTAAAAGTCAGGTTTAGTCTCAAGCATTCCAACACAAGGTGCTTCAACAATCTCAAAACATGCTTGCACGAGGCACCCTGTCTGTTGATGGCTTCCACTACCGCCATGTTGTCTGACCAAAAAAACACAGATTTGTTCCTAAATTGATCTGCCCATATTGCTACAGCTACCACAATTGGAAACAGTTCCATAAAGGCTATGTTTTTAATCAATCCGACCTCATGCCACTCTGATGGCCACTGCGGCCCGCACCAAGAAGGCCCCAATATGTCCCCAAAGCCAATTCTGCCTGCCGAATCAGTATACAAGCCCAGTTCTGTGCTAGACACTTGTGGCGCAGGCCACACCACCTTTCCATTGAAGTCTTTCAGAAAATTGCGCCATACTATGAGATCCTCTCTCACCTCAGCCCTCAGGCGCACGCGGTGATGCTTGCGGGACAGCCCGCCCATGGCTCTGGCAATCGACCTGGAGAAAAGGCGGCCCATGGGAATAATTCTCAGCGCAAAATTGAGCTGACCTACCAGTACCTGCAACTGATGTAAGGTCACCTTAGGTCCTGCCAGAGCTGCCTCAATGGCCAGAGAGAAAGCCTGTATCTTGTCAAGGGGGAGCCTACATTCTCCTGCCACTGTATCGATCTCTATGCCCAGGAAGGTCATGCACGTATCAGGGTCCACTGTTTTCACTGGTGCCAAGGAAACCCCAAACTCCTGAAACAAGGCCACCAGCTTCCCCAGAGCCCAGGGGCAAGCCCCTGAATCGGTGGGACCCATGACAATGAAGTCATCCAGGTAGTGAACCACCTCCTCATACCAGTCCTGCGTGTAAAAAACCACTGCAGCATGGAGCTGAAAGTCTCAAAGTACTTGCAAGAAACAGCACACCCCATCGGCATACACCTATCATAGTAGAATGGGTGATTCAGTTGAAAACCCAATAGATGATAGTCTCCTGGGTGCACCGGTAACAAGCGGAAGGCTGACTCAATATCTGTCTTTGCCATGATGGCCCCAGGCCCCAAATCCCTCAACTTCTGTAAGGCTGCATCAAAGGAAGAGTATGTGACCGAACACAGGGAAGGGTCAATGGCGTCATTTACTGACGCCCCCCGAGGTGCTGAGAGGTTGTGGATCATTCTAAACTGTCCCTGCTCCTTTTTCGGCACCACCCCCAGTGGTGAACAAACAAACCCCTCCATAGGGGGGAACCGGAAAGGGCCCGCAACCCGGCCCAAGGCGCGCTCCTTCTCTACTTTCAGAGCGACTACCGCGGGGTGCTTGCGCGCTGAAAGCAAATTGTTGCATTGCCTGACAGGAGTCACGCCATGCGCCGGGATACGAAAGCCTTCCGAAAAACCTAAGTAAAGGACTTTGGCTGCTGTCGTGTCTGGATATTGATTCAGCCAAAAAAACAGTCTCCCAATGTCCACGGGTGTCGGCAGCTTAAGGCTCAGGGGTTTTAATATCTCTGTTTCCAGCCCCTCCCCGCTCCTTTGACTTCTTAACATATTTGAACTCTCGGTGGGAGGGATGGCCACAGAAAGAACAGGCATGCCTAAATCTACACTGCCCGGTGGGCCAGGTGCACATCTTCTTATTGAACGCCCAGCAGGTTCCTTTCTTCTCCCCCGGGCCTCCCTGAGATGTCCGAAAAGGCTGCTTGGTGTGCTGTTCTCTGTTGTTGACACTCTCCAACCACACGTTAACCTCTACTTGATCCCACCCTATACTTGGGTTAGCTGCCTTTGCCCACCTGAAGTCCCTATCGTAATCTAACCAAGCTGACCCCCCAAGGGAGGCGTGGGCCGTCAGGATCTTATTTGTATAAAACACCAATGAAATTGCCAACTCCGGCTTCTTCTCCAACATAACTGTTGTAAATACATGAAAGCCACAAAACCAATTAGTAAAGGACTCTTCTACTCTTGGCTTCCTATCCTTGAAGGACCCCTCTTTCCCTTCTCTCTCTTTGTTTTCCACATCCCGCCATTTTGGTCGAATGAGCGAGAATATGTCGACATATTCGCCTTTCCATATTTTTTCCTTCATGTCGCTAGGTACATGGGTAGCTAATGCTCCAGGCTGGGACAATACGTAGCCCTGCACTACCCCCACGCCACTAACACCCTCCAGAGGTTTGCTTGAATCGCCCCCGTCTTACCTCCTATGGGCATTGACTGACCTGCCGCCGCAGGGGGATTAAGTTCTGTAGCAAAATGGCCTTGCCGCGGGATTCAACCAGAAGGGCTAACTGTTTCTGAATACTATTTAGCGCCTCCTGCTCTGCCGATTTCGGGGGAACCCAGGGCGCCACTGCTGCATTACCAGCTATAGGATAGGTAGCGGGTGTTGCCAGCTGACTAACCACGGTGGACACGTTAGCTAAAATCTCTGCTGTGGGGTCCGGTGACACCCCCGCCTGCCCACCTGCTTACTGTTGGGATGAGGGAGGAATGGGTGTCACCATTTTTGGTGGCTCCGCCGGAGTGTGCACTGGCGCTAAAACCTTCAATGCCTCCCTAATCTCTGCTAGGGCTGACCCTAACGGGTCCACCAGGGGGCCCGAAACATTACTCATTGGCCCTGTGCTTGGTTCCGATGGAGGAGAGGGCACTACGCTTAGAGGAAGAGAGGGGGTGGGACCTACTGGACTCTCGCCCCCGCCTGCTGGCCTGCTCACAACGCAAACTCTGTCCCTCTCGCGGTTGTTCCCCTTCTTTCCCTTGTCCTGAACTCTAGGCTTTTTGATCAAAGGTGGGAATGCAGCCCTGTGTGGTACTCCCTCCCTACGCGGGCGCTCTACTGGTGCTGGTTGCTCAGGGAGCGGTTCATCCTCCTCACTACTCTCATCGGCATTATTGCCAAGCTTCGCTAAGATAATTTTCAACATCTGGGCTATCTCGGGCTCAGTCTCCTTTCGTTTATGGCTCACTTTCTTGGGCGGCATCTTATTTCTTATTCACATACCGACTCTTATAAATTTCGCCCCTCGCAGCCTCCTGTGCTCGCTGCGGAGCTACTTGTACGCACCGAGAATCCCGCCCAAATAGCGCGCTGTGCTCGCGCCACTCCCGCTATCCTTCCCCCAGCACCCAACACAGCCGGCACCCAAAGGACCCCGCCCGCAACCACAAAGAGTTCGGGGTTTCTCGAAATCAAGCGCTCGTGTCGCTCACTGCTCCCGCTCTCTGCAGCCACGAGCGGGCCCCCCAGTCACACGAACCCCCTTACCTGGCCCGTCGGGTCACCGCTGGAAGGACGCCACCAATCTTTGTCTCCACGCTCCTGGAACACCGCCCGTTCGCTTCCACCGCCGACCGCACCTCCTCTCACGACCTGGACCCGGTGCAACAACGGGGGCAACTACTTTAAAGTTTAAAGACTAATGTTATGGGTAGAGGTGGAGGCGCGGGTCACGGGCGAGCGCAGCAGTCCGATGAGGGAGAAGGGGGACAAAGAGACCGAGGTCACTGACCCCAGCCCCTAAATAGGCCCTGGCCTCCGCCCCCCTTGACCCCACCGGAAGTGCATCACGCCGTGACCCGGAAGGACTTGGGCGGCCGGAGGCGATCCGCCCACCCAATGACCGACGAGGGAAGGAGCGGGGATCGGGGGGCCGGGCCCTAAGGGCGCACTCCTTTAGTGTCGCGCTGGGCACTCCCTTCATACGCCCACACCTCAAGCTTCACATGCTGTGAAGCCTGCTCTCTAGCAGTTCTTTGCTAAATATGGAGCGACAACTCAGTTAGAGGTACAATCCGCCTCAAATCTTTAATTTACTTGGCAATATTTCAACCTATCGGGTTTGATTACAATATAGATCATTTGTATTTGCTTCAGCAATGCGAAACGCCTGTTGAATTTTGTTGTTATTTATTTTGTAAGCATTTCAAAATCGAAGCCTTCTCTGCTAGGACTGTTGGACTGGGTCGTAAAGGAGAGGCTCGGTGCCTTGGCAGCTGGAATGCCTGCAGAGGTCACGTTAAAAAAGAAATATATCAGTATCATGTTACCTTTTGTGGGGTGTGGAGCTAGCGGGTATGGAATTGACAGGTGCCTCAGGTGACTTGAATCTAGGTAGCCCTGTAGAGAGGTGTGAAGACATGGGTCTGTGTGAGAAATGTGACCTCCTTCCATCTTTCCGTCATTTAACGTCTGCCTGCATGGTCCAGTGACTCCTTCAGCATAGAGCTCTAGAACCGGACACTGGATAGCTCAGGAGGTTGGCACACATATCCAGTATCCCAACCCCCACATGGAGCTCAGTCATCACCAGCGGTTGAAAGGTTTAAACAAGCGCGCGCGGCAGAAGGGGGGCTGCGCGATTCACTTACGGGAGCAATAATTGCTACCAAATAGCGGCGCTCGCTCCCACAAGTGAATCACCATACATATACGCGTTGCCATTGAAGACAATGGAATATGTGCATGTATTTGGCTGAAAAGCCGAAGCGATAGCAATAGGTCTTTTTGCCTATGCAGCACATGCGCACTGCGTAGAAAAGACCTAAAAAGCATTAGATCAGCTCCAGGATTGGTTAGTTGGCTCTTCACTTCACTGTCTGCCCTGTGAGGAACATCCTTTACAACGCATTCTTTTACATAGTATGCCATTACATCGCATTTTCAGAAACTACCTTTACAACGCATTCCATTAAGTCGCATTATACCTTTACAACGCATACCATTACAATGTATACCTTTACATTGCATTTAAGGTAAGTGATGGATAGTATAGGGGTAATAATTACTATTCTAACTCCAGTAAGTGTGACAGTAGGGTAAGTGTTGGATAGTGTAAGGGTACTATGCGTTGCAATGGTATGCTTTGTAATGACTTGCGATGTAATGCCTGCGTTGTAATGACTTGTAACGACATACGTTGTAGTGACATGCAATGTAATGGCTGCGGTGTAATGACATGCTATGTAAAGGATGTTGCGATGTAATGACTGCTATGTAAAGGTAGTGCGATGTAATGACTGCGTGGTAAAGGTTGGTTCCCGCGAGGGATATTAAGGCAGGTTTATGAGTCTAGGACTCTGGTATAAAATCTGCCCTGGAGAGGAGCAGTCAGGCATACCCTACTATCGCGGACAAGTCTTATAAAGGTCCCTGAGCCTAATACGAAGCAGAGGATCCTTACAGCAGGGAACTGGTAAGTGCTGACAACTCATTCACTGTATCCTCTGGGCAGTGCTTGCTTGTGGAATTAATGTGCTAAATAACGTTATAATCTGTATAGCACCCTGTACAATTTTATGGGTGGCTAGCTGCTGCTCCAGGCATATAATACTAACATTTCAGAGTAATTGATTGCCTTATACACAGACACGCACCCAGACTGTGTAATGGAGAAACAAAATGATGCAAAGGTTGGGGCTGAAAGGACTGAATGGAGGGAGCGTGGGCTGGAGAAAGAAGAAAAGAGAAAGAAAGACTGTCTGCTGCACCCGAGTCCTGCTGTCTGATTCATTCACCTTAATCCCAGAGCACGCATTTATTGTCCACTTAAGTGTGTGACTCTAGGGAGATTCTATGTGTTCCGAAAGCACCCTTTGTTTTCAGCTGCTTACATCATGTTGTGAAGTATATAAAGCTCCATTCAAACTTAAGTGCTTCTATGTGCTGCAGCAGCTAACACTCACTACAACTTTACAAAACTAGAATGCCCTATATACAGACAGACACACAGGTAAAGGTAGAAAATTGCTGCAAAGGTCGAGGTTGACTGGACTGAATGGATGGAGGAAAAGAGGGGGAGGAGAGTGAGTGGCTGCTGCAGATTATCAGGAGTGACATTTGAAAGTGGTAGTTACACTAATCTGACGGGGGTACTGGGCTATTATTAAGTATTCAAGTTAGCAATCCGTGAGTCAGTCAAATATTCCAATATTCTTTATTCGTTTTTTTTGCAACCATAAAAGAGAACACCAACGTTTAAAACAAGAAACAGACAATATGTAATAAGATTCACAGCATTAAAATCAGCAATGTATATCTAAAAGATAAGATGATATTTCATCTGCTTGAAGCATGTCACTAATTACCAAGTCGAGGCGAAAATTCTAATTTTGTGACAACAACCATAAGTCAGCACTTAGGCAAAACAAATATAAATCTTAAAAAGAGCACTATGTGCCCAAAAACCATGATCTTCAAAGACAATTCATTAAGAGTCAGAATAAAACCAAAAAAGCATGAGACGTGACCAGAGCATGGTATATTGATGACAGTAAATTCAGTAAAAATACCAATTGTAAATTAAAAAATAATTTCTCGACCAGGTTCTGTAAACGGGCTGCTGTGGAGATGTATTCGAAGACCATTAGACATGTGTATTCTTAATTTAAAAGCTGGAGGTGATATAAGGCTGGCCTACATTTCCTGATATTTTAAAATCTTAATAGGGGATAGTAAAATCTCTCTTCGGTTTAGAGTGAGATCGGAAAAAAAAACAGGAAGTGCAGCATGTTCTGGGTTGATTTAGAGTCAGACGGGCATGGTTTAAGTTTGGCATCACAATAAACTTTACGAAGATAAGAAACTAGGAAATGTGCGCTGCTAAACCTAAATCTAAGAGGATAAAACTTTTTTGCATGACAAAATTAAAAAGAGATACAGGGCTCAATACTTAGCGAGCGTACTAAAGGCAAATATTCCATGACTCTCTTTTTAACAATATCCTAATGATAGTCACTAGTTGACTTAAAAAACCGTAAACGGTCCTCTTTTAACTCAATTTTTGGGATCTTGGCAATTCATTCTGGGTTATAAAAACAATCCGCCAAACCGACTTTCTCCAGCTGCCTTTTTATATAGCTAAGCCATGGTATCTTCTGCATATGGTCAAGTCTGAAACAATCCAATATAATTGCACAGTTGAGGGCCAGCTCATCTTTTGCCCATATTGAGTGCCATTGTAAAGTTGTAGCAAATTGTATACAATGGGTGAAGGGAGTCAAGCCAAGTTCATTGTGACAGAAAATAATTGGGAGACTACTTGGGACTGTTAGTAGTCGTCTAAGGAATTTATTCTCCACTACCTGAAGGCGAGTCGGATTGCCAAAGCCCAACACTCCAGCCCCATACAACATTACAGAACACGAACTAGCCTTATAGATCTTAATTATTGGGTCAATGGATCTGTATTCTAGTTTATTTTTTAAACCGGAACAATGCCTCCAAGTTTTAGTTAAAGCTACTAACCCTTGTTTCCACTAAATGATGCTAAGTGCCTTCTGGTCGAAAGGGATACCCAGATACGACAAAGTTGGAACTTAATATAACCTTTAATTATGGATAAAACATGATTTTAAATGGGGGAGGGAATTTGCATACCACCATAGTCTATGACTTGACCGTATTGGTCTTTAGATCCAAATCAAACATAAAATCATTGAAATCTAGTGACAAGTGTTTGCAGGCACACACTGGATCTAGACATTAAAACACAATCATCAGCATGAAGTAATGCTGGAAGATTTCTGGTGCCTTTCTTGGGTACATCAACATGCCCTTGATTAATATAGCTTTTCAAATCATTAATATAAAGACAGAATAAAAAAGGGGCAAGCACGCACCCTTGACATACCCCGCAATTCATTTTAACGGGAGAGGTGATTTTCCCGCCCACCCCAAACCTGACCCTCCCTTTCACATCCTCGTGCATCTGTGCAAGAAAATGAACTAAAGACGTATCAAAGACCCGCTCCAGCATTTTATCCTATAGTTTCCCTCTCTCCACGCAATCAGAAGCCAATGAAAGATTCATCAAAAGCCTATGTAAGATCCATAAAACCAAGATAGAGGGAACCGTTCTTAGCTATTGTGTCCTTGCTTATGACCATGTGGAGTTTGAGACACTGCTCAACAGTTCCCAGGTCACTCCTGAAGCCATACTGTATATCTGAGAGCTTCACGCTTTCAGTTACCCAGGTCTCCAGGTGATCTAAAATGACCCTGCCCATCCTGATAGCACCTTGGGTCTGACCTGTCTCCTTTTTTAAAAATCGGTACTATAATCACAGTGGCCCAGGAATTCGGAGGACCCTGGGAAGCTCTACAGCTTAAAATATCGGTCAGCTGTGGAAGCCAAAGGATAGGATTGGCCAGAAAATGGTCAGCGCGGACGCCATCGGGGCCAGATGCCTTGTTCTTTATAGTTTGGTTTAGCCCCTTCCACGCGGGGCTAATTCCTCTGCGGTGCGGGCGGGGGGTGCGCGCGGCGAGTGACGCGCTCAGCTCATCATGCTGCACAGTGGAGATGTGCTCATGACGAGCTGAGCTCGTATCGACTCCACCCACTCCCATAGAACGCCCGCACAGGCGGGGAATTAGCCACACGTGGGAGTGCCGCGGCAGTTATGGCGAGCTCAGCTCGTCATGAGCATTCAAGGGGTTGAGGCTTTTTTAACTTCCTCAAAAGTTGGGGGCGCCAGCTCTGAAGTTCCCTGACCAATTTTCTTGTCACTATGAATTCAAATGCAACAGTGCTCGCCATTGTTGCTATATTAACTAGAAAAGTGTTGTACCCAAACATCAGGCATAATTGTAGCATCAATACTGCTATTGTGGGAGCTTTGAAAAAAAGTTGAATTGACAGTTTCCCCAAAAAAGTCTGAGATCTTTGCCAAGACTTGCTTCATGCAGTTGTTCCCATGCCTCTTTTCTTCTGGCCAATTTACGTTTCAGAATAGCTTCTTTGTATTCATTTCGGAGGTGTCTCACCACTAAATTATCCCTAGGTTTTTTTTCAGTGCCTTAATGAGGTTACTGTGAAATCGTGAGCAGTCACTGTTACACCAATTATAATGACTCTGGGTCTCAGTCTCCTCTCCCCTCATATTACATCATTAATAGTCTCCTTTATTTCAGCAAAGCCCTTAGCATAGACAGTGGATTTATTCTGCGTTCTAGACACTCTAAAAGTTCTCCCTTATTGGCAATTAAAATCTGCTGAAGAACAGAATCCGGATCTATCAGGGCCGATTTACGCAGGAGACCCTTATTTTTATTATGAGTTATGGGATGTAATTTTGATTTCCCAGAGGAATAACCAATCCGGCTCTCTAAGTGAATGACTAGGGGAACAATATCACTGAGACAAACCTTTAAAATGGAAAATGTCACAGAATGAGGTTTAAAATATTCAGAAAGGGCAAAAAAGTCAATGAGCCGACCTTGGCCTCTGACCCTGTAGGAGACATGATCTGAACCCACTGGTTTGATAAGATCTATTGTTAAAAAAAGAGAAAATTGAGAAAGTAAGGAGTTAAAAATATTCCTGCAGGTTATGCTCAAAATGACAACCACCATCATTTTCCTTACCTGCCAGACTGCATGCGGACTTCTTTGATAAAAGACATAATCTACAATTAAAATCTTCCCCCCCCCAGAGTAAAGTAAAATCTGTTCTAAGTTCCTGTAAGCGTCTACTGAGTGATTTTTCTAGCTCCTCTGCAATATCAGTGTTATTAAGAATAAAATTACTATGATAAAAATTAACAATAACAAATGTTAGACTATGATTATTTAAAATATAAATGATTCGAAAATGCGGTGGTTCAAGCTGTGTATTGCCAACCTTGTCTGCGAGTGTAGTTGCCACTAAAGTGAGTCGGCCCCCCTTGTGATGTTCTGCTGCCGGGGTATGTATAGAAACGTAACCATTAAATATGGACTATTTCCCTTGCCCAGTTTGAGCCACGCCTCATTCCTCACCTTGTTAAGTAAACCTGCAATCTTCCAAAACAAGCCTCCACGAACAAATAATTTATTGCCAGAAAAGGCGCCCCAACTACTCGCATGGCCATCTGCCTGGCAGTCATCGTGGAGTTTCTGAAATGTGTTTTGGGGGTGTCATATTTTGGCCCGTTTCTGCTATTAAAGTATTTGCAGTTTCCACTGGGACTACCATTGCCAGATCCGGCATAGTTGGTTTTTCCACATATACCGGGCCGTAAGTCACTGGCGTACAAGTGCTACCTTCAGCAGCTCTGCTCTGTTATGTGTTTTGTATTATGTTATTTGGGGAAGGAGCAGACAGGTCGTAAAACTTTCCCCAGGACCCTCCACACACATTTTTGTTTTTTAGTATATAGAGCAACTTTTTAGTTGCTGGTCCTTTGTTTTGGATACAAAAGTTCTTGTACCCCTATAGCTCACTCAACCTAATTGTGTATGCTGCCCCTCCGTCCACCATGTCTTATCCCCCATCAGATTCATTCTCAACTAGTATGTTGAGACATCCTGTGGTACCAACTATCTTAACCACGTAGTAAATCTCGGTAATCTGTATACCAACTTAGTATGATCTGGAGACCCTGGCCAACAGAACTGATCTTTTTATGGGGTCGAAGCGTTTTTCCTCCATCAAAATGTCCCATTTTGACTGTTCAAATCTTTGAGCATAGCCACTACATCCCCTGCGGTTCTCCATTCTAGCAACGAATGTCGAGTCATTTTGGTATTAGCGCTTTACAATATTCGTCTGCCTGAGAGATCTGTCACTGTGATTCTCCTTAAACAAGACTATAATGTATTTCTTTTAGACGGCAGTCCCTCGTTTCAAGAAATGAAAGGCACACTACTGCTTTGTTTATTATTTTTCAATACGGAGCCCGGCTGAAGTGCATGTTCGTGCGCATGCTCAAAGGATCAGTGTCCTCCTCTCTAGCCATGCGTGCGGCTCCATATTAACGCTACATTTATCTTTTGTAGTTTTTCTTTTTGGAATCTTCTTTTCAACAAAATCTGCTGTATTTCCTGCAACTATCTGGCTTGCTAACTTGAAGCAAGTCTTTCTTTAATAATATAGGCGAAATGTTCTTTTTGGGATTTCTCGAACGCATTGAACATGCGCGAAGGAATAGTGCTGTTCTCCGCGCTTTTCTCCTCTGCCTTAATTGACGCCCCCATGACTTAATAACCAACAGCCAACTGGTTATAACAAGCATTGGAAATGCAATAGGGGGTGAGGGGTTGAGGGTGAGTGAGGGTGAGGGTGAGGGGTTGAGGGTGAGTGAGGGTGAGTGAGGGTGAGGGGTTGAGGGTGAGTGAGGGTGAGGGGTTGAGGGTGAGTGAGGGTGAGTGAGGGTGAGTGAGGGTGGGTGAGGGGGTGAGGGGTTGAGGGTGAGGGGGTGAGGGGTTGAGGGTGAGTGAGGGTGAGGGTGAGGGGTTGAGGGTGAGTGAGGGTGAGGTGTTGAGGGGGAGTGAGGGTGAGGATGAGGCATTGGAAATGCAATAGGTCTCGCAGTAGGAAAGTTTGAGCTATAGGTGTTAATTATTTTTTTGTTTTTTATTTATGTGTTGGGAGGGGTTGAGGGTGGGTGAGGGTGACTGAGGGTGAGGGGTTGAGGGTGGGTGAGGGTGAGGGTGAGTGAGGATGAGTGAGGGTGAGGATGAGTGAGGGTGAGGGTGAGTGAGGGTGAGGGTGAGTGAGGGTGAGGGTGAGGGTGAGTGAGGGTGAGGGGTTGAGGTTGAGGGTGAGGGGTTGAGGGTGAGTGAGGGTGAGGGGTTGAGGGTGAGTGAGGGTGAGGGTGAGTGAGGGTGAGGGGTTGAGGTTGAGGGTGAGGGGTTGAGGGTGAGGGTGGGTGAGGGGTTGAGGGTGAGTGAGGGTGAGGGGTTGAGGGTGAGTGAGGGTGAGGGTGAGGTTTATAAACATCCATGCGCTCAATAAACACGTCTCAGGGCTGTTGGGCGAACCTGGCGAAATAGAATGACAGGTAAACAAACAGCTTTCCAAACGCACACTCACATTCAATGCCGTGACATCATTTTAAATCCAAAAGTGAAATCAAACTTCACCTCATAAACGAAACCCAAATTCGCTTGATCCAAACTTGAGCTGACAAATATACGATTTTTTTCTCCCTGTCAACGAGCCAACAGCTACTTTCTGATTGAGGGACGAAGCAAAACCGTACTGCTTTTAAGAAAAAAAAGGTTACCTTTTTTAATTTCTGGCTGGATGAAAACAACGAAATCCCAAATTGTTTCACTGTTGTCAAGGCGTTTGAAAATGGAAGTTAGAAGGACCCTGGGTAATTATCCGCAGTATCAAAACTAAAAGTTAAGGCAGCAGAGGCTGTTGCTGGAGACGGGTCTAGATCGAAAGCAAAACAAGACGAAGAGAGCGAGAGTGAGCTGGCCCTGGAAACGCCTCCCCTCCCTGCTGTTTGTTTCATGTTTGCAGAGGGAGCTGTGGGGGAAGGGAGACCTGCTGGAGGGGCATGGATACGAGAAGGACTGGCTCAACCAGTCGAGGAGGGAGCGTGCTCGTTCTGGTACATACAGCGAGGCCATTTTGAAGCGATATGATGAGGGGGCAGTTCCCTGAGACCATGCTGTAAATCATTGTTTTTTTTTTCCTTATTGTGTCAAATAACAATAAGCATGGCCACTTTGTTGTGAAATATAATTCTTTTAGTACATATAAAGCAAAATGAAATATAATGTATTGCTTCTATGATTACTATTTTATTAAAGTTGCAAAAACGTGTTTGCTTCCATTTATTTTCTTTTAGACCGAAAGGCAACCTGTAAGCTAAGCGCCCAGTGCATGTTTGAAACAACTGATTAATGCTTTATAACAAGATGGCCTCTATCTTTATTCGACCCCTGCTCAGCCTGCCAGAGCCTGTAGTCTCCTCTCAGTTTCTACACTGCCAGGGGTGAGGAAGGAGAGCGGCAGTTAACGAGGAAGGAGTGCGGAAGTCAGCACTGAGCTCTCATTGGTGAAGTCAGACCGCCTCATTCTTTTCTCGGAAAAGTCAATTTCATTTTCATTTCCCCCCATCGCCAGCAGCTGCAACAGAAAGAGGAGAGGAAGCAGCGCTGCTTGCCAGCACAGCCGCCCATAGGCAACAAGACGGAGGGAAGAGAGGGGAGGGGGGAGGAGAAATGCGACACGGCGGGAAGGGGAGGGGGCGGAGCGGGTAAAACAAGACGGACGTGCACGCGCTTTTAAGCTCAATGCGCATGCGCATTGAGCTTAAAAATCACGGGCACTGCAAGGAATCACCACGATTCCTTGCAGTAGATAAAGAGTGGATAAGCCCCCATAGTCTCGCTTGCTCGATGCGCATGCGCATCGACAGGCGAGACCTAAAAAGGAGGTAGGACGACACAATCGGTTCCTCCCCTTCCGCTTGGTGTAATATCGGGGGTACCAACGGACAGGTGAGTTATCTGTCAGGCATTCAGTTTCTCTCAAAGAGGATGTGATTAGAAGGAGTCTAGAGTACCCTTCAATCTTATAAACTAAGTTGCCCTGCTTGCACTCTGCTGAGTGGCTACATTTGAGATATTTAATAAACACTACAGTTCATTTGCTCTTAGTGTCCTATGATTACCTTGCAGTAGGTAATTCTATGTTTAGGCGGATGGGTTTCTAACGCACGTTTGTTGAGTTAGATGTGTAAAACAATTAGTTAGGATACAGTAGATTTTAGTACTAACTGTGCCCCCTTCTTTACACTATAGAGCGGGGCCTCATACTCCCGAGCGGTTGCCGGGTGAGGTGAGGTCTTCACCCACATAAAGCTGGGTGAGTATCACTATGAGGAAATGCCTCCTTGTGACAAAGCTAATATGCTTCCATTTATAATGCAGAATGCAAATCATTCATGCAGGTGTCTTTCCATGTGTTTTCTGTGTATTCAGGTGATATTATGTGTGGTATGTAGTACTGTTGAAAGAATAATGTTTCTGTTTTTCGTTAGGAAGAAGACATTCTTCTTTCCCTCCTAGTGGACTTATAATCATTCAAGTTCCTGGTAGATATGTTATTTTATCTCAGTACACCTTGTTGTTACTAACTATACTCATGTTTTGTAGTTGCAGTAGCTATTATATACACCTTAGGTCCTGAAGAAAGCCAGGGCAACTCCCTTATTGGCTGAAACATGTCGACCGTATTGCACAGCGCCAGTAGGTATTTTTTCCACTTTGGCGTGTTTTTAAGCTTTGACACATAGACTTTTATTCGGACCTACGTCGAAGTCTAAGTAGTCAATTTTAATTATTCACCTTCACTAGAGCACTGCACTGTATCGATCCCATTCTGAGATGACTCTCATGGCTATAGTACTGATATTCATCCCAACACCGGCATGACTTAGTCGGATGTGGTGGTGATTACACAGTCAAACCCCCACATGACGTTAACTCCAGCAAATGGCTGGGCTGATGGGTATGGTTAATAGTCCATGTATCTCAACAGCATCTGCTCACGCATGCGTTCACTAGTTGCACAGTTACTAACATGGGCAGACACCATCCCTTGACCTGGTCTGCTCTGTTATGTGATTTGTATTATGTTATTTGGGGAAGGAGCAGACAGGTCGTAAAACTTTCCCCAGGACCCTCCACACACATTTTTGTTTTTCAGTAAGAGTGAATTACCCCAAATAGCCAAAAAAAGGCTAAGAACTAGGGGGATAAAGCTCAGCAGGGGTCAAGGTGAATAGTTTGCTGTTTCACAAGTCCTTCCTGGAAATTGTAGGAAACCAAGATTCAGGCACTTATGTACAAAAACTTTTAATCTTTGTAAAGTTAAAAACCATAACAGTGCTACAGCTTTTTCTGGAATTATCAGGAAGGGCTCATAAAACAACAACTATCCAGCGGCAGATTAGCCCAGCACCATGTGATTCTGGGCAATAGCTTCCTTAATCTTCCCGACGGCCCCCAGTGCCTGGAGACCCTTACTGGGGATAGTTCGCGCTTTACAAATGTGGATCTAAGAGTATTATATCTGTTGTGTGTTCGTAAGGAAATATGTAAGAAGTGCAAAATATTATTATGCTACTGATGTGGCGACACATTTTTTACAAGTATGCAAATCTAGAACAAATCAAAAATGTTCAAACCTAAATCAGTAGGCAATGTGTGGACAGGACTGCGTACAGATCGTAGGATTCAATTGATTAAAGTGTGGTGTTGTGTATTCATAATTTTCAAAAAAAAGTTTCAGGATGAAATTGAGGTTATGCAAGTGGATGTCAACACAATTAAAGGGGCCAAGTGGTTTTCGACTCTTGCCATGATTTTGGCTTACCATCAGATAGGTCTGCATGAGGACTCGGCCATTTAACATCCATCATTTGTCATACTAGAGGGACCTTTTTACTTCAAAATGATGCTTTTGGGGTTTGCCTATGCGTCTACTATTTTTCAACAGATCATGGAGGTGTTGTTCAAAGATGCAGGGGGTATTTTGTGCTTCCATGATGATGTGCTGGTTTTTGGTGACTCCATACTCAACCATGACATGTGGTTGGCCCATGTTCTGGATGTCCTAAAACAGAAAGGCGTCACACTTAGAGCTGACAAGTATAGATTTGGTGTGGCCGAAGTCACGTATTTGGGTCATAAATTATCTGCCGTGGGTGTGGAGCCCAAGAACAGTTTGATCAACGCTGTTGTTGAGGCACCAGTTCCCCAAGGAAAGGGTCAGTTGAGGTCATTCATGGGACTGATTAAATTTTATTCTCATTTCATTCCTGGGTGTGTGCAAAGAACTCATGCTATGCGTCAATTGTTGAAGAATGAGAGGTTTGTGTGGAATGAGCTCTGTGAGCAAGAACTTAACGACGTGAAGAAAGAAATTTTCAATGCTATCTCTCTCAAACCTTTTGATACCAGGGATTCTAGTGTAATCATAATGGATGCTAGCCAATATGGTTTGGGAGCTGTGTTGTTACACAGAAGGAAGCTTAGAGAAGAAGTTACGGCATTAGGTAGTCGAATTCTCAAGGATGTGGAGATATCCTACTCGGTTGTGGAGCATGATACTCTAGCATGTTGGTGATGAGTGAACAGTTTTCGACAATACTCCTGGGGCACAGAATTTAGTGAATCATAAACCCTTAACAAATATATTTATGATGTAGGGTGCTGGTAGGGCGACCCCTAGGTTTGCTAAATAGCAGTGTAGAATACAGGAGTACCATTATAGGATGGAGTATGTTCCTGGCATCAAGTACTTGATAGCTGATTGTTTATCATGACTACTTGTGAATGTTGGTGAGCAAGAACACAATACCTTGGAGGAGGATGACATTGTGATCAGTGAGGTGATAGTATTACTCAGAGTGCAATTTCGGAGCCTGAATGGTTAGAGGAGTTGAGGATGACACTACCATAACAGAAGTCATGAGATATATCAGTGAAGGGTGGCCTAATGGCAAGTTGAAAGATGAGTTGGTTGGTGCATTTAGGAAACTTTAATCTGAGTTATCTGTTGTGGGTAGTCTATTGAGAAGATTCTAATCTTCTAGTTGTACCTTGTATTCTCAGAAGTAAAGTTCTGGAGCTGCCTCATGAGGGTCATATAGGCAGAGCAAGGGAAAGAAGAGTAAGAGATTTATGTTGGTGGCCGGGCAAGGATAGACAAGTCAAACATTATGTGAGGGGATGTAAGGTTTGTTTTGCAAGTGTCAAACGCAGGTCACTGTTCCTATTCCAATATGTTGCTGTTTCTGTTCCAGAGATTGCATGGTCTAAACTGGCCATGGACATAATTGGCCCTGTTGGTATGAGCCATGGTCATGTGAAACATGGCATTGTGATAGTGGACTACTATACTAGATAGTTGGAAGAGGCTTTTGCTAACAACATTACTTCTTATGTGGTGGAAGATGTCTTGAGGAAATGCTTCTTTCCCGTAAGGAATTCCTGATTAAATAGGTATGGATAATGAATAATTGCCCTCTGTTCTTCTTTCTTGCCATCTATCTCTTTCTTACTCTCAATCTGTCTTTTACTTTCACAATCTCTCTCTGACAACATTTAATAATTCCAAAGTGTTAAAAAAGAGATTTCTGGTTGGCTAGGGTATACACCTAAGCCAGGCAGAACCCATCACTCTAGTCAGGTTAAAGGAATTACACACCCCAGATAACCCCTGCTTAACCCCTTGGTAGCTTGGCAGTGCAGTCAGGCTTAACCCAGAGGCAAAGTGTAAAGCGTTTGCACAACACACAAACACACACACATACACGCACACACACTATTGACACACTAGGCACACCACAAAAAGAGACTCCACCCGAGGTTATATAAAAAATATCCTTTGTATTGTACATAAAAAAAACACACTATACTGTAAGTCACTTTGTAGCATGTAAAGCACATTAGACCTTATTGCGTACATCACTGTGCCACTAGGTGCTTGCCATAAAGATGCAAATAATAGACACAGACCACATTCACATAAATCAATAGTCATTTTCCCATAAAGCAATAGTCATAACATTACATGTAGTATACCAAACCAAGACTTATAAATTGGTCTCTTACAAATATTACAGTAATATCCCTCATAAAATTAGGACCTGCAAATTCAGCACTTGGATTGGGGAGAGGAACACGGATCACCAGGCTTAACTAGAGTTCATTGTGGAACCTAACTCACCATATGCCATTATAAACTTCCAGGCCATAGGGCATCTGTGCACCTACGCCTCTTGTTACATGTTATGCGGCAATCAGGATCCCTGCTCTAGAACACTGGGACACATGTGGGCCAACTGCGGCACGGTACAACTGGTGCTGGAGCCTCTGTCGAGGTCTCACCCTTGTTTCGCTATGGGCCAGGAAATGCCCCCATACAGTGCATCTTTCTAGGTGAAGGGGAAGTCACAGACTGTAACCTTGAGTGGGAAACCTCGCCCGGTTCACCCCTTCGATGATATGTGCCGGCCCAGTGGGAGTACTCATTTCCAATGTCGGCAGGGAACTTCCCTTGGTCCCCCACATCAGAGTTACTGCAAGGGCAGCTGCCCCAAGAGAAGTGAAGCTGCATCCTGCCCCAACCCCCTGTGAGCAGCCCCGCCATCATGCAGCTCCATACTTTCTCCGGTGGGACCCCCAGCTGATAGGCGCACTCCTCTTGCGCTTCCGCGGTTGGAGACGGGGGCACCTAGTTGAAGCCTGAAAGGCTCTGCTTCCTGATCCCACTGCCGCATTGAATGAAGTCGCAGTAGACAGTCCTTGGGACTTTGGGGGCTCCCCTGGTCAGCGTCAATCCATTTTGAGACCCTCACGGGTGAGTAGCGCGCTTACTTAAGTATGGGATAGTGTAGGGGTAAAAATTACTATTCCCACTCCAGGGAGTGCAACAGTAGTGTAAGGGTTGGATTGTGTAGGGGTAAAAATACTATCCCCATGTACCCCAAAACCCATACCTACCCTAAAACAAAAAATCCCCATTACTTACCTTATAATGCGCTGTAATGGCATGCGTTTTAATGGTATGGCTTGTAATGGCATGCGTTGTAGTGACATGCGTTGTAATGGCATGTGTTGTAATGGCATGTGATGTAAAGGCAGTTGCATTGTAACAGCTGCCTTGCAAAGGTAGTGCATTATGACTGCGTTGTTATGGTTGTTTCTTCTTTTTTGTGTTACCCTTTCACTTAGCACTATTCCACTGCTGATTATTGTTTTCTTTGACCATTTTTGATGACTATATCATTGTCTCAAACACTGCAGAAATGCAGTTTGAATTGCTCAAGTGAGCTGATAAATATGAAATAAAGACAAGTATATTAATTCCAGTAGAGAGTTGTGGTTTGTTATCCCAAACTATTGGATTTACTCTCAGCTGATTACCCAAATAATTGGGTTTGCACCTGATAGAACCCACCAAGCCCCACAAGGAAACTTCTCCCTTTTTCAAAGAAAAGGAGAACTGACAGGTGACTCTCACTCCTCTCCTACAGAGTTATTCTCTGGAAGGCAGGAGTGTTAGGAGTAATGCAATCATTTCATGGAACGTCTTATCTACAAGTGTTATATACATATTTTCCTTGTAAACCTCAAAATGAATGCATACACACAATAGTTGTTATTTCACACTATATGACTGTTTATTACAAACAGTTTATCTAAAAAGCAATGTTTTAGAGTGATGAAAGTATTATAAACAATTCACCAATAATTATTCAAATTTAGACAAGGGTTTAATAATCAACAACTATATTTTGTCACACACCCCTGTCATATCCGTCTACCTAAGTTATAATTGTCTGTCTAACAGCATGATTGTGCAAGTACTACATGCAATGTCACCGCCCCGTGTACCTTATTGGGCCTTCAGACCTGATGTTCGGGCTCAGCAATTCAGCACCTCCCCTAGAAATTGGTCCATCTGTCTTACCTGCCTTTCTCACTGGTACCGTAAATATGTTTCATAAGTATAGTGTTCTATGAAGTGAAGAGGGGTCAGCTAGTCCTAGCCTCCTGTATCTTTATATATGATAGTTGAACAATGCTTCTTGTTTGAAATATACCCAGAGACTCACTACTACTTTTCTTTGTTCTGTGCTTGAGCATGAACACACTATCGGCATGATTTTCAAACCTTTTGTGTTGTGTTTGCATCACACAAGTGACTCAAACCTGCACAAATTGTTTCTGTTGGATTTACATTCCAGTGCAAAACTTGATTTGCACTGGAATGTTGCCTGAAATTGACATAAAGCAGGGCAAAGAGTTGTTTCGAATTACTTTAAGACAAAGGACCCTTCCATTGGCGCTCCATAGGCAGTCCTATGTAACCACCCATGTTTTATTTACACAAAACCCTATCTACTAGCAATAGTAGATGGGGTTTTGAACCAAAAAGTTAAAAAGCCATTTTGAAACAGGTGTTAGAATGGAGAAATGCTTTTATTTCTTCTACCTTTCCTCACTTTGCATGTGTGCTGCACTGTGTAACACACAACCACAGTTTTAAAGTTATATCCAAAAAGGACGGTGCACAACAAGATTAATAAAGTTCAATCGGTCTCCAGAAATCTTCGGAAGTACTTTATTGTTCAGAATCTTTTTTGTTTAAAAGAACCTCAGCATCAGCCAACGTGTTTCGTTCCGGTGGAACTTCGTCAGGGCTTGTATATTTTGTCGTGAGATCTACAAATACGGAATCATTAGCTTTGTGGGATTGGGCCCTCCATCCAGCACCACACTGTTGTACAATTTTATGACTGCACGTTTCCTTGCCAAGCTTAGGAGTGTTAAGAGTGTGGGAAAGGTCATGAAAAATGAGCATGTGAGTGGGATGGGTGTGTTGCTAATAGGTAAAGAAATCTGTGCACAATCACAATGTTTATCCGTGCTATATGATTTGCATTTGACAGTGCTAGACAACTTCACTTGTCTACTTGGGGGGGTTAATATAACAATAATTGGGCTGTAGTTGTCGTTGGTAGCAATCTCTCGGGCTCTAAAAATTCGTATCTACTAGTATTGCATGGACCCTGTACTTCATTTTATTGGGTATTGACTTCAATGGGCACAGTACTGGAGGTCAAGAAAAAGATTTCTGACTTATTCAATCTTATCTTGATTAGTGATAGTGCACCATATTTCCCAATTTCGTGGATCACTCGAAACAGGCTGCGTATCAGGTGTTTGAAGAAAATCTGTATATAATCTGCAACCTTATTTATTTATTTATTTATAGGCTTGTTACGCGCCGGCATCACACCCGAAGGTGTATCTCCGCGCGGTGCTGTGAGGTGAGCAGGTCGAAGAACTCCTCCTAGAATAGTACAGTCTTTAGGCGTTTCCTGAAAGCTGAGTGATTTTGGCAATCTCTAAGGGAGAGGGGGAGGTTGTTCCATAGACGTGGCCCCATGATGGAGAGGGCACGGCCTCCCTGTCTGGTCTTGTGGTGTCTAGGAACCTGAAGCAACTGTTGGTTGGAGGACCTGAGGGTGCGGGATGGACGGTGATAAACAAATTTATCTGCCAAGTAGTGTGGTCCCAGATTGTGTAAACTTTTGTGTATCACACAGCTGATCTTGAATTCTACCCGTTTCCGGATAGGAAGCCAATGAAGGGCTTTAAGGAGGGGGAGGGACGGTGTTCTGGGGGGGGTGTTGGTCACCAGCCGTGCTGCGGTGTTCTGCACCACCTGTAGTTTATTGAGCACTCCCTCATTGGCAGCTAGGAGTAGGCCATTACAATAGTCCAGGCGGCTCAAAACGAGGGCCTGGACCAGGGTCTTCCGGGTCTCGTCGGGTAGAAGGGGGAACACCTTCCGAAGGAGGCCGATAATGTGGAAGCAGGACCCTGCAGTGGTGCTGGCATGCTGAAAAAGGGTGAGGTCCTGGTCTAGACAAACCCCCAGGTTCTTTACTACCTGTTTGGGGAGCGGGGCCTGTCCCAAGCTTGAAGGCCACCAATCTGGGGTCCAAAGGATTCTCGCCTCCCCAAATAACATGACCTCAGACTTTCCCACGTTACACTGTAAAAAGTTCTTGGCCATCCAGCTGGCGATAGCAGTCATGCCGTTGGAGAAAGCTTGTCTAATCTCTGGAGTAAAGGTCTTAAAAGTAAACAGCAGCTGCGTGTCGTCAGCGTAGGAGATAGGCATAAACCCAAAGGACCTTGTCATGTTGGCCAGAGAGGAGACATATACGTTAAACAACGTAGGGCTAAGACATGAGCCCTGCGGGACTCCTCTGATGATGTTAGCCGAGGTGGAACTAAAGGAGCCCATGTTCACCTTCTGAGTCCGCTCTGAGAGAAAGCTGGTAAACCACGCCAGGGCAGATTTGTCGATGCCTATCTCCTTTAATCTGGTAAGGAGGGTGGCGTGGGATATGGTGTCGAATGCTGCGGACAAGTCCAGCAGCACCAACACCACAGACAGCCCTCTGTCCAGGGACATGCGTATGGCATCCGTAACGGAGAGGAGGGCACAACTTGTCTCCTATTGATAAAATATAGCATTCTCTTGGAATGGAATTTCATGAGTTGGGTAGCCAGTGGTTCCATGACAATGAGTGAGAGTAATTTATTTATTTATTTTATTTTAAGAGTTTTATATAGCGCTGGCTAGACCCAAAGGTATTAGAGCGCTTTACATGAGGTTCCACAAAAATTACATTACAAGATTACATCAGTTCCAATTTATATCAGTTGCTAGACAAACAATTACAAGAACATAGAAGACAAGATAATTGAAGTGTAGAGGGGAAGGGGGTAAGGGTTAAGGGGTAGGAGGGAGTTACGGCAGAAAGACGAAAGGAAAGTTTGTCCAAAGTCCGGCTGGGTAGGTGACGGTCGAGGGGAAGTCCCAAAACCCATCTCCTCTATAGCTATCAGGTATCTCCACCGGGCATTGGCCACAGATCTAGGTCTAAATGGGAAAGCATTTAAAGAAACATGGAGGGCAAAATAAATGGAGCGTAGAGGGGAGGGGGCAGGGAAGGAGAGAAGGGGGGATAGGGGAAGACACAACAAGGAGAGACAAAATGAAGTCTGTCTAAAGGCTGACTGAGTAGGTGACGACCAAGGAGGGAGTCCACGGCCCATCTCCCCTATAGCTAAACCAGGTAGCTCCATCCGGCATTCGACAAAATAGTTCAGTCTCAATACATTGAGAGAGGAGAGAAGGAGAGAAATAAATAGAGGGAGGATGCGGTAAGAGACAACAGGAGAGACCCCTGTCCAAGGTCGGATTGGTATCTGAGTTGCAGTTGTGGGCCACCTTTTTGGGTAGCATGTAGGCCCATTTGGGCTTTGTCTTTGCTGTTCAGATGCCGCCAGTGGCCCAGTGGGGGTCTAAGCGGTCTTTCTGTAGTCAGATGGGCCTCTGTTCACTCAGTGAAGTAGTGTGGCTCACTGGTTAGAGGCGGCAGACCCGAGAGCAGAGGACGGCCCGGGACCAGGGTTCGATTCCTGGCGCGGCAGGTTTCTGGACCAGGGTCAGCGGACTCGATAATTCTCTCGTCTCGGTGCCCATTCTGATCAGCGATCACACTCGGCAACTCTGGGCATTAGCTTGCCTCATCTTCACTAACGGCCCCACCAGACCGCCGGGGATGCCTTGTCTCACCCTGGAGATACCCATTAAGGGACCATCTCTCAGGGAAGCCAGGAAGGGTTTCACAGCGGTCGAAGCGCCTTGGGACCCTCCGGGTAAGTAGTGCGCTATAAAAATGCCTATACATACATCTGTTACCTTTCTTTTACAAACAGGGGAGGGGGCGCAGGTGTCATTTCCAATATCACGCTGGGCCGGCCCTTTATGCATGCTGATTGAGCAGGGGTAGTGGAGCCTGAGCAGAAGTGGCCTCACTTACATTCAGGTGTGGTTCACCAGTGTGAACTAATCTGTGCTCAAAGTGTGCAGGCAACATTTGCATTTTTTTACTCTCCTGAAGATAAGAAAACCTGCCTCTTTTATAGATCCCTCCCCCCATCCCCACCTTTTCATAAAGCTTAACATCTTCGCCGTGGCGAACATTCAGCCACAGTGCTGAAAAAAATTACACTTATGTGGTTGCCCCCACTGTGATATCAGACGGCCGGGGGCCTTCTGATGCATCGGAGAGGTAATAAAATGGAAGCAGTGTTTTGTGGAAAGACCCAATCTGCAAGTGCAGGCCACTTTTTTTTAGCTTGCCTGGGCTGATATTTGATCCCAATCCAATCCTTCCCATGTCTGGTACCTCTGTTAACAGGGAAGTTGGAGAAACTTATGTTGTTGACTTTTACTTTTGTAATTGTTCCAGTATACAATAGGTTTATGATGCTTAGTATGAAAGTACATTACTCCTTTCTACCAAGGTCTGCTCTCATAACTGGCCATGCCAGGGAATCAAATGCTTTTCAGCATCAAAAAAATGCATGTCAGAATTTACTTGACCGAGTACAGCAAATTATGTGCATATGCTGTGTAAGATTTGCTCTGGAAGTACTAGCTCGTGTATAAATGGTGTAAGTTTGTTGTCAACAATATGCATCAGTATTTGCTGTCTATGGTGAGCAGCAAGATTAGTATAAATGATTGGCATTTTAGAGGAACTTTTCTAGGTACAGCCTAGTGTTTATCACTGCCTTTCGTCAAACATGTGGGAGCAAAATATGTTCCAATGTCTTGTTTTACAGCTCCAGTAGATGTGGAGCTAATACGGCTTTATTTGCTTTGTAGGTCTCTGTTGTTAATCCACCTAACCAAGGTGCTTTACAAATTACAAACTCATCTATTGCCTCACTTTCTTTTTTTCCACCCACGCCATGGTGAGGTCTTCTAGTTATACTAGTATGTGTTCTGCATTAGACTTATTTTGTGTGGTACATACTTTTCATGATATTTTGTGAATATTTCCCCATTGTCTGCCATGCCAAATGTTATCGTTCCTTGGTCATTTTAAAGTGTTGTCATTATACTGTACCTATCTGGTTCTCCAACCTTCCAGGCTAATGCATGGCCTGACATCTCCCCTATGCTATATTTCTTGGCAGGCTTGCCCTTGAAAAGCCATCTTATTGATTGCATTATTGCATTATCTCTACATTATTCTTTGCATTCTTTGGTGAAGGCATAATTTCACCATTGTCAGCTTTGTTTTGTATGTCTTGCTCTAGTTTGGCTATGTCTTATTCTTGCTTGTCTAGCTGTTCACTTATTCCTTTTAATCCCCTTAATCGTTTAGAGATAGCTCCTCTCTTATCATCACTTTAAAGGCTTCTGATAGAGTTGAGTATGTAGACACAGTCCCTTAGGTAATGTTAAAGTATTCACAGCTATTTTTGATTCAATCAATCAATCAATCTGGATTCTTATAAAGTGTGACTACTCATGTGTGAGGGTCTTAAGGGCTGGGGGGGGGGGGGGTCAATTTGTGGTACAGTCAAAGAGCCAGGTCCTGTGGTCCTTCCTGAATTGTGGCAGAGATGGTGATTGCCTGAGGTGCAGACGCAGGGAGTTCCAGTCTTTGCAGTGAAGTAGGAGAAGGTTCTTCCTGAAGCTGTGGTCTTGCTGATCTATGGATGGTAGCCATGGCCGGTTGGGCGGACTGGAATTGTCTGGTGGGAGTGTAGAAGGAGAGGCGGTGGTTGAGGTATGCAGGTTTGGCGTTGCGGAGGGATTTGTAGGCATGTGTGAGTAGCTTGAAGGTAATTCTTTTGTTGATAGGTAGCCAGTGAAGGTCTCTCAGGGGGCCGGTGATGGGGCTGTGTCATGGGATGTCCAGGATGAGGCTGGTGGAGGCGTTCTGGATATTCTGCAGTTTTGTTTCATTTGGTGTTTCTGTGTGGTGGAGGTGTAGAGTGCTTTGCTGCAGACGACGACAAGCTCATAGGTGACCGGTGGGGATTCACTTGAAGATCTAATGAGCAAGTGGAGCGTGGAAGCAGGAGGATGAAATTGTGTTGATTTGGTGGTTCATTGGTGATCAGTGGGTGTGGGGAGGTGTCCAAGCACTGCCAGTCCCCAGGAGTCATCCAAGGCAGAGTGGGTGGAGCCCAGGATGAAGAATGTGGTCTTGATTGAGTTAAGCTTGAAGCAGCTGTCCTTCATTCAGGTGGTGAATGCCTTCATCCCATTGTGAGAGTTGCTCTTGCCGGCTGTGGGTTCATCTGTGAGGGAGAGAATCAGCTAGGTGTCATCGGCCTAGGAGAGGATGTTGAGTCCATGGCTTTTGCCAATGGTGGCAAGTGGGGACATGTAGATGTTGAAGAGGGTGTTGAAGAGGGTGATTGAATATAGTATCCCTGAGGGCCTTTGATGGGAATGTCCTTTGTTCACAAAGGGCTTTATGAGCAGTAAAGTTAGGATTCCTAAGTAGTATGTAGTAAGTTAGGGGACCACCACTAAGGACACACCTGCTACAAGTTAAAAAAATACTGCACACTACAAAATCACACCATCACCAAAACACAATCTCTAAACTGACTACTAATAAATGCTCAATTACTCTCTAAAAACAAGCAGCACATTTATGACCTACTCACTGACAAATCAACCTGACTTACTCTTCATAACTGAATCATGGTTGGGAGATGACATGGCTCCTGTGTTGCATGAGGCTGTTCCTTTAGGCTCTCAAACTATCACACAAAATAGTGTAGGCAAAATCAATGATGGACTAGCTGTTATATTTAATCAAATAATAATTCTCACTAAAGCTGCAATTTTTCATACAAGGTTGTGTGGCCCTCCTCACCAGATGCAACTTTACACCAACTTCCTCCTGTAACATCCTTCTCCTTTACAGACCTCCACCTAGTAATGCTACATTCACAGACACACCTCTAGATCCAGTAAAAAACCTCATAATACTACACTCCAAACTATGAATTCTTGGTGATATAAACATTTGGCATGACAATCCCAATATGCCCCATTCAAAAACATTATCATTGGCCTTGACACACTGAACCTACAGCAGATCATCCACAAAACCACACATTGATGGACACATCCTAGATGTCAGTTTTACAAATCCAGAACTTGTTAGCTTCCAAAACGATCACTCCAGTCACATAGTCAGACCACCATTTGCTAGCTTTCCAACATAAAACAACACAAAGCGACACACCTAACACCATCTTACAGGCATCCACCTTCCAACTGTGGAACAAACTCAAATATGAATAATTAGAATCCCAACCAAAATCGAACACATATCTAGTCACTATAAATTCCGTTCAAAAATTATGTGAGTGGCTACAGGAAGCTTTTGATATCCTAATAGCACTCAGAACAACAAAACTGAACAAAAGAAAACAGGCACTCTGGAAAAATACATAATTAAAAGAGATAAAACAGCAAATTGGATAGCTGCAACGCACTCTGCTCAAAAGAAACAGCAATCATGACAAACTTCACCTACACAAATTTAACAGATTATTCAAGTCTGAAATCAAAAAGCTTTAAAAAGGTACTATTCACACTGAATTAAAAATGCTAAAAGTGCAAAAAAGAACTTTATACAAATCTCACTGAATTTCGTATACCTAAATGCATAGAAGGAACTCATTCCATTACTCAAGACTTCACAGACTAACTGGCAAATCATTACACAACCAAAGCAGACACGTTGGATTCCTATTTATAACAAAGAAAAACTCATCCACACATAATTTTACTACTATGATCTCATCAATCCATTTCTAGAGACTCTTATCGACTCTATCTCCTTTACTCCTCCCAAACCTCCACCTACCACTATGATCGCCCAATAAATACTTTCTAGACTCTTCCCTCTTCTATCCCTCCATTTGCAATCCGACTAACAGACTCACAGGTAACTACTCTAATTAATTCAAATTTCCCTATACTAATTCACCACCAATAACCCTTTTAGAGGTTCTGGACTACAGTACGTCTCTGAAAAGCGCTTTGACGACTCGTCAGAGATAGTAAGCACTATATAAATAAAATTATAGTTATGGATTTTGGTATATAATAAAGAATGGGATCGATGGAAGGTCAGATCACATGATGCTGGAGTGAATGTCAGTAATGGTTTTGCATCCTTCACCTTGCAATTGCAAGTACTTTACATTTGTGTTTCCTTTTTTTTTGTCCGCATTCTACCAGCTTCACTATGAACAACACTGATCAACAACAGAAACATTTCCCCATAGAAATCGTTAAAAACAATGACTGCACTTTTTTGTAGAATAGCTAACAGTGTAGATGCGGAGCCAAATACATTAATCTTTATTAAAATGAAATAAAAGATGTCAAGATAATTCTGCAAGTCTGCATTCCTGTAGTAAATGTGTTTCACAAAAGGGAGGGGGTGCAACAGTCCATTCTCAGCATCCTGCGAGGCTAAGGTCTTTTATTAGGACCCCTGGAGCTTTCGTTTTCAGATGTAAATGTAGAAACATGTCACGTGTGGGTGTAAGTAACAGCAAACGCTGCAATCTGAGAAGCAACCACGTCACTGTGTGGAGCATTCTTGGTGAATAATGTTAATCAGGAGAATGTCGACCCTGACTGCCTTAGGCCCACATGCATGAAGCTAAAAAAAACGCTCGCAAAGGGGCAGCTCTCAGAATCTGAACCTTTGCGACCGGTATTTTTGCATTTGGGATGCATCATCCCAAATGCAAAAATCGCAAATTAAGAATTCGCTAAATTGCGATTACTTGCATTTAAGGAATCTCAAATTGAGATTCCTTAAATGCAATGCATTAAAGTTTAAAAAATAGCGATTTCGCTAATAGGACTCGCAAATTACCATGAAGTTCAACTTCATGGTAATTTGCAAACCCTTTGAAAAATGCACTAAAGTGCATTTTTCAAAGTTTCATGTTGTACACACACATGCCCTAAAGGCATGTGTGTGTGCAACATATGTGCACAGATCAATTTCAGGGGTGCAACAGGGTGTCCTTTGGACACCCCTACACCCTTGAAATCACATTCTCATTTTGCGATTCGCTCATTGTGATTCGCAAATTGAGAATGTCTTCCCATTCATTCCTATGGGCCGCTAGGCCCATAGGAACCAATGTGGAGGTATTCCTTAATTGCGACTCGCAATTTGCGAATCGCAATTAAGGAATTTTAAGAAATCACTAATTTTAAAGTGATTTCTTCTTGCATAGCATTTTGCTATTCCTTATTAGCGATTCCTTATTTTTCCCAAATAAGGAATCGCAAAATGGATGCTTGATGCATCTGGGGGTTAGTTCGCAAGTGATAGGATAAATCCTTCTGTCATTAGATATTGTAGCTAAAAAACGAATCCTTGTAGAGCATGGTTAAGACACACTACTCAAGCGTGCTAAACAGCGCGGACCAGTAAAATCCCATTAATTTCTCTTGGTAAATCGAGTCAAGTCTCATTGCTTTGTGCAGTCTTATCCGGCGACGGTGGTGCAGCAAGGATGCCTTGGTCTCTAACGCAAGCAAATACAATCGGCCTCTCTCCCTGGTTGAGCAGTAAAATACACCCATAACTGGGATGCAATAGGATCCTAAAATCATGGCATCCGAATATGTCTTAAACATGTCATAGAATTGACAGTTTTCTTCTGTGATATCGTGATTGGATTGCTTTTAAGCAATTATTTTTGTTATTAAGTTGTCAAACAGTGAATAAGCAATGAAAACAATGATTGGATCCCTTATGTGTTTAGGCTAGATCTACACAAAATTAATCTCTTGTGTATCCTGATTGTTTAGTTATAAATAACTCATGCTCTATGTGCAGGCTACCAGCCTTCTCGAGAACACCCAATTTGGTTTCTGGGCTGATCATAGCACTAAGACTGCGCTCATTAAAGTAACAGAGGCCATTTGATTCTCACTAGATCTGAACGGCAGTGCTGCCCTCATCTTGCTCGATTTGTCTTCAGCTTTGATACGGTGGACCCTGGGCTGCTGATGCAGCAACTGACTGGACCGGGAGTGACAGGCCCCACCTGGATGCTTCTTCAACCCTTCCTTAGTGGGTGGGAACAATCAGTTTTCTTAGGCGATTTCATCTCTGATAACTTGATACCTATTGTTTGCCGTAGGGGGTTCCTCGGAATCCTCGCTCAGTTCTCCATTGTTTAGTATCCACATCACTCCTTTGGCATCACTTATAAAATCTTTTGGCTTTTCGCTTACATTATATGTAGACGTAACGCAAATTGTAGTCGCATTTGACATGAATGTTACAGGTATGGCATCTAAGTTCCAGGACTGTATGCAGGGGATCAGTTCCTGGATGTCCTCTAATTGTCTGAAGCTAAACTCAAGCAAAATGGAGGTCCTGATTTTCGGCTCGTTGCTTTCTTTTTGGTCCTCCGGCTGGTGGCCCTATGATTTAGGCACCCTACTGACCCCTGTGAGGGTGTCAAAAACCTTGGGGTCACTATCAACGACAAACTATCCTATCTTGAGCAGGCTAGCCCTGTCACCTCTTCCGCCTTCTACATACTCCGGCTGGTGAAAATGTTTTTACCTTTCCTCCCAGTCACTTTACAGAAATCAGTGGTTACGTCTCTTATCATCTCTAAGACCGATTACTGTAATGGTCTCTATTTAAACGCCCATCAACATGCTGTAAATAAACGCCCATCAACATCCCTGCTGTGTTATTATCAATATCAAAAGGGGGGAGAGAGAGAAATTAGGTCGAAATGGATTTGTTCTCCCTTGGCTAATGTTTTTAAACAAAGAGAATCCATTCTTTCAAAGGCGGGTGTATTCTCCAGTGGTGGGGAACACCCTAGTTGTTTTGATACCCCTCACACACCAACAGGCCCCTTGGTGTCATGCTTCATCATCGGGGTCCTCGCACCCCTCTCCGGGGTGCGATGTGCTGCAACCTACGATTACGTGGGAGCACTTACAAAGACTATGTGTGGTGTGAGTGAGGATTTTCTATGTGAGTGCGTGGTGAGGTTTTATTTTTAAGTGAGTGACATTAAAAAGTACCTTGCTCGTGGGTTGACAAAAAAACTTTATTGGGCCCCCGAGCTGGTGCTATTAAAATTAAGTGTAGGAAGTATAGTATGCAAAACAATGTGCATCACCTCCTCTTTGTGTGTGTCAACATGTTTCGGTTTAAAAAAACCTTCTTCAGGACTGGAGTACACAAATCCCCACCTTACTCACGTTTTCTACATTTTGGCAATATTTTTATGCAAAAAGTGAAATATATAGTGCAGGTAAATCAATGTACCTAACAAAACGCCGCTTGATAGCTGACCTGTAAAGAGAAGAGGATAAAAAAATTGTTTGTGGTGGTCCGCTTCTTCCAAAAAACCGCAGGTATGGTGACCAGTGGGCAAAGGTAACTAGGTGCGGTTTTTATAACTGGAAAAAATTCCATACTCCAGGTTCAAATTGTGCCTATAGTGACTTATAGTTAAAAACAGACAGACCCACAAACATTAAACATAAAACACACACACTAGGTTATGGCGAGTTCATAAAGTGTCATTTGTTGTGGTCAAAAGGCTGTATCACCGCTGTTAAAAATGGAGTGAAAGTGAAGCATTTTGATAGCTCTCCATTCATGTAACATACTGTTTTGAAGGGGTTCAGTTGCCTCATGAGCCAAAGTCCAAACGTAGGGGTCCCTCATGCTAATCTGCTACCTGAGAGAGAAGCTTGATTAGAGCGTTTGTAGTTACATTCTCGTAGTGATGGTTGCGCTGTTCAGGATATCAATACTCACAAGTTCTGCAAGGTAATATCTCCTGACCGACCCTTCCGCGGCTCCGCTGAAAGTGCCAGGATGGTGTCAGGCGGGCTTTTTATACCTTTTCCGGATTCAAAACTAATTAGTTGATTTGTTAATTACGGTATCCGGTGTAGCCCTATATGGATTATTGTCGGTTCTGCTCGCGTCTCCGAGGTAGTGCATCCCGCCAGTGTGCATGCGTCTAGCGCGTGTATCTGTACTGCGCATGCGTGCGGGTCGAACACATCAAGTTCTGCTCTCTGAGATCTGGTCTCGAAGGCTCGGATCAGGTGTGCCGATTTCATCTCGCAGGGGTGGCTGTTTTTAACGTACTGTGTGATTGACCTGACATTTACAAACCTAGATTATGAGTAGGTGCCAGCTATGAGGATTTTGAGATAACAACATTGTGGTGATGGGGCACGCGCTACTGCATCCGAGCATTTACACATTGATACCATTGCCTGTGAGTGTTTAAGCCCATATTGAGTTTCAAGCTCGGGCTGAACACTCAGTTCATTGTACACACAGCTTGTAAACAAACATGTAAGATAGATACAGCTAGTGATTTGACGTCTGTACACTAGTGGTTTAGCTGGGACTCTACTGTATAACTATGGCAAAAGGAGAGTTAAACAACACATACTCTAACTTTGGTTTTATTTACAGATTGATGTAACAATCCACAACAGGGCGTAGAATTGCCCTGACCAGCTGGTATGAATGGACATAGCTGGTTGAGGGTAATTACCCTGTTTTTCCACATATTTTATTCACTATTGGGTATGAAGGGAGGCTGTATTTGGTCCAGTAATTAATTTTATGCAGGGTTTGTTTTTCAACTCAACAGTTTCCTATCTAAAGATGTCCAACACTGGTGCAGTGACAAAGTGGTGAACCCTGATGAATCTGCCATTAAGTTTACCGGGCAGTGAAACATGTCGATTACAGGTAGTGGTATGCGACAATAAGCTACCAGCCTTTTTAACTCACCAGCACACACCTGAGTTAGTAATAAAAGTTGTACAATTGGTGTGTCTGTTGATTTTATCTTTCACTTTTCTTTGTTTGTCACGTCAGGGAGCGATTGTCTTGAGCTTCCTGTCTAGCACCTTTATTTATGCTTTGACACTTTTCTTTTCTTGGAATAGGAATGGCAACCAATGATGAGAAAGGGAGATGAGTATTGGTAACATCTGCCAAGATCCCCGAGGGTTGTTCGCCCGTGAGGTGCCTTCCTCTCCGCCACACATTTTTTAAATCTTTTTATGGTTTAATTGTGGGTAGATGGACTGTTTCAGTGGGACAGGCATCAATGGATGTGTCAAGTTGAATCTTACCCGGAGTCTCCCACTTACTTTTACAAACAGTGGTTTGACATGGGTAGTATGACATTGGAGAACGTACACCTAACCCTAAATTGAAAGGAGGTGTTGTTGGAGTCTAAGTATTGGTCCATCAGTTTTCGTTCTCATGTCGACGAGACAGTTGCTAACTGAAATCCAGGGTACAGGGATTTTTTGTTATTGAATCTTGTTGAGTGGAGGGCTATCCCATTGGTACCCTTTGTTTCCCTCTGAGCTCCTTTGTGATTACATGCAAAGCATTAGACAGCTGAAAGCTTACCCCATCTCCCTTGACATTTGCAAGTACAAGATCAAAAACTACGTCAAAACTGCAGCTGAGCTGCATACCCAATTCAACCGTTGCCTCAGGTCCGTGCTAATCTTGAACACGCTTAATAACAGAGGGAAAGACGGTCATTGACGGAGTGCCGAAGCACCTCGTATACACCGCCGCAAAAATCTTATCCCAAGACTCACAGTCACCAGCCTCCGGCATCAAGTCTTTCAGCAAGCTAATTGTCAGAATCCTGTGTTTTTCAACAGGAGTCGTGTTAGGAAATTCAGCTTCCAACTGGTCAAATTTTTCAGCAAGCCAGAAAGGCAAGTCATCCTTATCCTGGGGGCGCTTGCCCATCACTGCATTAACCATGACAGGACTAAGCTTCATAGCCTACATCACTCCTCCCTGGGATTAGCAAGGTAGCCGAGAAATTGGTCAACGGACAACTATCTCAGTTGTTTGAGATAAATGACATTCTGCGGCAATCCCAAACTGGATTTCGCCCGGGTCACGGCACAGATACTGCCCTCCTTGCCGTCATCGAGGAGGCGAGGCGCATTCTGGATTCAGGAGGGTCAGTGGCAGTGATCCTCCTGGACCTCAGCGCAGCCTTCGACACAGTCAACCATCGTGTCTTTCTCCATCGACTCGCGGCAGCAGGGCTCACCGGGACGGCACTCAGTTGGATAGAATCCTTCCTCACCGGGCGCACGTTCCAGGTTTGGGATGGCAACCACCACTCGTCCACCCTCCCCCTCACGAGCGGGGTCCCTCAGGGATCTTCCTTGAGCCCGACGCTTTTTAATGCATATATGGCCCCTCTTGAAGACGTAGTGACACCATTCGGTATAAAGATAGTAAGCTACGCTGATGACACACAACTGGTCGTCTCCCTATCCCAACTAGACGACCACCCTGACAACCTGGCTAACTGCCTCACGGAAATCCACGGTTGGATGTGTGACTCATCATTAAAACTAAATGGGTCAAAGACCGAAGTGATGCTCCTGGGAAAGCAATGGGTGACCATCCCCCCAGCAGTCTGGCCAGACGTGTTCGGGGAAATTCCTACCCCAAAACGCGAAATTAAGACCCTCGGCGTATGGCTTGAACCCGAGCTCTCTATGAAGATGCAAGCGGCCAAAACTACAGGCACCTGTTTTGGGCTCATGCGCACTACTCGCAAGATTCTTCCCTTACTACCACCCGCATCCAGGAAACTACTCATCCAGGGGCTAGTATTGTCTCGGCTGGACTATAGTAACATGGTCTACCTGGGAGCCCCGGAGGCCACCTTGACGAGACTGCAACGGACACAGAATGCAGCAGCACGCATGCTCATGAACCTTCCATCTAGAGTGTCAGCTAAACCTGCCCTCAAGGCCCTGCACTGGCTCCCTGTGCGCCAAAGGGTGGAATTCAAAGCCATGTGCACGGCATACAAACTGATCAACGGATCTGGCCCTGCGATCCTCAGTAACATGGTCACTCCCTACAAAGCACCCAGATCCCTACGATCCGAGAATGAGCACCTAGCTAATATTCCCAAATTCAAAAGGACACGCACAGGAGGGCGACAATTTTCTGTACAAGCGGCTACTAGATGGAACTCCCTCCCACGTACCCTCAGACTCGAACCCAGTTATTTGGATTTCCGCAAAAAACTGAAGACACTTCTATTCCCCAAATAATGCCTCCCCTCTTCCTCCCCCTCATCTGGATAACAATTCTTCACAGCGCGGGGAATACCCTTGGGTCACCAGGCGCTTTACAAGTCGCTAAATAAATAAATAAAATAGCGCTCGGTATGGCTGGTAGTGCCGCAACACCTGGGGCCCCGCACAGGAGATTGCGGGTAATGTATTGTACTAACGACCTAATTACACTAATTGCGACCGTATGCAATAGCCGTAAATCTGCAACAGGAACCACTCCATGTCAAGGATGCGGTGTAAATCCAGTCAAAACAGGCCAGGTAGCGCCTGAAATGGACAAAGGACCTAACCTTGTGACTAACAAAGTGTGGGGTAGGGCGCCATTAAACCAAACTCGGTGCTGCCAAGCATTAATCGGAACTTCCTGTGTCCTATACAGAACATATTTCTGTGGCACGGCAGTGAGAGCATAAGTGTCGAACACACCAGTATTTGTGTTCACAGCAGGGAAGGTCACCCACGAGAAGAAAATCTCGAAAGGGTAAGCCACTTCCACACTCACCACCAAAATAACTGCCATGCTCTCGAATCCAACGTTATAAGATTGCAAATGATTGCGAACCGCAATTCGACTATGCTGCGGTATGTCAACGTCAGCCATAACAACACAGTAAGAAAGAGGTACAATAAAAACCTACGTAGCACAACTGGGAAGTAATTCAAAAGGAAACCATTTGAAAAGATTCAAGCTTGAAAAGGCTTATGTAACTATAGATAGGTTTGTCCGACACCACTGTCTTCTGGAAACAATAGTGAAGGGGGTTATGGACTGATATAAGCACTACTCAAGCGTCATGTAATAAGATCACCAAAGGTTGGGCGCCATGTCGCAGGGATTCTGCTCCTACACAGAACTGTGCATAGAGACTTGGAACCTCAGTGAATTAGGGTGTGCCAAAACACACCTTAGTATCCAAAATCCCCTACCAGACTAGCAATCAGTGTCTCTTTGGTTCTTCCATATCCCCAATGATTAGACAACCCAGAACATGAACTTAGATCACCTCAGGTAACGTGGAACACATGAATACTCTTTCGTTATACTAACATACCAGTCCAGAACGAACAGTAAATGAAGACACCTGCAAGTTTGAAATATTTATTTCAAATGCCGTGTTCTCAGGCACAGTATCTTAGCTAATACAAGCAAACATATTATTAGCAACAAGGTTATCAGCATAGTTACTATTCCATTAAATACAAAGAGTGAAAGCATGTTAAAATGCTGAAGGGAAGAAGTCTAAATAGCACCTCAGTCTTACCCTCCCTTGCTAGTATATTATATTATATCTACAGAAGGTCTCTTTGGGTTTTAGAACGGCGGCCCCATACCCCTGGTCTTAGTGGAAAGGGATCACATCATCTTCTACACCAACACTCTGCATGCGAATATTCTTCATGTGTGTTTGCATGCTCTGCGCAGTGCATTATTAAACGTGCCAAAAACATAGTTGGACACATCTGCATATGTGTTCTCTCTAGTACATGCGCTGATCAGACCAAACAAGAACCACTGTGTTTAAATAACCTTGAAGGCCTCGGTACTCACTGTTCAGACATAGATTACCAAGCAAAGCTGATACAATAGGAAAACATATTCTTCTCGTGTGAAGCAAAATATTCTATTAGACTCTAAACATTTATAATAATATGTGCTGTGTGCAAAAGCAGCAGAAAGGAAAGATGGTGTTTAAACTTCTAATTCAGCATGGGCGAAATTTGCGAATTCGCGATCCGCGAATTGATGCGAAAGAGAACTCGCAATTTGCAAAATTCACGAATTCGTGCGAATTTGCGAATTTGCTGTTTTTGCCAGTTCGCGAGGGTTTTGTACAAGTTCGGGAACGCGAACTTACTTGTGTGGTCACAACGGTCGCGACCATGTTGTTTCTACATGTCCAGCCTGTTTGCGACCCTGTGGTTCATCGCGGCCACCCTCCGGTTCATCACTGCCACCTTCTGGTTCACCAATGCCACCCTCTGGATCATAACTGTCCCCCTCTGGTTTATCACAGCACCCTCTGGTTCATCACTGCCACCCTCTGGTTCATCACTGCCATCCTCTGGTTCATCCCTGCCACCCTCTGGTTCATCACTGCCACCCTCTGGTTTGCCACTGCCACCCTCTGGTTCATTACTGCCACCCTCTGGTTCGCCACTGCCACCCTCTGGATAATCACTGACACCCTCTGGTTAATCACTGCCATCCTCTGGTTCATCCCTGCCACCCTCTGGTTCATCACTGCCACCGTCTGGTTTGCCACTGCCACCCTCTGGATCATCACTGTCCCCCTCTGGTTTATCACAGCACCCTCTGGTTGATAACTGCCACCCTCTGGTTGATCACTGCCATCCTCTGGTTCATCCCTTCCACCCTGTGGATCATCACTGCCACCCCCTGCTTCACCAGTGCCACCCTCTGGTTCATCACTGCCACCCTCTGGTTGATCACTGCCACCCTCTGGTTCAAGGCTGTGGATTGGGGCAGGGAGGGCTGAATGAAACTAGACACTGCCTGGGGCACACAAGGTGTCCCATGCAAAGTCCAGTTCGAACCGGTGCTTGGCCTCTCCAGCCCAAGCTCTGGCGCGAAACTGGTCAGAGGGAAAGGGGTGTAACCACCCCCTTCCTGGGTCCCACCCATAGAAGGGACCTAGCAGGAGACCCAGCCCCTATATTTGGAATAAAGGTAGGAGCTGTACCAATGCAAACCAGATCATCCTGACTGAAACTTTGAAATGAAACTCTGGACCCTTCGACAACCCACTCGATGTGGAAGACTGAAGAATCTCCTTTGTGGTCAAGGAGTGGCCACCCTGTGCACCAACAGCGCATCCAGACTTTCTTCGCCGTTGCTCCCGCCGGAGCTCGAACAACAGAGATCAACAAGACCCAGACTCCCAGACATCCAACAGCCCGATCCACAGTCCTGGCAAAGCTGAGACCCGTGGAGGCGACGAGAGACGTGGGACCGGCCATCTTGAAGAGTCAACAAAGTGCTTCCTGTGCTGCTCCCGAGGTACCCTCGATGCTGTGCTTTGGGGTTTGAGAAGCCCCAGCCTCAAGCAGCCTGTGCTCCAAAGATCACCCCTCCACACTCACCGAGTGCTGCGTGGGGCCTATTTACACTTTTCCTGCTTGCCACCTTGTCCGGTCGCTTGCCCGTTGGCTAGTGGCCTCTGTGACAATGATCCATCAAAACTACACTGCTGTTTTGATTGCTCCCGACTTGCCCTAGCTCCCCTGAAAAGGAGCCATCGATTTGACCTTCCCGGTCCGATCCAGAAGACATCTTTGAGTCCTGCTTGGGTTGCATTTGCCAAGGTCTGGTGACTCCAATACGAGAACCGACACTGCCGACAGTAAGAGCCTTTGTGGGACAACTAGTTTCCACCAGCTGGTCATCTTTGATCCTTCCTGGTCCACGTGGCAGCGGAGACAAACTACTCAACAGCACCTGATAGCAACCCAACACTGCCTGGTTCCGTCCTGGTTCCATCCTGGTCACTGGCTAGTGACCTAGACTCTGTCCCCTCTGCTTTCAGGTACTCTACATCTTCGATCCACCCTTGGATCCAACGGGACTCTTCTCTCCTGGCCGCCTGCAGCATCTTTACCTCCAGGCTCCATAGAACTCCACGAAGAAACCCGGCGCACTTTGGCACCTATGCACCCCCTTCCTGTGGGTGAGGTAATGAGATTACACCGGTGCTCCTACAGTGGTTTACACCTCTAGTGTCCTACTTTTTAGTGGCTAAGTTCTAGTCCAGTCGGAAGACTTCTAAACCTATAACTTTCTGATTTTTACGCACCATTGACTTGTATGGTAAACGTGTTTGCCTATAGACACTGCACCCGCATCCTGTGGGCCTCCTATGTCCTAACCTTCATTAGTCCAGTGTAGGCCCAGCGATTCCCTAGGCCCTAGGCCTGTTCATTGTTCGTGACGTGGTACTTATACCACTTTCTTAATATATGGTTTGAGTGGCCACCCTGCCTATTCATAATTGTGCATCTTATTGTATGATATACTGTGTTCTTTGTTTAACGCTTGTGCTCCTGTGTTCATAAAGAGTCAAGGGGATTATTCTAGAAATAAATACATATATTTTATAATATATAATTTGCGTGTTATCCTTTCATTTAGGATTAAAAGGATTGCATATGGTAAAACAGCTGGCTTCACATTCCCTCTTGAGTTTAGCCTAAGACTGCTTTTGTACATGCTACCACTAGGATAGCTGGTCTATAAGGTTGACTTACAACCAATTACAATAAGGGTAGTTTGGACTGGTGCAAGGTGCTCACTAGAATAGTGATCATCATATGCCAGGCCAACTTCTCACACACAGCACCCTCTGGTTTGCCACTGCCACCCTCTGGTTGATCCCTGCCTTCCTCTGGTACATCCCTGCCACCGTCTGGTTCATCACTGCCACCCTCTGGTTTGCCACTGCCTCTATCTGGATCATCACTGTCCCCCTCTGGTTTATCACAGCACCCTCTGGTTCATCACTGCCACCCTCTGGTTGATCACTGCCACCCCCTGCTTCACCAGTGCCACCCTCTGCTTCATTACTGCCATCCTCTGGTTGATCACTGCCACACTCTGGATCCTCACTGTCCCCCTCTGGTTTATCACAGCACCCTCTGGCTCACCACTACCACCCTCTTGCACACCACAGTAGATTATGGGGGGAAAGCAAAGCACACCTTCTCAGCCTCAAGTGAGATGAATTAATTTGGGGCTAGTTATTGTGTCACTGAATTTGTGCTTCAAGTCCGGCACCTGCATCCTTAGCTGTAAGACCTTCCTGTTGCAGTTATTTTTTTTACAGGAGCATTGTGCCATACTTGTAACTATTCTCTGACCCTGCTTTGAGGGTCAGAGAAGGGTCAGAGAATAGTTGAAAGTAGGCAACTGAACTCTGGAGGGGCCCCTCAGGAATCACTACAGGGAATGGTTACAAATTAGCTTTAACTTTTGCACCTGCTAAGTGCTTTCAGTTTTTCCAAAGTTTGTTTTTCTGCCATTTTGCGAGATTTGCGGGACGCGAAATCAAACTTGCAATCCGCAAATTCGTGCGAATTTGCTGATTTCTCTTTTTTTGCGTGTTCAGGTGGTTTTTCTTTTATTTTTGCGTGTTCGGCGGTTTTTTGCTTATTCGCGGACCGCTTGCAGCGCACCGACCCCAAGGTTGCCCATGCGGTCGTGTATGTTTTGTTTGCGTGACGTGTTTCCGTTTCCAGGCGCTCATTGCATGCTCGCGTTGTATGCGGGGGAAATATTGTGCAAACTTACCCACGCGGTCCTCTATGGGTGCGGCCATCTTGTTTTTCATTCACTGCTATGGTTTTGGGCATGCTACCTTTGTATCCACCTTACATCTTTGTAATCCTATGTTTTTCTGAACTTTTTTGGTTTTTGATTTGCTTATTATCTCTCTCTTCAATTTCCTACATCTATATTTTGTGTTTTTTTAAACTTTTTGTTACTTTATTACCTACTTAATTTCTTTCGCTCTCTCTCTTATTTTTTTTTCACGCCTACTCTTCTTTCCTTCTTCTTGTGCCCAGGACCATGGCTAAGGGAGGCGACAAGGCCAAGGGGAAGGGCACAGCACCACGTACCCGGCTCCCTTGCGGGCGTTGGAGGGGGGAGGAAGTGCAGCCCAGGGAGATCTTCTCTGCGGTGGAGGTGGCCGCCTTGATGGTTTTTGTCCAGGTCCACCTCCCTAAGACCGTGGCAGCAGGTGGGCGGATTGCTTCCGGTTACATCCTCCGGGAGCGTCGCCAGCTGTGGGAGAAGGTGTGCCGGTGCATGTGTAAGGAGTCTGGGGTCCGGCGCACCTACCACCAAGTGACGCACCTGTGGAGTGACATCTTGGACCGGGAGCATGACATGCTCGACCTGCTTGGTGTGGAGATCCCTGGGCTTGGTAAGAAAGCTATTTAATAACTACTTTTTTTCCTTCTGCTCTGTTATATTGCTAATCTATTTTTTTCCTGAAGAGTACCAATGCTGCTGATTAGATTACATTGCAGGTAAATTAATATTTAAATAGCTTCTGCAATTGCAGGTGCTTGCCTGGTTATTGGTGTTGCTACTATGCTTACTTGTTTGCAACTTTTTAGTCATTTGAGAGCATTACTACTTAATGCTAGAGGCAGTAGGCTCAAGTCTAGTCCTTCTTTGTACTCCTGCTGCTGCCACTTTGAAGAGATAGTGGTGATTGATACGTTGAGTATATTATTTATTACTTGTTCTGGGACATTTGTTAGTGGTCTGCAATCATGATGACGGACTGTGTCTGTCACGCGACGTCTCGTGCTGCTGAGTGATGGCAGTCGTAGTAGAACCTTTTTGTTGTTGATGTAGTTAGTGAATTACATAACTTTCCTATTAGACGGTCTGCGAATCCTGCAATACTGTACGACTATCCTCTTAGTTGACCAGATCAGATGCAATTGATGTTAATCTGTTTCCCCGACATAATTTTTGATTGAGTACAAAGAAATCAAATATTTTCCAAAAAACAATCATCCATGTTGTGTTTCTTTATTTCATGATCACCAGCAACTCCCAGGGGAAAGGCGACGGTGGCGACAGAGAATACGGTGGCAGAAGTTGGACAGGAGCAGTCCCTTGCAGGCTCTTCTGCTGGCCCCATTAAGTTGTTTTATTGTTATATTAATACTTATACTTCCCTAACTTTTACAGCTCCTATTCATTATAAACGGGCTCCTAATAATTCTATGTTTTACAAAATAGTCTTTCATCTTCTTCTAATGTAGACTACTTTCTACATTCTTATCCTGCCTCTACCATCACTCTCTGTGCTACTACTATTTACAATTATGAGTCGGGCTGTGTAGGTAGCTAAGCTTGCCCATTTGGCAAACAGTGTGAAACAAATCTCTGATACAGCAATAGCTCTAGGCACTGAGTGAAGTCCTCTGGGTTGCCCTTGCTGTCTATTCCAGTCTTCTTAATGTAAGTGTTTTGACAATTTGCAACAACAAAATGTAATTGTTTACACCAAGTAAAAGGTAGCAGTGTCCTTTTTGATTTGAGAGGAGCACATCCCTGACTACTTTGCACACAAAGAAGTATGGACAAGATGATAGGTGCAGTTCGACTTTCGACATACCTCAGTCCAAACAGAAGTTGAACCCCCAATCCCCTGACCGACTATCTAGAATGTCTGACCAATGATTTTACGACCCAGAAGAACAGAAGAAGACTGCCTCCGAGTCCCGGCTTATCTGAGTCACTGAAACATGACTGCCAAGTGCAGTAGTTCAAACCTTTCCTCTAACTCACTCGTAAACTAAAATGACACAGTGTTTGTTAGTTTTAAAGTTTTATTTTCAATTAAGAAATGAAAACACTATTTCTTTATTTTTAATAGCGTAGTATTCTGATGGATGTGTTGAAGCTCAGTATTTAACTGCAAGAATAAAAAGATCAATGACAACAGTAAAATAAACAATTCGCTCTCAGCATGTTTGAGTTTTGCAAGATTTATTGGGAACCCAATTAGAAAGTAATCACAATGCAATATACGTGCCGCACGGAGACCTCAGCAAAGCTCACTGAGTGCCCAATTGGTATGACAGTGCAGAGACATTTTATAGGTATAAGCCCTCACAGGAAGGGCATCATAGCATACGTAATCTGGATCAGGCTATGACCTGCTAGACCAATCAGTGAAGTGCACATATGGTGTGATACCCTTTTAAGGCTTGAAGTGTGCCTACACCCTAATATTGTTACCCACGTGTCATCTACAAGAGCAGATTTGGGTTTTTCCCTAAAGGTGAAATCTGCGTTTCTAGTGTACATGGATTTTGGCACGTACTTGACCAGCTAGGGCAGGTCATGTCGACATCTTTTACTGGAGATATGAGGTTTAGCAATAGCAAGCTAAAAGCTGGAAGCTGGCATGTCATTTCTCGGAAGCCTTGCGTTTGCTCTGCACGTTGCAGCTGACTGAGACTGGCTTGACACACAGAATGGAGCGTGCGACCATTCTGTGGATTTCTGCTGGTGTCTTTCTTTAGTAGTTCAAAGAAGACTATAGGCCTGAAAACATATGTATTTGGTATCATATAAATGTCTGCTTCGTTAGATGAAGATGACGTTAAAGTTGCAACAATTGTTGCAAAAAATGTTTTATGTAATATTTTCTTCCGTTACGAGACAAAATAGGGGGTTGTGTATGGCATCTGAAAATATGAAATGTTTTTCCTAGACGTCACGACATCTGACGCGGCACAGATGACCACCAGTGCCGGGCCAGTGCGGAGGGGTCCACTCAGGATGCGGCGGCGCCAACAGGAGGAGCTGGGGGGGAAGACTCAGCGGCGGCGGACGGTGGTAAGTTATTATACTCCTTACTTATTGAAATTTTTTTGAGTAGCCTCGCAAAGGAGTGCATGATGTACTGTACAGTAGTACACAGTACACTAGTATAAGTACACTGTACTGTCAAGAACATTTACTAATTTAGAACTACTTTTTGGGCTATCCCGGAGAAGACAGTCAACCTTGAATTTAAATAGCATTAGCGGCGGTACTTCTCTGGTAAACAATGGCCCCCTCTATTTCACTTCAACTCAGCTGGAAAAAATTTATTGTGAAGCTAAGTCATATCAGATGAAGTTTAGGGACGTGACGAACGAAAAGTTAAAGAAGGGTGAAACGAAGGACGAGCGAGTCTTAATATTTATGACTGTAAAGAATGGTTTTGTTGAATTCAATTCAATATAAGAAGACAGCGTTTACAAAATATAATGAAAAGGGTGTTAGTTGGTTTTTGACAAAAAGAAATGTTGGTACATTTGAGACATTAAGAAGAATTATAGACGTACTTTCGAAGCCTGGATGTTATCTTCTTTATCCTCCTAGCAGAGGTGTATGCTGTAGTAGAGCAGACGCTGAGTGGAAGAAGTATGGCCAGTGGCAGTGCCACCCCTATAGAAAAGTAAGACATTCAGATCCCCACTTACATGTACTGCTTAAAGTACTGCGAGTGTGCATCATCATGGCCTGTATCTGTATTTCTTGGGTGAAAGCTGAGTGAGCTGCCATTATGGCGTCTAGCACAAGTACACGTACCAGTGATTTCTTTTGCAACCCAAGAGAAAAAAAGTTTTAAAAAAAGGCCTTTTTTTAGGACTCTCTGACTTTGTATAGTAGTGAGCCCATTCATAGTGCTGCTAGTGGAATTCCTGAAACTCCCGGTAAGGTCACAGGCTTACAAAGATGGCGGAAAGATACATGCCAAAATGTTATACTGTTACAAGAGGTATCTGTGCACACGTCGCCTTTTACAGAGTAAATGCTGTAGGTAATCAAACAACACAACCAATAGACAAACAATGTGGAAGTAGTCTTGATAGAAGTTTTTCTTCAATTCAGATTTTATCCACCACGCCCAGCCAACACGTGTTTTGTCAGGGCTAGTAGCCCATGACTTCATCAGGGCTCCCACGGGCAGCGGTTCCAAAGCTAATGCCACAAGGGCGAGGTGCTCTCAGCCGGTTCTAATTCTGACCCGGCTACCGGGTACTGTCGAGGTTCTCACCGCACAGCAGCAAAAACAACAGCTGCACCCCCCAGGGCCTGGATGGTACGTCAGCACTGCCTCCGAAAGCGAGTGGACTACCTGGAGCGGTTGGACGAAAAACATCAGCGCCAGCTCCGGGACCTCCGCAAAGAGCTGCGGGACATGCAGCACCAGCTGTCCACACTACGCCACCGGAGGAAGTGACTGTCCCTTGCCCCTTTTTTAAAGACTGTTGGGGGTGGGAATTGGGTTTTTAGGAAAGGGTACTTTTTGATTTTTGGACATTGGTTTGGTTAGGGAGGGGGGGTGAGTTGGGGTAATTTATTTTATTTTTGTGACAACAACATCCATAATTTATATTTCTTAATAATTATATTTTTCATTCCAAAACACAGTATAAGCGCGCATATTATTTTGTGTGGGAGTTGGCGGTGGTTACTGGACGTTTAGTTTTTCAAACTTACCAGCATGAATGAAACATCTTGTTCTGAAATGTACCAACATGCAAGTAACCGAGTTAGTCAATTCAATAGCCCTACTACTGTACTTGACTAGTAGTACTGTCAGTCTCTGCTCTCCTCCCAACTCAGTCCTAGCCCATTATTCTACTACCTCTCCAATATGCTTATCTTACCTGTAATTTGTGAATCACGGTTGGTGAATAAGGTTGGTTGTTCACTTGAATCGTCGACGGATACAATATCATTGTTGTGCTGGTAGCAGTAGTGGTACACACTGGCAGTATCACCATATGAAAACAAGAGGAAATTAAACATTGAGTGGCCTGAGCGTAGCATTAGAAACAGTACAATAGATAGTATGGTACAAAACAGTGCCCTAAATTGTAGCCTAAGCAGTGCCAACGTAAGGTAAGCATTAATCATTTCATTGTTCACGTCGTGTAGGAGGAGCATGCTCTTATCAATCCACAATGGCGCACATGAACTTCTTGGTGCTTTGACCTTATCCTCCCCTATAAGTGTGTGGAATTTATTGTTGTTGTCAGTCACACCTCAATGAAATACCACACAGCCCAGGGGAAGAGGGTTAGGGCTTGAAAATTGGATGGGAATGGGGGTTTTTGGGAAAGTTTGGTAGAGAGGAAAAAAAACACAGCATGGACAGTCAAACAACAAATGAAGAGAAACAAATCTTTGGATTAGAAGATATTGATAAATCTTGAAAGGGACATAAAGGAAGTGCACTACTGCATGCCAGAAGTACTAAATGGATGGTTAGGTTACTGAAAAGTAGTACTACTACTTACTGCAACTTACTAGTAACTACGAAGAAACAAGTTGACAGTACAGGGCTGCAGTCATTACGCAATTTCACTTGCCTCTCTGCCCTCAGAGAGAATAAACACTTAGAACAATAAATTAGTGTTAAACATAAAAAAGATGTATCAAATTGCTGGAGGGAGGGATGAATTTGAAGCAGAGATCAAACAAAACGCACAGAGTCACACTCGTAGAAGTAAGTTCAAGTTCACAACAATATCATTTAAAAGATAAGGAGAATTTTGGATACTGTTACTGTTTTTTGTAGTTGTCCCGTTGAATTTGTGAAGTCGATGCATCCAGCCATTCCTCTTATTCGCGGTACTCCTTCCTTCCATCGGATGCTCCATCGATCAATCTTGGTGACCAGACACACTGTCCACTGCCTGCCTGATGCAGATTTGCAGATCGCTAATTGTAAGCCTGAGTAGTACATCGATGGCACAGGGTAAAAGCCTGCCTGTAATTGATGATGGAAAAACACAACAGTAAGTGTTAAAGACACCTCAGAGAAAAAAATATGTAAGGCACGCTGTGTAGTGCAAAAATTATACTATCACTTTCAGAGATGACATTCCCCAAAATCTAGAACACCGCACATTACCCTCCCAAAAACGTGCAGAATACTGCTGCTACCTCACAGAGGCCTAATTTCAAATCGTGTCAAAGGGCACTCAGAAAGTATACCCAAAACCCCCCTTTCCCACCATGGATTATCTTCAAACGACTTGCAATCAAAATTAGACATTACAACAAGTTTTCCAAGACCCCACCCAGTCGTACAGAACTATAACCCCCGCCCAAACACATGCTTTCTTTAACTAGGCCACATCCCCCCTTTCCCACCATGGATTTTCTTCAAACCACTTGCAACCAAAATTACTCATTCCCACAAGTGCTCTAAGACCCCAGAACCAAAAATCTAGAAAACCCCCAAACACATGGAACACTGCTGCTAGTGCTAACCCTATCGAACCCTAAGTTACAAAAAGTGCCAAATGGCTTTTCAGCATGGATTTTCTCCAAACCACTTTTATCCGGTATTAGACCTTCCCAGCAATGCCCCAAGACCCGCCATCCCACCCGCAAAAAAGCACAACACCCCCAAACAGGCAAAAAGCAAAAATGGAAAATCTCATACTTACAATATTTTTCGGCCTTCTTTCAATTCTGTCCAAACGTGCTGTGCAGCTAGATCATAACTCAACTTTTCCACCATGGATGTCCTGAAAAACAAATGCAATCAACATTAGACTGTGCCAGCAGTGCTCCCGGACCCCCAAACCCACCCCAAACACCAGGAACCCCCCCAAACAGCACCCCAAAGACAAGCAAGTGAGCAAACACGCAAAAACTTTTTTACCTCCAATTTTGTCCAAACCACTTTTATCCGGTATTAGACCTTCCCAGCAATGGCCCCAGAGCCGTCAACCCAGGCGAAAACAAGTAGAAGACCCCCAAACAGCCAAAAAGCAAAACTACAAAAATGGGGACTTTTCAGGCAAATTTCCAAAATCACTCCACGCGCGCTCTGCAGCTAGGCCCTAACTCCCCTTTGCCACCATGGATTTTCTTCAAACCACTTGTAATCAAAACTACCCATACCCAGCGTTGCTCCAAGACCCCAAAACCCACCCACAAACACCAGGAAGCTCCACAAAAAGGCCCCTGAAAATGCTAAATTGAGCAAAATGTCAGAAAATGCAAAAACTTTTTCCTCATGGATTTTCTCCAAACCACTTTTATCCGGTATTAGACCTTCCCAGCAATGGCCCCAGAGCCATCAACCCAGGCGAAAACAAGTAGTAGACCCCCAAAAAGCCAAAAAGCAAAACTACAGAAATGGGGACTTAGTAATTTTGAGGCAAATTTCCAAAATCACTCCACGTGCGCTCTGCAGCTAGGCCCTAACTCCCCTTTGCCACCATGGATTTGCTTCAAACTACTTGCAATCAAAAGTATCCTTACCCAGCGTTGCTCCAAGACCCCAAAACCCACCCACAAACACCAGGAACCCCCCCAAACAGGCCCCAGAAAACGCTAAATTGAGCGAAATGTCATAAAATGCAAAAACTTTTTCCTCATGGATTTTCTTCAAACCACTTTGATCTGGTATTAGACCTTCCCAGCAATGCCCCAAGATCCGCCAACCCACCCGCAAAAAGGCACAACACCCCCAAACAAAGGCAAAAAGCAAAAATGGAAAATCTCATACTTACAATATTTTTTGGCCTTCTTTCAATTCTGTCCAAACGCGCTGTGCAGCTAGGTCATAACTCTACTTTTCCAACATGGATGTCCTGAAAAACAAATGCAATCAACATTAGACTGTGCCAGCAGTGCTCCCAGACCCCCAAACCAACCCCCAACCCCCCCAGGAACCCCCCAAAAAGCTACCCAAAGCCAAGCAAGTGAGCAAACATGCAAAAACTTTTTTACCTCCCATTTTCTCCAAACCACTTTTATCCGGTGTTAGACCTTCCCAGCAATGGCCCCAGAGCCGTCAACCCAGGCGAAAACAATTAGAAGACCCTCAAACAGCCAAAAAGCAAAACTACAAAAATGGGGACTTACGGTAGTAATTTTCAGGCAAATTTCCAAAATCACTCCACGAGCGCTCTGCAGCTAGGCCCTAACTCCCCTTTGCCACTATGGATTTTCTTCAAACCACTTGTAATCAAAACTACCCATACCCAGCGTTGCTCCAAGACCCCAAAACCCACCCACAAACACCAGTAAGCTCCCTAAACAGGCCCCTGAAAATGCTAAATTGAGCAAAATGTCAGAAAATGCAAAAACGTTTTCCTCATGGATTTCCTCCAAACCACTTTTATCCGGTATTAGACCTTCCCAGCAATAGCCCCAGAGCCGTCAACCCAGGCGAAAACAAGTAAAAGACCCCCAAACAGCCAAAAAGCAAAACTACAAAAATGGGGACAGTAATTTTCAGGCAAATTTCCAAAATCACTCCACACGCGCTCTGCAGCTAGGCCCTATCTCCCCTTTGCCACCATGGATTTGCTTCAAACCACTTGCAATCAAAAGTATCCATACCCAGCGTTGCTCCAAGACCCCAAACCCCACCCACAAACACCAGGAAGCCCCCCAAACAGGCCCCCGAAAACGCTAAATTAAGCGAAATGTCAGAAAATGCAAAAACTTTTTCCTCGTGGATTTTCTCCAAACAACTTTTATCCGGTATTAGACCTTCCCAGCAATGTAAATGTAAATTGATACTTGTATAGCGCACTACTCACCCGCAAGGGTCTCAAGGCGCTTGTACGAATATCGCTGTGGAACCCATCCTGGCTTTCCCTGTGAGGTGTCCATTCCTGGGCACCCCCAAGGTGGAGGCCAGGCATCCTTAGCATTGTGGGGGCCATTGTGGAGATTAAGCAAGCTATTGCCCAGATTTGCAGAAGGGACTCCATGATTGAAATAGGCACCGAGGTGAGAATTATCAGGTCCGTGGAATTTTGAGCCCAAGACCTAACGAGGCGGGGAATTGAACCCTGGTCCTGGGCCAGACCTCTGCATCAGGGCCTGCCACTGAAACCATTGAGCCACACTTCTCAATGCCCCAAGACCCGCCAACCCACCCACAAAAAAGCACAACACCCCCAAACAGGCAAATAGCAAAAATGGAAAATCTCATACTTACAATATTTTTCGGCCTTCTTTCAATTCTGTCCAAACGCGCTGTGCAGCTATGTCATAACTCCACTTTTCCACGATGGATGTCCTGAAAAACAAATGCAATCAACATTAGACTGTGCCAGCAGTGCTCCCAGACCCCAAAACCCACCCACAAAAACCAGGAAGCCCCCCAAACAGCACCCCAAACACAGGCAAGTGAGCAAAAACGCCAAAAACATTTCACCATGGATTTGGTCCAAAACACTTGATTCCGATATTAGACCTTCCGAGCTATGCCCTCAGACCCCTGCAGCCACCCGCAAAAAATCAGAACACCCCCAAACAGGCAAAAAGCAAAAATGGGCCTACTACCTTCAATTCAGTCCAAATACGCTGTGCAGCTAGGCCCTAACTCCCCTTTCCCACCATGGATTTCCTGAAAAACAAATGCAATCAACATTAGACTGTGCCAGCAGTGATCCCAGACCCCCCGACCCAGCACCGCAAATGTAGAACACCCCCAAAGAAACCCCCAAAAACCTGCAATACTAGTATATTCAAAACATGGCAAATTGCGCCGTTCACCAAAAACAAACAGCAATTGGTTTCAACAGAGACAGACAGCCATTGCTGTCCACTGCAACATGCCATCTTCTCATTATTCATTACCTGTTCTACTTTCTGTCCGCATCTTTATTATTATTATTATTATTGGGCATTTGTAAAGCGCCTGGTTACGCCACTGGCGTGTCCCCGCGCTATGGTAAGTGATGTGGCTGCCCCTACCCCCTCCCACTGAAGGCTACCTGTTAAAAAGGTGGGTCTTAAGCTTTTTCCTGAACAGGGCTTCAGAAGGTTCTAGCCGCAGTTCTAAAGGTAGGGCGTTCCAACATCTGGGAGCGAGGTATCTAAAAGATCTTCCTCCCATTCGCGCCTTCCTTACTCTGGGGACCTTTAGCAGCCCAATCTGCGAGGATCGTAGATTACGTGTGGGCTCATAGTAGGTCACCAGACTCTGGAGAGGAGCCGGGGCTGTACCGCTCAAAATGCGGTGGCATGTGGAGAGGGCTTTGAACTCTACCCTCTTCTCCACAGGGAGCCAGTGAAGGGCTTGTAGGGCTGGTTTGGAGGGTGACCTCCTAGGGAGCCTGAGGACAAGCCGCGCCGCGGCATTTTGGAGCACCTGCAGGCGGCCCATGACCTTGCCCGTGGCCCCCAGATATAGAAGGTTCCCATAATCAAGACGCGATGTGACCAGGGCGTGCACCAGCGTCCTTCGAGCAGAAATAGGAAGAAAATCTAGAACTTTCCTTAAGGCTCTCAGAACACCGAAACACACCCCCGCCACCCGGCTGATCTGGGGACCAAGGCAAGGTCCTTATCCAGCCACATGCCAAGGTTCCTGGCCTCACGGCACGGAACGGGGACCTCACCCAAGCAAGGCGGCCACCACGCCGACGTCCACGCAGATGGCCCTCCCCCACCACGAGCACCTCAGTCTTGCTACCGTTCAGCTTTAAACAGTTTGCGGACATCCAGGCAGCAAGGTCTTTCATGCAGTTCCTGAAGATGTCCGCTGCAAGGTCGGGTGCCCGCGATAAGGAGATGACCAGCTGCGTGTCGTCGGCGTAGGACACCAGGCGAAGTCCGTGGCCCTCCACGATGGCTGCCAGGGGGGAGACATAGATATTGAATAAGGTTGGGCTCAGGGACGAGCCCTGAGGCACGCCCTGGCCCAACTCAATCTCCCTCGAATAGCAGTCACCCAGTCTGACCTGAAAACATCGGTCAGACAGGAAGGACCCGATTAGTGGCTGCCGGGTGTGAAGGGCTATTGTCTGCCTTCTGAGGGAAGGAATTATAAATGTTATTCACCTTATTTGCAAAGAACTCCGCAATACGGTCACAGCCCTCCGCAGTGCAGAGTTTCTTGGGCACCACCGCGGGCTTCCCTATCGCAATGAATTTGTAGATTGAGAAGAGTTCCTTGGTGGACTATTTAGCTTCTTCAATCTTGTTGCAGTAATACAGAGATTTCCCTTTCCTTATCAGTTTATGATAGTTGCGCCTACAGTCTGTGTACTCTGCTTTGGCATGGATTGAGTAAGCAATCCTCCATTGTCTTTCGGCACGTTTACATGCTGCTTTGGCTACCCGCATGTCCTCGTTATACCAAGGAGCCGATCTCTGAACTCGGCCCCCCATTTTTTCCATGCCAAGTGGAGCCACCATGTTCAGCGCCTCCGTAATTCGTTGGTCTAGGTTTAAGTTAATTTCTTCTACCCCTTCACCCCCAGGATGACCCTTCACAGTTAGCGCCTGGTTGAATTTAGCTTGGGAGAACGCCGCCCATCTCCGCCTAGGGTGTTTGTCAGCGGGAGGGTCAGACGGGCGTGCTCCCTGCATCTCTATGGTGAATGGGATAAGGTGGTGATCAGACCATGAGATCGGGACCGGAGTCTGTGTGTCTACTTGGTTCCAGTTAGCGAAAACCGGGTCGAGAAGGTGGCCTAACTTGTGGGTGGGGTGCTTAACCTTCAGCTCAAACTGCAGATCTGCCATTATTTGGCAGAAATCACTCTCCACCTTATCCGTGGGGGAGTCAAGATGTAAGTTTAAGTCTCCCAGGATTAGATATTTGTTCGTACTTACTGCCGCCTCTGTGACGCCTTCCACTAGCTTCTCAATGAAGGCAGTAGCAGAGCCAGGCGGGCGATAAATCAAAAGGCCTTTCAGGGTGACGTTGCCGTTTATCGAGACAGAGAAGGCGCCGGCCTCGCTGTCCTCAATAACCGTCCGTTCTAACTGACATTGGTAATCCTCTTTGGCAACTATAGCTATGCCACCCCCTTCTTCTTCGGAAAGTGAGGGCCCACAGGGCAGCCTCTCCTTTAAATTTCAGAAGTAGGTCTGTCAACAATCAGCATGCATGTAGTCAGTCAGTTATTTCAGTCCCACTTGAGGGGACTCGTCTACGAAGACAAAGTTTGTTTTTTCTTCATAATCCATCCATCTGCCTTGAGGGAAATGGATAGGAGGAGTCTGGAGGAGGATGATAGAGGAGCATGATTGAGTTGTGAACATCTGAATGCTGACTGCGGCACCTTCAAATCAATAAGGAAAATAAGATGAAGACAGTGCTGATGATGGACTTATTGTGATTAGGTGATTAGAGTTTTGTTGTGGTAAAAGTAGCAAAATAAAGAAAGACACACAGGAATAAAAATGAATAAGTACGGAAAAAAGGAAGTAATTTTCAGGCCTCAGTGTCAGGGAAGCACAGCTCGTCCTCCAAGTCTACGAATTGAGACAGGAGTAGGTCTGGTGACCGAGAAGAACTTCCGTCGGCATCAACAAAGTCTTTGTCCTCTTCTTCCTGCGTGCATTCACGTATTTTGTAATCGGGTGGTATGAAGTGCTGATTCATCTTGATTATTGTTAATCTCTCCACAATTTTGGGCAAAAGGTGGGTCCTTTTTGAAGTAACAATGGCACCAGCAGCACTGAAAACACGTTCAAAAGACACGCTTGCGAGTGGGCAAGACAAATAATTTAGAGCCAGGTTGGTGATCAGTCGCCATACAGAGCTTTTCGTATACCAATATCCCAATGGGTTCTCATTATGACAGGCCTCTGTTGGGTAATCCAGATAGGCCTGCACCACCGACTCAAGGTTCACCAGGGTTGATCCACTTTGCGTACCATCTGCGACCTCCATCAGTGGACCGAGCTAACCCTAACTGAGTTAGCCAATCCCCTTCCGACAATATTTGTTTGCGGGCTGGTGCAGGTGAGGATGATGATATGGTTGCTGGTGTCGTTAACGGCTGTGAGGGAAAGTGACTCCCTTCGGCCACTGATTGAGAAGTGGAACTTGATTCCGGATAGCCTGCTGATTCAGTTGTACTTGTGCTGCCTCCTTGAAGGTTCTGCCGGTCTCTTTCGAACCGAGTGGCTGACACAGCTAGCCAATGTTTGTACTTTGAAACAACTTCTTCATCAAAAGGAATGAATGCTTTCCTAGCCACTGCCTTTTTGTACCGTGGATCAAGAATAGTGGCACAAATGTAATGTTGTTCTACATGTATCTTTTTAAGCCTTTCATTGTCAAGTAGGCGCCTTAATAACTTCTCCGCCAAATCATATGCTTCTCGCTTTTCACCATCATCTCGGAACGTCGAACACGCCTCCTTCAATTGGTGCTCTAGCATGCGCAACAATGGGATAGCTTTGCTCAAAGAACAGTCCTCCCTGCTGACTTCCTGCGTGAAGAGCTCAAAAGGAGGAAGCATGTCTGTCAGGCTTGCAATTAGCTTCCATTCCTCTAACTTTAGCCTCATGTCTTTATGAGTAGAACCCAGTTTAAAGACAAACTCATGTATTACCTCCCACTGCTCAGACAGACGCTCAAGCATGTAAAAGGTTGAGTTCCAACGTGTTGCCACCTTTTGGATTAGTCCTTTGACTGGCAGTTTACGTTCATATTGAAGGCTCCTCAGCTGCTTCCAGGCCTTAAAAGAATGGCTGAAATGTGTGCAGATTTTTCGGCAGATGGTCAGTAATTTGACGACTGGTGCTTCTGCTTTCAAGAAGGCTTGCACCACGATGTTAATACTGTGCGCCAAACACAGCACTCTGAAATAGCCGCCGTGCTCCATGGCCTTAACTATATTACTGCCATTATCCGTGGAAACATAACCAACTGTGTGATTTCTTGGATGCAGCCATTCATTGACCTTCCTGTTAAACTCCTCCAAAAGGTTAAGTGCAGTGTGAGATTTCTCCATGCCAAACATGCCTACTGTTGCATGTTTGCGAGTAGCTTGAAAAACATTTTGGGCAGACTGTTGCCACCAATTCATGAAAACCCACCCCTTCCACAAAAGAGAAAGGGAGAAGGTCCAGCGCTAGCATTTTAGCCAGCTTGGTGTTATACAGACGCACGGTTGGGTGGTTGCATTCAAATGGCGGTTCCGACCAAAACATGCTGGTAATGGTGGGCTGGACCATTTTACGTGATGATGATGATGATGATGCAGACTTCAAACCAGTTAGGCTCAGTGATTTAGTTTTTTGCATTGGTGTCTGTCTCAGACTCTTAGTGGGCCTCATACATGTTCCAGGGGTAGAGGGTGTGGGCGCTACCACTGCAGTGCTGCTGCCAGGGGTACTGGGTGTACCAGAAAAAATGGCTGTCGATTCTTCACTTCCCCCCTGCACGATCAGCCTCTCACCATCATTAGATGCAATATGAAGGGATACATTTGGATTTTTTTTGGCTTCCTCAATGTCACTTAGGTGCTTATACCACTGGGCAGGGTGGTGTCGTTTGAGATGACCTCTCTGGCCTCCGGTACCTTAGTTGGAACCAAGCTTACCCCGACTAACTAATGTCTGCTGGTGGTGGAGGAGCTCTTTTGACTTTCAATGCCAGATGAAGTGGAGGATGGGCGTGGCTGAATTTGTTTCTGTAGTTGACTTACAGCACCACTACTTGAGGTAATGGAGGTTGAGCTGGATGGAGGTCCATGCCGGCCCTTCGGAGGAGAAAATATGGAAGCTGTAGGTCGTTTTGGTGTTGTAGTTAACTGCGTTGGTGGTGGCACCAGTGCCACGCCGCCCACATGATCATCCCGCTCAGCAGCCATTCGGGATAGGGTTAAAATGTCTGTCTGCTCCATGCCCGCTGGGGCTTCAGCGGCGTCTGTGATGACTGGGTCGTCATCACTGTTCATCAGCAGCACAAGACACCACTTCTTGTTCGTCATCATCACCCATAAGTCGAAGCCTTGAGGGAACCTTTCTTTTAGGCTTAGCTACCTTTGTCGGCTCATGGCATGCCTCACTCTCAGACTGCATTTGTGGGTTCCAATCAGGATCAAGGTCATCAGAATGAAGGGGTCTTGAAGAAGAACTTGTAGTAGTAGTAGCCCTCCTTGACCTTTTTCTTGCTGGGGATCTGGTAGCCAATGGTGGATCATCATCAGGAGGAGTGCCTTCCTCGGATAATACCTCTGATTCAATATCAATTTCCTGATGTGCCCCTACTTCTGTAGGAACAAGCGTTGTAGGCAGTTGTGCCGCTACATGACCCTCTACTTGCACCTCTCCATGCACTTCTACTTGCGCCTATCCTTGCCCATGTACTTGCGCCTCTCCTTAACCATGTACTTGCGCCTCTCCTTGCCCATGTACTTGCGCCTCTCCTTGCCCATGTACTTGCGCCTCTCCTTGCCCATTTACTTGCGCCTCTCCTTGCCCATGTAATTGGGCTTGTACTAGTTGCACTTGTGGTTGTCGTTGCGGCTGTGGTTGTTGAACACTTGCCAGCTGAGTTACACCCGGCGTTGATTGGATGGTACTTTCTTGTGATGAGCCAAGATCACTGGTCGATGGTGATTCAACAACCAAAGTGGCTGCCGCAGCAGCACTCATGGTGGTCTTGGACCTAAGTTGGCATGGTGGCACTGAGCCCAATGAAGCGGAGGTGCTGCTTCGAGCTTGGTTCCCGGCAGGCACCGCTGCTGCTGCAGGCGTAGTTTTTTTTTCTCCCAAAAAAGGTGTCGGTGGGCACACCAGTCTTCTTGGTAGGTGGTGCCACTTGCTTCTTCTGCTCCTTCTTACTGGCAGTGGCACTGGCAACTTTCTTCGCTGAGGCGCTACTGCCACCTTTCTTTGGGCCCATCTTCTTCAGATGTCAGAACAGCAGGCCGCAGTTGCACGAGTTGCAGAGTTGTCTTGTCTGTGGCCACACGTGACGTCGTGTGACGTTGTGCTGCACACACCGCTGCAGGACTTCTTCCTGGCACTGGTGGTTCTCTTATGCACCTAAAAGCAATGGAAAACAGAGGTACATCAGTTATGAAACCCAAAAAATCGAAAAACACATAAAAATCACCACAATCTCATGCCATCCATGCCCTCAGTGATGTTTAAATTCAAGACACCCCACAGAAAGACTAGGCCCATGCACCACTGAGTACCCCTGGGCATAATGGATGAAAGCTAGGCAAACTGGGCGCAGGCCTGAGCACACTGCCTGCCTTCAAAATGGCCCCTTCACACCCAGCACATGGCCAGGCCCTGCCTGTACCAGCCCTCAAAATGGCCCCCACCCACATGGCCAGTCCCCAACAACACCCCAGAAAATCAAAAAATACATAAAAATCACCACAATCCCATGCCATCCATGCCCTCAAGGAAGTTTAAATTCAAGACACCCCACAGAAAGACTAGGCCCATGCACCACTGAGTACCCCTGGGCATAATGGATGAAAGCTAGGCAAACTGGGCGCAGGCCTGAGCACACTGCCTGCCTTCAAAATGGCCCCTTCACACCCAGCACATGGCCAGGCCCTGCCTGTACCAGCCCTCAAAATGGCCCCCACCCACATGGCCAGTCCCCAACAACACCCCAGAAAATCAAAAAATACATAAAAATCACCACAATCCCATGCCATCCATGCCCTCAAGGAAGTTTAAATTCAAGACACCCCACAGAAAGTCTAGGCCCATGCACCACTGAGTACCCCTGGGCATAATGGATGAAAGCTAGGCAAACTTGGTGCAGGCCTCAGCACACTGCCTGCCTTCAAAATGGCCCCTTGACCCAAAGCACACGGCCAGGCCCTGCCTGTACCAGCCCTCAAAATGCCCCCACCCACATGGCCAGATCCCCAAAACACCCCAAAAAATCAAAAAACACGTAACAATCACCACAATCCCATGCCATCCATGCCCTCAATGATGTTTAAATTCAAGACACCCCACAGAAAGTCTAGGCCCATGAACCACTGAGTACCTCTGGCCATAATGGATGAAAGCTAGGCAAACTGGGTGCAGGCCTTGCACACTGCCTGCCTTCAAAATGGCCCCTTGACCCCCAGCACATGGCCAGGCCCTGCCTGTACCAGCCCTCAAAATGGCCCCACCCACATGGCCAGTCCCCAACAATACCCCCAAAAATCGAAAAACACATAAAAATCACCACAATCCCATGCCCTCAATGATGTTTAAATTCAAGACACCGCACAGAAAGACTAGGCCCATGCACCACTGAGCACCCCTGGGCATAATGGATGAAGCTAGGCAAACTGGGCGCAGTCCTCAGCACACTGCCTGCCTTCAAAATGGCCCCTTGACCCCCAGCACATGGCCAGGCCCTGCCTGTACCAGCCCTCAAAATGGCCCCCACCCACATGGCCAGTCCCCAACAACACCCCAAAATATCGAAAAACACATAAAAATCACCACAATCCCATGCCATCCAAGCCCTCAATTATGTTTAAATTCAAGACACCCCACAGAAAGATTAGGCCCATGCACCACTCACTACGCCTGGGCCTACCAGCTAGTGAGGCTTTACAGGCAACCCAAAATAAAAAAATAAAAATCAACATATAACAGTGAGCTAAAATTCCATGACATAAATGAGAATTAAGTTAAAAAAAATATCACAGAAACAGTTGTATCATGCACCCATGACTAACCCTGGGCCTACTGGATGCTGTGGATATCCACCACAATATATATTTTATTAAAGTTGTGAAAAAAGTTTTAGAACTGTAGTTGCCTCAACTGCAATGCTCCAAACAAATAACACCAACTTGCTTGAAAAATCTCAAGTCCAAAAGTGATCCAAACTCCAAAGTCCAAAAAGTCCTCAAATACAAATCCAGCAGCAGTCACAGAAAGTAATCATTCCAGCTCAACAGCCAAATGAAAAGTGACCAGTACATGCACAAAGCACTGGGAGGAGCCTGCTACACAGGAACAGGAAGTTGGAGACGCTGAGGCACTTTCTTCCTCCCACCCCACCCGAAAAAATGTACTCCTGCACCAAAAGTGCAGTCAAATGTCAATCTGAGGAGGTATTCTGATCAAAATCAACATTTTGACAAGGTTTATGCTTCCTGCGGTGGATTTCTGGTGCAGAATTGCAATTTTTGCAATTTCAGGAATGCGAGCTGTTAGAACCTCCCGCCGCAAGTCAGCTGCGCGCCGTCGCGGGCATTTAGGACGTACTCGCGTTCGTCGTGCAAGATGGCAAGCCGCGATTACATAATTGCGTTCGAAAAACTCTCGCGCGATCAAGCAGCAAGATCGAAAATGGCGCCGCACGCGCAAAACCGGGAGAAAAACAACTCGGCAGGCTCAGAGTCAACGCCGCGCGCGCAATATTGTATTTTTCAAGTGCGACCAAGCAAAATAATTTGTAGCTTGCGAATTTGCGGATTTTGGGGAAAAACCGCGAGATTCGCGGATCGCAAAATCGTCAAAAATCCGCAAATTCGCCTGCAAAACAGATTTTACGCCCACACTTACTTCTATTAAGCTCATGCTAACTTAACACAGTCCATCTCCATGACAAGAGGGATGGTGGGAGGATTCGTCCTTGGGGGATCCCAAGTGTGACCTGAGTTGGTCTCGAGAGACAGGAGTTGATTTTAATTTGTTGCAAACGGTGCTGCAGGAAGGAAGTGAACCATTTTAATACTAAGCCATTATTGTCAGAGTGCCTCTTCAAAGTCTCAAGTAACGCTGGATGATTTATGGTGTTCAATACCGCAGATAGGTCAATAAGGATGAGGAGGCAGTCTTCACCTTCACCTAAGGCTCTGTGGATATCGTCAGGAATATTTAGCATCGCTGTTTCTGTGCTACAACCTTTCCTGAATCCCGATTGAAAGGTGTTGAGGAGGTTGAAATCGTCAATGTGTTTATTGAGTTGTTGGAGCACGCACTTCTCAAATGTTTTAGCTAGGAAAGGTAGGTTAGAGATGGGTCTGAGGTTGTTGAGATCGTTGGGGTCGGCTCCTGGTTTCTTGAGTATGGGTGTGATTTGTCCTAGTTGAAAGGAGTCTGGGACACAGCCTGATGTGTGAGAGGAGTTGATGGTTTTGTCCAGAAAGGAGTAATGATGTGATTGAGTTGTTTTACTATTGTGGATGGTAGAGGGTCCATAGTGTGGGAAGAGGGCTTTAACCTTGCAATTATGTGGAAGACCTTGTTTTACGACATGAGCTCAAAGTCTGACCAGTGACCATTATTTTTTGGTTGGAGGCAGACCTGGTTGTTCTTGGTATGATCTCTTTCTGTTGGGCCCACAGAGCTTGAAGGGTGACAGGATAAGAGGGAGGGAGGATTTGAGGTTTGGATGAAGGTTTGTTCAATATTTGTTACTTTATCTGTGAGGAAGCAGGCAATTTATTTGCAACGCTCTTTGGTGGCTTTGATTTCGTGTGAGGATGTGCCTTTTGTTTGACTTTTAACAATGTTGAAGAGTTCTCTAGGTCTATTCTTCAATTCTTTGCCTGGTCTAGTTGGTTGAGGAAGTAGGAGGCCTTTTCTCTGAAGATGTGTTTTTATAGGCCAGCCACGCAGATCTGAGTTGCGTTAGGTGTAAAGTCGATGAGTTTTGCCTCCAAGTCCTTTCCGACTGTCTGAGATGTTGTCTTTCGTTATTAAGATCCACGTTGAACCAATATTTAGATTTGATTGGTCTCAGCTGTTTGAGTTTAAGTGGTGCTACTGGATCTAATACCTTGGTCATTGTTGAATTAAAGTGAGCTGTGAGGTTCTCAGCCAACAAAGTGGAAGGCTGGAGCAGCATAACTGCACTTTTAACAATGTTGAAGAGTTCTCTAGGTCTATTCTTCAATTCTTCGCCTGGTCTAGTTGGTTGCGGAAGTAGGAGGCCTTTTCTCTGAAGATGTGTTTTTTATAGGTCAGCCGCGCAGATCTGAGTTGTGCTAGGTGTAAAGTTGATGGGTTTTGTCTACAAGTCCTTTCCGACTGTCTGAGATGTCGTCTTTCGTTATTAAGATCCACGTTGAACCAATATTTAGATTTGATTGGTCTCAGCTGTTTAAGTTTAAGTGGTGCTACTGGATCTAATACCTCGGTCATTGTTGAATTAAAGTGAGCTGTGAGGTCCTCAGCAAACAAAGTGGAAGGCTGGAGCTGCAGAAGGGCATGAATCCTGGATTCAAGTTCAGTTATTGGGACTTTTGATGTTCCTGGTCCAGTGCAGGATGGTAGATGGTGTGAAATTTATTAGGCGTGGTGCCTTTGTCGTGAGTTCAACACTCAGGTACTCAAGAGTCCGGTATTCTGTAGGTTTTAGTGTGATAAGCTGTATTCCTGCTTTGTGAATGATGGCGAGTCCGCCACCTGTTTTGATCGGTCTGTCCTGTCTGATGATGTTGTAACCTGGGGGGGCCAGTATGTCTAGAATGGGGATAGAGTGGTCATTGAGGCAGCATTCTGTGAGGAATGCGGTGTCTATTTCATGAGCGAGTGAAACTTCAGCAATGTCTGTGGCGTGTTGTACTGCTGATCTACAGTTGAGGAGCATGCAAGATAGAGGACGGGGAGTCTCAATGTTGGTATGGATTGTGTGGATAGAAGTATATTGAGCTGGAGGTGATAGTGTAGTAGTAGTAGCCAGTAGTGTAATCCCCTTTTCCTGACTTAGAAGCAAGGGTCCCTATTTGGTCATAGGTGTATACCATTGCCAACTAGAGACCCCAAGTTCTAACAATCAAAAATAGAGGAGTTAGAAGCAAAAAGTCAGGGGTAATCACACCAAGAAATGCCAAAACGAATATGTGTCCCCTCCAGCCAAAAAGTGGGGGGAACTACCCACCCTCATGGGAGTTCTCATCACTAAGGCGGATAAATCTAGACAGACCATCAGCATTGGCGGGTTGGTCCAAGCCCTCATCATTCAATTGTGAGAGTATTGCTCCCACACCTAGCTCTGAAGCATCTGTCTGCACCACAAACTATTTGGAGAAATCAGGAGCCTTGAGCACGGGCGCCGTGATTATGGCAGCTTTCAGTGCATCAAAAGCGGTCTGGTAGGCATCAGTCCAGATCCCCTTCTTGGGCTGTTTCTTTGAAGTCAATTCTGTCAAGGGGCAAAAATGGTGCCATACCCCTTCACAAACCGTCTGTAATACCCAGTGAGTCCTAAAAAGGCCCCCACTCCTGTCTGGGTCTTGGGGGGTTCCCAAGCCAGAATGGTATACATTTTTGCCTGTAGGGGCGCCACCTGGTGGCTCCCTACCCAGTGTCCTGCGTACACCACAGAACCCTGCCCTATCTGGCATTTACTTGCCTTGATAGTTAGGCTTGCCCTCTGCAAGGCCTTAAACACTTCACAGAAGTGTTGCAAATGTTCCTCCCAAATGGAGCTGAAGACAGCAATGTCATCCAGGTAGGTGGAGCTGAATTCCACCAAGCCCACTCAGCACCTGGTTAACCAGGGGTGTTTTTTTAACCCAAATGGTATAAACCCTGAACTGCCAGTGCCCCTATGGCGCTGAGAATGCTGACCTCTCTTTGGCCCCCTCGGTCAAGGCAATCTGCCAGTACCCAGACATCAAGTCAAATGTACTGAGGCATCGGGCAGCTCCCAGCCGATCCACAAGCTCATCAGCTCTGGCGATGGGAGAAGCGTCAGTCTTGGTGACCACATTGAGTCCACGGTAATCTACACAGAACCGGAGTTTTTGGGTGGCACCTGGTGCAGCAGCTTTTGACACAAGGACCACTGAGCTAGCCCAGGGGCTGCTGAATGACTCAATCACCCCTAGTGCCAGCATCTTGGTAACGTCCTCCTTGATGCTGGCCCCGACCTTATCAGCTATTCTGTAAAATGTTTGTTTTACAGGCAGACTGTCTCCAGCGTCCACATCATGGATGCACCAATGGGTGACTCCTGGGGTCAGGGAGAGCAGGGGGGTGTATTGACCCAATACCTCTGCTGTTACAGGGTCAGGGTAGGCGAGAGGTTCACTCCATCCACTGACCCTTCCTTCTCCTTGGCTGACAGGTAGTCAGGAAGAGGTTCACTCTCCTCTTCTGCCCCGTCATCTGTAGCCAAGAGCATGGTCACCTCACACCTCTCAAAGTGGGGTTTGAGGTGGTTCACATGGAGGACCCTCAAAGGGTTTCTAGGAGACTGTAAGTCAACCAGGTAGGTCACGTTGCTCCAGCGCTCCACCACCTCATAAGGCCAGTCCACTTGTCCTAGAGCGCCCAAGGTTCCACTGGCGCCATCACCCACACTTTCTGCCCAAGATGAAACTTGACCAGAATGCATTCTGGTCGTACCACCCTTTAATTTCTACCTGGCTGGCTTCTAGATTCGCCTGAGCGAGTTGCCTGAAATGCCTAGTTTGGTTCCTGAAGGCCAGCATGTAGCTATATACATCCTGGGGAGGTTTACTAGGAGCCATCTCCCAGCCCTCCTTCACCAAACTCATGGGTTCTCTTACATGGTGCCCATCCAGGAGCTCAAAGGGACTGAACCCTAAGGACTTTTGTGGCACCTCTCTGTAAACAAACAGCAGGCATGGTAGGAGGATGTCCCACGTACATCTCATGGGTTACTCAAGACCCATAATCATGCCCTTCAGGGACCGGTTACATCGCTCAACCAGCCGTTACCCCGGGGTTGGTAAGGCGTAGTGAACTTGTAGGTTACACCGTACTCCTTTCACAGAGAGTTCATATATCTAGATAGGAAATTAGAAGCCCTGTTGAACACCACCTCTCTGGGGAATCCCACACAGGAGAAAATCTCCATTAGTGCACAGCCCACCACAGGGGCTTTCACTGTCCTGAGAGGGATGGCTTCCAGCTACTGGGTGGCATGGTCCACCAAGACCAGGATGAACATAATGCCTATGGCGGTCTTTGGATCCAGAGGCCCCACAATGTCAATGCCTACCCTTTCAAAGGGGGTGCTGACTACAGGGAAAGGTTGGAGGGGAGCCTTGCTCTTCTTTCCACTCTTACCACTTGCCTGGCAAGTCTGACAGGCCCAGCAATGAGTATCAGAACTCTTGCGTATTTGAGGCCAGTAGAAGTGGATGACAAGCGTCTCAAAGGTCTGGTCTGCGCCAAATGTCCTGCTAAAGGTACATCACGAGCCAACCCTAGTAAGAAGGCTCTAAAGTGCTGGGGTACCTCCAGAACAGACTTAGGCTCACTGTATAGGAGATCGTTCTCCTAGGAAATCAAGTGTAAACTAGACGGAACACCTGCTGCCTGGTTTGCTGCCTGTTGCCGCACATCTAAAGGAGAAGGGCACTTTTTCTGCTCCTCACAGAATTCCTCCCTGGAGGGCCCTCCCTCCTGCTGCCATTCGGTCAGCTCAGGTAGGTCCCCCAGTTCACTGCTACTTGCTTCCCCATAGGCTCCAAGGCATCCCCTCAAGGTTTTCCTCTTCCTCGACCATGGGAACTTTGGGGGTGTGGTTTTCCATGCCCCTTCTCTTTAAAGCAGCCACCTGTTTCAGGCTCCAGCTCCTCTTGAACTCCTTTACTGGCAGCCATAGACCGAGTTGCCACACAAGACCACTCAGTCAGACCCAACATCTCCAAATGCGCCTGGCGCTCCACCTCTCTCCAGAGGGAACTCTCCAGGTCATTCCCCAGTAGACAGTCTATAGGCATGGACAAACTTACAACAACCTTCACAGTACCTGAGACACCCCACTCAAAGGAAACTAGCGCCACCTTGCAGAGTTGTACTGAGTTGTCTGTAGCAACTACAGGGTGAAGTACATTGGGAATCACCTGCTCCTCAGATACCCAAGGACACCTGAGAGATGTTAAACTGGCTTCTGTGTCTCTCAGAGCATCCAACCTCCTTCCATTGATGGTCACTCACTGCCTGTACTTCTTAGTATTCTCAGGCAGAGAAATGTCCTATACCATCTCTAGATCTCCTAATGAGACCAGGGTCCAAACTGCTTGCTCCTCCCCATTCCAAGGACTCGATTCCTCCCCCTCACTAAGCCCAGTGTTGGAGCACCAGTGGGAACAGATGACTTCTTGGGGCATTTAGGGGCAATATGACCCACTTCTTTATAGAAATAACAAGTAGGAGGACCTCTATTGTCCCGCTTGCCCTTATGGGATCAGGACCTCTTAGCCCTGGGGGACTGGGATCCTTTTACCAGGAAACTGCAAGGGGCCCTTTAGAGAATCCCTTGTGGTTACCCTTGTCCTCCGCCACCTTCTGCGGGGGACTCTGTGAACTTTTGGTGGTGGTACCTCCAATCCCCTAGTGGACCCTGGTGCTGGTCCAGCGGTCCCCCGCTTCAGCAAGCTTACCGGGATCAGTCAGTTCACTGTCTGAAAGATGCGGGCGCAGCTCTGGAACACACAGACTACTCAAGTGCTCCCAACTAATTAAATCGCATAAGCCCTTCAAAATTTTATAAGTTATCCTGCTGCCCATCATCAAGCCATCCAGTGCACACGTGTACACATTCACACACTCAACCCAAGTACTGGATTCCAGTTTCTTGAAGTTCCTGAATTTCTGCCCGTACTGTTCAGGAGTAAGCCTACACCTGAGGCATAAAGCCTCCTTCATATTGGGTGTAGGTCAGCGTTCCCGCCCTCTCTAAAGGGGGTAAAACATCCCACCCAGAAGCCTCAAAGGGCCAGATGTAGGTAAATCCTTTTTTGCGACTCTTAAATACCGACTCATACCGAATCGGTATTTTAGAATCGGAAAACGGGATCTAGATAAAATGTCGGCAAAATTTACCGATTCGGTACCATTCGGAAAATCCAATCAGTATTTACCGAATCAGCCTTCTGGCCCATAGGAATGAAGGTGAACAGACAAAATATCGACTCCAAAATATCGACTGGACATAATATCGACTTTTAAATATAGACTGGACAAAATATCGACTGGACAGAATATCGACTACAAAAATATCGTTTTTAAGGTAAGTGAAGTAATATCGACTGTATAAAATATAGATAGCAAAAATATCGAATTTTTAATAATATATAATACTTTATAGTGTATTTTTATGTAATAATATGTGTGAAAAGTGTGTATTAATGTTATAAAATATTTTATTACATGATTTTTGTTTTTATAATAATTGCGTAATGTAATTCTGTAGCGGGTTGTGGGTTTATAGGGGAATAGGGTGGGAAGTAATTTAATAATAATTAATTAATTAATATATGTTTGCAAATATTTTTATTAATAATTAATTGGTAATTAATTAATATTAATTAGTTAATTAATTAATATATTTTAGACATTTTTTTTATTAGTAATTATTTGGTAATTAATTAATTGTAATTAGTTAATTACATTAATTAGAGTAAATTTTAAATATATATATTTTGTGTTATTGTAAAGTAATTAATTGGGGTAAAATAATATTAATTATTAAATTAATTACAGCTAATGTGCTAATATATTTACTTTATTGTTATTGTTAATTAATAATTAATTGGTAATTAAATAATATTGATTAATTTTGGGTAATGGAGTATTTTTAGGGTTCAGGGTCAGTTTTCAGTTTTTGGGTAAAGGGGTATTTTTAGGGTTCAGGGTCAGTTTTCAGTTTTTGGGTAAAGGGGTATTTTTAGGGTTCAGGGTCAGTTTTCAGTTTTAGGGTAAATGGGTATTTTTAGGGTTCAGGGTCAGTTTTCAGTTTTAAGGTAAAGGGGTATTTTTAGGGTTCAGGGTCAGTTTTCAGTTTTTGGGTAAAGGGGTATTTTTAGGGTTCAGGGTCAGTTTTCAGTTTTTGGGTAAAGGGGTATTTTTAGGGTTTAGGGTCAGTTTTTAGTTTTTGGGTAAAGGGGTATTTTTAGGGTTCAGGGTCAGTTTTGGGTTTTTGGGTAAAGGGGTATTTTTAGGGTTTAGGGTCAGTTTTGGGTTTTTGGGTAAAGGGGAATTTTTAGGGTTCAGGGTCAGTTTTCAGTATCTTATTTAATTATAGTATGTTACTATATATATATGTTTTAACAAATAATATTGTAAAAAATTTTTTAATTACTTTCATTTATTATTTAATTATTATAAGTTAATGTAAGTATTTTTAAGTATATTTTAGTAATTACATTTTAATTTTAATTTAATTTAACACTGTTTTTTATAAAGTCGATATTTTTTACAACTATATTATTGTAAACGATATTTTGTACTCGATATTTTTGTACTTACCTGTTTGTAGATACAAACTCGATATTTTGACTGTCGATATTTTGTCCACGATATTTTGGCTAGTCGATATTTTGACCCTCGATATTATTTCAGTGATCCAGGAATGAATGGGATTTACCGAATCGGTATTTACTGAATTGGTAAATACTGATTCGGTAAATACCGATTCGGTAAATACCGAATCGGCAGTTCAAAATATTGACATGTGAGCCTGCCAACCAATATGGGACACCCACCACACCCCACAACAAAGGCTCAGAGTAACCAACCAATCAGATTGAAGCACCCATCCCCAGTACCTGGGAGTGGTCACACTCATGCAGGTGCAGAGCAACTGAACAATTTGCAGATCAGGATGAAACTGAGAGGAGCTGGCTTTCCAGAGCTTACCAGGTACACAGAATGGAGTCTCAGGAAGGGCAAAAGGATGGTGGAGAGCGCAAAAGAAAAATAAAATTCAGCCCAGCAGAACTGCAGGTGCTTATGGAAGAAATTGTAAAGCACAACACCCACATTTTTGGGAAACAGTCTCTGTATGTTTTAGAGTCTGTTAGGAGAAACACATGGCTTGACATACAGGCAAAGGTCAATGCCATTAAGGTGACGCACAGGGAGATCGACGACATCAAGAAAAGATGGTGCAACCTGCGCATCATCACCAAGAAGAAGATTGCTGCCCAAACTAAGGAAGCTCGTGTAACAGGAGGTGGAAAAAACAGAGCACCAAAACTAACTGAGCTTGAGGAGCTCGTCGAATCAACCCTGGAGCCAGAATGCATACATGGAATTGGTGACTTGGATAGTTCTGCCAGAGCAACAAAAAAACAAGGTAAGATGCATGGACCTTAATCCCCACCCATTACCCTGACCCCCTTCCGCACTGTGTGTAAGCATTATACTCCTGAACAGCTTTTACTGGGGGCCAGCAATGGATCATGGGAGACGTAGTCATTGTTACATACATGCAATGCATACACCATACAAATCAGCAAGGCATGCCACACACAACTTCAAGCACACAATGTACACTAGGCAAATGTGTGCAATCAATTTATTGAAGAAATACACACAGGTGTACAACACCATTGATCCTATGTCCATATGTTTTCACAGGAGAGTCCTCACGCAGTACAGCACCAGAAAGGGAGGAGAGGGCACCAGCACCTAAAAGGAAGGAGAAAGAAAAAAAGCGCAGGTCATAGCGCTGTAGAGGGAGACAACAACACATCCCAAGAAGCTTCAACATCTGAGCGAGCCACAACACCTCTGCAGCAATCCCCTCCATTGTTCGGAACCCCTGAGTTGGAAGCACTACCGCTTTCGCCAACACCAATGACCAAGTCGTCCATGCAGGGAAGGGCAAGGAGGGCTGATGGGCCCCCTCTGAGGATTCTGCAAACCTCAGATGAAGAGGATGAGGAGGGCGAAATACAAAGCATTCCACCTGTGGCTGAGAAGGCCAGGCAGCAGAGTTCAGCAGGCGCTGTGCGAGCCAGTGTCCTTGGCAGAAGGGCACGTGAGAGTGGCAAGGGGCAGGAAGGAGAGAGCATCTTCTGTGGGCTGGAGTCCACAATGGTGAAAGTACAGCGCCTGCAGGCGAAGGCAATGTTGGCCGTGCACAGGCAGGTGCGCAGCGTCAATTACAAACTGTCACACATTGACAAAGGAATAGGCAACATTGCTAGGAGCATGGAGACAATTGCCAAGGGGATGTCAGACATTACTCAGTACATGGCTGCACTGTCTGACAAGTTAGACAGGGACCACTTAGAGCATTGCAGAGAGCGGCAGCGTATGCGGCAGCAGTCCATGGCCCTTAACCGCTTTGCCACAGCAACATCACTGCTGTGCGGGCGTTCTATAACTATGCAGGATGCAATAGTGCACTGCTGCACAGACTTAACAAGGGGTATGGGTGGAGTTACCTCTGCAATGGAGCAGATGCTCACGAATCAAACAGGCACTGCTGGTGACACAGGTGTGGAAGAGACAGAAGGGTCCACCAGCAGGAGTGGCTCCGGCACACCTGTACCAGAGATGCGCAGGAGCGTCAGGCACAGCAATGCTGAGTCAGCCCCCAGCCAAGATATGGATACCCAGCCTCGTAAATCCCGCAGTGTAATGCCTTAACCCAACAGGACTGCTCCCAGTGAGGGTAACTGTGCACATGCAGTCATGGACACAGACATTGCAGGACAATGGTGTTTGTTGATTTGCATGCTGTAGTGAAATTTAAACCACATTCTTCAAACACTATACCTGTCTGTGTCTCATTAATAACCTAGAAATAACGACGTGTGATCTCTGCCCGTTTCAATCTACCATCTGTTGCTGCTGCTCCTGTTGCTTGGGGCTCTGCCTGTTCTTGGTCATCATCAATGTCCTTGTGATGTGTCACCTCCACCTCTGTGCCTTCTTTGGTGGCAAGATTGTTCAACATGGCACAGGTCACTATTATCTTGCAACACAGGATGGGGGTGTACTGCCGTGCACCTCCACTCTTGTGAAGGCAGTGGAACCTGCTTTTGAGTAGTCCAAATGTGCGCACCACTCCTGGTAGTTGGATTGAGGTAGGGTGTGAGCACAAAGGAACCCAGGGCGTATGCACTGTCGCCTATGGGGAAAAAGAGAGCGCCATTAGTTACATATGCATCACACATACATCTGCCATGACTATCAGGGTGTGTCACTGTTGTTTACCTAGCAGATATCCATCGCCAAAATCTCCAGCAACAAGCCGTGTGTATATCCCACTATTCCGGAAGATGTAGGAGTCATGGGTACAACCTGGAAATTTGGCCACTATGTCTATGATGATGTTGGCAGCATTGCATATCACCTGCACATTGATGGAGTGCGTTGACTTACGGTTTCTGTAGATGTGTTCAGTGGCTGCAGGTGGACAGAGTGGAAAGTGGGTGCCATCTATGCAGCCTATCACGTGAGGGAAGTGTGCCAGTTGATAGGAATCAGGTTTTGATTTTGCAAGTTCCAGAGTTGTGACAGGGAACCGGATGTAATGTTCCATTCTCTGCGTCATGGCCTCCAGGAAGTTCCGGAAAAATCTTGATAGGCAGCTCTGGGACACACCACCAACTGCAGCAATCACACTCTGGTAGCTTCCAGAGGCAAGCAGGTGTAGGCTGCAGAGCACCTGCACATGGGGTGGGATGGCGTTGGCCCTGGGTGTTGGGTGATCCAGGTATGGGTGGAAGTCCCTAATCAAGTCCGGGATGGTTCTGGGGTGTAGCCTGTACCTCTTCAGTATCTCTGGCTCAGTCAGTTGGAATAGGGTGATCCTCTGCCTGTAGACCTGCTCCTCCCTTCTCCAAACCCTCTCTCCTGCTGCCTGTAGCCGTTGCCGCCTCCGAATCACATAGGATGCCGCCATTCATGCAAAACTGTTGCATTTTGGGCCGCTTTTTAGGTCTCGTCCTCGAGACCTATTGTCGTTGAAATGCCTCTCAAGGGAGACAGACCAGGGCACGCGCGCTGATTAGGGTCTGAGGACGCGCAAGTCCAGCCCGGTGCCGTGTACATCTCCTAAACACATTCACAACAAGTGAGCTTCTCGCAATCGTGCGCACACTCATACAGCGACATTCATGCATGCACACACACAGACACACATGCGCACACACACACCCATGCACACCCACACACACACCCCTACAACTAAGTAGTCGCACAGGAGGCTGCCGAGTGAGGAGCTCCCGGGTTGGGGATATCCCCCTATTTATCACAACATCCACCCCCAAACCACTAAAGTCTATTTCCTAGTGTCTTACCGGCCGGATTCAAACTCCTGAGTTCCGACGTCCATTACCTCGACTGCCTCTCCATTCTTCAGCAGGCTAGAGCCCTCCAACTCTGCCTCCCTGCTCTTCAGCAGCACAGAGCCCTCCGACTCTGATGTTCGGCGAATCCACCACCTCCAGGCGGATCGAAACTACGGCTCCCTCCTCTACAACGAAGACAACATTTGTTCCTGGAAGTGGGGACACTCGAGCTGCCGGTACTGAATAATGAACAGGATTGCTCTCCTTGTTTAAGAATAGTGCACAGCTTCGCGCAATGCATGCCGGGCTCAAGTCGGGCCAGTGACAGCGAAGACACCACGCCTATGAAAACTCGTGTTTTTACTTTCACTTTCTTTGACTAGCGTTGCTTTCTCACCTATTTGCTGCAAAGCTGTGCACTTTTCTTTGAGTCCTCACCTCTCTAGCTTGAGAGGCTGGGATGTAAACACGCCCTGGCACTGAGACTAGTCATCAGCTGCCCCTGTCTTTTCGTGGCCCGCATGAGCCTGGATTGCCCCACGTGGTACGTTGGCTGAGTCAGGAGAATGGCCACCGGCTTCTCATTCAGGGCCGGTACCGCCACCGCCACCCTGGGGGCGACCACAGGAGGCACCTCCACAGGTGGATGGGGCTTCTCATTCGGAGCGGTGGCGTCAAGGTAAGGAGATTCATTGAGTCTGCCCTATTTGTCTGTCTTTCGAAGTTAGATAACCTGAGGCTATTCAACACCAGTGCTGACGTTCTTGCTCCTTTTTATATGTACCCCCACCCATGTTGTAGCCCCCATCTTCGAGAATTGCAGAGGATGGCTAGATGTGTTTTATTAAGCTGTAACCTGAAACTTGTTTCTCTTTGTTAATAATAATAATAAAGTAGTTTCTAAAGCGCCTGGTGACGCCTTCCCGGCGTGTTTCCGCACTGTGGAGAACAAGTTATCAGCAACCGACAGCCCAAATCCCTCCACCTGTAGCTGCTTATAGATTATATAGGTGTGTTTTCAGCAGAGTTCTAAATTTAGTTTCAGATTTTTCCAGTCTTAGGGATGTCGGGAGTGCGTTCCAGTTTTTTGCCACTACAGCTCTGAAAGAGCGACCACCGAGTTTCGCTCTTTTTACAGGGGGGATCGTCAGCAGACCCATCCCCTCTGAGCGAAAGGCTCTGGTCGGCTCATACCTAAGTACTAGATCCTGAAGATAGGGTGGAGCTTTATGTTGGAGTATTCTATGGCACATTAAGAGAGCTTTGAACATCACTCTTTTCCTGACCGGTAGCCAGTGTAGGGCCGCTAACGCTGGTTTCGATGCTGCTCTTCTAGGGAGTCTTGGAACAAGACGAGCTGCTGTGTTTTGGAGGACTTGTAGGCGCTCTAGACTGTGTTCGGTAGCACCCAGAAACAAGACGTTCCCGTTGTTCATACGGGATGTCACCAGCGCCTGAGTCAAAGTGCGGCTGGCATCCAGAGGGAGTAGGTCAAGGGTGCGATTTAGTGTTTTCAGAACCCCGAAACACTTTCCCACGAGGCGACGGATGTGGCCTTCGTAGGATAGAGTGGGATCAACCCATATTCCCAAGTTTTGGCTTCCTTACAGGGGACAGGCATAGGACCCAGACACGTTGGCCACCAGTCTGGAATCCAGCTCCTTTTGCTCCCACCCACAACCATTACCTCCGTTTTGGATCCATTTAGTTTCAAGCAATGTGCGTCCATCCATTCTGCTAATGCTTGCATGCAAGCCTTAAAATTGGATGCTGCCGTTGATGGTGCTTGAGACAGAGAGATCAGCAGTTGGGTGTCATCTGCGTAGGAGACCAACTCTACCCCATACGCTTGCACCACTTCGGCCAAGGGGGGTCATGTACAGATTGAAAAGAGTTGGACTCAGGGCAGAGCCCTGAGGTACCCCCTGTTCTAAGGCCATCTCTGCTGACCTACAAGAGCCTTGTTGTACCTGAAAGCTTCTACCTGTGAGGAAGGACTTCAGCCACCCAGTGCAGACCCCATGACACCTGCTTTGACTAGACACTGTAGTAAGATGGAATGGGCTACAGTGTCAAATGCCACACTGAGGTCAAGCATCACCAATGCCATGGTGTTGCCGGCATCCGCCCCACGTCTCAGGATTTTCGTCGCTCTCAGGAGGGCCGTCTCCGTCGAGAAGCCCGCCCGGAAGCCCGATTGAGAGGGGTGCAGGATATTACTTTTCTCTAAGTGTGTCATTAGTTGACAGTTAGCCACTTTCTCCGCCACTTTGGCTAAATATGGGAGCAGAGAAATAGGTCTCAGATTCTCCAGTGTGTCATGGCTTATGTTGGGCTTTTTCTTTATGGGAAACACAATCGCTTTTTTCCAGTCCTCAGGGAGATTTTCCGTGGAAAAAGAGATTTGGGGTATATGCCTGATGTACAGCTCCAGAACCGAGAGGCTTTCTCCCATCACCCTAGAAGGGGCCGGGTCTCGAGGGGAACCCGATTTGAATCCCTGACAGAGGCTACAAAGCATCTCTGGCGGAGGAACCGAGAAGAGTTTTAATCCCCCATCTGTGTTGTCTGCTGCCCTGATTACTTCAAATTTTGTTCCATCTTCTGTTTTTTTGGAGAAGGTCGCATATATGTTTCTGACCTTTCCTGCAAAGTACTCAGTTATTTTGTTCGACTCTGCTACCGAGTCAGTATCATGGGTGCTTGAGTTAAGTACCACCGAGATCTCTTTGAAAATTTTAAAAAGCTCTTTCAATTAGTTTTCTGCCTCCCCAATACGTTTCTTATAATGGGTGGCTTTAGCTCCACGTATCATCATTTGATACTTTTTCTGCGCCTCCTTGTAGTTTAACTTACTCAGAGGGCAGAAGTCTATCTGGCATCTCCGTTCCATTTACAGACCGATTTGGCCACTTGTAGATCGGATGTAAACTAAGGAGCTGATTTCCTGTCTCTGTTCCCTGTCTTAGCAAGATACATTGGGGCTGCCTTATCAAGGGCCCCGAGAATGCGCTCTTCTAGTCTTTTGAGTGCGCTTTTACAGTCGTAACCCCCCGTTGAACCCCCTTATAGCAGCAGTTTGTTGAATGCATCTTGTGAGAATTGTTTCCATTTGCTGCGGGGGTATCTCTTATTTTCCACTCTATAAGTGTCAGTGGTAAAAATAAGAATTTTAATTGGGACCAAGTAATGGTCAGACCACGGGACAGGAAGGGGCATATCTACCCTTACTCCGACCCAGCTACAGAAAATTGGATCCAATAGATGGCCCTGTTTATGGGTGGGGGAATTATTTTTTAGATCGATTTGTAGTGCCTGTATGTCTAGTCTTAGATTTGTGGCTTCCTTATCCTGCTCATCTTCAAGATAGATGTTGAGGTCTCCTAATACCAGAAGTCTGCTCTTTCTAGTTGCCAGATGAGCGATACCCTCCACTAAACTAGTTTTAAAATTCTTCAGCCCACCTGGGGGTCTATAAACAAGAATCCCAGACACAGAGTATTGGGGCCCGAGTTTCAGAGAGAAACAGCCCGCTTCACAGTTGTCTATATTTATGGGCTCTAAGGTACATTCCATCGGAGATTTGATAACAATGGCAATACCCCCTCCTCTTCCTTCACTCCTATCTAACCTGACCAGGGAGTAGGACGGTGGGATCGCTTCTATTATCTCTGGGTCAGTGTGTTCGCCTAACCAAGTCTCCGTTAGGAAGAGAAAGTCAAGTTTCTCATCCAAAAGGAGATCCCAGATCTGACTGCTATGCTTACTTAAAGACCTACAGTTCAGCAAACCTCCCTGGACACTCTTATTACCTGTCCCGCTATCCGGTTCCCTCTTACCTTTGAAGGAGCATAGTGGACAGTCTCGGAGTGTAAGAGCTTCCATAGAGTGCCAACAGGGCTCCTCCCTGGGGGGACGTAATTTTAGCAGTTCCTGTTTATCATACTGAATGTGGGTTTGCTTAGTTTGTGCGGCGATCCTGGCCCCGGGCCCCGTCCGGTCGCAGACGGGCTTAACTTTGGCGCGACTTCGGCGCGCTTACGTCGCGCCCGCTGCACGGACGCTGCCCCACACACATATGCAGGAGCTAGGGGCGGGACTGGGAGGGGCGATTAGAGCACTGACCTGCCTGCTCTGGGCCGGGAAGTGTTGGGCTCCTCCTCACCCTCCGCAACAAACGCCCAGAATGGACACGGCGGACCGGGGCGGGAGTGCCTCCCCCCGAACTATTAATCAGCCCAGAAGTGTAATGGACACAGTTTTAAAAGAATTATTCCCAGCTCGAGTGCAAATAAAAACGTTTGCGCCTGCCAGTCTCAGATGCTCTCACCGTGTATTTTTAAAATAGCCGTACAATCACTAGTGCATTAAAAATATAAATGCTCTCAAATCAGCGCCCACAGTGCGATACATGCAGCTCACAAGCGGATCGAGTCTGCCACTGCCACTGGCTTCCTCGTCTCCACAATGTGGCTGCGTTCTTCCCCACCTTTTATTTGGTTTTCATTACAGCGCGACTAGAGCGCTGACCTGCCTGCTCTGGGCCCGGAAGTGTTGGGCTCCTCCTCACCCTCCCCAACAAACGCCCAGAATGGACACGGCGGACCGGGGCGGGAGTGCAGTAGGTGAGTGTCTTCCCCCAAACTATTAATCAGCCCAGAAGTGCACAGTCTGTGCGCCTAGTTTAACTCTTGTTGCAGTCTGCCTGGCCAGTGTGTATTTATCATTTGCACTACGTTCTGCCTGATGAGTGTATTTTTACCTCTTGTTGCCCAATGTGCCCGGCGAGTGTATTTTTACCACTACCTGCTTATTTTGCTTGGCTACTGTATTTTTTCTCTATGCTTCACTGTCTACACACATATTGTATTATTAACGTTGCTACACAGTCTTCCTGGATAGTGTGTTTTTACCTCCTGCTGCACATTCTGCCTAGCTTATGTATATGTATCATTTGCTGTGCATTCTTCCTGGTTAGTGTATATTGCCATGTGCTGCCTATTCTGTCTGGCTAGTGTAATTGTACCCCTTGCTGCACATCCTGCCTGGTTAGTGCATAGCTTTCATTTTCTGAACATTCAGCCTGGTCAGTGTATGTTTACCTCCTGCTGCACATCCTGTCTATCTAGTGTATATCTATAATTTGCTGCACATTCTGCTTGGCTAGTGTAATTATACCTCTTGCTGCACAGTCTATCTCGCTAGTGTATTTTTACTTCCTGCTGCACATTTTGTCTGGCTAGTGTATTTTTACTACCGGCTGCACATTCTGCCTGGCTTGTGTATATCTACCTTGTGCTGCACGTTCTTCCTGGCTAGTATATATTTGGCATTTGCTGTATACATGAGCTACGTATTTCCTTGCCTATGTTCCCTGGTTGTGATTGTTTTTCTTGCCTATGTTCCCTGGTTGTGCTTGCTTTTCTTGCCTCTTTTCCCTGGTTGTGAGCGTTTTTTCTTGCCTCTCTTCCCTGGTTGTGATTGTTTTTTCTTGCCTCTCTTCCCTGGTTGTGATTGTTTTTTCTTGCCTCAGTTCCCTGGGGCGTTACTTGGTAGAGGTGGGCGTGTGGTGAGGGGCAGTGGGTGCCGAGGCCACGGACGGCAGCGCACTGGCTGACCAGTGGCTCTGTGTGTGTGTGGCTCTGTGTGTGCGTGGCTCTCTGTGGTGTCTGTGGCTCTGTGTATGTGTGTGGCTCTGTGTGTGTGTGTGTGGGTGTGTGTGTGTGTGGCTCTGTGTTTGTGTGTGTGGCTCTGTGTGTGTGTGTGTCTCTGTGTGTGGCTCTGTTTGTGTGTGTGGCTCTGTGTGTGTGGGTGGCTCTGTGTGTGTGGGTGTGTGGCTCTGTGTGTGTGTGAGGCTCTGTGTGTGTGTGGCTCTGTGTGTGTGGCTCTTGGTGTGTGTGTCTGTGTGTGTGTGTGTGTGTGTGGCTCTGTGTGTGTGGCTCTGTGTATGTGTGTGGCTCTGTGTGTGTGTGGGGGGGGCTCTGTGTGTGTGTGTGGGGCTCTGTGTGTGTGTTGGGCTTTGTGTGTGTGTGGGCTCTGTGTGTGTGTGGGCTCTGTGTGTGTGGGGCTCTGTGTCTGCTAATACACTTGACTACTCTCTAATGCTCACCTATTGCCATTGTAAATGACAATACCATTTATTTATGTTTAAAAAAAAACAAAAATGAAAAGAATGCCATTTGCAATGCCAATAGCTCTAACTTTAACAAAGACGAGACCATTGCATTTTAAATACTTGTTAAAGGCTGCACCTGGTTACCACCTGCTTTCAATCCATGGTAAATACCGACTCTTAAATACCGAATTTCATTGAATTCGGCATTTTTTCCCTTTCCTACATCTCGATAGGCCTTTTTTACCATTTCTTATTTACCGATTCGGTAAATAAGGATTCGGAGAATTCCGAAACGGAATTATACCTACTCTTATTTACTGAATCGGGACATTTTTGGCACCTCTCCAATTCAAAATACCGACCGGTATTTGGCCACCTACATCTGGCCCCAAGTGTTTCCATAGGCCACCCCTCAATGCTTCTCAGGCATCTCATTCATCCTCAATGCAATCTCATATGCTGTGAACCACGCATAAATATCATCACCCCTTTGGTAATCTTGCACTAAGTCTTTGGGGAATGTACACCTTACCCACTGGCACTGGTTGTGTGCTGCCACCCTTTGAACTAGACTCCGCCTATTTAACCTTCGTGTTCAGTTCCCTCATGCATAACTCATGAGCTAAGAGAATCTTCTTCTCTTCCAAGGCGAGAGCGTTCCTGCTCTCCTCTGCTCGCTTTTCACTTTCATTGAGCAGCTTCTTCTCTTCTGCTTGAGCTTTAAGTCTTAAATCTCCAACTCAGGCTCTCTGACCCTTTGGTTTTCCTCCAGCTCCTCTGGGGGAAAACTCCTCCCTGAATGGTTACTACCAGCCCATGAGGTTAGTCCTTCCACTGGCAATTCCTTTGGACCAAATCCATTCCCTGGGTCATCCTCATCCACCTCAACATCATCTGTCTCCGGAGCCCCTTTGGCTTCCCACCAGGCCCTCAAGGCCGTCTGCAGTTCCTCCTTCTTGCCACTACTCTTCATGGGACATCCCAAAGCTCTGCAGAATTGCCTCAATTGATCAACTTTGTAGGTAAGCAATGACTCAATGTCGAACTCTATTCTGCAACCTCACTGGTTACTTGACTCCTCTGCGACATGATGTGTGGCTTAAAGGTCCCTCAAAAATAGAACCAAAAATCAAAACACAATATGTGGTTGCGTCATGGTCTGCGCTAAACTAGTGATGTACACCAATTGCTGTGAGTAAATTTGCAAATACACGTTCAAATCCCAAACCGCTGACCACCAATGTTAGACCTGGAGGTCTCTAGTTTTCTGAGGTAGGTACCTTAGGCCAAATAGACTCCACACAAGTTTAATAAAAACAAGTATATGTTTATATAGGAAATATACGATGAGACCACACAATAAAAATCCAACATATGGTATGTGTAATATTTCACCCGTCCGGTTATTAGGCCAGCCAGCCCTTGTAGGTTCTTGTAGTATTCTTGAGTAATTCTCAATGATCCAATGCAATTCTAATGCAATGCTATGCAGTTCGTAATGCAAGAATCAGGCACTTTGTAATGCCAAAACAATGCAATTAGGAATGCAACAATCAGGCAGTTCGTTTTGCAAAAATTATGCAGTGTGTAATGCAACAATCAGGCAGTTTGTTATGCCTAAAATAATGCAATTCAGAATGCAGCAATTAGGCAGTTTGTTATGCAAAAATAATGCAATGCGTAATGCAACAATCACGCAGTCCGTTATGCAGAAGTAATCAATGCGTAATGCACAATCAGGCAGTTCGTAATACCAAAATAATGCAATTCGTAATGCAACAATCAGGTAGTTTGTAATTTTAAAATGATGTAATGCGATAATCAGGTAGTTCATAATACCAAAATAATGTAATCCGTAATGCCTCAATATGCTCCCAACATGGGTATGGGGTAAACAAAGTGTAGCTCCACACTCCGGCCTCGGTACTGCCACTCCTTGGCAAGTACAAGCTGCAATATGAGCTTGAGCGGAGGCTCGCGCAGCACGAATGGGACAGGACGAGAGCGTTCCTCTCCGAGCCTGCACCCCACCCCAGGTGGCGACACACGCACGCTCGCTGAGCGTTACCTGGGGGGGTGACCTCGCTCTCCTCTCCTCTCCTCGCGACTTGGGTCTCCAATGTGACTTTGTTGACTTTGGAAGTGGAACTCGGGCTTCCCAGACAACGGAGATGGTTCAGGTCCCTCCTTGGCAAAAGCAGGCTCGGGCCGGAGGCACAGCTCTTCTGGAGATGCCAGTTCGGGCCGATGGCAATGACGAAGATCTCAGGCTGCAAAAGGGCACATGCACACAGCGGCACTGGGACTCACTTAAGCTGCTGGTGTGCACGGTCACAGTACAATCCTGATGAAAGTCTCAGGCTTCACGAAGAACATGCACCCAGCGTCGCTTAGACTCCCTGGAGTTCCGGTGCACATGATCACAGGGCAATCCTCATGAAGGTCTCAGGCTGCACGAAGCACACACACACAGCGTCGCTGAGACTTACTTGGATTCCTGGTGCGCACAATCCCAGCATAAGGGTGGGAGAATTTGCATAGTCACGCTACGCAAAGCTCCCAGAAACGGTAAAAAATCCCTGCGAGCACGGAAAAGTTCAGCGAACACACGTAATTGCTTGTTCCGCCCGTTCGCGATGCTTTTTCCCAGTTCGCGAACGCTGTTTACATGCTCAGGGAGAAATATCTCATGAACACGCATTTTGAAAGCGTGAACAAGCAAAAAATTCTGCAAAGCCGCAGATCACGGAATTTTGGGAAACTTTGCATTCTCTGCGGCATGCGAAATTAACCAATTCCAAAAATTCTGCAAATTCCGTAAGTGGAATGGAATTTACCACCCAGGCCTAATCACAGGACAATCCTCACATAAGGTCTAAGGCTGCACAAAGCACACGCACACAGTGTCGCTGAGACTCACTTGGACTCCTGATGTCCTGATCACAGGGCACATCTTATGAGGGTCTCAGGCTGCACAAAGCACACGCACACAGTGTCGCTGAGACTCACTTGGACTCCTGGTGCCCACGATCACAGGGCAGTTCTTACGAGGGTCTCAGGTGTTGCAAAAAGCACACACACACAGCATTGCAGAGACACACGGGTTCTGGGTGCGCACGATCCTCACAAAGGTCTCAGGCTGCACAAAGCACACACACACAGCATCGCTGAGACTCACATGTACTCCGGGTGCGCACAATCACAGGATGATCCTCACGAAGGTCTCAGGCTTCACAAAGCACACGCACACAGCATCGCTGAGACTCACTTGGACTCCTGGTGCCCACGATCACAGTACAATTCGTACGAGGTTCTCAGGCTGCAAAATGCACATGCACACAGCGTCGCTGAGACTCCCTTGAGTTCCGGCTGCAAATGATCACAGGGCAATCCTCACGACAGTCTCATGCTGTCCGATGCACATGCACACATCGCCGCTGAGACACACTTGGATTCCGGGTGCACGCGATCGCAGGACGATCCTCACAAAGGTCTCAGGCTGCACAAAGCACACGCCCACAGCATCGCTGAGACTCACTTGGACACTTGGTGCCCATGATCACTGGGCAATTCTTACGAGGGTCTCAGGGTGCAAAAAGCACACGCACACAGCGTCATTGAGACAGACTTGGGTTCTGGGTACACACGATCACAGGGCAATCCTCACAAAGGTTTCAGGCTGCACAAAGCACACGCACAGAGCGTCGCTGAGACTCAGTTGAATTCTGGGTGCATGCGATCACAGGACAATCCTCACAAAGGTCTCAGGCTGCACAAAGCACACCCACACAGTATCGCTGAGACACACCTGGAAACCTTTGTGTTCCTGAGTTTCCACAACAGGGAGCCAGCTCTCCTCGGGCCCTTGGGGACAAGTTACTTCAGGACACAGCACACAGCAAAATCCTTTCGAGCAGGGAGACACAGCACACAGCAAAGTCCCTTTAGCCTGTCCTTGAATAAATCAGCAAACTGCAGGCCAGCCCCAGAACACACAGCAAGGGTCAGTCCTTTCCTTCAGTCTCTTCGGCTGTTTCTTCCTTGGCAGAGGTTCCTCTTGACCACAAAGTGGTGTGGCAGGAGAACTGTCTCATGGTTGGATGCCATTCACCCCAGACATTCCACAGATGCATGCCCTCTAAAATGTTGCGCAGCGTGCTTTTCAGTTGAGGCTTAGTGTGGTGCCGTGGGGGCTCAGGGTCTAGTGGACCGTCAAGGACGCAGTTGACATCCCCAGACAGCAGCATAGGTGCCCCCCAAATAAGGTGAGGCGGACTCCATTAGGGAGGGGAAGAAAGGGGGACTATCATCATTAGGGGCTTCCGTTCCATCCAATCTCTCATGCAGGATCACATATCTCCCTTCCGAGTCAATCATGTGGTGCAAGTGCTGAAATGGAACCCCTGGAGCCACGCAAATGAGAGCCCTCCTAGCAAACCCAGACTATAAGGTGGCAAATAAGTGCTTTCTCCAGTGCTTCCGTAGGCATGGTGTAGTAGCCACCCATATATATGTTTCCTGCAGGCACGCTATAGCAATCTTATATCTCTTCAAATATGCAAATACCCGCATGCGTTTCTGAAAGGCAGCTATACCCAGGACATTCCATGTGATCAGTTTGGTCATGGTGGCTGCCATCGAGTCTAAATCCTTCCCAGGCTGCTGCCTCGCAGCCATTTTGCATCCGACCCTCATAGTGATCCTGAACCTGTAACCATCACTGCATGTTCTGTACTCCGACACAGGGGTGGGAAAACCAATGTAAACTGATCCCCAACATAACTACTTGGGCAATATCACATCTCCCTTCCCATGCAGATATAACCAGGTGAAGGCATGTGGATGTTGCCCCATGTCCCGCAAGAAAATCCCCAATTTGAAATACCCATGAAAAAAGAGAGCCAACTTCTCAAGGTACAAACCCCCTCCCCATAGACCCACCTCAACATTAGTGGCTGGCCAGCTGATGGAGTGCGAGTTCAAGCCTCAACATCCACAACCAGATACCCGCCTCTGCGGGGGTAGGCCCCATCACCATTCTTAGCTTGTGTGTAGTATTCTCGCTACTGTATGCCGTTCGCAGCTCTCTGACAGCCGCCCAGTACTTCATGAACGCTCTTTATCTTTGTTGTGAGGTCACTATAGAGTCCATCAAGAAGCTTCTTATTCTTCAATCCCATGCCCCTACTCATTGCCAGTGTCTCCACTCAGGTTACAGTTCATGTGGTGAGTGGGTGAATAAGTCCCTGAATCCGGGACAACACCTGAAACCTGTAGTGTTCAATCCGGGCAGACTCTTATTCGTCTAGGGCTTTGAGTCTTGTTTGCAGGCTGGGACAGGTTTGTCTTCCATCAGACCAGGGGTGGCCTGCCCAACCCCATTGCCCGGACCGACTCCATCAGGGCACCAGACAGGTTCCCTGCAATCCCCTGGAATACAGCCAGTGGCACACCTCCACCGGGGAGGAGAAAACTACGCTTTCCCTTGGTGTTCAGCTCTCAGCTTTGCCAGGTAAAGGAGGCAAAATGTAAGGTTTAATTCTTTCAGGCGTCATTTCAACGCTAAGAATGTTCTTTTTTGATCCAGCACTCGCTGTGTGTAATCTGGAAAGATTGAGATTTGGTGGCCTTCATAAAGCAACGGGACACTGCTTCGGGTGAGTTGCAGGATGTTGCCCTGGTGGCGAATGAAGAACGGGCAATAAGGGTCATGGGGTGAGCTCCAGGTCGAGGTGGGGAGCAAGGGCTCTGTGCGCCCGCTCCTCCATGAAAAACTTGGAGAGATTCACCGGGGACAGTGTATTGACGAGCTAGTCCTCCTGCAACAGCACAGTGGAGGTTGTTCCTGTGTGACCTCCATTCAGCGTCCTCTGCTTGGTCATCTGTTATGTTATAGAAAGCTTGTATCGCGCACTAATACTCTGGAGTGTCCTGGCGCTAAAGTTAACTGAGGCGGAGGAGATGGAAACCAATTAGGGGAGCTGACTGAACAGGTGTGTCTTTAAACATTTTTTAAAAAGTTAAAAATCTTGAGTAAGCTGAAGATCCGCGTGGAGCGAATTTCAAGCCACTGCTGTTTTAACATATAGAGACTGGCCTCCCAAGCGAGCTCTGCGGAAATGCGGAGTTACCTTCCGATGTAAAGAGGCAGACTGCAGAGCTCGATTGGGTACATACAGGGTGAAACGCCTCCTAAGGTACAAAGGACCATGACCATGAAGGGCCCTGTGCGTGAGAGTGAGAGCTTTGAATTGTACTCCCTAGGCCACAGGCAGCCAGTGCAGATCCCACAAATGCTGTCGAACACTAGATCTCCTAGAGATGTTAAAAAGGAGTCTAGCTACGGCATTTTGTATAGTTTGCAGTTTTTTCAGCAAATACCTGGGAATGCCAATGAACAAGGCTTTGGCATAATCAAGACAGGAGAGAATCAATGTGGCCTCTCTAGGGAGCAGAGGAAAGAACTTTCTAAGTGCCTTGAGGGTGCCAAAGCAGACACCAGTCAGTTTTTCAACATGGTCAGCGAACCGGAGATCCTCACTAGACCATACCCCTAAGTTCTTTGCCAGGGCTCCCTCAGAGTTAGGGCACAGGAAATTAGGGGGCCACAGAGATTGTCGAAAGGCCAGAGGGAACTGACCGTAAAAGAGGACCTCCAATTTGTCCTCATTGCACTTCAAAGAGGCCTGGGCAAGCCAGCGAAATACGGACGCTAGACACGTCTGGGCGATGTTGGTGTCCAGATCCGAGCCCCTCCAGGTAATGAACAACTGGGTGTCCGCATACGCTATGATTTTTGCCCCAAGCTCCTCTGCCAGATAAATCAAAGGGGTCAGACCCACATTGAAAAGCAGAGGGCTCAGAGTGGAACCCTGTGGCACCCCCGTAGCGAGTTTCCTGACAGAGGATAGACAGGGAGCCATGTCCGCACCATATTGAAGGCGGCAGAGAGGCCAAGTAAAATCAGGGCCGCCCTGCCGCCCCCGTCCTGGCACTCCCTGATCGCCTCCGACAACTCCACCAAAGTGGTCTCCATGCTGTAGGCAGTTCTGAACCCGGACTGGGCTGGGTGTAAAGCACCCGAGGATTCAACAAAAGTCTCAAGCTGCCGAAAAACAACCTTCTTGCAGACTTTGGCTAAGGCAGGTAAGAGAGAAAGGTGCCGATAGCCTGGAACCAAAGGGTCCAGCGAAGGTTTCTTGAGCAGGGGCAACAGTTTGGCCTGTTTCCATCTCACAGGAACCGTGGCGGTCTGAAGGGAGAGATTGATAATCGCCACTACTTCGGGACAAACGTCCTCTGCCACCCCAGCAAGTACACGAGCCAGACAAGGATCAGTGAGTGAGCCAGACTTCAGAGATCTAAGACTGGCCAAAATGTTGGACTCAGCAGCAGGCATGAATGATGTGAACCGAGGGTTAGGAACACTAGATATAGGGGTGGACACCACCAGGGGGGTATCCAATACCCTGGAATATAAACCCACACTATCCTGAATCCCTGATATCTTGTCGACAAAAAAGGTGGACAGCTCCCCACACCATTGTTGGGAGACAGGGAGAGTCCTTTGCTCCGAACACGGCAATAAGAAGCTCCTAACAATGGCAAAGATCTCCTTTCTGTTATTGCAAGCCATCGCAATCCTCCAAGCAAAGTAGTCACATTTGGCTTTTCTAATGGCCCTATAGTACTCCCTTTGAGTTATTCGAAGGGTGGCCTTGGCGGAAGTACAATACTTCTGACGCCAACGGTGCTCCAGCTTTTTGCACCCCAATTTCAGTTCCTTAAGAGCATTAGAAAACCAAGGCTGCGAGGGAGGAAAGCGCTGTTTGCTACAACGAACTGGTTTGGCGCAGACGCTAACCCCCTGACTAATTCAACTATCAAAGCTGTCAATTACCCCTTCGAGATCAGAGGCGGGGACTAGGCATGACTGAAGTAAAGCTTCCAAAAAAGCAGGAAGATTAATCTTCCCAGAGAGCAGGGCAGGAGGCAGGAAAGGACTTTGAGAGGACCTACCCAAGGCCCAAGAAAACTTGATCAAATAATGGTCAGACCAAGTAACGGGTTCTGGATCACCTACCTTTATGGCAAAATAGGTGCACATCCAGGTGCACCACACGCTTCTGGAGGTCAGTTACCGTCTCTCGCAGAGCCTGAATATCAGTCTCCAAGGGATCAGTTCAGTAGTGGTAACCCTTTCTGAAACTTTTCGCAAGTCACACCAGAGCAGATTGACGTCATTGGCGACAGAGACTATTTTATGGATCATCTCGTCTCTTGTAGTATGGACACCATCAGCACGTTTGTGATGGAGAGAGCATGGTCCCCAATCTGTGGCGCACCATATTCATGTGTCGGCCTCGCCGCCATTCGAGCTTCCTGATAAAGAGAGCGAGGAAGCATGTTTTTGGAAATTTTGTTGACTTGGGCAGGCTTGTTGCCCTTCTCTTTCACCATCTTAAATGACTGATCCCCTTAAATCTTGTACAGAAGGTCCAGACTAGTGCACCGGGCAATATCTCAAGAGTTCTCTTCTGAGGGGCCGTCCCTCTAACCCTTGCAGCATGGGCTCTTACCAGGCAGCAGCTTCAGGCCGTGGGCTGCCCAGGGATACCATCCAGTCAGCGTTTCTCTCTGGGAAGCATAATGCTATTGGTGCCTGAGACAGCTCAGTGCAACTGGGAGCCATTCCAACTTTGCCTTGCAGAACTCTGACCCTGCTGAGTATGTATTTTGTCCAGTTCACCTGTATTATTTAAATGGCGCCATGCCCAATCCCAAGCAATTAGGGCCCGTCCTGACCCCCAGTCCAGTGCTCAACCTGGGCGTAGTTCACGTAGTAGTGCTACGCACTGTGCAATCATTGCAAATGGCATCTTGCACAGTGCAATCGGTTGTTTACTGCCGCTCAAGTAGATTTATACTGAAGCAGCAGCTTTCTCAACAGTGACTGGTAGTTTCTTATTGCGAGCGGTCACAAGCATACGCGACCACTAGCAATGAGAAACCTGACCTCCCCGCGTTGAGAAACTCGCTGCGAGTTTTTTTTTCCACGCCAACAAGGAAAAAGTCTCACAGGGATGGTGTTTTGCTCGCTCCCGGTCGCCAACTTGACTTTGAGGAGTGCGAGCGAGCAAAAAATGCCAGCTACGCTACACTATGCATTTTTGTACTGTGCTATGTGCAATTCACGCAGCACGTAGTTGTGCAAACTTTGTACACTCCAAGAGCGTAGCGTAGTGTTCTGCCCAGGGTTACTCAACTCTCTGCCAGGTTTCAAGCACTGCACTGACCATGTCATGTATATATTGGCGTGGCTGTGCAGAGGGGAGCCCAGTCCGGCTCACCCCCCCACCCCCCGATCAGGGCAGCAGATGCGTGTGCATACCTGCATCCATTCAGGCCCATTTCTGCAGTTTTGGTCACTGTCACGCCTTCGCTCCTGATCAGCTGCAGCGCGAGGGGAGGCATACCTGGCTCCCACCATCTTCCAGCGCCTGCTCTCAGCAGGGCCTTAGTCTGTGTTACCACGGTCTGTCGGCCAGCCACATTCACGCCAAGGGCCTTGGCGTAACACTCCCAAATCTCCTCACCTGGTGTGTCGGAGGATCGTGGTTGGCAGGTGGGAGCGCTGCCTTCACGGGATAATGGATCTGCTGCTCCTCACCGTGTGTTTGGTGTCCATCTATGGCTTCCCCAGCCTCCGTATACCACCGCCACCACCCTTCAGGGCCTTTGGTGGCAACAGCATTCAGCAGTAAAGACAAGATGGCTGCTGGTCGGCTCTGCGGCCGCCTGGCTCTGACTGTTGGTATCCCCTCACACCAGGTGAGCGGAGGCTGCAGGCAGCTGCCAGTCAGGAGTGAAAGTCATTTCGCTGCAATTTGTGAGTATTTTTATGTTTGTACTCACACAGGATATTTTCGGATTATTGATGGGTGTGCCAAGGAACACGCCTACTCTGCCATGTTGCTAGGCCACGCCCCCTCAGCAAGCATGAAAGGTTGTCAGCGTAGAGCCACCATATAGTCAGGTATGTCAAGAAACAATGGTTCTCATGGGAACAATAGTGTACTATACTGGTACTCCCAGCGCGTAATGACAATAACAATGGGTCGTGTGGATTTCAGACATAAAGAAGGCCGAGTACAGTGTGATTGCGTATTTACAGTTTATAACAAATATTCAAACAAGTTTGCACATATGAATAACAGTTAGTGCTTAGTGTCCCCAGTGTACATTGAAACCAAAGAAAACAAACTAGTGACAATTACAGCTTGGTTTCCATTATTTAAAAAATAACCATTTCTAGTGCTAGCAATATTCTCAGACACTGTATACAGTGGTCAGTGCTGGTGAACTGATTCATTTGTCTTTACGTCGACGGCGTTACGACCCTTCCAAGGATGCAGGGTCTCTTCAGGACCTAATAATATAGGGACATCTGGAATTTCAAGGGAGAGTGGCTTACGCTATAATCAAAGGAAGTCTAAATGAAGTTGCGGTGAAAAATTATATAGGCCAAGGAGTACCTGAAAGGATAACGATCAATATGCGCAGCCACGTGTGGGAAGTGAAGAGCACCGGTCAAGTGAAAGAAAATAGGAGGATACTCACACTGTACCCAGCCGGGTACTACACGGGTGAGGGAAAAGAAAAAGAACGAGTAAGAAACAGAAGCAGTAACAATGGTAGTGATAATGTGGTACGAGAGATGTAGGATTCTTACCTCAGTGTGAGAGAAGAGGGAGAGGCTGGTGGGATGAGATGCAGCAAGGTGGATGCCAATGCCTATGGCACAGAACTTCTTAGGGAGTGTCATCTGAAAGGAAGATCTAGTCTGTCAGTGTCGTACGTACATAGAATGGTGGTAGGTGACAAGAGGCCTTCTCTTGGTTTTGGGCAGTAATCTTACCCGTATTGTGCCTCCGGTTGGTGAGGGTTGAACCATGGAACAGAGCCGATGGCGAAGGTGCGGGAACAAGATGTGTCCCGTCAGTGGATTTCTGAAAGAATATGTAACACGTGACTGAGACTTTGAGAGATACAGCTAGCGGGTACTGCATGTTAGACTGGGAATGCAACGTGTAAAGTGAACGCATAGTGTTGCTGGTTTCCATTTTTGGTCTCTTTTATTGGTCATGTGCGCTAGCGGGGACCATATGTGGACAGTCAATCCGTGGGTATTAAAATACAGAAATGGCGATACGCCCGTAAAAATTGGACGGGGTGGGGAAAGTAAGATCCGCCACGGAACTGGTTCCACGGGGGGTTTGGGAGGGCAAAATTACGGGATGAATCTCGTGTGCCTCACCTGCTGAGTGAATCAGTATCCGGCACGTGCAGCCGCTACACGTCTCCTCCTAAGCGTCTGTCTAGGTACGATGACAGCGAGGAACTGAAACCGGCGAGAATAAATACTTTCTCAGCCTGTTTGAACTGGTCCTCAGGGCAGGCATCCCTGCTGATTGCCATTTGTGAGGGGACCGGAGAAAAAGAAAAGAAAGAATAGAAAAAGACTGGTGTTTCATTTCAAAATGGTGGCAAGTATGGACGGTGCGCTTTTTACAGTTTCATGAGATAAGAATTACATTTATGTCATGGTGCACAATAGTGTCGCGAATCAAAATAATTAAATACATTTTGTACGGACTAAGGAATACAATAGCAAAGACAATCAGTGTTAGGCACAGTGATTACAACACATGATTAACTTTGAAACATAAATAGTATCTCATTACAAGAGACTATATGCTCCTGTATCCCACAAACTTTAACTTAATCCTCAATGGTAAATCTCACTTCTTCAAAACTCTGGAGTCAGTTTGGGACCGGGTGACAAAAAAGAGGGCTCTAACTGCTAACACAGACTGTCAAGAGCCCTTGAACCCTCTCAGGCACAGATTGGGCCCCAATCAAAAGAAAGATCCCATCAAAACAAGTGCACAAAATGTATAAAGAAGAGGCCAAACAATTATCATGAAACTCTGCCTCCCTCCCAAACTCAGACTCTTTTGCTCAGGGCTCCATAAATGGTGGGAAACCACTAATGGAGGATTGTCCCACACCGTAACACTCTCTGCTGATGGGGCAGTGGCTTGTTGGCTGCAGTGCACATGCCAATTCTATGTACCCCCTGAATACTTTCTGATGTGGGATCTTGGCAAGAGGTGGAGATAGATGTGTGGAGTTGGTGGGATCCAGATCTGAGAGCAGAGAATGGTAAGTTACCTTCTAAACTATTAGAAGGAAGTCTCGGCTGACAATAGACACTGGCAATTAAGGATGATCAGTCCTGGATTGTGAAACAGTTTGAAATGAGGTCTAAAAACCAGCAGGCTGCCATCTCCCCCTTGTTTTTCTTTTCCTCTCTGTTTATGGTATGTTAGATAATGTTTATTTGTATAGCACACTCACTCAGGAGGATATCCTGGCACTGAAGTATGAGCTGTAAGGGCTGAGCCAGGGCCAGGGCTAAGTGAAGAGCCAGGTCTTCAGTTCTTTGTAAAATTTAAGAAATGAGTAGGCAGCTATGGTGTGCAGGGGAAGGAGGTTTTGGGATTTAGGAGCGAGGCAGAATGCACAACCGCAGGATATGATTCTGCATATGCGGGGGTGGAGAAGTAGGGGGCTGCAAGTAGGAGTACAGCTAAGTGTAGTGTCTGGTAGGTTTGTTAAAGTTTATGCAGTTGTTGAGGTTCATGTGGCCAATGTTGTGTAAGGTGAGGAACTTAAAGAGAAAATTGTTGTCGATGGGAGCCAGTAGAGCTCTTTGGGGTGCATGATGATGTGGGTTTGGAGTCGAAGGTTGAGGTGAATCCGGCTGCTGAGTTTTGCATGGTTGTGCTACCTACTTAAGTAGAACATTAACCATGCCCCAGGCCTGCCATTGCTGAGCCTGTGTGTGCAGTTTAAACTGCCATTTTGACTGGGCAAAATAAATCTTTTGCCAGGCCAAACTCTTCCTCTTCAATACCTATAGGTAAATCTGGTGGTGTTTTTTCAGTGTTTTCCAGTGATTTCAATACATTAAAAAACAGAGCTTCTCGGTGGTTACCCATTTTCGCGCCATAAAAAGCAGCAGAAACAGTGTTTTACTGTTGTTTATGGAACGCTTTGCTTTTATTATTGCTTGCTTTCTTCACTGATGCATGGTATGTAGACAGTACGTACAGTGTAAATGAGATACAAATACATTTTTACAAGTCAAATTTATTGTAGTACACTATGCAATACTTCTTCAGTGAATCTTTGGAAAAAAGACGATTCACAATAACGAAAGAGAAGAGCAAACTGAATTGAAAAATGGGATTATTCAATTTCTACCACGAGAAACAGTCCAGAAGCTGCTTTTTTTCCCATCAACAATAGTGATGAGGTGCGTTTTACCCAAGAAATGCCGGTCGAACAAAACCAGCACAGTAGTCACACGTGTATTAGCAGCCTGCTGCATTTGAAAACACATGGGGATTGGGGAGTTGACAGGAGAGCATAAATGTTTAGAGTTAAAATATTTTATGAAATATCAAATATCATTTGGAATGTCTAACATTTTGGCGCTTCATTAAGGCAATTTTATAGTAGAGCCAATGCATAACCAGAGTAAGATTTAACAGTTACTTTTTGCTGCATACTTTTTTTTTTGGTGTGTGCAACCTTGGATTTATTGCTGGAGGAGAACTATCTACGTTATCGCAGACCCTGACCTAACTGCCGGTCTCCTCGTACATGTACCCCCAATGAACTGTGCAGCCAATAGACCATATTAGCCTCTTTTGCAGCCCAACATTACGCCCCCACCCCTCCGGTGTAGCACAGGCACCACCCAGAAAATCTTCCTTGCTCCTTGTCTGTCAACAGGGGGGGGCACATTTAGCCATCTGCAATATTTTTGCTGCCCCCATGCCAGACACTCAAATTATTACATGCTCCGCCACCTGTGTGTGCCCACCAGCATGCCACCTACTGTTCCTTCCATCTCCAGCATCATCCCCCTGTGTCCTTACTGCCTCATGCCATGAGATCCCCCCTTTCATGAAGGTGACCGTCCACTCCCCCACCACCTGCTCAAACTACCTCCAGCCTCCCTTGCATTTCTCTCTGTAGTGCGCCCCTTCATCCCTCCCCAGTCCCCCTGAGCGCCACCATAGGCACTGTGGTTATTGGCAACGAGTTGTAACTTATTTAATTAGACTCGGAAGGATGAAAGCTGGGGAATAAAGACTGCCCCCTCATCTGATGGCACTGTATCTTCGTTCCCCTCCCTCCCTGTATCTTACCGTGTTCTGCACGGCCTTCCGACCTAAAAACAAGATGCTTTTTTTCAATGTAGGTGGCCTTTGGCGATTAATTGAGAGATCCGCTCCTGTCAGGAGTGTGGTTAAAAATGTAATCTAATTCTTCTGGAACAAAAATAAATGCAGCCTCAAAAGTATTTTTAATGTTTCAAAGTTTGAAACCGATGGGTGATATTTGTGTAAAAGAAAATTCCCGGAAAATTTGGAGTAACAAAGAAAACGGCTATGGGGTCCATACTCCACTTTACCTTCCTTAGCAGGTATACAAGCACAGCTGTGGGAAGCGTGAGAGGCTTGCGCCGTTCCTCCGAGATATATTCTGAATGAGACCATGCTCGCATTTCTCAGCATGACATGCCTTTTCATTTAAAAACTGGAGCGTATCTTCTCTTCTCAGTGATAGCATGTTTTGGAAATCTGAGAAAAAACACCCAAGCACTCAATCTGCCCTACAAATCCGTTTTAATGCACAGTGAAGAGCAGTGTGGGAAGTTTGCACTTCAGTGCTTTCAACATGGCAATTTCATGACCTCCCCATGCACGGCAAGTAGCTAACACTGCCACAGGGCTACATCCAGGGCTTAAAGTGGCCGGTTCCTGCCGGTGCTGGGCACAGGCAATTCTTAAAGCAGGTGCTCAGACGCGTCTCTATTGGGCTCTCCATTTTTGCCCTCACCCTCAGGGAGAATTTTTTTTTTTAACTCTGCAGCAGTGCCACTGCTCAAAGCATTTGATGTAACTTCAACGAGACTCGTTATATTTATTTCAGTGTCTCACCAATGCAGCATGGAAGCATTTTCAATATTAATTACAACAAAGTCATAGTTTCTGCTTATTTATCTTATGCAACTGACTGGGCAGCCTGGTTTCCTGCATTAACTTAGTAATTAGACCCCTATCTGGCCTGTCTTAACCTGGTGAAGCGAGAGCCCCCTATGCCCCTCCCTTCTCGCCATTCCCACTTACGCGCTTTGTCTGCCTCTAACAGCCCCTGATATTGAAGTGTTTTCCTGCCCCTGTTGTGTCACCCCATGAAAATTACCTTCTTTATGGTATTCTGGGAGATATATCATCCCCCAGGCTCACAGGATGTTGAGCTATGTCGAGATTCAAAGTTCACTCCCTTGCTCCTGAAGCAGCAGGTCCGAGCCCCAGCCCCCTCGCCTCCATCTTATACCCCACCATTTACTAATATTGCCTTGCGTAACAACTTTGCGATCATGTGCCCAATTATGATTTGCACAGCTCCTAAAATGGGCCTCCTACACCCCCTCTCGCTGCTCCCATTCGCGCCCGCTCTGTCAGCCCATCAATCCGAATCCGAAATTGTAACTCGACTCCACACTGAAGCCCTCCCGCCAACACTCAGTGCTTGACCCCCAGGCCAAAGACCTCGTTTGTGATCGCCTGAGGACATTAACCTCTCTGCCCAGGATCACTGTATGTTAAGCCGCTCAGCGCATAGCACCGCATCGCTTCTCCCCTTAGTCTCCACTATTGCCTACTGTTGTCCAGCGGGCCCCATTGATCTACACCGAGCCTCCAGCATCCTGAGAAACCATTCTCTCTCACGAGCTTTACACCTACCCCAAGCCTTTCTCGCGCCCCAGCCGTACCGACCATTACCCCCCACCCCCCATTTCCATATTACTGCCTGTATGTCCCTACCCTCCCCCTCCCTTGCTATCCACGGGCATTTCACCGCTCCTAATTGTCCTTATCCTCTGCCCTCACCTTATATCTTACGTGTTGCAGCTTGTTAGGGCCTAAGTACCCATCCCACGCCTATGAATGGCACTTGAATCCCCGCTGTGCTCTTCCCACTACTCTGCCCATTTATAATCACCATCAAGCCAGCCCCAGTCAACAGTTCCGCCCTATCATTATCACACATCCTTACCTCCTGTCCCACACATAACTCCACTCCTGCTGCCATGTGAACTTCAATCGGGGCCATTGTACTGCTTTGGCTCCACTAAGTGGCCTAAAATATGAAAATCAGTGACACTCGGTTTAAACCGGGTCAGCTGATTTTCAGCCAGTAGGGTACTGCCGGGTACACTCGGTTTTAACCGATGTCCGGACAGCCTACATATAAGTCATCCCTAGGGTAGGCCTGGACAGCCTAGAGGGAAGGGTGCAATGTTTTTAAGAAGTAGGACATTTACTTTTACGTTTTACTTGTCCTGGAAGCGAAAACTTCCTAATTCCACAATACATGCATAAATCCGCTATCAGAACACAAAAGAAATCTGCCCCGCTAGTGGAACATTGGCTAGCACACAACCATAAAATAGAAGATCTTAAATGGTGCGTGGTCGAGGTAATATCACACAGCACCAGAGGCGGTAATGTGAATAGCAAAAGAAAGAAAAGAGAACAATTCTATATGTCTTTATTTAACACCTTTCGCACTGGATTAAACAACAGAGAGGAATGGGAAAGATTAATCTTATAATAACCACAATAAGATGTAACCTACTGTAAAATTCTTAATTCTCATAGCCCCCGTGTTTATACCTAGGGCTCTAATCCCACTATAACCATGTAACATTTAAGTTCAGCCCTCTTAGTCTCAGCATCCAGTAAATTATTGGTAAAAGCTCCGCCTGGGAATTGGGAATAATACAGGAGAACCATTTCAACTTCATAGAATGTCACGACTTCCTATTCAGGAATAACTAGTTAGAATCATACGACCGAGAAGACCTTGCCCGTAGATTAGGGATTTTCACTAATGAAATGGTTTCAAATATGGGTAGATATCATATAGTTAGAACATATAGATAAATAGATAATTTACTACCCCATGAACTAGATAAATTATCACAACATTTACATAGGATTAATGCACATTGGCATTTGCATAAATAGCACTTGTTATGTTCTCTACCATTCCTGGACTCATTTCCGTAGATTGCAGGTATATTGAATATTATTGTTGAATGTGAATTTGCGTAAACGCTCGATCGTATACATAGAAGACAGAGACCATAAAAATCAAGTACGTGTGTTTCGCATTGGTAAATAAATATCAATGAATGCAAACAAAGATAAACATAACTTCGTGGTGTGAGATTATATGTATATTGAAATTATAGTCAAACGCGGACCTGCACTGTCCATTCTGTATGTATTGAATGAATTATATGCAAACAATTCGATCATATTTACAAAATGTTAAGATTGTTATAACTATTAAGTAGTGCTTTGCATGGTGAAACCAACATTGTTTAATGGAAGAACAGCTACCAAACTCTGTATTAAGCCAACTACAGAGACACATATCTTATTTTACACTAACGGTAATTCTAATCGGCCCAATCCAATATGGCCGCCATGATAAATCGGTTCGATTTAACAAGGGGCATATATAAATGCACATTTTGGAAACATGAGTTAACATCGATTCTGGAATGTAAATAAAATAAAACAGTATGCTCATTGCCGGTATTTAGAAACATCGACAATGCCGAGGTTGCACATCCAGGCAATCTACTTCCGGGTCAGCGAGCCCGTTTTTCGGTATTAAGCAAGGATTCACTGTACTAAATGCACTTTTATCATTCAACAGCATATATAAATAAATATTAAATTAATATCTAACTAATAAGTCGGAGTTTAAACATTGCGGAATAATAGTGACCCACCACTTCCGGGTCAACTTGGGAAACGTCAGCATAAAAACGCCGTCCCCTAGTACTCAGGGCACTCTTCGAATTCCCATGAAGACGAAAGCATGGAGGAGCAGAAGGCCGTATTTTTACCATAAGGTAAGCGATGGTTCCGGGGGTTGAGGGTAGACAAAAGCTATAACTCTTCCAGTTAAGAACCCTGATAAGACCCACCCTACAGGTCCTTTGAGCTTTGCTCACAGTCGATTGACAGTCTGAAGGCATAACCTGGACTAACAAAAGTGAGAATTACATACAAATGAGATCTGGTTAAGAGTGGTGATGTTAGTAACAATCCCTGTACACTCTTGACATTCATATGCTCCTATCTTGTTTTTATATGGAGCTTCAGATACATACTGAGTATAATGTTTTTGAGTCAATCTCAAATAAATAAAATACATCTTGTCCAAAGGGATTAACTGATAGATATTTCTTAAACATAGCATTATAACAACATGTAGACTTGGATCAACTACCTGTAAATTCTAGATCCATTTTATAAGTCCCCCCCATATTTCTTTGTTGTATATCTACAGATCTCTTCTTCTACCTATCAAGA